>NC_134095.1:123873387-124542137 GCF_000715075.1 Nicotiana tabacum
AACATTCGAGGACGAATGTTTCTAAGGGGGGAAGGAAGTTACATCTCGCATTTTCGTACGTTAAAATTTCGTTTTCAGTTAACCGACGTAGACTCGGGGATGATATCATCTTGACGTTAATGTATTTACGCTATTTATAAGAAGCGATAAATAAGTGTTATGAAGGATAAAGGGGTACACAGATTAAAGAAAACGAGTTTCGGTGAAAGTGGCCAATTTGAAAAAAATACGGGTCGAGCGATAATACCCGATAAATATGAACTAGTACCATGCAAGGTACCATATGACCACGATAATATAAAATATATAGTATATATGAAGTATTTTAAAAAAATAAATAGAATTTTAAGTAATTTGTGGTAATTTTTAAATTATGCGGGTAATTGATTAATTACCGGGTAACAGGACATTACCTAGTTAACTAATAAGTGGATAAAAAAAATTGAAAATTAACCACCTTTCCAGGTGGCATAAAGCCACAATTGGTAGACATGACTCATAAGTCATTTAATCCATGTGGTTACCTATGAATAACCCAAAACCATGACTTAAAGAATAAGTCTTAGAAAGACTTATCAACATTCTGTCTTAGCTTCAATACACAACTTGGGCTTGAAACCAAGAGAGTGTAAGTCCAAAATCAAGACTTCAAACGATTGGAACAAAGTTAACTTTAAGATTAAATCCATTTATGTCTTTAGTACACAAAAAAACGTTAGAGAGCAGAATCAAAAAAATTCGTCCAAATTTCGTTTCAAGATTTCAAGCAGAAATTCGTTCAAATAATTCCAGGAACACGTATGTTAAGGCCCTCCCTTCTTTCTTTTGGCATGGTCTAGATTATACGAAAGAAACGAGCAAATACACGATTTCTATAAATTATTCTATTCATAGAAATAGTAGGGGTGTCTATATTCTTGATTCCCCATGAGAATTATTATTTTCTTCTGTTCATGGGTCTCAAAATAATACGCAGTTGGAAAAATTTATCCGGAAGGAATATTGAGATGATTACGTATTTTTTGTGTATTTCGTACATGTGCATTGACCCATGACCAGATGGCGTTATATACGCGTATATATGTAAATATATGTATATAGGATATGGGAAAAGGTTACGGCGTTATATATGCATCACCACCTGATCAGTTGGTATATGATGATGATATTGCCCACAGTGGCTAAAATATGATTCAAACGACGTTATATACGCATATATATATATGATGATGATGTTGCCCACAGTGGCTGAAATATGATTCAAACGGCGTTATATATGTGTATATATGTATGTGTTCAAACGGCGTTATATACCCGTATATATGTATGTATATATATGTATATGGGATATGGAAAAAGTTATGGCGTTATATACGCACCACCACCTGATCAGCTGGTATATGTTGATGATATTGCCCACAGTGGCCGAGATGATATAATGGGATGCCCCCAGTAGCTTGATGATATTATGTACACCATACCTATGCATGGCATGACATTTACATGCACGTGCATGACATTATAAACGTTTCAGTATTTACAAAGTTATTCAAATTTAAAAATGTGTTTCAGTAGTCCATGTTTCATCTATGTCTCTTACGTACTAATTTCCATGTCTTACATACTCAGTACATTTTTTGTACTGACGCCCTATTTCACGGGGCTTGCGTTTCATGCCCGCAGGTGCAGGTAGACAAGCTGACGGTCCCCATTCTTAGGGTCCCTAATCAGCGAGAGTTGGCGTGCTCCATTTGATCCGAAGCTGTTTTTGATATTGGTACGATACATTTGTACATATATATGTATATGAGTATAACGCGGCTCAGTCCCGTCTTTGTACAGTTATGTTTCTGTTAGAGGTCTGTAGACAATATGTCTAGTTGGGTTATATGTGGCCTTGTCGGCTTTCAGTTTTTGATGTATAGTTGTCTATAGCAGCCTTGCCGGCTCGCCCACTGTATTCTGTCTATATACGTACATATGCCTTGATGGCAGGCTTCTTTCACGTATGTTAATTTTGTAATGCAGCAGATGTTATTCAGGTTCATATTTTAGATGTATGCTTAGGGGTGTTTGATAGGTAAGATTTAGGCGCCCGTCGCGGCCCATCGGTTTGGGTCGTGACACTTTCCTCCTCGCAATCCCTCATTGACTCGTGTAGTTTAATTTCCATATCACCACACAATTCCAACGTTGAAAAATGCTTGGAATGTGACTTCAAACCCTCACTTTGCAATTTTTCTCGGATTTTCACATCCTCTTTTTCCCCGAACTAGAGTCAATTTCAACCAATTTTTCATTTACACCGGATGACTCTAATTCCATATTTTTTACTGCATCATTAACACTCATGGAGTCGGTTGGCAGATGTTCAATTCTTGAATCCTCAAAGTAAAGCTCACTTTCTTCCTCAGAATTGGACTCTTCTTGGCTTCCTTCCACACTCTCAAGTTGGTGGGCATAGTGAGCCTCAACCAATATTTTTATTTGATCTTCCAATGTGCGAATATGTTCATCATTGTAATTCAAGCCTTGTTTTAAGTCCTCGAGTGCAAAGTTGTACATCTCCTCATTTTCAAGAATGGTCTCCAAGATGAGCATCATCTTCTCATTTTGAGCATTTGAGAGTTCTTCTTGGTTTTGATCAAGCGCCAAGGAAGGACTTTCGGCTTCCTCATCTAAGGAAAATTCTTGGCTCTCATTAACTTCAGAGGCTTTTTGGACCTCTAAAGCTTCAAACATTTCTCCCATTTGTGAGTGCAACCTCTCAAGTGCCACGTCATTTTGGAGACTATTTTCCAAAAGCTCCTCCAAGGCACTTTTTTTTTTGTTTCCTCCTTCAAGTAGGCATTCCAACATGAGTTTGAACTCTCCATTTTGTCCATGCTCAACTTCTTCCATTTCCATAGCCCTATAATTTTCATCACAAAAAGTAGAATCATCATAGCGGGGGCTTGGGGAAGGGAATAACAAATAAGCACAATCATCCCAATGACCATTTTGGCAACCACATTTATCACAAATACTCCACTCATGGGTATGCAATTGTGCGCACAATCCACCCCCGGGAGAATTTAAACAATTTTGCCACGAGTGTGATCCTCCACAATAAAGGACAAGGGTCATCAAAGTATGAACAACTACCATCCGACCAATAATCATTATATGATGCCATTTTTCAAAAATAATAAAATAAACAAGAAAAATAGACCAAGGTAAGAAAAATAATTAAACAAATATTCACAAGTTTGGACCAAAGCACTTTCGCTTATTTCTCAAACAACCTAAATTACGCCAAATTGTTCCCCGGCAACGGAGCCAATTTTGATGACGTCCAAATCCACTACTAAAAAGTAAATGGACACGGTCGCATGCAATATAATTTACCCAACTATGAGTCGGGGTCGAATCCCACAGAGAACAATGTGTAGGCGATTAGAAATGTAAGAAAATTATCGCTTATCACGCAATGCCAAACACTAAGAATTTTGGTTTGAAAATATTTTATATCTAAATGTGGAAATGTAAACTAACCTAGAAAGCAAGTAAAATGATCAATGACTACAAGTATGAATGCATCGGGAATTACACTTAAGTAACGGTACAATATATTCCATGATTTTACAAATATAAGCGAGTTTATGTCAATTAGTCACGGATAATAACTCTTAATTAGATTTTTCAGTAGACTAACAAGACTTCCTAATTGAATTATCCCTAAAACAATTAAGATATTAAGCACAACCGGAATGGCTACAAGTAGTTAAATCCTATCCCTAGGTAGAATCTATAAAATGAAGGTTAAAGCCTCAAGTTCTTGTTAATTAATCCTTCCCAACCCAAAATTATCTTTTCCAAAATTAATTCGGAGTTAATGGGCGAGTCCTAGGGTTAGCTAATCCCTTTGGAAATATTAAATAACAAGAATAATTAAAGTAACAATAACTCACTTCATAAAAGCATAAAAATCATTCAATACATAAGCACAACAAGGTATTTAATCCACACTTTAAACATGAATATTTTCATAAACAAGATTCAAGTGTTGAATAAAATACTACACACTTAGATATACAATACAAAACAAGGAAATGAAGAAATAAACATAAATGGGTATGAAAATCTTAACCACAAGCTTGAATCTTTAAGACCAAAGTGTGTGTGCAAAGCCCTAGCTTCAAGAACTTGTTCTTCTCTAGTCTATGGGACTGAAAATAAGCCAAAGATATTTTACAAATGAGCTGGTTTGGGTATTAAAGGATTTGGGGTCAAAAATATGAAATTCCAGATCTGCCCAGTTTTCATGCCCAGTTTCCTCAATGCGTTCGCGACAAAAATTTCGCATTCGCGAAGGTTTGCAAATCCCAGCTTACGCGTTCGCATTTGGTCCTTCGCGTTCGCGAAGGTTCAAGATCTTATTCAACGCGTTCGTGTGGTTCATTTCGCGTTCGCGAAGGCTGGCTCTTGCTTCTTCTCGTTCGCAATGTACCTTCGCGTTCGCGAAGAATAAATCACTGGGCAGATTCTCCTTGTCCATTTTAGCTCCCGTTTGACTTGTTTTTACTTGGTTTTTTCACCATTACTTCTAAATCACATACAACCTGTAAAATAGAAGTAAATGACATTAAACACACGATTTTATCACTCAAACATTGCAAACGTATAGGTTTAAAGACAAGATAAGTTGGTAAAATACCAACTTATCAAACCCCCAAACTTAAACTATTGCTTATCCTCAAGCAATGAAAGCGACAAAATCTCCTTTCAAGTAGTTAGCTCAACAATGCATCCATATCATGCCAAGCCAAATAGGTCTACTATAAGCACAAAAACATGACTGCGATTGGTACCAACAATTACTCCCAAGCATATGAATTATCAAGCACTTCTCATGAACTTCATTATACTTCAAGTGCTCAAACACTAATGCAAATCAAAGTAGCAATGAAGTCATGACACTAAAGCTTCAAAATTTATCTCTCTATCACAATCAACTTTCTTTGGTCATTCCTTCCAATTGAAAATGGGATTAAAATTCACAACTCAAATCTCATGTGCCCTCACATTTAAGAGAGGATCCCACACTCATAAATCTTAATTCAAAACAAAAATGGGATATCAAATGGAAAGAATTAACTCTCTCTCAAAAAGATGTTCAAATGCATACAAGTAGTATCATAGGCTTGACTTCATGTATTCCTCCACTAATGTAGATAACTTGTGTCATGACCCAATCCCCGAACCCGGTCGTGATGGCGCCTCTCGTGAAGACAAGGCCAGCCAGACCTAAACGAAACACCTCTTTTAAACAGTTAATCATCATAAACAGTAATATTATATAATATAATGCTCATAAATTGCAGAATTTAACGATAATAACAGCAGGAACCATCCCGACACAGCCCAAACCAGGGTGTCACAAGTCATGAGCTACTACAGAATCTGCTATAGGTCTACAAAGTACGGAATCTGATACAACAATCTGAAGAAAACATAAATGATAGAGGATAAGAGAGACAAGGGGCTGCGGACGTCAACAGCTACCTCGTAACTCCGAATCACCGCCTAGCCTGGACGGAATCAGCGGTCAGGTGCGGACTCTGATATGCCTGAATCTGCACACACGGTGTAGCGAGTAATGTGAATACTCCGACTCAGTGAGTAATAATTATAAATAATGGCTGAAAGTATGAAAACACGTAAAGGCACAAAGCAATTCCATATCAAGCAGTAAAAATCACTTAAAGCAGTAAATTAGTGAGAAATCAAATGATATTCCTTTTAAAACAAGTAAAACCGATAATTTAACAGGTAAATAACAAGTAGAAATCCGCCCCTCGGGCACAGTATCAATCGCTCAGCATAGTATCAGCCCTTCGGGCTCACTCTCAATACAGTATCAGCCCCTTGGGCTTAGTATCAATAACTCAGAACAGTATCAGCCCCTCGGGCTCACTCTCAGAATAGTATCAGCTCCTCGGGCTACCTCACAATCACTCATATCAGCCCCTCGGGCATAGCATCAATCACTCAGAACAATGGGTACCTGCGCTCACTGTGGGTGTGCAGATTCCGGAGGGGCCCTTACGGCCCAAGCGCTATATCAAGCCACCTTGTGGCATCATCACTCGGCACTCGGCCTCACATCACTCAAGCCAACTCGTAGCATATAAAGTATCTCAGGCCCTCGGCCTCATATCACTCGGCATATCCTCACATATGGCCCTCGGCCTCACTCAGTCCAAAATCATCACAAGCCCCTTGGGCATTAGTAAAACAGTAGTTCTCAGCCCAAAACATGATGTAGAAATATCATTTAAGTTTCAAATCTGAGTAAAAGTGGCTGAGTTTGTAAAACAGTATATATCAATAGGATTGAGTTCAAATAATAAGTCAAGCAGTGAGGAAACAGTGATAAAATTCCCCGAAGGGTTCAAATAGTTGGCACGAAGTCCAAATATGGCAATCAGCCCAAATCATGATGATAACAAATGAATTTCAGCCAAATATTCAGTAAAATCATCAATCGGGATGGACCAAGTCACAATCCCCAGTAGTGAAAGACCCCACGCTCATCATCCAACACGTATCTTGCTTCAATATAGCACTACGATGTGCAATCCGGGGTTTCAAACCCTCAGGACATCATTTACAACCATTACTCACCTCGAACTGGCTAATTCTCTAGCTTGCGACGCCTTAGCCCCTCGAATTGGCCTCCACGCGCGTCGAATCTATCCAAAATCAGAATGAATATGTCACAATATGCTAAGGGAACAAAGCCCAAGAGAAAACATTCGAAAAATATCAGAAATCTCGAAATTAGCAAAACCCGAGCCCCGAGCCCACGTCTCGGAATCAGGTAAAATTTACATTTTCAGAATCCTCATACCCTCACGAGTCTAACCATACCAAAATTATCCAATTCTGATACACTTTGGTCCTTCAAATCATCATTTTACATTTTTCAAAGGTTTCACAATTTTCTTCCCAAATTCCATCTCAAATCACGAATTAAATGATGAATTCAGTGATAGATTCATGTATTCTAGCCATATCTGAGTTAAAATCACTTACCCCGATGAATTTCTTGAAAAACCTTCGAAAAATCGCCAAAATTCGAGCTCTCTAGGTTAAAATATTAAATAAAACCCAAGACCTCGTATTTATAGGTACCCCTCAGGTTTCAGCTACCTCGGGCCGCACCAAAACGACCGCGGCCGCGCCCACTTTTGTGCGGTCCGCGCGACGCCTACTGCGCCCGCGCCCGCTTTTGTGCGGTCCACGATGCCTACCGCGGCCGCGCCCGTTTTGTGCGGTCCACACAGCACCCAACGCGGGCACACTTATTTTTGTGCGGACCGCGTGAGTGAGTCCCGGGGCCTGCAACCCCTGTAGACCAGCTACAGCTATGATTTTTGCACTAAAACATCCCGGAACCTACCCGGAGCTCCCAGAACTTCAAATCAATTGCACCAACACATCCCATGACATCGTTCAAACTTGTTCAAAACTTCGAAACGCTCACAACAACATAAAATCACCAATTTAACATAGGATTCAAGCCTAAGAACTCTTAAATTATGCTTTCGATCAAAAGGTCTATCAACTCGTCTGAATGGCCTAAAATTTTGCACACATATCCCAAATGACACCATGAAGTTAGTGCAACTCTCGGAATTCTATTCCGACCCCTATACCAAAATCTCGCATATCAACCGGAATTTGCCGAAATATCAATTTCGCCAATTCAAGCCTAAATCTTCTCTACAACTCCAAAACCCATTCTGATCACGCTCCTAGGTCACAAATCACCTCCTGAAGCTAATCAAACCATCGGAACTCACTTCCGAGCCTTCTAACACATAAGTCAACACCTGGTTGACTTTTCCAACTTAAGCCTTCTTAAAAGAGACTAAGTGTCTTATTTCTTACCAAATCCTCTCCGAACTCTATTCAATTGGTTTTAGGGGGTGATTCTTAGATTAAGTGTTTTTTCGGGCGTTCTGAGGGTTTGAGCGAGTCCATTTTATGATTTTAAACTTGTCGGTATGTTCGAGCGGGGCCCGGGGCCCCGAGCGTCAATCGGACGAGGCTCGAGTGAAGTTGGAAAAAATTGCAAAGGAGCTGAAGCTCCAGCTATCTGTCATAACCGCACCTACGGTAGGTCAGCCGCAGGTGCGAGACCGCAGGTGCGGTCAAGCCATCACAAAAGCAGCCAAGGGGAGGATCCTAGGAACCACAGATGCGGCTCCTTCTCCGCAAAACAAGACTACAGATGCGGTCCCCTAAGCGCAGGTGCGGAAATCGCTGAAGGTAGTGCCTTCCTTTAATACGGGAATGTGTCATTTTTGACACATTTCCACCATTGTTTGGGCTATTTGGGAGCTTCCAAAGAGAGAGATTTCACCTAGCATCTTGAGATAAGTTCATCCTACTTATTTTTAGTTTAATACTTGAGTCTTGGGTAGATTAACACACACATATTAGGGAAAAATTATGGGGTTAGAGGAAAACATAGGGTTTTGATAAAAATTATATTTAACCACGAAATTTATTATGGAATGGAGTAGAAATCATATATTGTTGACCTTTAGGTTATAGAGAACAACTTTCTTCAAAAAAATTCAGAATCCGGACATATGGGCCAGAGGTCAGATTTTAGGAAACTTGTGTTTAAGGTTGAAAAATTACTTTAGCCATTAAAATGCAAACTCTTGAGCTTGTATTGACTAGTTCCTACCACGTTTAATTAGTTTTGGATAGTTCGGCTCCAAATTGAGGGTTTGAGCACGTTCTTGATATTGGGTGTACGCTTTGGAGCGAGGTGAGTCTCCTTTCTAACCTTGTAAGAGGGAATTATCCCCATATGTGAGTTAATTAATCATGTGTTGCTAATTGTGGGGGCTACGTACGTACAAGGTAATGAGAGTCCGTGCGTAGCTACTATTATGTTAATTGTCCGGGTAGTTTAGGATCCGTATCATGCTATATTTGTAAATGTCTATCTCCTTTCATGTTAATGAGATCACTTAGGACTTGTTAGGGGTTGGAAATAAATGTATGAGAACGCATGCACTCACTTGATAACTTGTATGAATTTATTTGACTATGAGTATGACTTACATGACCCTATTGATGATAATTGATATTTGCGGATCGGGCCGATCGCCTCGGTAAAAATAGATACATCTATGGTTTGTACCATTCGACCCTCTAACAGTGCACATGTCCTTTTATGTTGGACCGGGCCGTACGACCTCAACATAATGTGCGCATGGTATCTATGTGAATTCTTATTCATGACTTGCTTTGCTAAATGCCCTGAAAAGTAAATGGCTAACTGTGATAATATCTAGGAAATTACCTATCACTTCTTGCTATAAATTGTTATTTATTTGTGTTCATGCTTAGTATAACACTTTCTTATATTATTTGACCCTAGTAAGTGTCAAGTCGACCTCTCATCTCTACTTCTTCGAGATTAGACGGGATACTTACTGATACATATTGTTTATGTACTCCTACTACGCTTCTGTAATTAATTGTACATGATCTGAGGTAGGTACATCTGGCTACCAATCTGGTGCGCATTCTTAATCGTAGTCTGAGATTCCAGGGTGAGATGCTCCCTTCCTATGCCGTTCAGTCGCATGATGGAGTCTCTCTTTGCTTTTGGCTATCTATTTTATTTCAGACAGTAGGAAAGATTTACTCTTTTGTATATTTTACTAGATGCCCATATACTTGTGACACCAGGTCTTGGCACACACATTGGTAGACTATTCTTTTTGGGATTGTATAATTATTATTGTATGTTGCGAATTATCACTTGTTCTAAATTCAAAATAAGAAATTGCTGCAACTGTTTTGGTAAAGTAAAAACTAGAGCTTATTAATATTTTCGCGTTGACTTGCCTGACATCGGCATTGGGCGCCATCATGACCTGCAGTGAAATTGGGTCGTGACACTAACAAAGATAGTGTAGATCTTGTTAGTTATGCAAATGCAAGTTATTTACCTGATCCCCATAAAGCTCAATCTCAAACCGGGTACGTGTTTACATATAGAGTTATTGTCATATCATGGAGCTCCACAAAGAAATATATTATTGCTACTTCTTCAAATCATGCTGAGATAATAGCTATTCATGTCACAACCCAAATTCTATTAAAGGTCGTGATGGCAACTGACAGCATTGTCAGGCAAACCAACACTAAATAATCAATCAAGTTCTCGTTTATTATTTTTGAAATCATGATTTTTCTTCAATTTAATAGTAAAAGATGAATTTTACAGAATAAATAATAGTATTTTTTAACAATTTCAATAATGAATAACTCATAATCATCCTAAAACTTGGCGTCACAAGTGCATGAGAGTTTACTAAGGAATAAAATAAAATACAATAACTGTCCGGATTACATTTGGACAGGAAGGGAAATACCAATACTCTGAAGGAGACTCTACTGGCTGCGGATCGCACATAAGATGCAGCTCGTCTAAATCCTCGTGTCAACCACGTCGCTGCGTCCACAAGGCCACTAAATGTATATATTATTGTACAACAAAATGTACAACAAGTGTAGTATGAGTACGAAAATAACGCGTACCCAGTAAGTATCCAGTCTGACCTCGAAGAAATAGTGACGAAGGGTCAACCTCGAATATAGATATTGTATACTTAGTAATTTTGACATGCAAAATTTCGTTTTCTGTAGACTTTTGCTTCTTCATGAATCATGATCATGAGGTTAGATTAACAAAGGCTTCATACACAACTAGCTTACTATAGGCAAGATTTTGATAGTCTTCCATATAATTCTTACTTGATAACTTTTTAGCTTTAGCTTTGGTTATAAGAATTTTTTTATATCATTCATTGGTGCCCAAATTTTTCTTTTTTTTGATTTGTACTTGTGTACTTTATAATTTTCTTTTATAAAAAATATAATTATAATTTATCTTCTTTTGCAGGATGAGGATGAATAAACCAACATAGGTGACAATATGGTTCATCTAATACTCAAGCGACTAGAAGAAGATTTACTTTTGAGTTGTTATTAGATTAGAAATTATGACCCTGTAGATGCTCATGTTTTTATTTTTAAGTAAGAACATGTGTTTTAGTAGTATTTAGTATTTGAAAGTATGAAAATACTTAGTGCATCAGTTGTATTGACCTTTGCAAATATATATCATATATTAATTTATATATAAATTTGTGACATTCTAAAAGAAAATATGATTTGTGTATGTAGCAACTACACATTTATTATTGTTAGCTTTACAACAGAAAATATAATATTGTTGGCAAAAAGTGGTTTGTGACAACAATAATACTTGTTGTGAAAAGCCTTTATAACAGATTATTAACTACCCTCTTGCCAATTTTTTTGCCACAAATAGTATTGTTGCGAAAATAATAATAATTTATCGCAACAATAATTTTTGTTGCTAAATATTGTTATAAGCCACAAGTGTATAATTAAAATATAATTTATGGCAATAATATTTCTTGTTGCATTAAGTCAGATTTTGGCAATGACAACTTTTGTTGTTGCAAATACTTTTCCCATAAGCATTTATTGCAACGGCATGCAACAACTTTTTTGTTGTTGCCAAAAATACTTTTCGCAATAATTTCCAATATATGGCAATGAAAAAATTTGTTGCAAATTTCTCACTTTCTTGTAGATTCGACACTTACTAGTGGTAAACAAATAAGTAAATAAATATGAAACCGAGTAAATATATGAAATAAACATGTATATAATACGTGGTATAATTCCCCTCTTTACAATTTTGCTCAAGCTCTCAACTAACAGGTGTGGTAATCCGTTGGACCTTTTATATATATATATATATATATATATATATATATATATATATATATATATATATATATATTACACCAAAGAGGTTATCATAATTCAAATCTAGGAAAAACCTCGAATACACTGGCTTCTTGCCAAGTATTACGTACGATTCCATGAGGAAAATATATATATAGAAAATGACGAGGCATACGACCCGATCCAACATAAAAGTAAATTGTGCACTGCCTAGGGTCGAACGACGCGAACCATGGATGCATCTATTAACCTGCTGAGGCGAACGACCCGCTCCCATGAGCGTGTGGTACATAAATCCTACCAAGGTGAACTGCCTGATCCCATAAAAGTAGTAGAAGGAAATACCCCGCTCGCGAATCATACATGCAGCGCGGTAAAATATAAATTTAAGGAATCACTCAGCTCGCGGATCATACTTGCGACGCGGTCAAATATAAATTTAACTTAAAAATCATCTCTTTCTTGATTATTTTCAAAATATGGGAAATTCAGCTTGTGGCTTTTTAAGGAAATTACCCCGCTCGCGAAACATACATGCGACGCGGTTACACATGGATTTCATAAGCTATTATAATATTCCTTCAATTCTTTTAAAAAATATGAGGTTCAAATGAAAACTTTTAAGATCTCAAATTCCTCAATTTCAACCCTTTTCAAGACATTTACTAAGCAAACTCAATCTCACTTCTTCTCAAGGCAAACAATAAACATAAATCAACAGCAATATCAACAAGGCATTGTAAATCTAAAATTGCCCGGACAAAGACATAGTTAGTAGCTACGTATGGACTCTTGTTACCTCTTGTGTACATGGTGCTCACAAATAGAAACATATATTAATTTAGTTCACCTATGGGGTTAATTCCCTCTTACAAGGTTAGAAAAGAGACTTACCTCACTTCGAAGTTCCATAGCCAGCTCCCACGCCTTTCAAACAATTCGACTGATGCCCAATGCTTCAAAACTCACTTTCATTTTATTAATATTCGCAAGCTTTTATTCCTCCTCCGACATCGTAACATTGAGTAAAATGCCACCAACATGATATCTACAATTACAATCCCAATTACAATTAAAATATGACTCAAAAAGATTTATCAATATCTATTTATGGCTCACAAGTTGGGTACAAGCCTCCAGCTCAAATCGTCTAATAGGTTCACTTACTAGCACATTCAACTCCACTCTTATCATTTAATACCCATTTGAAGTCATCAATGATAATACATTAATTCTCCAACACTGCCAAATTACTATTCACCATCTTCGTAAACCAACATTTTCAAAATATTCAATTTGGTGATTACTTAGTTGAACACTTCCAACTAAGATAGAAAATGATTCCATAGGTTCAATGCATCCTTTAATTTCATTTCTAAGAATACTATTTATCTTGCCCTCATTTTCTCAAGAACACTATTCATGCCATGAACTAGGGTTTATGAAACCAATTATCCGACCATAACAACTTGAAACAAATATTAGAAACTCATAAGAAATGAGCTTGAAGAATTAGAATTATCTTCTTGAAGCTTTTCCTTAAAAATCCAATATTTGAAAAATTTGGTGTTCTTGAACAACTTGGAATATTTCTAGGGATTTCAAAAATTGAATGATGTTAATACTAGTGTTAATAGGATGTTATTAACTTAATGTCACGACCCTAAAATTGGACCCGGTCGTGATGGCGCCTCTCGTGAAGACAAGGCCAGCCGACACTTCCCATTTTAATTTTTTTAACAGTTAAACCATAAGAAATAAGTCTAAATCATAATAAATAGAATCTCAAAGTAGCAGATAATAGCATAATTTGCAGAATACAACCCAACACAGCCCAATACCGGGGTGTCACTAGTCATGAGCATCTATCAATCCTATTACAAGTCCGAAAAGTCTATAAGTTATTACAAAATGTCTGATAAGGAGATAGAAATGATAAAGGGGGAGAAACACGGGACTGCGAACACCAAGAAGCTACCTCGTGGAATCTGAAGTCTGCTAGGAGCTCTCAACTCGCATTGGCAGGATCAGCAATGCCTGAATCTGCACACGGGGTGTAGGGAGTAAAGTGAGTACTCCAACTCAGTGAGTAATAATCATAAATAAAGGCTGAAAGTAGGAAATCACGTAAGGCACATTATCGGCTATAACGAAGCAGTAAAACTAGTAAAAATAATAAATCAGTAAAGATATGTGAAAGTCATTGTAACGACCCGACCGGTCGTTTTGAACTTTTGCACTTTGATCGCCAGTTCCCGGGCATGTCTTGCCCCATGTAACGTATTATGACTGATGTAGATCATTGGTTTTGATTTTCAGGAAAAATTGGAATAAATTTGAAGGAACAATCTCAGTTGAAAGCTTTGAATTTGAAAGGTTTGACTAAGAGTTGACTTATTTGTATATGAGCTCGGATCGGAAATTTTATGATTTGGATAGCTTTGTTGGGTGATTTATGACTTAGGAGCGCGATCGGAATGCATTTTGGAAGTCCGTGGAAGGATTTGGCTTAAATTGGCAAAGTTAATATTTTGGCGAATTCCGGTTGATAGGTGAGATTTTGATCCGAGGGTCGGAATGGAATTCTGAGAGTTATTGTAGCTTCGTTATGTCATTTTTGATGAGTGTGCAAAACTTCAGGTCATTTGGTCGTCGTTTGGTCGACTTTTTGATCGAATTCGGATTTCGGAAGTTTTGGAATTCTTAGGCTTGAATCCGAGGGTGATTTGATGTTTTGATGTTGTTTTGAGCGTTCCGAAGGTTGGAAAAAGTTTGAATTATGTTATGGGGTGTGTTGGCATGTTTGGTCGGGGTCCCATGAGGCTCGGATATGTTTTAGAAGAGTTTTTGGAAGATTTTGGCGTTTTGATTATAAGCATGTAATGATCCAAAGGTCCATTTTTAGTTCTAGAGATCGAAATTTGAGTTGAGACTTCCGGAATTTTGATGATGAATTATAGGAGTGATCTGAAAAGTTTGGTCTAATTTCATCAAGTCGCGATTAGGTTTTTGACGCGAATCATGAGTTAATTGTTTAACGAGCAAAATGGATATCGCACTAAGCAAACGAGCTTCGATTGAAGGACTATGTTCGGATCATTATTTGTGACTCATAGGAACAAGAATCATCAAATTCCGAGTTCGTATGGTGGAGTTAGACCCTTTTTAGTGAAAATAAATATTGCTGGTGTAGCAGGATCTAGTGCGCACCTTTCGCGACCAGATTTGTCACTTTTAGCGATGGGAATGGCTCTTTTAGCGACCATAATAGGTTTATTAAAGTTGTTTTGTTTTTCTGCTCATTTGCCCTTTTTTGGTGAAAGAACACGGCTTGGGGAGATTTTTGAGCAAGAAATCATGGGGAATCTTGAGGTAAGTCACTTGTGATCATTTCTACCCCATAATATTGAATTATCATCGAATAATCCGACTAGATTACATGTTTTTGAGGTGTAAATTGGGGATTTGGACCTAGGGATTTGAAAATAAGATTTGAAGATTTGGAGGCCGAATTGTTATCGGAATTTAGTAATTTTGGTATGGTTGGACTCATGGTTGAATGGGTTATCGGATTTTGTGAGTTTTGTCGAATTCCGAAGCGTGGGCCCGGGGGCCGGGTTTGAGAAATTTAGGGATTTTGATGTTAAATTGGATATTTCGAGTGCGCTTCGCTCCCTTAGCATATTTTAATAATTATGTACTGATTGTGGCTAGATTTGGAGCATCTGGAGGTCGATTCGTGCGGGCGAGGCATCGCGGGCTAGAGTTTGGACCGGATCGAGGTGAGTAATGATTGTAAATGATATCCTGAGGGTTTGAAACCCCGAATTGCACATCCTAGTGCTATATTGAGGTGAGACACGCGCTGGATGATGAGCGTGAGGTCTTTTACTACTGGGGATTGTGACTTGGTCCATCCCGATTGATGATTTTACCACGTATTTGACTAAAACTTATTTGTTATCATCATGACTTGGGCTGATTGCCATATTTGGGCTTCATGCCAACTATTTGAACCCTTCGGAGATTTTTATCACTATTTCCTCACTGTTTTGACTTATTAATTGAACTCAGTCCTATTGATATCTACTGTTTTACAAACTCAGCCACTTTTACTCAGATTTGAAACTTAAATGATATTTCTAAATGATGTTTTGGGCTGAGAACTACTGTTTTACTATGCTTGAGGGGCTTGTGATGATTTTTGGAATGAGTGAGCCCGAGGGCCTGAGATACGTTATATGCCACGAGGTGGCTTGAGTGATGTGAGGCCGAGTGATGTAAGGCCGAGTGTCGAGTGATGATGCCACGAGGTGGCTTGATATTGCGCTTGGTCCATAAGGGGCCCCTCCCAGAGTCTGCACACCCCTAGTGAGTGTCGTCGACGATATATGGATCGGGCTGCACGCCGCAGCAGTTACTATATGATACTATTCTGAGCTGATCTGAGAGTGAGAGCCCGAGGGGCTGAGAGTATTCTAAGAGTGAGCCCGAGGGGCTGGTGCTGTTTTCAGATATTGCCCGAGGGTGAACTTTTATATGCTTATCTTTCATATTTACTTGTCATTTTACCTGTTATACTGTGGTATTCGTGCCCGAGGGGCGGATTTTCTGTGCTTATCGGCACTAACTGTTTTGAAATCATTGCGTAACTATTGAAAAACTCATTTTCAAAAGAGGTTTAAACTGAGCAAAAATATTTCTAAAGATTTCACAGCTTCACTGCTTTTCTCAAAGGGCTTTACACTGCTTCTATACAGCATGTTGGTTGCTTTACGTGATTTCTTACTGCTCAGTTGTTATTTACCTTTATTACTCACTCAGTTGGAGTACTCACTTTACTCCCTACACCTCGTGTGCAGATGCAGGTATTTATACCCCTGGTAGCGGGTTTTGAGCTGATCGGAGGCTAAGTTATCGGAGTTTAGCAAGGTGACTGCCAGCGTTCGCAGCACCGCACTTCTTCCTTTGTTTATCAGTCCTATTTTGTATATTTCAGGCCTTGTAATTGTATTTATACTCTAATAGATGCTCGTGACTTGTGACACCCCGGTTTGGGCTGTCTCGGGTTGTGCTTCCATTAATTATATCATTAAATCATATTTAAACTGTTTATTAATGTTTAACTATTTTTGAAAAGGCGATATGGGTTTATTGGCTGGCCTTGTCTTCACGAGAGGCGCCATCATGACCGAAGCGGGGTTTGGGTCGTGACAAGTTGGTATCAGAGCCTAGGTTACATAGGTCTCACGAGTCTTGAGCAGGTTTAGTAGAGTCTCGCGGATCGGAACAGAGACGTCTGTATTTATCCTCGAGAGGCTGCAGAACCTTTAGGAAAACTTCACATTCTTGAATTCTTATCGTGCGTCCTTAATTCAGCTTGAAAATTAACTCTTGAAATTCCTCCCACGTGTTCGCATGCGCGCATGAGCGTTCAGTATCAGATATTCCTTGATGGCTTGTGATTCCCCGATCGAGGGGCGAGATGTGATCTCTGTGAGTTTGATGCTAGGCCAGTCTGGAGGACCTTAGGCCGAATATTTGCCTAAGGCTTGAGCACCGAGGTGCTGATTGTGTGAGCAAGTGTTTTGAACTTATATATTCGGTATTGTCCCTATTAGTGGGAGTGACGGTTGGTTAGCTACGTGATGAGTATGTTAGTACTGCGAGATGTATCTATGTTACTTGGAAGTGACGAGGAAGGTCTATGGGATTATAGATGAACTATTAAGTGTATGATTTCCATTGTGATTGAATGTGTAGCTCCGAGTTATGGGCGCGTGAAGAATCTTTACATGTCTCCTAGTTGGGAGTGAAGTAAATTTTATGTTGCGTTATGAGTTCAGACTTAGGAAGACTAAGTGGCGGTGTAATATGTATGACGGTGGAAGGTATACGGAAATGTTATATTGAGGTAAAGCAGGTGGGTTATCTCCCGCAGAGTGTGCTGAAGTGGTGTGATCCTTATGTGTATGTTAGAAGATCTCATGTGTAATTGAAGGGTACGTGTTGAAATTTGAAATTTCGGGTCGCTTAAGAGAGTGGGCTTAACTGTTGCGGGGATGAATGCGAGATTTGTAGAAGATTTACAGTACTAGATGATCTATGTTGTCACAAACTTATAAATGATTTGAGTTCTATCTCACTATGGTATTGTGGCATCAATAGAGTAAAAGTGTTATGAGTTATTGAGCGTATCTTGATCTATGGCTTCGAGCCAAGTGGGGGAGTCTGCTGTGAGCAGTTGACTGCACGGTTAGGTGCTATGTTGGTTCCAGTTTAGGGCATGCGAGTGAATTAGCTATGGCTAGAGTAAAGGAATATTTTGACAAAGGTTATATTATGCTTCATAGGATATGAGAATCACAGAATGTCTAGAGTGTTGTTGGTAAAGAATGCTCGGCGCATAGAGCAGGAAGTTGCTTGGTTGTATTGGGATGAGGATTTCATTTTGCGGTATCGGAGTGGCAATGAGGCATGGGTGGTTCTATTCATTAGGTCAGGTAAGTTGCAGTTTGAATAAGAGTAAATGACTTTCGAGAATGGTTCTAATGTGTTCAAGATTCTACAGGGATAAATCGAGTATCTTAAGGTTGTGCATGTGGTTACAGACTATGTTTTCATTGGAAGAGGTCAAGACTTGTGGTATTTTTATGTTAATTATGGGATTCTATGTATCAGTATCAGGAAAGTAAAGGTAATGGATTTAGATTCGCATGAAGTTCTTCAGAGTAAAGTATTCTGGAATATGGTGTTTCTGGGAATATTTGAGAGAGTATTCAACGGCTTATGGGTCTTAGACAGTGTGGTCTTGTGCTTGGGTCTCGTGTAGTGAGCCTGGGTTGAGGAATTGTGGTGCTACAGCAAGAGGGAATATCAAGTTGAAAACAAATTAGAAGGGAAATTTGATAGATGGAATAGCTTGATAGTAGACCGAATCAGTATGGTAAGAATATGATTAACTCCTTGTGCGTGTTCGAGGTAATGAGCTCTTACAAGTATTTTTCAGCAATGCTCTTGGGTTTTGATGGCTTGCTTAGCTTGGTCGAGTTAGAAGGATTCAGTCCTGGCAGGTCTAATTTGTGCAAAGGGAATTCAGAGAGTTCTTGATGGTTTTTACCGCGGTTTGGAAATGTATATTTTCTATGGGCATGTGGAGCATGGGATGTGTAGTGACTTTTCTTCTAGATGGGACCAATGGAAAAGTTCTTGACTAGTTGAGTACGTAGATTTCTATGGCTCGGAAGGGAGATGAAGTTCTCATGTTATACTAGGATGGTATGGTATATGCGGTATGTAGTGGAGGATCGAGATTTACGTGTGTAGAGTTATAGTTCATTTCTGAAAGGAAGTTTATAAAACTCTTAGGTAGCGGGTAGCCTCAGATGGTTAAGGGAATGATATTTCTAATTAGAAGTGATTTGACGATAGTATATGTTCAGAAAAAGGGTAACATGATTAAGTGGATGCCACTTCGGTAGTATTGCGGCACTTTCTGGCTAGATCGACTACTGATATTCGAGTTTTCTTGGTGGCACAGAAGAATATTTTTGTATCTCTCATGAAATGGCTGGGTATTAGAGGTGTGGCATGCATTCGGATGGCGAAATTGGGATCGGATATGGTGATTCATGTACCGTGTGGATTTGGAGACGGAAGTTCTCATATTCAGGCTATGTTGTGGTTGTGAATTATGTGTATCGGCACTGTTTAGCGACTATCGGGATTTGGAGGTCCGGGTGGATCTTTCGTTGCTTGGTATGTTAGATATTGGTTATGATATTGGGGTTTAGGCTGGTTGTCTCTGTGTTGGGTTATTCTAGACTATTGCGCTATGGGCTATGCCGGAAATGCCACGGGTTGAGTGAGGAGGTGTGTCGGATTATGTTCTAGTAGAGTGGTTTATATTTCGAAGACCTAGCGAACGACTGGGAAGGACTGCCTTTCTTAATTGGGCCTTCATGATGGATGTCAATGCAGAGGTTTCTACCACTAATTCAGTTCTGGTGTTGAGGGACTTTCGGATGTGTTTCTTGTGGCCGGACATGTCATCGGGCAAGGTTGTGGAGTTCGGTATTGAATTGGTGTTGGGCACCATATCGTATGGCTCCGGAAGGAGTTATAGTAGTGGAAGGAGTAGCTTCAGGCTTCCTTCATAATGAGTTCGTTGGCAGGCCAATGTGGATGCGTGTTCTAGCTTGAGTCGGCTTGGTTGGCCCCGAATTGTATTGTTGAGGGGTAGTTTGATCGTTATTGAGCTTGCTAGTGATCTGGGAGACCTGTGAGTTTCCTTTTGTGTTGCGAGACGTTATGATTTGTTGGTTATGGGCATGTATGGTGCGGTTCCATTGGGGTTTCATAGTGGAAGTCAAGCCGGAAGAGTAATTGGGAGTTACTCGGTGAATGACGTACCTGTTATGTTCTATCGGGTTTGCGTGGTGTATGTTATTTGTTTCACCGTGGATGTAATGATTTTCTTTGGTTCCAGACATCAATTGAGCATGGTTGTCGATTTCGAGCATAGGGACTTGAGGTGTTTCATATGGAGCAGTGTTTGGATAGGATCGCGCGTTTTCGCAAAGCTGTGTGGAAATATGACCTTGCGGGTCAAATTTGTGTGTTCTATTTCTATGATGTGAGATGGGTTCTCAGCCGTGTGAGGTGATGATATTGGTGAGCTTGCGGTACGGCTCTTTCGTTTGAGTTAGTTTCATGACGTGAATATGTTCGGATTGTTGCTTATTGGTGCGCGAACTGCACAAGTTGTCGCCTTAGTCTGTCTTGGTGTGTCATGTCACTAGAGTAATTGTGTTGGAGTAGATGAGATCATTGGGGCCTGTAATGAATATAAACGGATTCGATTTCAGCATGTTTGATGGGTAAATATCAAGGTTCGGTTCAGAAATTTGCTATGGTCCTTGCCAAAGGAGAAGTAACTTTATGGATGACTAATCTGAGAGATGGTTATGATTTATTGCGTGTTTCATTTATCATTGGAAGTATATGGAAGTGTTGGAATGAGACCTACTTGATAAGAGGTTTCTACCGGTATTCAGTGTTGTGTGCAGCTGTTGTGAATGGAAGTTATCGCTACATGTGTTTGAGTTACATGGTATATCGGATAATTGCGCTTGAGGTTGCAGGCATGGGTTACTACAGCTAGTTCGGGTCTATTCAAAGTATATGTGTGAGGTTTTGATCGTATTGATGGTTTCAGAAGTGAAAATGTCGTTCTATGATTTATGGACTAGATTGGATTGTGTAATTTTAGTTAAAAGGTGTTATCGGACCTATATGAGATAGGGTGAGGTGGGATCACCCCCGGTTATATGCATGGTAATGTTATTCAGTGATTGGTTGGCTTTTAGAACAGCTCTAGGTATGTTCGAGGACGAACGCGTGTTTAACTGGAGGAGGATGTAACGACCTGACCGGTCATTTTGAACTTTTGCACTTTGATCGCCAGTTCCTGGGCATGACTTGCCCCGTGTAACGTATTATGGCTGATGTAGATCGTTGGTTTTGGTTTTCAGGAAAAATCGGAATGAATTTGAAGGAACAGTCTCAGTTGAAAACTTTGAATTTGAAAGGTTTGACTAAGAGTTGACTTATTTGTATATGAGCTCGGATCGGAAATTTTATGATTTGGATAGCTTTGTTGGGTGATTTATGACTTAGGAGCGCGATTGGAATGCATTTTGGAAGTCCGTGGAAGGATTTGGCTTGAATTGGCAAAGTTAATATTTTGGCGAATTCCGGTTGATAGGTGAGATTTTGATCCGAGGGTCAGAATGGAATTCTGAGAGTTGTTGTAGCTTCGTTATGTCATTTGTGATGTGTGTGCAAAATTTCAGGTCATTTAGACGTCGTTTGGTCGACTTTTTGATCGAATTCGGATTTCGGAAGTTTTGGAATTCTTAGGCTTGAATCCGAGGGTGATTTGATGTTTTGATTTTTTTTTGAGGGTTCTGAAGGTTGGAACAAGTTTGAATTATGTTATGGGGTGTGTTGGCAAGTTTGGTCGGGGTCCCATAAGGCTCGGATATGTTTTGGAAGAGTTTTTGGAGGATTTTTGGCGTTTTGATTATAAGCATGTAATGATCCAAAGGTCCATTTTTAGTTCTAGAGATCGAAATTTGATTTTGAGACTTTCGGAATTTTGATAATGAATTATAGGAGTGATCTGGAAAGTTTGGTCTAATTTCATCAAGTCACAATTAGGTTTTTGACGCAAATCATGAGTTAATTGTTTAACGAGCGAAATGGATATCGCCCTGAGCAAACGAGCTCCGAATTGAGTTTCGATTGAAGGACTATGTTTGTATCATTATTTGTGACTCATAGGAACAAGAATGATCGAATTCCGAGTTCGTATGGTGGAGTTAGAGCCATTTTAGTGAAAATAAATATTGCTGGTGCAGCAGGATCTGGTGCGCACCTTTCGCGACCAAATTTGTCACTTTTAGCGACGGGAATGGCTCTTTTAGCGACCAGAATAGGTTTATTAAAGTTGTTGCGTTTTTCTGCTCATTTTGACCTTTTTTGGGTGAAAGAACACGGCTTGGAGCGATTTTTGAGCAAGAAATTATGGGAAATCTTGAGGTAAGTCACTTGTGATCATTTCTACTCCATAATATTGAATTATCATTGAATAATCCGACTAGATTATATGTTTTTGAGGTGTAAATTGGGGATTTGGACCTAGAGATTTGAAAATAAGATTTGAAGTTTTGGAGGCCGAATTGTTATCGGAATTTAGTAATTTTGGTATGGTTGGACTCGTGGTTGAATGGGTTGTCGGATTTTGTAAGTTTCGTCGAATTCTGAAGTGTGGTCCCGGGGGCCGGGTTTGAGCAATTTCGGGATTTTTATGTTAAATTGGATATTTTCGAGTGGGCTTCGCTCCCTTAGCATATTTTAATGATATGTACTGATTGTGGCTAGATTTGGAGCATCCGGAGGTCGATTCGTGCGTGCGAGGCATCGCGGGCTAGAGTTTGGACCGGATCGAGGTGAGTAATGATTGTAAATGATATTTTGAGGGTTTGAAACCCCGGATTGCACATCGTAGTGCTATATTAAGGTGAGACACGCGCTGGATGATGAGCGTGGGGTCTTTTACTACTGGGGATTGTGACTTGGTCCGTCCCGATTGATGATTTTACCACGTATTTGACTGAAACTTATTTGTATCATCATGACTTGGGCTGATTGCCATATTTGGGCTTCGTGCTATCTATTTGAACCCTTCGGGGATTTTTATCACTATTTCCTCACTATTTCGACTTATTATTTGAACTCAGTCCTGTTGATATCTACTGTTTTACAAACTCAGCCACTTTTACTCAGATTTGAAACTTAAATGATATTTCTAAATGATGTTTTGGGCTGAGAACTACTATTTTACTATGCTTGAGGGGCGTGTGATGATTTTTGGAATGAGTGAGGCCGAGGGCCATATGTGATATGAGGTCGAGGGCCTGAGATACTTTATATGCCACGAGGTGGCTTAAGTGATGTGAGGCCGAGTGATATGAAGCCGAGTGCCGAGTGATGATGCCACGAGGTGGCTTGATATTGCGCTTGGGCCGTAATGGGCCCCTCCAAGAGTCTGCACACCCCTAGTGAGTGCCGTCGATGATATATGGATCGGGCTGCACATTGCAGCGGTTACTATATGATACTATTCTGAGAGTGATCTGAGAGAGAGAGAGCCCGAGAGGCTGAGAGTGTTCTGAGAGTGAGCCCGAGGGGCTGGTACTGTTCTGAGAGTGAGCCCGAGGGGCGAACCTTTATGTGCTTATCTTTCATATTTACTTGTTATTTTACCTGTTATACTGTGGTATTCATGCCCGAGGGGCGGATTTTCTGTGCTTATCGACACTAACTGTTTTGCAATCATTGCGTAACTGTTGAAAAACTCATTTTCAAAAGAGGTTTAAACTGAGCAAAAATATTTCTAAAGATTTCACAGCTTCACTACTTTTCTGAAAGGGCTTTACACTGCTTCTATATAGCATGTTGGCTGCTTTACGTGATTTCTTACTGCTCGGTTATTATTTACCTTTATTACTCACTAAGTTGGAGTACTCACTTTACTCCCTGCACCTCGTGTGCAGATGCAGGTATTTATATCACTGGTAGCGGGTTTTGAGCTGATCGAAGGCTAAGTTATCGGAGTTTAGCAAGGTGACTGCCAGCGTTCGCAGCACCGCATTCTTCCTTTGTTTATCAGTCCTATTTTGTATATTTCAGGCCTTGTAGTTATATTTATACTCTAATAGATGCTCGTGACTTGTGACACCCCGGTTTGGGCTGTGTCGGGTTATGCTTCTGTTAATTATATCATTAAATCATATTTAAATTGTTTATTAATGTTTAACTATTTTTGAAAAGGTGATATGGGTTTGTTGGATGGCCTTGTCTTCACGAGAGGCGTCATCACGACCAAAGCGGGGTTTGGGTCGTGACAGTCATTTTAGTTCAACTTAACTTCATGAAAAGCCTTTTTGAACAATTAAGCAGGTAAAAGACATGCAATTAAGAAGAATAAACACATAAAGGTTCGCCCCTCGGGAAATATCTCAGAACAATACCAACCCCTTTGGCGACATCTGACATCACATGGGTACCCGCACTCACTGGGGGTGTGCAGACTCCTAGAGGGGCCCTTACGGCCCAAGCGCAATATCAAGTCATCTCATGACATCATCACTAGGCCATCGACCTCATATCAACAAGCCACCTCGTGGTGTACATATCTCAGGCCCTCGGCCTCAAATCATGATCAATGTTTCCTCACAACATAGGCCCTCGGTCTTACTCAGTCAAAAATCCTCACAAGCCACTTGGCAGTAGTAAAACATGATTCTCAGCCTAATTATCATTTAAAAGATCATTTAAGTGTTAAAACATAGTAAACATGGTTGAGTATGAAAACAGTGAAATATAACATGACTGAGTTTAAGTATAAAGTCAAAAACAGTGAGAAAATATCAATAAAAGTCCTCGAAGGGTTTAAATAGTTGGCACGAGGCCCAAATATGGCATTCAGCCCAAATAATGACGATAGCAAATAAATTTCAGTCAAATATGCGGTAAAATAGTCATTCAGGACGGACTAAGTCATAATCCCCAACAGTGCACGACCCCACGCTCTTCATCAAGCGCGTGTGTCACCTCAATATAGCACAACGATGTGCAATTCGGGGTTTCATACCCTCAGAATATCATTTACAATCATTACTCACCTCAATCCGGTCAAATCTCTAGCCCGTGACGCCTTTGCCGCACGAATCGGCCTCCACTCGCGTCGAATCTATCCAAAATCAGAATCACGGCGTCAAAATATGATAAGGGAACGAAGCCCAAGCGAAAATAATCAATATACGACACAAATCCCGAAATTACCAAAACCCGACCCCAGGTCCACGTCTCAAAATTCGATAAAATTCACATCAATGGATTTCTTATCTCCCCACGAGTTTATACATATCAAAAGCATCAAAATCCATCCACAAATGGCCCCTCAAATCCCAAATTCTAGGTCTCCAATTTCAAGCCTTTGTTCTTCAATTTTAGGCCTAGATTCCATGATTAATTAGGTGGATTTCACATTAGAATCGAGTTTTAGGTCTATGAATCTTACCTCCAAGTGATTCCCCTTGAATCCCTCTTCAATCCTCTATAAAATGCTCCAAAAACGATAAAAAAGGATGGAAATAAACCCCAAAATCACGGACAAGACGACTATTTAAACCTTCTACCCAGGCCTGAAATCCTTCATCGCGATCACGAGACTTCCTTCGCGATCGCGAAGCACAATCTACCAGGCCCTCACCTATGCGAACACGGAGAGGTCCACGCGAACGCAATGCTCAGAACCTTAAACTCACGCGAACGCGGATGGAGCCACACGAACGCGATGCACCACTTGCCCAACTCACGCAATCGCGACTCACGCTATGCGATCGCGAAGAACAACCTGACCTGCCCTCATCACACCCCTACGCGATCGCGAATGAGAAATCTCTGCAATAGCTACAGCTCAAAATCTGCAACTCCAAAAAACATGGAATGGTCCGATTGATCACCCAAAACTCACCGGAGGCCCCCGGGACCTCAACCAAACATACCAATATATCCCAAAACCTTATTCAAACTTGTACCAATCTTTAAAACACCTCAAACAACATCGAATCAAGCAAAAGACATCATATTCAAGCCTAAGTTTCCAAAATCTTTTGAATTACGCTTTTGATCAAAAACCCAACCAAACCACGTCTGAATGACCTGAAAGTTTGCACACATTCCAAAATCTTTCGAATTACGCTTTTGATCAAAAACCCAACCAAACAATGTCTGAATGACCTGAAAGTTTGCACACACCTCCCAAATGACACAATAGAACTACTTCAACTCTCGGAATTCCATTCCGACCCCTATATCAAAACCTCGCCTACCAACCGAAAATTGCCAAAATATCAACTTCTCCAATTCAAGCCTAATCTACTCCGAACCTCCAAAACTCATTCTGATCATGCTCCTAAGTCCCAAATCACCTCCCGAAGCTAACCGAACCATCATAACTCATATCCGAGCCCTCTAACACATAAGTCAACATCCGATTGACTTTTTCAACTTAAGCATCCTTAAAAGAGACTAAGTGTGTCAAACCTTAACAAATCCTCTCTGAACCCGAGCCAAACAACCCGATCACGTATAGAACCAATAGACAAAGCAATAAGAAGCAGAAATGGGGCAATAGAGTGGCAACTCATGAGACGACTGGTCGGGTCGTCACACTTAAAATATCCAAAACACTCACCTTGTATTCTTAAGTAGTCTCAAAGGTTGAATCCACCATGAAAGAACCAATCCCTAGCTCAAGAAAACCTCCAAAAATGATTATTGCCTGTGACTGCCTTATATAGGCACAAGTGCTTCAGTGAGTTGTATCTTGTGTTGTGCAGTTTGTACCTCGTATTACAAGTTGTCCCCTGCTGGACACCTTTTACTAAAACATCCATAAAGCCTTGTAGAAATATCCAAATGACGAATGGTTTGAAGAGTTAGAAACTAGACTCAAAGATCTTTCATTTGATAGGTTGTCCACCATATCATGCTCGTCTACAGTTAGGTCTTGTGTGTACTCATTTGGAACTTTAGTCTATCATGTAATTTCCAACTTGACTTAGACTTAGGGATCTCCTTAGACCCCACATCACTTAAAATATGACTCGTACACTTATTATCATACGAACCTATTTGAACCTTCAAATCCCGATTCTGAGGTCATTTACTCAAAAATCCAACCTTAGTCAATTCTAACAACTTAAAGCTTCTGAAATGAGAATTTCTTTCCAAGTCAACTTCGAACTTCCTGAAATTCAATTCCCACCACGCGTATAGGTCATAATACCTGAAGTGAATCTGTTCATGGCCTCAAACTGCTGAATGACGTGCTAGATCTCAAAACGACCGGTCGGGTCATTACAATTCATGAAGCAAGTAGGGAATGTTTATGGTTGAGATCAATAATTCATTTCATTCGAGAAAAATATGGTTTGGAATGTGATAAAAGACCCACAATTTTATACGAAGACAATGCTGCATGCATAGCCCAATTTAAGGGAGGATTTATAAAAGGAGATAGAACGAAACACATTTCACCAAAATTATTCTACACACACGATCTTCAGAAAAATGGTGACATTGATTCCGTTCAAGTGATAATCCAGCAGATTTATTCCATAAATCTTTGCCAACTTCAACTTTTGAGAAGATGGTATAAAGATTGGAATGCGGAGACTCAAATATTTGAAACAAGGTTTTCATCAGGGGGAGTAAAATACGTGATGCACTCTTTTTTCCTTACTAAGGTTCTTTCCCATAGGGTTTTCCTTATAAAGTTTTTAATGAGGCACCTAGCAATGCGTATTACCAAATATGTGTACTATTTTTCCTTCACTAGGATTTTTTCCCACGGGGTTTTTACTAGTAAGGTTTTAATGAGGTATATTATTTTTTAATGAACATCCATTGGGGAGTGTTATAAATATAATATATTATGGATGTTCATTTAGTACTCCGTTGTAAATAAGTTTTCTAAAGAAGCTTATCCATATGGGACTCCGCCGTAAATATGTTTATCTATTTAGTACTCTATTGAAAATAATCCTCCTAAAGAAGTTTATCCTTTCGATACTCCGTTATGGATGAATATTACCACCAGTAGAAGATTATCTATATGTGGTACAATAAGCTTGTCCTTTCGATACTCTTTTATGGATAAACATCACCACCAGTAGAAGATTATCTATATTTGGTATACAAGCAACTTACACAATAGCTTGCAGTAGCAGCTTGCAGTAGCAACTTACATAGTAGCTTCCGTTCTTCTATAAATAGAGGAATTTTCAGTTTATTATGTAGATCAGGTTTGAAGTTGAATAATATATCAGTTTCTCTTTATACTTGTATTTACTTTACAGTCTTTATTTAATAATATGATCAAGCTTTATTTTTATTTTATCTACCATTTGGACTATGTTATTATTTTCTTTTAGACTATAACTGATTATTATAAGTCCAAATTCCTAAATTTAGCATATCATAATTGTATGACAAAAAAATATAGATCTTGTCTCAAAAAATTAAATTTATATAAAGGTGTTCTCGAAAGTGCAACAAATACTATGTAGATATACGTCAACATCATGTAATGAATATTACAAAAAATCAAAGATAATAATGTAGCATTCAATATTAATGAATAGCAACAGATGACATTTAATAAATAGAATGAATGAGTTACCCAAGAAATGATGAAACTAGTGAGTGTTCTTTCTGGCAATGATAAGTGATGGACAATCCTTTGAATATCTGAGTTATTCTTGGATCTAGTAAAAAAGTGTAGATAAGAATCTTAGTGAAAATGTGATGTTTGTATATTTGCAATGAGATTCGATTCTCTTTCTCATGTCAAAATGTATTTTTACAAATGAATATCACATGCCCCTATCACTATGTCTATTTCAAGGTACCATATTCCTAGAAACCCTAATAGTACAAATATAGAGAATAACCATTAGAATATTGACCTTTAAGTCCTATTTTAACACTATCCGTTATAACTCTCTCAAACATGCTTGACTTCGGCCTTGTTGGTGTTTCTTCGACTTCAGTCTTGCTGACTCTTCGACCACAACCTTTGCTGATAATCAGATTACTTTGGCGATGCTTTACTGATATCATTTTGACTAAAGATGGATTTTGCCACATAAAGTTAGTCCCTCCACTTATCGAGGTTGTTCCAGTTGACGAGGTCAATGAGCGGACAATGTCATTTGTGATACAATTCTATGGAGTTAGTCGAGGTCGTGGAGATAAGGCTATGTGGCCTTTTGAGGTTCGAATATTTTAAATTTCTTGAATTACCTAGGAAGTCTGTTGGAGCCATCTGATTTAAGAGAGAAGGTGACATCATGACATCAAGCGCCATAATGACGTCGTTTCCCGATGCATTGCATCGATTCAGGTGCGACCCCTGATTAACTCTGTCATTTTGTTTTCTGTGCTAATCATGGCCCATAGTTTTGATCTTGGTGCCTCCCAAACCTTATAAATAGGATAAGGTTTGTTGATTTTGGAACTTTGCCAAACTTTTTCTTATCTTTAAGCACTAGCTTCCCCTTCATCTTCTTTGCGGAACCCTCTCTACTATTTGTTTTTGCGATTCACCTCATTCTTTATTCCATCTTGCTTGTTACTCTTTCACTATATAGAATCATGTCTAACGTACCTTATGAGGTCAGTGGGGGGAGTCGTGCTGCCCCATTGGTAATGGTGTTCCCTTCCTATGGGGAGAGTTTTTCTACAACTGTTGAGGATGAAACTTTCCCGTTGGTGGAGGAAATAGTACCATGCAACCCTGATTCTAGATCCTATTTTACCAAAGCCCCTAAGGTTGTACATGGTGATTTTCAATTATTGATGATAGTAAAGGAATTAGCGGAGCTCAAGGACAAATTGGGCCTTGCCGCTTGTTGACTACCACTTAGGGAGATACGGTACATGTCCATTGTCTCGTGTACTATGCCCTCTACACCTATCCTTTCCAAGTTGGCTATTCCCTTCATCTCTTACCATTGGTTAAGGAGTTCTATTACTACTACTACATTTTCCCAGCTTATCTTGCGTTGCATGTCTATAAACTTATGCTTACCAAGTTTGCCGAGATAGTCGGGGTCGAGTTGACACTTCGGCACAGACCTGTTCGCCCCTAGCTTTTATAGGGGAACGATGTTGAATCTTCGCCACCGAGGGGGAAAGTTCTTGTTAGTGAAGATGGATGATAAGGCCAACATCAATTCTAGTTCAAATTCATTTTCTCAGAACCAAGAACGTGGTGGCGAATGTCGACAGTTTTCCTACAGCTGGGAATTATGCTCGCAAGGACCTGATTTCTCTACTCGTATGTATTTGATTTTTCTGTTGTGCTATGGGTTTTGACCTCTTGTCTTTTACCTTTGTAGCCAAGAACTCTCTTTATCCGTTGGTTGCACATATTCATGAGTGGGTCGAGCGGCTCCTCCATCACATCATATGGATTCGTGAATGACCAAGTTTTTTTCAAGAAATTCGGGCTTGCTTCCCTTTGACCAGTAATTTCATTTTTAACATTAGTGTCTTGCTTTCCTTTTTCCTTCTTATATATATATATATATATATATATATATATATATATATATATATATATATATATATATACAGTATTACACCTTCTCTCCGACGTCATACTTGCATAATGTTCTGGAGTCATATCATTTCTTTAGGATATGAATAGATGTAATCTCATTCCTTTTACCTTTTTACCGCATTCTTCCTTTACTATTCCATAGATTTTTTTGGCAAATTATACTACTAGGCATGCCTAGTAGCTATTTTATTAATAACAAAAGAAAAAGGAAACCACAATGGAAAAGTACAAATAAGGGGGCTAGCTACAGTAGTGTTGCCTCTATGCCACTCGTCTAGGAACAAGAAAAAAACAACATAGTTCGAAAGTAAAATACTAAGACAATCTGAATAAGATAGGAAGGAGAAGCATTGGGCTGCGAACACCATACAACTACCTAGTCAACTTTGGAGACCTACTGGAAGACTAATCAACACTCACTATTGCGTTTAAGACTCCAGCATCTGCACACAGGGTACAGGGAGTAATATGAGTACGCCAACTCAGTAAGTAATCAAAGTAAAAGCAGCTGAGCAGTAAGAGAACAGGTTGTAACAACCCGATCGGTCGTTTTGAGATTTTGCACTTTGCTCGCTAGTTCTCGGGCATGAATAGCCCCGTATGATGTATTATGATCTATGCAAATCATTGGTTTTGGTTTTAAGGGTAATCAGAATGAATTTGGAAGAACAGTTCTCAGCTTGAAGCTTGAAATTTAAAAGGTTTTACAAAGATTTAACTTGTTTGTATATGATCTTGGATCGGAATTTTTATGATTTGGTTAGCTCCGTTAGGTGATTTGGGACTTAGGAACGTGATTAGAATGCATTTTGGAGGTTCGTGGAAGGTTTAGGCTCGAATTGGCGAAATTGAGATTTTGGCGTTTTCCGGTTGATAAGTGAGATTTTGATATAGGGGTTGGAATGGAATTCCGAAAATTGTAGTAGGTCTGCTGTATCATTTCTGACATCTGTGAAAAATTTCAGGTCATTCAGACGAGGTTTTGATAGACTTTTTGATCGGATTCGGAATTCGGAAGTTTTGGAGTTCTTAGGTTTGAATCCGAGGGTGATTCTATGTTTTGATATTGTTTTGAGCAATCCTAAGGTTGGAACAATTTTTAATGATGTTATGGGGTGTGTTGGAATGTTTGGTTTGGGTCCCATGCGTCTCGGATAAGTTTCGGAAGAGTTTTTGGAAGATTTCTGCCGTTTTGAGCATAAGCATGTAATGATTCAAAAGTCCATTTTTAGTTCTAAAGATCAAATTTGATTTCGAGACTTCTAAAATTTTGATAATGAATTATAGGAGTAATCTGGAAAGTTTGGTCTAATTTCATCAAGTCGCGATTGAGTTTTTGACACGAAACATGAGTTAATTGTTTAACGAGTGAAATGGGTATCGTACAGAGCAAATGAGCTCCGAATTGAGTTTCGATTGATGTTCCATGTTCGTATTATTATTTGTTACTCATAGGAACAAGAATAATCAAATTCCGAGTTTGTATGGTGGAGTTAGAGCCTTTTTAGTGAAAATAAATATTGCTGGTGCAGCAGGATGTGTGCGCAGTTTTAGCGACCAGATTTGGCACTTTTACGACCGAAAATGGATTTTAGCGACCAGAATCGGGTATATTAGTGCTGATCTGTTTTGTTTTGCTCATTTTTTATATTTTTGGTGAAAGAACACGTCTTGGGGCGATTTTTGAGCAAGAAATCATGGGAAATCTTAAGGTAAGTCACTTGTGATAATTTCTACTCCATAATATTAAATTATCATCGAATAATCCGACTAGATTACATATTTCTGAGGTGTAAATTGGGGAATTGGACCTAGGGATTTGAAAATAAGATTTGAAGATTTGGAGGCCGAATTGTTATCAGAATTTAGTAATTTTGGTATGGTTGGACTCGTGGTTAAATGAGTTGTCGAATTTTGTGAGTTTTGCCGGATTCCCAAACATGGGCTCGGGGGGGGGAGGTTTGAGCCAAATTCGGGATTTTTGGTCTAATTTGATAATTTTCATAGGGAATTCATTCCTTTAGCGTATATTGATGATAATATACTGATTTTGGCTAGATTTGGAGCATCCGAAGGTCGATTCATTAGGGCAAATGCGTCGCGGGCTAGAGTTTGGACCAGATCGAGGTAAATAATGATTGTAAATACTGTTCTGAGGGTTTGAAATCCCGGATTTCATATCGTTGTGCTACTTTGAGGTGATGCACATGCTAGATGACGAGCGTGGAGTCATGCACCTTTGGGGATTGTAACTTGGTCCGTCCCGTACGACTGTTAAGTTGCGTATTTTTTTTGAAATCTTATGATATTCCATATTTTAGAGATTGATATTATATTTTGGATTGTATGCCATGTTTGGGGCCTTGTGCCGACCTGTTGAGACCCTTAGGGGCATTTACACTGTTTTTCCTCACTCTATTTGTTTCGACAACATATCCTTTTTTTCGACAGCATATCCTCAGTCATGTTTTACCTGATTATTGTTTAAATCTGGTTTTATCACTTTACTTCTTAGAAATGTGAAATCTGTTTGGGCTGAGTTCCTTGATTTGTTGATGGCCCAAGTGATTATGAGGTTGATAACTGAGATAGACCGAGGGAGTGATTGTGAGGTTGATAACTGAGATAGACCGAGGGTCTGATTGTGAGGCTAATGATTGAGAGAGGCTGAGGGCCTGGTTGTGAGGATTATATATTTATGGATCGGGTTGCACGCCGCAGCAATATATATATATATATATGGATCGGGTTGCGCATCGCAACGATATAGCGCTTGGGCTGTAGGAGCCCCTCTGGAGTCTGCACGCCCCTAATGAGCGCAGTCGACTATATATATGGATCGGACTGCATGCCGCAGCGATATATGGATCGAGTTGCACGCTGCAGCGGTTACTATATGGTACCTATTGAGTGTGAGTGCTGAGTACAAGCGTTGATTGGTAAGAGTTGAATCATGAGTGACTGAGAGGCTTGCCCAAGGGGCTATATATATACATGTACATGAGTGATACATGTACTGAGAGAGACTATCTAGTTAGGAGTTAGACTAGGAATGTCAGTGGTCGTCTATTGATACAGGGCTTTACCTTCTAGTTGTACTATACCAGCCATCTATTTCGTATTTCGTATTTTGTATCCTGTATTTCATATTTCGTATCTCTTATATATTGTTGTTATTTTATTATGCATTTTTATGGTACTAATATATTATCTCCTATTGCTTTTTTTGAGCCGAGGGTCTCCTGGAAACAGCCTCTCTACCCTTCGGGGTAGGGGTAAGGTCTGCGTACATATTACCCTCCCCAGACCCCACTTGTGGGATTATACTGGGTCGTTGTTGTTGTTGTTGTTGTTGTTGTTAAGCACTATCTTAGCTCAAATAGGAAGGATTTTCTGTTCGTTCCAAGTGAGTTCTATTAAATATGTTGATTTAATTTCTGCTTTTCACTCATCTTTAGACCGAGCCTCTATTGAAAATGTTGAACAAATGTTTTACACAACTTTCATTTAAACTAAAGTGTTTTATAAGTTATGAAATGCTATGAATTTCTGTTATGTCGAAGGGCTGTATACGAGTTATGCTTTACCCGAGGGGCCGATTATGATTTTCATCACTTTCAATATATATATATATATATATATATATCATTAAACCTCTATTGAAAAGGTTAGAAAGATATTTTCCAAAGGATTTTTTACCGAAGTTGGAAGTTTAACGAAATGATTTAAATGGTATCATGTTTTGGGAATTTGCTGTAATCACTGTGGCGCTTTGACGTGGTATACGTGATTTCTTACTGCTCAGTCTTTATTTACCTTTATTACTTACTGGGTTGGAGTACTCACATTACTCCATGCACCTTGTGTGCAGATTCAGGTAATTCTGAGCTTGGTGACAGTTTCATCGGAGTTAGCAAGGTAGCTGCCCGGCGATCGCGGCTCTGCTTTCTTCCTCTTTCTTCTTCCTTATGTATTTCTTGTGATTTTCCCGACCATATTGGTCAGGATGTGGTTAGACAGTTGTAGTAGATGCTCATGACTAGTGACACCCCAATATCGGGCTTGTATATTATTTCCGCATTGTTCATGTAGAATTACATTATGAAACATTTGTTTAATTAAATGCTTAAAATGATTCTTATTGATCAATGGTTAATTTGGGTGTTGTGTCGGCTGGTCTTGTCTTCACGAGAGGCGCCATCATGACCAGGTCTGAGTTTAGGGTCGTGACACAGGTAATTCAACGTCATAGCACTACAACAAAATAGTATATTTCCAGAACAATACAGTAAATCAACTAACTCGTAAAAACAACTCAGTTTAGTAAAACCATTTTAAAACATCTTTCAATAGTTTCAAACGAGTGATGAAAGCAATAAGTAAAATGATCGAAACGTAAACATCCCCTTGGGCAAAACATGTGCCATAAACCGCCCCTAGGGTCAAATATCAACAGAATCAGCCCTCGGGCTACCTCACAATCACTCGTAATCAGCACCGTGGGAAAAACATTAAATGACAATAGCCCCTAGGCAATATCACATCACTCACACTGGGTACCCACGCTCATTGTTGGTGTGCAGAATCTGGAGGGGCTCCTATAGCCCAAGTGCTATCACAAGCCATCTCGTGGCATAACAAATCAGGCCCTCAGCCTCTCATATATCACAAATCAGTGTAACAAGTGCGGCGTGCATCCCGATCCCATAATAACCTCTCAACACAGGCCCTCAGACTCACTCAGTCAGAAAACTCCCAAGCTACTCGGGCAACGGTAAAACATAATGCTCAGCCAAAATATCATTTGAAATATCAAAACGGAGTAAATACGGCTGAGTTATGAAAATAATAGAATATAGCATGACTGTGTGCAGATATTAAATCAAAATAGTGAGGAATAGTAGTAAAAATTCCCTAAGGGTCCAAAACAGTTGGCACGAGGCCCAAATATGGCATTCAACCCAAAACATAGTAATATTTTCCAAAGCACAATGATATCTTTGGGATGGTGTATTAGATTCTGAGGAGTTGTGTTGTATATGCCGAGCTGCATTTTAAATATTGTTTTCATTCGATCATTTTGGCTTTTGATTATTTCTTCCGCAAGTATATGTTCTGCATTTGTTAGGCTTAGCTAGTCGTAGAGACTGAGGGGTCGTTTGTAGTCGGATTTTGATGTATTTGGTATGTATGAACTCGTGAGAGGGTAAGGATTCTAGTCCTTTTTATTTTTATCGGAATCCAAGACGTGGGCCCGGGGGTCATGTTTGGCCAATTTCGGAATTATTGATGTAAATGGGTTATTTTCGCTTGGGCTTTGTTCCTTTAGTGGGTATTAATGGTATGAATCTGGTTTTGGTTAGATTCGGAGCATTTGGAGGCTGATTCAAGAGGCAAGGGCATCGTGGGCTAGAGTTTGGAATGGATTGAGGTAAGTAATGATTGTAAATGTTGTCTTGAGGATATGAAACACCGGATTTCACATCGTGGTGCTACTTTGAGGTGACGCACACGCTAGATGACGAGCGTGGGGTCATGCACCATTGAGGATTGTGACTAGGTCCGTCACGTACGACTGTTAAGTCGCGTATTTAATTGAAAATCAAAAACTCACGGAACCACAAGCCTTTGGATATTTAACAATGTCTAACTCCAGAATATCTAACAAGGAAAAGAAATACAGAAGGAAAAATATTTAAAAGCTAGAATAGAAAGGGACTCCTCGGTCTGTGGACGCCACAGATGTACCTCGAAGTCTCTAGAGCAGTCGCCTCACCTCACGGGTGGCAGGACTGAATTGAGGTACCTAGATCTGCACATGAAAAACATACGCAGAAAGGGCATGAGTACACCACAGGGGTACTCACTAAGTGTCAAGCCTAACCTCGGTTGGGTAGTGACGAGGAAGGTCAGGGCCCTACTGAGGTTAAATAAAAATATAAAGTTCGACAGTATAGGATAGAGCGGTATAATAAATATAACAGTAAAAGTAACACGAATAAGAAAAACAGCAACAATTACTACAGAGGCAAAGTAAACACAGAAAGAAAGTACAGCTCAGCAAAAAGATAACAACTATGGATCTCCCAGGATACCGTCCTGCAGTCCCAAATGTAAATATCCGGTGGATCTCCCGGGATACCGTCCCGTAGTCCAACTCATAATGCAAGGAAGTCTCCCGGAATACCGATCCGTAGCCTCAGTTGTAAATACTTAGTACAGGAGGAATCTACCGGGTTCAGTCCCGTAGTTCCAATGTAAACGAGCAGGGGGGTCTCCCGGAATAGCGTTCTGTAGTCCCAAAGTAAAACATACAGCAATAACACAAGGAATGTTCAATAAGCTCAATTTCGTACCAAGTAAAAACAGGTAATTCTTGCCTAACATGCTTCACATAATGCAATTAAGACAGTTAAGCAAATAAGCAATTAAGCCAACTAAACATGCTTTTCTAAGCTAACAACAAGCTAAATTTGCAAGTACTATAAAACAGGAAAAAGAACACAATTGAAATTGCTAAAAGAAAGTTGGATTTTCAACAATTAGCTCAAGTACGCACTCGTCACCTCACATACAAGGCAATTCAATTATCAAATATACCAAATCCTAAGGGGAAGGTCCCCCACACAAGGTTAGACAAGCCACTTACCTCGAACCAGCTCAATATCAACCCGACACCATGTCTTTGCCACGAGTACTCGACTCCAAATGGCACAAATCTATTTAATTCAATTGAATAATGTAAATAACACTTCAAGTAACTGATTCTACAATTAAATTCTAAGCTAATATGCAAAATTAGGTAAAATGACCAAAATGCCCCTCAGGCCCACTTCTCGGAATTGGGTAAAATTTATATTTCCAGAATCCTCTCACCCTCATGAGTCTAACCATATCAAAATTATCCCAATCCAATGTCAAATCCCCAATCAAAACTCAAATTCTTGGTCTAAGAACTTTCACCCAATTTTCATACAATTTTTGAAATTAAAGGATGAATTCATATTTAGATTAATGTGTTACAAGCAAAAATAAGTTAAGAATCGTTACTCAATCCATATCTCTAAAAATCTCTCAAAATCTCGCTCAAATCCGATTTCCCAAGCGTAAGTTTTAATAAAAATGGCTAAACCCTCAATTTTGAAATTTTATATCTGCCCAGGTAATTCTTTCTTCGCGAACGCGGAAGGACCCTCGCGTTCGCTATGGACAGCTTCGCTTGGCCCATATTTCCTACATCGTGGATGCGATGACCCTGTCGCGAACGCTGCAGCAAACTTCCCCCTCCTACGCGAACGCGGGACCCTCTTCATGAACACGTAAGCATAGGGCCTCTAAGCTTCGCGAACGCGGGACCATCATCGCGAACGCAAAGCGTTAAGCTTCCACCAGCCCCCATTCCTCTTCGCAAACGCGAGGCCCCACTCGCGAATGCGAAGAAGGAAACTAGAACTGGAGACCAGCTGCATTTTCTGCAATCCTCTAAGTCCAAAAATGACCCGTTGAGCATCCGAAACATACCCGAGGCCCCTGAGACCTCAACCAAACCTGCCAACCAATCCTAAAACATCAGTAAAACTTGTTCCAACCTTCGGAATGCTCGAAACAACATCAAAACACCTATTGTTTTATCGGATTCAAGCCTAAGAATTCCAAAAACTCTAAAAACATGCTTTCGATCAAAACGTCTATCAAACCTCATCCGAATGACCTGAAATTTTGCACACACGTCACATAAAACACTACGGAGATACTCCTACTTCCGGAATTCCATTCTGACCCTCATATAAAAATCTCACTATCGAACCAGAAACTTTAAAAATTCATCTTTCGGCATTTCAAGCCTAAATTAGCTATGGACCTCCAAAACGCAATCCGAACATGCCCCTAAGCCCGAAATCACCCAACGGAGTTAACGGAACCATCGTATTTCCATTCTGAGGCCTTCTTTAAACTGTTCCAACTATGGTCAACTTTCCAACACTTAAGCTCTCATTTAGGGACTAAGTACCCCAAAACTCTCCGAAACTCAAAACCGAACATCCGGCAAATCAAAATAGCAGAAATAAACTCGGGGAAGGCAGTTAATAGGGGATCGGGGTGTAAATTCTTAAAATAACCGGCCGGGTCGTTACATTTAAGTTAATGGTATTAGTGCTCCATGTGAAAGAATATGTATGACTTTGAATCTAAAGCCAAAGATAATGTATGATTTTGGGCTTTGTCTCGAAATGAAACTTTGAAGTTTGCTAATACTTAGTGGTTGTGGGGCCACATAATAATAATTTAATAAGAAAAAAAAGCTTGTCCATGGAGTAGCCACCAAGATATACTTATATCATGAAACATAAGTCATAAGATGGAGATTTGAGTAGTCCCAAGTAGACTCCATAATTGTCCTATCACGACCCCAAATACCGGTCCTGATGGCGCCTATCACATTACTAGGAAATCCAGACTAACTATCAAACCACAACCCATTTTCATTTAATAAGTCATTTGCTAGCACGGTTTAATTACCAAATTGACATAATAAGTGTTTAAAACAGCAAGATAGATATGCGGAAGTCAACAAGACATGAAAACTACACAGCCCTAATAATCTGGTGTCACGAGTCTAGAGCCTCTAATACATAACTGAACATCTAGTACATCATAAGTCTAGGAAATGTAAAAAATAAACTAGATAGGGAGGAGAAAACAGGGCTGCGGACGCCATGTAGCTACCCGTAATCTCTGGCGAACACTGAATCAGCAGAAGACCCTCAGTCTACTCGTCGGGCACCTGAATCTGCACACAAGGTGCAGGGAGTAACATGAGTACACCAACTCAGTAAGTAACTAAAGTAAATAAAGACTGAAAGTAGTGACGATCAGTTAAAAAGCATATAACTGAAATAGCAACAAAATAATAGTCAACTTTATAGTTTAAAACTAGTTTCGTCATAAAATCAACACTTTCAGTTTAAAACTTGAAATTCATATACTTAGCAGTCTTTCCAATATAGGCTTAATTTAAAAGAAGAGTAAAATCTGTAAAAGTAACACAAGTGGGGCCCTTGGGCAAGGAATCACTCGGAATATGGCCTCTCGGGCAGCCTCTCAGTCACTCATGACTCAACTCTCATCAATCAGTACTCACTCTCAGCACTTAGGCTCATTAATATATCATTACAGTAGAAATCATAGTAACCGCTACGGCGTGCAGCCTGATCCATCATTTATAGTCGACTACGCTCACTGGGGGTGTGCAGACTTCGGAGGGGCTCCTACAGCCTAAGCGTCATATCATTGCGGTGTGCAGCCCGATCCAATATATATATCGTTGCGGCGTGAAGCCCGATCCATATAAGTATCGTTGCGGTGTGCAGCCCGATCCATAATTTATACATATAATATCCTCACCATTAGGTTCTCAACCTCTCTCAGTCATTAACCTCATAGCCTCTCGGGCACAACAATAGAAAGTAGGGATTTCAGCCCAAACAGTCCTCACAATTAGGAATAGAGTGATAAAACCAGCTTTAATAATTTAAACAGGTAAAAACATGACCGGGGATATGGTTTCTAACAAGCAAAGTGAGAAAAAACAATCAAAATGCCCTAAGGGTTTCTACAGATCGGCATAAGGCCCCAAACATGGCTTACAACCCATAATATAGTATAAATGAATGAAATACAGAGTAATATAAGGTTTCCCAATCAAATTCGCGGCTTAACAGTTGCTACATGACGGACCAAGTCACAATACCTACCGGTGCACGCCCACACGCTCGTCACCTAGCATGTGCGTCATCGCATTTATCAAATCAAGTCAAATACCGGGGTTTGTACCCTCAGTTCCAGAATTACAATGGTTACTTACCTCAAACCGGTGAAATACTACTCCGCGATGCTTTTGCCCCCAAATTGGCCTCCACTCGCGTCGAATCTATTCAAAATTAGAATCATGGCGTCAAAATATGCTAAGGGAACGAAGCCCAAGCAAAAACAATCGAAAAATACCAAAAATCCCGAAATTGGCAAAACCTGACTCCGGGCCCACATCTCAAAATTTAAAATTTTTTACATCAATAGATTCCTCGTCTCCCCACAAGTCTATGCATATAAAGCACACTAAAATCAGAGTCCAAATGGCCCCTCAAATCCTCCATTAAAGGCCTCTTAAACTCAAGCCCTAACTTTCCAATTTTTAGCTTAAATTCCATGATTTTCTAGGTGGATTTCACATAATAATCGAGTTTAAAGTCCGAAAATCTTAACTCCCAACGATTCCCCTTGAATCCCCCTTCAATATCCTTCAAACTTTTTCCAAAATGACCAACTATGGAGGAAAATAGACCCACATTCGCGAACAAGACGAGTTTAAAAACATTTTACCCAGGCCTCATTTCCTTCTATGCGATCGTGGAAACACCTTCGCGATCGCAGTGCACAAAAATCTCAGCTCCCGAATGTACTCTATGCGATTGCATCCAAGCCCCTGCGAATGCAGTGCCTAAGCAACTGACCCTACGTGATCGCAGACTTACTCCCGAGTTCGTATTGAACAATACCAGTCAACCCCCCCCCAGGTCTATTAACACTATGCGATCGCGACCACATACCCGCGTTCGTGAGGAACAATTTCTCAAATCAATGCGATCGCAAGCCTCACTCCGCGAACGTGAAGAACAACTGAACCACTTCCTCAAAACCTTCTATGCGATTGCAGGACTCCCCTCGCGATCGCGAAGGGCAATTTTCTGCAACATCTGAACCTGCAATTTCTGCTATCTTCTAAACCCCAAAATGGTCTGATTGACCACCCGAAACTCACCCGAGGCCCCCGAGACCTCAACCAAAGGCACAAACACATCCTAAAACCTTATTCAAACTTGTTCCAATCATCAAAACACCTTAAAAAACATCAAATCAATCCAAAACACATCGGATTCAAGCCTAAGTTTTTAAAATCTTCTAAAATATGCTTTTGATAAAAAAAACCCAACCAAACCACGTCCAAATGACCTGAAATTTTACACACACATCCCAAATGACACAACGAAGCTACTGCAACTCTCGGAGTTCCATCCCGACCCCTATATCAAAATCTCGCCTATTAACCGGAAATAGCCAAAATCTAAACTTCGCCAATTCAAGCCTAAATCTTCAATACACTTTCAAGACCCATTTCGATCGCTCTCCTAAGTCATAAATCACCTCCCGAAGCTAACCGAACCATCGGAACTCACATCCGAGCCCTCTAACTAACAAATCAACATCCAATTGACTTTTCCAACTTAAACATCCTTAAAAGAGACTAAGTGTCTCAAATCTAACCAAATCCTTTTCGAAACCTAACCAATCAACCCGATCACGTAACAAACCATAATACAAAGCAATTAGAAGTAGAAATGGGGGAAACGGAGCGGTAACTCATGAGACGACTGGTCGAGTCATCACATCCCCCCAACTTAAACAAACGTTCGTCCTCGAACGAGTCAAGAAACATACCTTAAGTCTCAAATAGGTGAGAATATTTGCTCCGCATCTCCCGCTCAGTCTCCTAGGTAGCCTCTTCCACGGGCCGACCTCTCCACTGCACTTTCACTTAAGCTATATCCTACGACCTCAACTTCCAAACCTGACGACCCAAAATAGCTACTGGCTCCACATCATAGGTCAAATCATCATCGAACTGAACCGTGCTAAAATCTAGAATATGAGACGGATCCCCGATATACTTCCGGAGCATAGAAACATGAAACACTGGATGCACACTTGACAAGCTGGGTGGAAAGGCAAGCTCATAAGCCACCTCTCCAATCATCCGAAGCACCTCAAAAGGCCCAATGAACCGAGGAATCAACTTGCCTTTCTTCCTGAATCTCATAACACCCTTCATGGGCAAAACTTTCAGCAAGACCTTCTCACCAACCATATAGGACACATCTCGAACCTTCCTGTCTGCATAACTCTTTTGTCTCGACTGCGCTGTACGAAGCCTCTCCTGAATCACTTTTACCTTGTCTAGAGCATCCTGCACCAAGTCTGTCCCCAATAGTCTATCCTCACCGAGCTCAAACCAACCAACTGGAGATCTACACCGTCTCCCATACAAAGCCTCATACGGAGCCATCTAGATACTCGACTGGTAGTTGTTATTATAAGAAAACTCTACAAGCAGTAGAAACTCATCCCAAGACCCTCCGAAATCAATGACGCAAGCACGTAACATGTCCTCCAATATCTAATTAGTGCGCTCGGATTGCCCGTCCGTCTGAGGATGAAAAGCTGTGCTTAACGCAACCCGAGTACCCAACTCTCTCTGTACGACTCTCCAAAACTGCAAAGTAAACTGAGTGCCTCTATCTGAAATGATGAAAACTGGAGCACCATGCAAACGAACACTCTCTCGGATATAGATCCCTGCCAATCACTCTGAAGAATAGGTAGTACACACAGGAATGAAGTGTGTGGACTTGGTCAACCGATCCACAATCACCCAAATAGCATCGAACTTCTTTAAAGTCCGAGGAAGTCCAACTATAAAATCCATAGTGACTCTCTCCCACTTCCACTCTAGAATATCCATCTGCTGAAGCAAGCCACCCGGTCTCTGATGCTCATATTTCACTTGCTGATAATTGAGACACGGAGCCACAAATCCCACAATGTCTTTCTTCATTCTCCGCTACCAATAGTGCTGTCCAAAATCCAGATACATCTTCGCGGCACTCGGATGAATGGAACACCACGAGCTATGGGCCTCCTCCAGAATCAACTCCCGAAGCCCATCCACATTAGGCACACAAATCCGGCCCTGCATCCTCAACACCCCATCATCACCAATAGTCATATCTCTGGCATCATCGTGCTAAACTCTATCCTTATGGACATGCAGATCATCATACTGGCGCTCTCTGATGCGATCATATAAGGAAGACCGAGAAACCACGCAAGCCAATACCCGACTAGGCTCTGACACATCTAATCTCACAAACCGATTGGCCAAGGCCTGAACATCAACTGCAAGGGGTCTCTCCCCAACTGGAATATATGCCAAACTACCCATACTCACTGCCTTTCGACTCAAGGCATCGGCCACCACATTGGCCTTTCCCGAAAGGTACAATATAGTGATATCATAATTCTTAAGCAACTCCAACCATCTTCGCTGCCTCAAATTAAGATCTTTTTGATTGAACAAATACTGAAGATTGCGATGATCAGTGAACACCTCACAAGATACGCCATACAAGTAATGCCTCCAAATCTTCAATGTGTGAACTATGATAGCTAACTCCAAATCATGAATGGGGTAGTTCTTCTCATAGGGCTTTAACTGACGAGAAGCATTAGCAATAACTCTACCCTCCTGCATCAACACACAACCAATCCCAACTCTCGAAGCATCACAATACATTGTATAGAAACTTGAAGCTGATGGCATAATCAACACTGGAGTTATGGTCAAAGCTGTCTTGAGCTTTTGAAAGATCTCCTCGCACTCGTCCGACCATACAAATGAAGTACCCTTCTGAGTCAACTTGGTCAAGGGCGATGCAATAGATGAAAATACCTGAACAAACTGGCAATAATAACCCACCAAACTAAGGAAGCTACGAATCTCTATGGCTGAGGATGGTCTGGACCAACTCTGGACCACCTCTATCTTCTTCGGATCAACCTGAATACCCTCGCTGGACACCACGTGCCCCAAGAAAGCTACTAAACTGAGCCAGAACTCACATTTGGAGAACTTTCCATAAAGCTTCTCCTCCCTCAATCTCTGCAACACAACTCTCAAATGCTCTGCGTGCTCCTCCTGACTACGCGAGTACACCAGAATATCATCAATGAAGACAATCACGAACGAATCAAGATAAGGCCGAAACACACTGTTCATCAGATACATGAACGTTGCTGGGGCATTGGTCAGCCCGAAAGACATAACAAAGAACTCATAATGACCATATCTGGTCCTGAAAGTAGTCTTGAGAATATCCGAGTCCCTGATCTTCAACTGGTGATAACCTGAACGGAGATCAATCTTGGAGAACACTCTCGCTCCCTAAAGCTGGTCAAATAAATCATCAATGTGAGGCAAAGGATACTTGTTCTTCACTGTTACCTTGTTCAATTGCCTATAGTCAATGCACATTCTCATTGTGCCATCCTTCTTCTTCACAAACAGAACCGGCGCACCCCAAGGTGACATACTAGGCCGAATGAACCCCTTGTCAAGGAGTTCCTGAAACTGCTCTTGTAACTCTTTCAACTCCTCTAGTGCCATATGATATGGTAGAATAGAATTGGGCTAAGTGCCCGGCACCAGGTCAATACCAAAATCAATATCCATGTCCGGTGGCATGCCCGGCAGGTCTGCAGGAAACACATCGAGAAAATCCCTCACAACTGGAAAAGAATCAATACTAGGAGTCTCAGCTCTGACATCCCTCACAAAGGCTAGATACGAAAGATCCCTTCCCAACCATACGCTGGTCCTTCAAGAACGAGATCACTCTACTAGGAACATAATCAGTCAAACCTCGCCACTTGATCTATGGCACACCCAAAATAGCCAATGTGATTGTCTTGGCATGATAGTCTAGAATAGCACGACACGGAGATAGCCAATCCATGCCCAAAATGACATCGAAATCCACTATACACAATAACAAAAGATCCACTCGAGTTTCCAAACCCCCCAATAGTCACCACACACGACCGATACACACGGTATACAACAACAGTATCACCCACCAGAGTAGATACATGAACAGGTGAGATAAGAAACTCACGGGGCATATCCAAATAATGGGCAAAGTATGATGATACATAAGAAAAGGTGGAACCGGGATCAAATAACACAAAGGCATCTCTGTGGCAGACTGAAACAATACCTGAAATCACGGCATCTGAAGTAGCAGCATTTGGTCTACCTGGGAGGGCATAGAAACTAGCCTGACCATCACCTGATCGACCTCCCCCTCTAGGGAGACCCCTGGATGACTGACCTCTACCCCTAGCTGGCTGAGCTGGTGGTGAAGTAACTGGATCAGAAGTCAAGGGCTGACCCCTCTGCTGAGACTGACTATCATCAAGACGAGGACACTGCCTCCTCATATGTCCAAACCCTCCACACTCAAAGCAACTCCCCGGCGCTGGAGATGGGGACTGAAGGGAACCCCTAGCACCGAAATAACCAGTAGAATGACCTGGCATGGAAGAACCCTGGACTGATGGAGCACAGGACAAAGTCTGAGCTGGAAGGGCACTGAGTGATGAGTGGCCCTGATGAGAACTATGAAAACCATGACCCGAAGATGCTCCACGTTAACCAGATCCCCGAGACCTCTTGGCCTCCCTCTCCTCTCTCTCCTGACGGCAAACCGACTCAATCTCACAGGCGATGTCAACAACCTCCTGCCGTGCCCCATTTTTCTTGCAAAATTGGGTTTATGACATTTGGGAGGACAACTCGTTCCCTTTCGAGAATTGGGTTTGAATTGAAGATTCGCCACCTAATGATTAAATTGCATTAGGACACTAGGAAGAAGTTGATTTAGAAAATCAGAGTTTGGGTAAGGGCTAGAATTATCCCGAGGGGAAGGTGTTAGGAACCCCTCAGGATCCACTAGTGTGGATCCCGGCCATGCTACAATTGTGACTTTAAGAAACATGTAGGCAAGTAGAAGTCTCAAACATAAAGGGGGTTTTCACATAATGGTTGCAAATAGATTGAAATTTAAAGAAGCAAAAGGAAGCTGAATTTTTGGAAAAAAATAGTTTACAAATTTTGAAAGTAATAAATAAACAAGTAAAAGGGAGGAGGTCCTAAGTTTACAAATAATATGGATCACCCCACACAACATCCGGTAATCACTACTCAAAGAGGGGCTACACGATTTGTTATCGTGTGGTTATCATATCCATATCTACCCTTTCCCACCCCATTAAGGTATTAAAGCGTGAAATGGTCTCGTTTAGTTATTGCATGATATTACCCGCCTCATTCCTATCAATCCCGGAGGTACTTGGGACTACTAATCCTAAAAGGGAAGGGGTATTAGGTTTTGCAGTTTTAAAAGGATAAAATTCTAATGCGACAATCAAAACATATACAACAAGTATTGGGAAAGCAAGTAAGCAGATACGGCTCAAATAAACCTCCTTAAATCAAAGAAAGCATATAGTTTAGAATGTCTTACATGTATTAATTAGGGTCTGATTAAAACTTAAAAGGTTAAAGCAGGCTGATTTATCACATATTTTCAGATAAGAAGTTCGAATTAGACCTGCCCGCTGGTTGTAATTATCAAAGACTGGTGCAGTTATAGCTTTTACCCTAAAAACTTGCCTAGGTGTTAGACGAAACCTATAGGCATAATATCTACTGGCTTCAGAAAAGAAGTATAAGAATTGTCATAAATTCTGCATGCGTTAAGCATTATTGCTACTGATTTTAGACTTATAAGCGAGTTGACGATTCAGATTTGGTTGATAGCTCCTATAGGCATGCTTTCTAGGTGTTACTGATTTTGAACACTATTATTGTCATGAAGAAATCTTATAGGCAGGTCATCTATATGCATCTAATTATTTAAATCCTATAAACAGATTTGCCTAGTGATAGATGCAAAATACAGGAAGTCCTATAGGCATATTATTTGTATGATAAGCAAAATTTCAGAAATGACTTATAGACACGGTATCTATATGAAATGCAGAATTTCGAAAATGACTTATAGACATGGTATTTATATGAAATGCAGAAGTGCACAACCTATAGACACGGTCTCTATATGGATGCAAAAGTGTAAAGCTGAAAGTAAGATACATGAGTGCATAAATAGAATAATTTCCTATGAATATGATATCTACCCCTTTGCATGCATGATTGACCCTCCCTTCTTCACTAACACCCCAGCAGTTTATTACAAGATTATTACAACCCAGAATGAATAAGAAAAGCAAAATTACATCAGAAATTAAAGTACAACAAAGGGGAGCCTAATTCAGACTCCAGATTGAAATATATCCGGATCCAAAGCCTTTCTCTCATTTTTGGATGTATCAGAGTTCCCTAAGAGTCTCAAATGGACTCTGGGCAGTGCTCGCATCCAAATATATTGTAGAATTGAATCATAGTGCAGTGTGGAAGGACCAGCCCTCAAGTATCCAAGTTCAGAGGGAACTCAAGGTCCCAAGGCAAGGCTTATAGGAGGGGGCAGAACTTGGAAGCTAAGAGTAAGTGTAAGTGCAGAGTTCGAAAAAAAAAGTAAAGGGGAAGGGGTAAAAAGGCAGGAACATGCTAGTGGGCATACCTAGCAATGAGGAATACTGGCACACCCCACCAGCCTGTTAGGCCACATTGTTTTGGGAGTTAGGATCCCCTAAGAGAGTAAGTCCAAACATGAATAACAACTTGCATGTTGCCAGGTTCTGAACTTTAACTCAAAGCACATAGAGGGGGGTAGGGGTGCATGGATTCATAACAAGAACAAGCAAAAGAAATTAACATATTGGTTTGTACATTTAACTCCACAGAGACAGTAAAGTAGGCATAAATGCAAAAGCTGTAAGTAAACACATTGGGATGATGCTGAAAGCTAAAACTAGAACATACTAGTTTCAAGGACACAAGTAAGAAGAAAGCAGTAGTCTTGTAAAGCCAAAGTGCAAACGAGCAATCATAATACTATGAGTTTAGAAGAGAATTGTGAAGTCTGAAGTGTAAAAATATTAAATTGAAGGTGTCCTAAAGTGCAGAAGGGTCGTGCCCTTTTATAGTGCAGAAAGCAAGTAGAAATAGGTAATAAAATAGTTTGGAAATCAATTACACAAGATCTCCCTTTAATTAAGGGATTCTGATTTCAGTCAGGCAAAATAATTAAGGAAAGGGGTCAATCAAACACTTTTCCAAAGCAGTACAAAAGGGGTAAATACATAGAGGTTTATTTAAGGACAAAGTCTTGATAGTACACGGTTTGTGCAAATAATTCAAGGAAATCAATTAACAACTACTTAATCAGAAATTGAATATTTTGTATGAATGAACCAAGTCAGGAAAAGTGAGGAAAGGTTTTGCTTAAGGAAAATCAGTAACAATCAATCAAACCTCAAAAAAGGATTTTGAATTAATCATAAGTTGGAAAGCCTTTTGAAGAAAGAATCAACACACATATAAAAGCATACAGACACGGTTAAACAAGAAAAAACTATCATGTTACTCAATAGAAGAGTCTAGTGTAGGAGAATTAGGATTGTGTGTAAACAAGAGAAATTCACACTTAGTTCATAGACTCAGAAATAAGTATGAAAGAGTTAAGGGTTCTCAAACAGAACCCTAGTTCGATCATATGACCAAACTCGGAGGAAACCCTCGAAATTCTAGGGTTTTTGATTCGAGTCAAATACAGAGATGAGGAGGTAACAGGCTTAGAGATTTCTTTTCAGAGTCTCATAAGAATACAAGCAAATAGGAAATTCAAAGTAGACAGAGTGAAGGAACTGACTTGAAGCACAAATGAGAGAATCAGCATAGTAGTAGAAGAAACACATTTAAGAAAAAACCTTTAGAAGGGATTTAAGCAGGGTTCAGTGGAAGAGAAAACAATAACACTTAAGAACACAATAGAAAATATAGCAGAAGGAGGTACTTTTCAGAAGGAACTTAGCCAAGGTTCAGAAGAGAAAGGAGATAGTATAACACTTAATAGAAGAAACATGTTTAAAGAGAACTCAAACAAGATTCAATAGAAGGCAAACAAAACTTAAGAACTCAGTAGAAAAATACAGTAGAATATCACATATAGGAAAACACAGCAAAATAAACATGTGAGCATGGTATAGGAACACAGTAGAAAAACAAAACATAGAAAGCACGGAAGAACATGTATAGTAGAAGGAAAGCATAAGAAAACAGTAGAAGCACATGCGTGGTAGAAAAGAAAACATAAGAACATAGTATAGACAAACACACACAAAGAAAAGGAAAAGAAAAGTCAGAGAAACATTTTAAGCTTTTCAGAAAACCCTAAATCGGAAAGAAGATTGGGGAAAACGTTTAAGAACTCAAGTAGAGCACAGATATATGATAGATCTAAGAAAAAATCAGAGAAAAACTCGAGTAGCTAGGGTTTCATATAAACCCTAGAATGAGAAAGGCTTGGAAAAGGTCCGATCTAGGTCGGATAGGTTAGAACCATGCTCAAAACACCATAGTGTGTCAGGGCAGGGCCGAAGATAGCCATAGAACCTTGAATCGACGAAGATCTAAATGGTCACCTTCGAGTTCAGACCTCGAACCTTTGAATACAAAGCGCTTGAGAGCAGAGGGAGATGAGTTTAAGCCATCCATGGCCTGAGAGGCCATGGATTCCGGTGAGCTTGAGGTTGAAAATGGTAGAAGAAGATTAGGGTTTCAAGGACCTTTGAGAGAGTTTGAGAGAGAGGAGTGTTCAGAGGAAGCTGATAGAATGAAATGAGGTAGGCTTAGGGGTGTGAGAGGATTAAAAAAGGAAATGGGAAATCGTGGTCGTTGATCAGAATGATCAAAGGCCTGGATTAAAAGGAAGGTCGGGCGGGTTGGATAAGCGGGTCAGGGGTCAGGTTAAATTAAAAATTGGGCCGGTCCGTTAGGGGTTTAAAATTGGGTCAATTAGGGGGATCAATTTGGGTTATAATTGAAACGAAATGGGGCCAGATTTTAAATAGGCATGTTTTCCCCTTTTTATTTTATAAAAATAGGTAAAATGATTTCTAAAACAAATTAAAGGTACTAAGTCAATTAATAATACATAAATATTAATTTAAAAATGTTGGAACCAACTTCATAATAATAAAATGCTATTAATTCTTAAAATAGGCTAAAATTGAAATTATATGCAATTTAGCTTTTAAAATACTACATAAATTTGTAAAAATGTATAAAAATTATCTTAGCTATATTTTGGTACAAATATGGGATTAAAATAAGTTATTCACCAAAATGACAATTTTAGGAATAATTATTGGTTTTTGTACTCTTAAAATGGGCAATAAATTGATTTAAAAAAAATCTTTAAAAATTGGGAAAAATACTAAAACACTTGGGCATACTTATATATGCATATATATGCTATTTTAAAAGTATTTTCATGTGAAAAATACATAGGAAAAAATTGGGTAACAACACCTCCTCGAAGGTAGCACCTGTCACCCTCTCTCTAGTCATAATGATACGAAGCTAATAAGTGAGACCATCAACAAACCTCCTGATCCTCTCTCGATCTGTGGGAACCATCCAGATCGCATGACGAGCTAACTCAGAGAATCGCATCTCATACTGCATCACATTCATCTCTCCCTAATGCAACTACTCGAACTGCCTGCGCAGCTGCTCTCGGCAAGATTGTGTCACATATTTCTCTAGAAAGAGAACACAGAACTGTTGCCAGGTCAGTGGCATTGTACCAACAGGCCTACGCCTCTCATACGCCTCCCACCAAGTGAAGGCGGCCCTAGAAAACTGAAAGGTAATGAATGTTACACCGCTGGTCTCTAGAATCCCCGTTGTACGAAGCATTGTCTGGCACTTATCTAAGAAACCCTAGGCATCCTCGATCTCTGCACCATTAAAAGTCAGAGGTTGGAGTCTACGAAACCTCTCAAGTCGACGCTGCTCGTCGTCCGGCATAACTGGTACTACAAACTCCTGAGCTAGTGCAACCGGCTGGGCTGGAGGTACCCCCAGTGTCTGAAGTCCCTGCATAACCTGCTCAGGTGTGCAAGCAACGGGAGTCTGGGTTCCTCCCCCTGCCTGAGAAGTAGCTACGGCCGTAATAACTGAGAACGCCTGAGCAAACCCGGTACATATTGATAAGATCTGGGCTAAAGCCTCCTAAAGGACTGGAATCACAATAGGCACAGCTAGTGCCTGAACTGGTGCAGCAGTAGCGTCCCCAACCGGGACCTAATCCTGAACTGGGCAACTGGTGGATCTGCAGGTGTTACCCTCGCTGCTCTACCCCTACCAAGGCCTTGACCACGACCTCGGCCTCTGGTGGCCCCAACTGGTGGTACTAGCGATTGTCCATCCTGCCCGATAGCACGTGTCCTCACTGATCGCTGCCAACTCGATGCTACACCAAGGTAGGAAGAGCGGGTCACAATAGATTTTACCCGATATGATGGTCGGGATTGATTTCCTGAGGGAGCTAGTAGTGGAGTTAGAATGTCTGTCTAGCCTAGAGATGTGTATTTACTCCTAATGTCACTTCAAACATATTTTGGGTTTTCAGTTATAACTACTATTTCAAAACTATTGATTAAAGCTAAATTATGCTACGAGAAGATTGCTAAGTTGTATCTAATGGGACTAAGGGCACTAGGGTCGTGACACTACCTAGGCGGCTAATTGATGGGTAGATGTAACTAAGGTTCAATTGACATAATTGGGGCTTATGCTATAACCACAATTTTACCCACTCTCACACCTCTCGGTAGAGAGAGTGATTTTGCCTAATTGACTCTCTCGAGACCAAATGGGTAGGCAAATTAGACCAAGCAACTAGGATTCAAGTAGGGTGATTACTCTCTCGAGATTTAACCCGTTAGTTGGGATTATCATTTCTCATGAGTCCATCCCAATTCCTTGTTGGGTCAATTTTGTGGACATAAACTCTCTTTCTCAAGAAGATTCAAACCCACAAAGCTTGAATCAGTATTTGCAACCACCAATTCTTAGATTGAAACATAAAATCAACCCAAATAGCAAACACCCAAAATCAATCTAACCATAGATGGCAACACCCATCAATTACCCACACTAGGGTTGAGCCACAACCCTAGCTAATGGGTTTAGCTAGTCATGATAGATAAAGAAATTGAAGAAATAGATGAAGAACTAAGTATATTAATTAATTGCTAAAATGCAACTACAAGAATTTATCGTAAAATTAAAGCTAAAGAGCCAAAAATGGCTACAATATTCGTTCCCACCAGCGCAGCTCAAGTCTGAAGACAAAAGATAACCTAAAAATGGTAAAATATTCTATTTATACTAGGCTGGAAAAACTGGACAAAAATACCCCTGCGGGGTCAGTGCGGGCCACACTAAATGGACCGCGGCCGCTCTGGGCTCTTTGACTTCAACTTCTGCTTCTCTGAACTTGGGCTCTGCCGATCGCATAGAATTGACCGCGGCCGCGGAGGGAGCTGGCGCGGTCTGCACAATCACGCCCGCGGATCGTATGGCATTGCCTTAGAAAAGTTTCATCTCTCTGAATCTCTTGTCCGCGGACCGCACAAAAGAGTAGTGCGGCCGCGGATCCTTGACCGCGGACCGCGAGATGTGAACCGCGGCCGCATTTCTTGAAGCTTGTTCTGCCAACTCTCTGAACCACCTAGTGCGGCCGCATTCAACTTTGCGCGGTTCGCACTAGGCCTTCTTCCCTTAGATTTCTTGGTCTTTGATACTTGAGCAGGTTTCACTCCTTTTTGAGCCGATCTTTGATATTTCGTCGCTTTGTCGATCAAACCTACAATCAAGCACAACTTGTGAGCCTTTTGGGACTATTTTGTAACAATATATGATCAAGGCATAGGCAAGTAGGGGCATAAAACATGTTAAAATCCTAACTTATCAACTCCCCCAAACTTAAACCTTTGCTTGTCCTCAAGCAAACAAAATAAGACCCACCCCTTAAAGGAAAATCCAAATAATTCCAGCTGTCCTAAAGTAACCTCAACAAGTATCAATTGGGACTAACAATTGCCCTCAATACGAATGGATCATTAACAATATTTAAACTTTGAAAATTATGGATCAAGTGTGACACAAGAGCATCAAGAATTGACTCATTACATCAAGGAACTCTCTCAATTACTTTGGTCGCTGTGGAACCCAAACTCACACATCCTCAACTCTCCCTAAGCAAACCTTACCCTTTTGAGAATAAGCACACAAAACGAGGTTAATGGGAATTCACTCTTCTCTCTCAAGGAAAGGTCACAAGTCCGGCTCTAAGTACCATATGCTTGCTCCTCATGTACACTAATGCGAGCGTCATCCAACTCAAGATCTTATAGGGCTTTTGTGGAGTCAATGTGAAGGCTTTTGGTTCAGGGTAGGAAAAGTTGTTGGTCTATATGGGTTCCATCTTCCCTTAAACACTTCTTTTGATTCATTTTGGCACAATTCTCTTGACTCTTTGAGTATTTCACTTCTTTTCAAGGGGTTAGAGAGACACATTGTCACTATTTCTTATGCAATTCAAAACGTTTCTCCTTTTCTACTTTTTCCACACCTTTTTCACTTTTGTTTTTCTTGAATCCCTTTTTATTCTTTTTCACATTGGGCTTTCTTTTTGTCTTTTTCTTTTCTTTATTTTTCATTGCCTTCCTTTCCTTTTGCTTTTGTGCCTTTTACCACTTTGTTTCCTTTCTTGTCTCTCCCCCCAAACTTAGACTTTCGTTATTTCTCAAGGGAAGATTTGGGTGTCAAGAGAGGGTATAATTTAGAACGGGTATAGGCTTGTAGCATTGGTTCTTGAAAGAAAAAGGTTTAAAGCTCAAAAGGGTTAGCTAGGGATTATATCATTGGTAGGCTATGAAATTGTTCAACTATTATTTGGATCAAGGAGAGCCTATAATCACTTCTTAAGTCGAATTTCACTCAAAATTTTGCCTCAACAAACATTCAGGGCAAGTTCTAGACCATTGGCTCGGGACTTGGATTCAAACTTCAATTTCTCACCACATACACTCAAGGATTGCTAAAGACATAGAGTTGGGGGCCCACAACAACCTTAGACATGATTGAGCACACAATAGTCCTGAAAGACCACATGATGATTGTTTGGTCAACACAAAAGTCTCAAGGTCACTACTTTCACCATCCTAAACACAACTACTTGTCTTTGACCATGGGATCAAAGGCAAAAGTGTTAGGCCGAAGTGAAGCTTTGCTTGAGGTACCCTTAACTATAAACTACTAAAAATAAAAGAAAAATAAAAAACAGACTCAAACCCTTAAGAAGGTTGTCACGTCATCCATCATCGGGAAGAGCCACCCGGTTCACACAATACTCCACCCTTGGAAAGAACCATGGCATTAAGAAAACCAAGGGCTTATTGAAAGCGCCAAAAACGAAACAAAAGGCTATGAGCCTAACTACGAAGCTAAAAATGAATTGTTTTTGCAAAAATAGAAAATAGAATGAATATTTACCATAGGGGATTAGAATATACAACGGGGGATGAATATATACAATAATGTAACTTTATATACAGACCAAAGAGGAGATAAAAAGTACGATAAAAGTAACTAAATGTAAAGTTATATACATACCAAATAGAAAATCAACAGTAAACATAAACTAAGTCAATCTATATATACAGTCATCCAATAGATAAAAAGTAGGGCGCACCCCCTCAAATAAAAGCTGGCATTCTCCCCAATGCCACCTAAACAAATAGGCACCAAAAATCAAAATGAAAGGATATAGGAACTCCCTAAGCCTTGTCCGTCTGCATGGGAACATGAGTGGTCCCCGGGTCCTCTATATGCGCGGGAACCTCAGATTGGTTCTCGGTCTCCTGCTACTCAGTTGCTGGGACTAGGGCCTGGACCTGGACGGGCTGAATATCAAGAGCATCCTGTGGCAGACTGGAGGATGCCTCTGGTGGGTCTGCCAACTGGATGATCGCCTCGTCTGCACTAGGGAGCTTCCTCTTCTTCCTAGGAAGCCTCTGCGTCTGCTCCTGTTGTGGATCTACTGCTAGTGCTGCTGCTGGGGCTGGATCCCCGAATAGTAAGTCAAGAGGCATCTGGTTCTGCCATTAGCTTGTCCACATCTGCTCTCAGCTCTTTCACCGACTCCTTGGAAGCCTGTGTTTTTCTCATCTTCTTGTGCTCCCGGTCAAGCTCCTTCAAAGCCTTGCCATGTGAGTCCACTACCTTAGATAAGGTAGACTGAGTGTTCATGATCTTCTCTTGGTTCTCCAGGATCTTCTTCAGTGTGTCCTCAATGGACTATGGAATCTGAGTTGTCTGTGGTGCTTACTGGGCCTCAATAGCAGAAGACAAGGTAGACAACTTGGATGACGTAGATGACATCCAGTTGTTCAAACTAAGCAGTGTTTGGCTCATGCGATGGGCAGTAATAGGATGGGCTCGAGAAGATGAGATCCCCGGGCCAGTTGAAGTAGAAAGACCAGCAGTAGTGGATGGTCCGGGAGGCATGTCAGCAACTGTAGTGGCAGCAGGCTCAATAGAAGGCTCTACCACAACTGGCTCCTCAGACTGGCCAGTTGGGGCAGAGGTAGGTGACTTGTAGTTCTTGTCTTTGGGGTTGTCTGGCCCCTTCATGTTGTACCACGAGAACGGAGCCACTGGTTTGACCTTGACATCAAAGGGCTTCTTCTCCACTTTCAAGTCCCGAAAGTACATGGTGAGGGTGTTGGGAAATGGGTAGTTTCGGTCATGCTCAACCCCCACCACAGAAATCACACAGGACATCACATAGCCCACGTTGATGGGGTAGCCTACCATAATAGAAGCAATAAGCACAGCTCGGGCAAGTGGAATGGTCTGATCATAGGAAGTGGGGTCAAGTCTACTGTATACAAACGTCAACCACCCTCTGGCCTCGAAATTGAGAGTCCTCCAAAGTATTTTAGCCCCCACTATCAACCATTCTGGAACAGTACCTGGGATTACCAAGAACGCAGCTAATCACGGACGAACCTCCTCTCCTATAGCCAACTTCTCATTGTAGAGGGTCTCATCTTCGTCATTGAACCCCAAGTACTCATTCAATGCCTTCCCATTAAACACCACATTCTTGTTCCACACTTTGGTCACTTTTGTGCCCTTCGCGATGTGGGCCACATTACTATAGAATTATTCGACCATATGCCCATTTGCCTTCACACAGTCATCCCTAAAATGCTCCCAACCCACTCAAGATCGAAACTGTCTGTGCACATTAGGGTTTAGGGGTAGCAAGTCTCGGTCAATAAAGTTTCTTTCCAGAATTAGCTTCCATAAGGGCCACTACACTCTGAATTTGTGAAAAACCACCTGGCTAACAAACCTGTCTTCCCAGACTACGGGGTTTCTTGTTCGGTCAACACCCCCACCTTAGGTACACCACTCTGTGGCACCTCCTCATCACTATCGTCACCACCCTCAGCATCTCCGCCTGCACTCTCCCCGGATAATGAAGTTGTGGGGGAGGTGGAGTACTCACTGTTGCCGGCTACTGAGCCCTCAGACAACTTAGAAGATACACACTCTGGAGCTTGGGCAGTGGGTGAAACTGGAATTGGGTGAGCTGGCACTGAGTTAGAGGAGAGGTCTTAAGAAGGTATGTACTCACTCCCCTATTGGTCTCCTGCTGTATCAACAACCCTAGTTGTTTTCCTTATGTTTAGTCTAGGTTGGGAGTGAGTTTTACTTGTTTTCCTTTGCCTCCCCCAGAGGAATCACCTCGGCCGGGTTGTTTGGCACCTCTATCTCGTTGTTTGACCATTTTCTGCAAACACACACATCTAGCATGGTTAGTCTAAGGACAGGCAGTGAAGCATATGAATGAACTGAATTGCATAACAGTTGCACACATATTTGTAGGACAGCACACCGCAGCCCACACAAACAGGAGTGCAGCCGCATTGGGGGCACCGCGGACCGCGCAAAGGCGACTGCGGTCCGCATTAGGGCAAGGCCCTGAAAAATATCTCTTTGAATCTCCCCACCGCAGTCCACACAAAGTGGGATTGCGGCCGCAGTGGGCCAGCGCGGACCGCATAAAAAGCAATGCGGACGCACTAGGCACAGGTTTACTTTCAGTCACTTGAACACTGCGGTTCGTGCAAAATGGTAATGTGGATCGCGTCAGGGCACCGCGGACCGCACAAAGGCGACCACAAGTGGAGGAGAGTACTTTGAACAAGCACTAAGTTAGGGTTTAAGTTTTTGCTATTTTTGGTTCAAGTTTTCCACCTAACTTGTCCCTACTCATTTTACCTAGTTCAACAAGGTTCCTAGACACACAATATCCAACCATTACACTATCCTAAGCTAACAAATGAAATAAAAATGGGAAGAAGAAGGGACTCTAGCTACTGGACATGAAAAACAAAACGAAATTATAACATAGAACAAAGAAAGATGATGAAATGTTACCAGATTGTGATGATGAGATGCAATTAATCAGGCTAAGCAAGAATTACTATCACAAGAGGGAGTGAACAGTAGCTGCTAGGGGTCTGAGTGTTAAAATTTCGAAAAGTGTAAGTTGTGACTCTTAAGCTCTATTTATAGAAAAAGGTGAGGGCCCCAGCCTTACCTACCAGCGCGGCCGCACAAAACAGACCGCAAACCGCGCTGGGTTTGTTCAATTGAAGCTTGAGAAGGCAACCTCCGCGAACCGCACAAAAGCAGATCGCGGTCGCGGAAGTCCACCGCGGACCACACTAAATGGAATGCGGCCTCAGTGGCAAACTTCAGAGAGCACCTCATTTAGCCTGCATCAGTGCGGACCGCACAAAGTGCAATGCGGCCGCACTGGCAACTTCAGAGACTGTTCAGTTTTTTCAAAATGTTTTGCACTACATCAACTCAATCCCTGCAACATCTCACAACCAATTAGCTCAAAAATCAAACCTACACTACTAAGAAAATCACAGAAAACAAAAAAAAGAAGACATGGGTTGCCTCCCAAACAGTTCCTGATTTAACATCGCGGCACGACACATGTTACCAGCACATCACTTTAGATGGAGAAGTGTCACCACGTGGCTATCATCAAATTTTCCAAGATAATGTTTGACCTGATATCCATTGACTCTGAAGACTTTACCATTTTTATTCCTTAGATCAAGAGCACCAAATGGGGTCACGAACACAACTTCAAATGGTCCACTCCACTTTGACTTGAGCTTACCCAGAAACAGACGTAACTGGGAATTGAACAAAAGAACCATATCTCCAACCTTGAACTCCTTGCCTCGAGCATATTTGTCGTGGAGGTACTTCATTTTGTATTTGTATAAGGACGAGCTGGAGTAGGCATGGAATCTAAACTCATCGAGCTCATTAAGTTCTTCAACCCGAAGATTTGCCGCAACATCCCATTCTAAGTTCAACTTCCTCAAATCCCACATGGCCTTGTGCTCTAATTCCACCGAAAGATGGCAAGGTTTCCCAAACACCAACCGATACAGAGACATACCAATCGGAGTTTTGTAAGTTGTCCGATAAGCCCATAGAGCGTCATCCAACTTTTTCGACCAATAGGTCCTATTAGCATTGACAGTTTTAGACAAGATGCTCTTAATTTCTCTATTGGAGACTTCCACTTGACCACTAGCTTAAGGATGATAGGGGTAGAAACCTTATGATTGTCACCGTACTTAGAAAGCATCGTGTCGAAAGCCTTGTTGCAAAAGTGAGACCCCTCATCACTAATGATAGCACGAGCTCTTTGGATTGAGAGGGGCATCTCGTCCCTTTTAGAAATTTCGCCGGCTCTTTGGCATTGATCACATCTTTTGACAAAATCCACCGCATCTTTAAACAAGGTAGGCCAATAAAATCCGCAACTAAGCACTTTAGAAGCCGTCCTCTCCCCACCATGATCGCCACCATAGGGAGAGGAATGGCAAGCCTCCAAAATACCCAATTGTTCCTCCTCTGGGACACATCATCGAATCATACCATCGGTGCAAATCTTAAACAAATATGGCTCGTCCCAATAAAAATCCAAGCTATCCCGCTTGAGCTTCTTCCTTTGGTTGGAAGAGAGCTCACACGGGATGATTCCGGTAACAAGATAATTTGCGACATCGACAAACCAAGGCATTCCATTCATTAACACCGCAAGGAGTTGCACGTCGGGAAATGAATCATTTATCTCAAGGCCGTCACAAGGCCTCCCCTCCTCCTCCAAACGGGACAAGTGGTCCGCCACTTGATTCTCACTCCCTTTTCGGTCAACAATTTCCAAATCAAACTCTTGGAGAAGCAATACACATCTCATCAATCTTTCCTTTGAGTCCTTCTTGGTCATCAAATACCTAAGGGTGGCATGTTCGGTGTGCACTATAACTTTGGCCCCCATAAGGTAAGGTCGGAAATTTATCATAGCAAAAACAATAGCCAATAACTCTTTCTCGGTGACAGTGTAGTTCCTTTGAGCCTCATTCATGGTCTTGCTTGCGTAGTACACCGAATGGAACATTTTGTTGATCCTTTGGCCCAAAATAGCCCCAACCACAATGTCACTAGCATCACACATGAGCTCAAAAGGCAAGCTCCAATTTGGTGCGGTAATGATGGGGGTCGAAGTCAACTTGAGCTTAAGAAGCTCGAATGCTTGCATACAAGTTCATCGAACAAGAACTTAGCATCTTTCTCTAGCAACTTGCACAACGGATGTACCACTTTAGAAAAATCCTTTTATGAACCTCCGGTAGAAACCCGTGTGCCCAAGGAAACTCCTCACCACTTTGACAGAAGTAGGGGGAGGGAGCCTCTAAATAACCTCAATCTTGGCCTTATCAACTTCAATTCCTCACTTGAGATCTTGTGACCCAACATTATACCTTCTTCTACCATGAAATGGCACTTTTCCTAATTGAGAACAAGGTTGGTGTCCTCACACCAGGCCAACACTCTATCCAAGTTTACCAAGCACTCCTCAAAAGAATCCCCAACCATGCTGAAATCATCCATGAAGACCTCCAAGATATCCTCCACCATGTAGGTGAAAATAGCCATCATGCAACGTTGGAAGGTCGCTGGAGCATTACACAATCCAAATGGCATTCGAGAGAAAGCGAATGTGCCATAAGGATATGCAAAGGTAGTCTTCTCTTGGTCCTCTAGGGCAATTAGAATTTGATTGTACCCCGAGTAACCATCCAGAAAGCAATAGAAAGCCCGCCCCACTAGACGATCAAGCATTTGATCAAGGAATGGCAATGGGAAATGATCTTTTCTAGTCACCTTGTTCAGCTTCCGGTAATCCATACAAACTCTCCACCCGGTGACCGTTCTAGTAGGAATGAGCTTATTGTTGTCATTGGTCACCACGGTCATACCACCCTTATTTAGCACACATTGCACCGGAAAAGTCCACGAACTATTAGAAATAGGATAAACCACCCCAACATCTAACCACTTGATAACCTCTTGCTTCACCACTTATTGCATCGCCTCATTTAATCTTCTTTGATGCCCCAAGGAAGGCCTTGCATCCTCCTCCAAGATGATCTTATGCATGCAAAATGCGTGGCTTATACTCCGAATGTCGGCCAACGTCCATCCAATAGCATTCTTCTGCTTTTGAAGTACCGCCAAAGTGGCATCAACCTGCATGCTAGTTAAGCAAGACGAAAGAATAGTAGGTAAAGTAGAATTTGAACCCAAGAATTCATACTTGAGGTGTGGAGGAAGTGGCTTCAACTCCAACACCGGTGGCTCCTCAATCGATGGCTTTGTTGGTGGAGTTTTGCCGTTTTCAAGATCCAAAGATAACTTCCTAGGCTCATATGAATATGAACCCATACCATGCAATGCATTCACGCACTCCACTATACTAGCATCATCATTGACATCCATATTAAGAAGCATGGCCTCAAGGGGATCTTCAACATTGATCATGAAACTTGTGTCATCCACTATCACAGATGTGACAATGTCCACAAATGAACACACCTCGGTGCTATTGAGTTGTCTCATTGATTTGCAAACATGGAATACAACCTTCTCATCTCCCACTCGGAAAGTCAACTCACCCGCTTCAACATCAACCAATGCCTTCCCCGTAGCAAGGAAAGGTCTACCAAGAATAATCGGCACTTTAAAGTCCACCTCACAATCCAATATGACAAAGTCAGCCGACAAAATAAACTTCTCCACCCGAACAAGTACATCATCAATTATGCCCAAAGGTCGCTTCATCGATCGATCCGCCATTTAAAGTCTCATTGAGGTTGGTCGAGGTTGTCCAATTCCCAAAGTCTTGAAGACCAAATACGACATCAAATTTATGCTAGCCCCAAGCCACAAAGGGCCTTGGCAAAATCCGCACTTCCGATAGTACAAAGGATAGTAAAAGCTCTGGGGTCCTCAAGCTTGGGTGCCATTGAATGCACTATAGCACTCACTTGATGTGTGGTATAGTCCATTGACCTCTTCTTTGTCACCAAATCATTCATAAAATTGGCATACCCTGGAATTTGCTCAAGTGCCTCCACCAAAGACACATTGATTGTGAGACTCTTCATTATTTCAATGAACTTTTTGAATTGGTTGTCACTCTTTTTATTTGCTAACCGTTGAGAATAAAGTGGAGGTGGCCTAGGTAAGGGAGCCTTGGCCTTTGGTACAACCATCTCGGGCATGTCAATCACGTGTTCCCTAGGCGGGTTCACAGCATCTTGAGTCTCTACCTCGGCCTCATCATCGATATCAATCCGTACATCATTGTTCGCATTTTGTTCAACCACATCTTCAACGTTCAAAGGCACATCATCATCACACAACTCAACATCATCCTCCACAACTTTCTTTTCTCTCGAGGCATGCACATCACCGCCTCTTCCACTTCTAGTTGTAACCGTCATCACATGTTGTTATTCCCATCCTTCGGGTTCACTACCGTATCACTTTGTAGAGCACCCTTGGGATGAGTATTCAAAGCTTGAGAAATTTAACCTAGTTGCACCTCTAAGTTCCGGATTGATGTATTATGAGAAGCCAATTGTGCATCGGAATCTTGGTTCTTTTTCATCATTTGCTCAAACATGTTCTCAATTCTCCCCATATCACTCCCGGAAGAACTTGGACCTTGAGAAGGAAAAGGGGGGTGGATTGTTCGGTTGTTGGTACATGGGGAGCCTTTGAAAGCCTTGCCCCCGGTTCCCTTGGTTTCCACTATTATTCCACCCTTCTTGATTATTGTTGTTGCTCCAATTATTGTTGTTCCCGTTCCAATTGCCTTGATTGTTACCTTGGTTGCCCCAATTTTTGTTTTGATTATTGTTGTTCCAATTGCCACCACCTTGTTGTTGGTTGTTATTATTCCAATTACCGTAGCATTGTTGTTGATTTCCCCAATTTCCTTGGAGACGCCATTGTTGATTCGAAGAGTTGCCTCTATTCCCTTGGTAGTTATTGACATATTGGACCTCTTCGCTTTGATCATCATAACATTCATTTGAATAACCACCACCATCATTGTTGTTGTCATATTGTTCACAATTTCCTTGAGGTTGTTGCCCTCTTTGCCTCCTTTTCAACATAGAAACACCTTCCATGGAATTAACTTGGCGCGGATTTTGGACTTGTTGCAATTGCGCCTTCTCCAATTGGTTCATAGTTGTAGTAAGCTCGGCAATAGCTTGGCCATGATCGTGCAATTCTTTGTGCAAATGGATGACCGTGGAGTCACCTTGGGGCGTTGTGAGCACGTGATTTTTGCCCTATATGAATTATTCCCATAGTTTCAAAACAAAATAATTTTTTTTCATTATTTGCAATTTTATGAATTTTAGGGGCATTTTCTGTTAATTGTTTGCATTTGTCTGTGCATTTTTATTTTTGTTTAATTAATGAAAATTAAAAAAAATATGTGCATTTGTATTTAGGATTTAATTTAATATTTTAGAATTAATTAATTAATTAATTAAGTTGTTTTATAAAAAGGAAAATCACAAAATAGTTAACTTGCACTTTTGGTTTTAATTTTTGATTTTTGAGTAGTTTTCTTTCAGTTAGTGTTCCTTTATTAATTATGGCAATTACTATTTGGGTTTAATTATTGTTTTTGAAAGGTTAATTAGGTTTTAGGATTTAATTTAGATGTTAATTTAATTTTGGAAAAAAAAAGAAGAAAAAAGGATTTTTGGGAAAAATTGAAAAGAATTGAATTAAAAGAAGAAGAAAGCTGAAAGTTTGGGCCTTTTAATTTCTAATCTCCCAAGCCCAAACTATTTCCGGCCCAGATACCCCCTAAACCCGACCCATCTCCACAAAATACACGGACGGATACATACAGACCCAAAACTCAAAATCCCTAATCCCAAACGAGCACTGTTCTTCTTCTCCCAGCGAATCCAAGCCCCATTCCAGCCCAAATCCATGGCGAGTGAACCCAATCTCCAACCACGCGTTCCCTCCCTCTCTCCTCTTGCCAGATTCTAACCGTCTCTAACAAAATCCCTCTCCCTCACATGCTCTTTTCAATTTCATTTCGGATTTTCACCTTTTGGATGATATATGGAAAAATGGGGGGCGTTAGATTGGGTTGGAGTTAATCTAATCCTTCCATTTGTCCCTCTCTCATCAGAAACGGGGTGAAAATCTGTTTGGGGAGAAAATTTTTCGTTTTGGGGATTTCTTGGAGATAAAGGCAGAAGGTTCGAGAAGCTTGGCGTATATATAAGGTGAGGTCATTTCTTGGGTAAGAGGGATTTTCAGGGAGATTTTTTTTAGTTTTCAGAAATTAGAGAGAAAATTAAAAAAAAAATTGAAAAGCTCGGGTTCGAAAAGGTGTTCTGTTTTTCTGATTTTCATCCTTCTCCTTTAGTTTCAAATTCATAGATACATATGTAAGAAAAGATGTTGAGTGTGCTGGATTTTTATTTTTTTTTATTTGGTGTTGATTGCTGTTTAAAAGAGTGATAGTATATAGATGTTCAGATCTTCTCTTCGTCTGAGTTTTCTGGAAAAAATGGAACTCGTTTGAAAGGCTGTTGAGTTCACTGCTGTTCGCGGGTTCGAGTTCGATTCGCTGTTGTCTTCTCGTTCAAATTTTAGACTTGAGTCTCGCTCAGTTAAGTTATTGTAATTGCTGAGATCCGATTAATTGAAAACTCTCATTGAGGTCCGTTTCTGATTCCCTCTTATTCTTTTGGTGTGATTTTAGTATGATAGGAGTTTGGCATAATCGATTAGTATAGATTTAAATGTGGTTTGCCTAGTACTGAGCTGATTTTGTTTGCCACAGATTTCTAAGATGCTCTGTTCTCTTCTTGTGCTGGAACTTTGTTTTAGTTTCGAATCTGATTGTTTGTCGAATGCGTTTGATGAAAGTCAGATTTGATTTTTGGTCGTTCGAGTTAGTGAAACACGTCATTTGCTGTTAGAATCAGTTTGATAAAGAAATTTATCACTGTTCAAATGATCCATGGTTTAGTAATGTGTTTTCTTGAACTTGTTGTAAGTGTTGGGATTCAGTTTGTTGGTATAAGCTCGAAACGAGTTCTATAAGCCCTGTTTGATGTGTTTCTTTCCTTTCATCTTGTCATTCTGCCGAATAGGACCATATTCTGGAGGCTTCCGCTTTTCTGTTAGGATATGCTAGTAATTTAACTAAAATCAGTTTGAATTCGTGTCAGCTTCGCGCTAGATTTATTTTTTTCTTGACGATTCGAGTTTGAAACTATCCTAATTCATTTGTTGATCGAGATCCATGTGTGCTTCTTTGATATGGTTTGAGTTGCTTGTGACTTTCATCTTTCAAGATTCCAAAAGATAAGCTAAAAAAACCACTGATCTGAGTTCAAAGTTGCGATTCCGGTTTGAGTTCGAAGGTTGAGGTTTCCCGTTTCTATTTGGAGGTTCCGGCTGAGTTCTTTGTTGTGGATTCATCCAATTTATTTCATTTTGTTTGCTGTAATTTGCTTGGGATTGCTGTTTTCTTGGAGCTTCTCCATCACTGATTCATTTATAGTCAGTAGTTGTGGCTCCATTCGCAGATACTAGCACACGCCTCTAAATCTGCGTTCTTATTTTTGAGAAGATTGAATCTCTCCTTTCTTCAATGAACTCCTTACTATTTGTTGATTTTTGTTTGACTGATTTTGTATAGAGTCAAGTAACATGTCCAAATTTCAATTTGTTTGTGAGATCCATTCGAGTTCGAGTCATATAGAGTTCGAATCAATTTGGTTGTGCAACTATTAATATAGAAATTGGGTTTTCACCTTCAATCGCTCCTGTTTCTGATTTCATAGATAGTACAGTAGTAAATCAATTTGAATCATACAAATGGAAACTGTTTTCCTTATGTTATTCTAACAAGATTGAGCAGCAGATTGAGCCGATAACGTTCAGTATTTTGGGACATTTGTTTTGACTGATAGCCAACTGAAAAGCTGCCCTGTTTTGCACTATTTAGGCAGCAGATTTGCGCAGTTTTGAGCAACAGATTCTGCACTGTTAGCCCTCGTTATTGAATCTGTCTTGGTTTAATTGAAATCTCTCATGTGTGACCATGTACGAAGGCTATTCTATTTTGTCAAGTCATGGATAGGTTTCTGTGAATTCCATTTCTGTTGTAGCATGTTCAATTTCCTTCTTAGAAGTGTGGTTGATGAATTGATTCGCTCGTTGAAATAGATTCATTACAGTATATTAGCTTTTAATTCCCTGCAACAGTAGTGATGGTTGACTACTGTTTAGTGAGGTAAGTAGTTAATTGAATAGATCTTTAGTTAGTCGAGGTGTGCCATCCGAAACAATAATAAGTTATGGCCCTTCAAAATTTAGTTTGAATTCTCTTTGAAAAAAATAGAATTGGGGTGTGCCGTGCCAAACAAAAGTCTCAATTGCATGGCCCTCGTTTTAATTAATCTTGAATTGATCCTTAGAATTCGAGGCGTGCCATTTAGTAAATTTCATGGTCCTCGCAAAGTTACAAACGCGTAGTTGCTTTAGGCGCGTTATTTTAATAATTGATTTCCTTAAACTCGGGTGCGCATTTATGTGACCCAAATCCAAATCTTAACGTTAGATAAAATGTGCTGCGGACTGCGGGTGCGTTATGTGACGCGGTTCAAAACATATTTTAAATAACGTTGCAATCTTCTTTAAAAAATGAATAAAAGCGGTTAAAGTTAAAATTTGCACATAGGTTCAAAATGTTCTAAAATCAGATAATTAAGCCAAATATAACAGTTGAGCGACCGTGCTAAAACCACGGAACTCGGGAATGCCTAACACCTTCTCCCGGGTTAACAGAATTCCTTACCCGGATTTCTGGTTCGCGGACTGTTAAACAGAGTCGACCTTTCCTCGATTCGGGATTTGAACCGGTGACTTGGGACACCATTAAATATCCTAAGTGGCGACTCTGAATTTTAATTGAAATAATCTCGTTTCGATTGTCCTTTAATTGGAAAAACTCCTTTATACCCTTCCGGGGGTAGTAAATCATGTGCTGGGAGCACGTGATTTTTGCCCTATATGAATTACTCCCATAAATTCAAAACAAAATAATTTCTTTCAGTGTTTGCAATTTCGTGGATTTTCGTGACATTTTCTGTTAATTGTTTGCATTTTTGTTTGTGCATTTTAATTAGTGAAAAATACAAAATATATGTGCATGTGCATTTAGGAGTTAATTTTGTATTTTAGGAATTAATTAGTCATTAATTTTTATAAAATGAAAAAGTCTCAAAAATAGTTTATTTTAATTTTAATTTTGAATTTAGCGTAGTTTGTCCTTTAATTTGGTTTAGTTAATAATAGTAGTTAGGAGTTAATTGTTTTGTAAATTGTTATTTAGGTTTTTTATTTTAATTTTGAAAAAAAAAAGAGAAAAGGAAAAGGAATTTTGGATAATTTGTCTTAAAATGAAAATGGAATGAATGAGACTAGAAATTGGGTCAAATTTTGGTTTAAAGTACTCGGCCCAAACGGATTCCTCTCCCCAAGCCAAACAGAACCCGCCCCATCTGAGCCAAAACCCGTTCCCCAAGCCGGCTAGCCCCCTCCCTTCCCAAACGGCGTAGTTATGGGGCAAAACTACGTCGTTCACCCGTTAACCTCCATTTAACGACTAACCCTTCCTCCTATTTTCATTAATCCGCATCTCCTGAGCCCAAAACCTAATCCCCTCTCTGAAATCACCGCCCCTTTCCACCATAGCTCCGTCGTTCGGAAATCGCCTCACGGCGGCGGAGCACTTCAAACCCATCCAAATTTCGACTAGACAACCCCCATCGTCCCCTCTTTCATGTCCTGCCACCATTTTTTCCAAAAGACCACTGGATTTTTTCGAATTTCAGATCAAAGATTAAAAATCCAAGCTTTCTTCTTTTTGCCTAAAATTTTCGGATTACATCCTCAGTTCGTGTTAAAACCTGCATGAATTCCTCAGTTTTCATCAAAAAGGGGGCCATTTCATGTCAAGAACGCATTTTCCCTTGTTTCTGACCCGATTTCAGACACTCAGCCTCAACGATCCAATTTCTTCAAGATTCCGCCTCGTTCCTTTCCTGGCTCGTGATGAGAATTGCGGCACGAATTATTAGCTATGAACAAAAGTTTTCCTAATATTCGTGTTACAATTCTCGCCATTTGGTCAAGCTTTTGAATTCGCTGGAGTTTCGATGTCGGGTCAGCCTCGTCTTTGAGGATTCTGATGTTTAAAATAGATTGTATAGGTATTTTCTGTTCCCTTGGTATTTTTCTGCCTTGTTCTTTTTTTTTTGTTTCAATCTTTAGTCATCATTTTCTTCTCCTTTTCTATAGGATTAAGTTAGATATGCTAGTTAATAACTTAGTGTTAATTTCAGGCTAAAGCATTTTAAAAAAAGAAAAGAAAAGGAATTTGATTAATTGTGTGTGTTGTCGCTGTCCTAAATTGGACTTTTAATTCCCTTGAGTTTTGTTTGTTTGGGCTGGGCTTGGGGTCTGTTGTTTACTAGCCCGTTGCTTGAAGGAAACATGCCCGTTAGCCCAAGTTTAAAATTGGTTTTGGGTCAATCTGACCCTGCTTTGTCTTAAGAGTAAATAACAGGGTTTGGGGGGATAATTTAGGTAATTGGCTCAGGGAATCTCTCACATAACGGTTTGAGAAACTTCTAGGAAGATGGGTGGGGGGTCTAATGTGATTTTCAGATTTTTAATAAGGATATCTAGACAAAAACAAAAATTTGAAAAGGGCTAGAATGCAAAATCAAAATTTGAAGTTTGCCCTATTTACTTGCCTATAAAGGCACCTTTTCTTGCTTTGGAAGGCAGACTTCAAGAGAAAAAATTCTGAAAATACTCACGGCTGAAACTTTGAAATTGTTCCATTGATTTCTCGGTTTTGAGCGTTGAAGTTTTCAGTGATTGAAACATTTTCTGATTCTTTCCATGTTTAAGATGACTTAAATTTGGATTTCTTAAAGTTTTGGGTTGGATTCTGTTGGGTAGCTACTGTTCCATTGGCTTTAATTGGCCATTTTTGTTGTTTTACTGAGTTTGGGTGTTGAATCTTGTTGCTACTCTGCTGTTGTAGATCACTGACCCCTTACATTTTGATTTCTTTTCAATTTCCAGATATTGTTCATTCCTTTGACCAATGAAATGAAGAAGCCAAGTATTTGTTGGAAGTTGGAAATACATGAGCATTAGTTTTCAGCATATGTTTTGTTTTCTACACTTCTGAAAATCATCCCATTTCAGTTTTGAGATCATTTGCAGTGTTAAACGAATCATGTGCTCCAAATTATTAGTGATTTGCGTGAATCTTAATGTTCAGATTTGTATAAAAGGACTCCAAAGGACTATTATAGTGTAACGTGGATCAGAATGCTTAAGCTTTTGGTTTTTTTTTTGCTTATTATCTGTTGATATCAACATCATTAGTATGAGTTCCATTTGAAGGGTGTAATTCAGACTCTTATTGTTTCTTAGATTAACCTATAAGATTGATATTTACCATTCACATGTCTTGAGCAAAAATGCCCAAATAGCATGAAACTGTCTGTTAAAGAACAGCTCCAGAAATCTGAGTTAAGCATATGGTTACTCGATACTTGTTTAATTCTTAATCTCCAAATGTTTCTATGTTCGTCCCTATTGTAATAGTTAAAACAGAAGGTAAATGGGAAATTTGTGTGCACGTTTCATGGGATTTTAATTTCATGCTTGCTAAAACAAAATCAGACTTTGTTTCAGTTAGTTAATTTTTGCCAATTATTTTAAGCCATGGATTAAGTTGTTCACACGGCTCAATACCCCATGGTGATATTATGTTGATCATCGTTTTTAGCTAACTAGACAAGCTTGGCAATCTCAGGGCTACTAAATTTGGGCCCATATTGGGCCTGAAGTTGAAAGCTTGCCCAGAATTAGAATCCTGCATATGGCATCGTTTGGGTTAGCTCAAAGTCGCTGGTCCGTTTCCCTGAGTGTTGATTCGTGGGTGTCAAATTCGGCTCGGGCCTTTAGCATAATATATATTTTGAACTGCTAGGGGTTGATTTTTTTCCTTAATCAATTAGACTCTTTTGATATTTTGAGGTGTGCCATTCAAACCAATAACAACCTATGGCCCTCATGTATTAATTTAGAAATGCTCTAATTAGAATAAGTTGAGGTGCGCCATACCAAACAAAAATGATAATTGCATGGCCCTCGTTTAATTAATCTTGTTTATCCTTAGAACTCGAGGCATGCCGTTTAGTAAATTTCATGGCCCTCGCAAAGTTGCAAACGCGTAGTTGCTTTAGGCGCGTAATTTAATAACATTACTTTCCTAAATTCAGGTGCGCATTTATGTGACCCAAATCCAAATCTCAACAATGTTAAAATATGTCAAAGATTGCGGGTGCATTTATGTGACGTGGTTCAAAACGTGTTTTAATAACGTTGCAATATTCCTAAAATTAAATAAAAGCGATTAAAGTTGTAATTGAACCATAGGCTAAAATGTGTTTAAAATCAGATAATAAGCCATTTATAGCAGTTGAGCGACCGTGCTAGAACCACAGAACTTGGGAATGCCTAACACCTTCTCCGGGGTTAACAGAATTCCTTACCTGGATTTCTAGTTCGCAGACTGTATTACAGAGTCAACCTTCCCTCAATTCAGGATTTTAAACCTGTGACTTGGGACACCATAAATCTCCCAAGTGGCGACTCTGAATCTTTTAATAATATAATCCCGTTTTGATTGTCCTTTAATTGGAAAAACTCCTTTATACCCCTTCTGGGGGTAGGAAAAAGGAGGTGTTACAGCTCTGGCGACTCTGCTGGGGATATAAGAACCCAGAACTTTTGGTTCAGGGTTCAGAATTCGAGCTTAGATAAATTGTTATATTTGGCTCTATCTGATTTTGCTACATGTTTGGGCCTAATGTGTTGAGTGATGCTTTTACCACTTTGATATTATTTGAACTATATATAAACTGCTACGAAACCCTTCTCTTCTCAGCTTCGGGGATGTGTTCGCTGTTCGAGAATCCCTATTCTGTTAGTGTCATACCTTGAAATAAGAAAGAGGCTCGGACAAGTTACTAAGCCGGATGGCCTTTTGGTTCCCGGTATGTAGCCCCCTCCTCGGCTCAAGTTGTCCGCACGGGTACATAGTCTAGAACAAATACCCAGGTTTTGAACCTAGAATAACTCAGCCTCATGCCGGATCCCTAGTAGGAACGTTTATTTGCATCATATGTATTTGACTTTGGAGACTCAACACAGGGGTTGGGTCTATCTAAGACAGGTGTACCCAGAATATAAAGACCATTATGATGCATCTTACTTGCTACTTATGCATTCATTTGCTTCGGATTTGCATGTTGACCGGCTTATAAGGAAAATTTAGAAAGGTTAATGAGATGGTTGAGAGGGATGAGTGCCTTTTCTGAACCAATGTCCCAAAACATATCGAAACTCTGTCGAAATTTTGAAAGAAAAAAAAAGAAATTTTGTGGTTTTAAAGAAAAGAAAAAAGGGGAAAATCTTTGTGTTTTTAGAAAAGAAAATAGTTGGTTTTATTTTGTCAAAATTGCCCGAACTACGCCAGTTTGATTCTCATAGGGCATGAGATACGTAGGCAACGCCCATCGGGTCTAACTTCCTTTTTGAAAAAATAGCCCAAAAAGAATAAAAAATGTATTTTTATTATAAAATAGGTAAGGTGATGCCATTTTTGTCAAAAATAGCCGAATATCCCCAAAAAGGATACCGGAAGGCCGTTTTTGCAAGAACAACCACCTTCGATCTTTTTTCCAAATTTTTGGCCAGTTAGCGGGCACAACCTTAAAATCTTCCTCCGGAGGTGCTGAAAGGTCGTGTTTGCAAAGTTGGATTTTTGCTTTAGAAATGAGAATCTAAAAAGAAAAATGTTAGTTTTGATTTCGAGTCAAAATAAATCATGATTTTTTGCTTAATCACCTTAATAAATGTGCAGAATGAGCACAAGTCAGAATTTGCCAATAACAATAGTGAACAAGATCCCTTTGGAGTTGCATATGTGGTGGGATGATTTGGGTAAGGCAGGGCAAGACACGGTCAATCTATACTTGGGAGGCCTCACTAGGTTGTTGAAGATTAATCCTAGGGAAGACATCATAAAGGCGTTGGTTACATTCTGGGACCCGCCCTACAACGTATTTCATTTCTCATATTTTAAACTTAAAACGTTGGAAGAAATAGCCGAATATATTGGGGGTCCCAAAGTTCCTATGAGACACCAGTACCTGATTGCTCCAAGGGCCAAAGTCGTACACAGGTTCCTAGATTCCTTGAAAATAAGCAGGGCATCCACAACCCAGACTTGGCAACTGGTTATTGTACTCTGCAGCAAGGGAAACCGCCTTAAGTAGGAAGAACACAGGTGTTTTGCATTCATGGTGGTCTTTTTGGGGCTTCTGGTGTTTCCTAGAAAAGACGGGAATATCGACATACGAGTGGATGGGGTTGTCAGCACTTTACTTACTCAGGCCAACAGCACCCTTGCGCCCATGATAGTAGCTAAAATCTTCCGCGCTCTCACAGCTTGCAAAGCCGGAGGAGACATTTTTTAGGGGTGCAACGTGTTGATGCAAATGTGGATGATCGAACACCTATGCCATCGTCCTCAATTTATGAGTTATGGGTCGACAAAGAAAACATGCATAGAGGAGTTTTATACGAGGGTTGATGGAATCAGCTTGCCAGAAGGGGCCATATAGTGGGTAGCGCGCGTCCATTCCATCACTGCGAGCCAAATAGAGTGGACATTTGGATGGCTGCCTGTGGATGAGATCATATACATGCCAGCCATCAGGCCTCATTTCCTCTTGATGGGACTCAAGAGTATCCAGCCTTATGCCCCGTATCGGGTTTTGAGGCAGTTGGGGAGATGCCAAATAGTTCTGAGAGATGAAGATCTTAGTGCCCAAGTAGTCGAGATCGGACCTAACAGCAAGTTTCATGAAGCAGCAGTCCGCCAAATATAGAGCGAGTGTCAATACTTAACAGCAAATACATGTGTTCGTGATCGGTCCAAAGGTGAGGTTTCACTGGGGTACCTTGCTTGGTACAGAAGAGAAATTAAGTTTGGGAGGCCGGCTAAAACACACCATATTCAGGAATTCGTCGAGGCATCACAAGAACAATGGGCTTGGTTGGCCAAGGAGAATGAATACAGGGCCACAATAGGCAAGCTGGAAAAACAAGTCAAAGACCTTCAATTCAAGAATAGCTTGCAAATTGCAGCAGATGAAGGAGAAAAGAAAAAGCTAGCCAAAGAGAATGAGGCCCTTCGAGCCCAGATTCAGAAAATGAAAATAGCGGCAGAAAACCCCGCCAGAAGTGCCAAAGATGAAAAACTTATAGGTAACCTGAGGCAGAAAGTGGGTGAATATAGTTTTGATATGAACAAAGCAGAAAGTGAACTAGCCAGGGCTCGAAAGTAATTGGCTAAAAACACGGAGGAACGAGCATGCCTGGTTAAGCAGTTGAAAGAAGAGTACTACAATGAGGTCAAGGAGTTAAAGAAAAGGGTCATCACCGCGGAAAACAAAATGATCAAACAGGCGAAAAATTTCAAGGCTGAAAGAGAACATTATTATACAGCATTGGCACAATTAGAAATAGACTTGCAACAACTTCAGGAGCAGAATCAAGTAGCCGAGCAGACTTTGGAGGCCAGGGCCCAACAGATTGGGTGTTTGTTGCAAGAAAAAGGTGTCATCAGAGAGAGAATTAGAATTATCGCCGACTACATTGTTGTGAAGTGCCAAGCCTATGAGGATATGACCCGCACCACCTTTTTTGCGGTAGTGATGACATTTTTTAAACAGATAATGAGTGACTTAGATAGGCTTCAAAGGGATCTTGCATATAGGCCCACGACAAGACCGAATAATGTCCCACGGGCACCAGGAGCATTAATGTATTCATGATTTTCATTTGAGTCTGTATTTCCTTTTCCGCTAGAGTCTGTCAGTTGTTTTAAGTCTGTACTTTCTTTCCGCTGGAGTCTGTCAGTTGTTTCTGAGTCTGTATTTTCTTTTTTTGAAGTATGATAGTTTATTTTGGAGTCTGTATTTCGTCTTTTCATCAGAGTCTGTTAGTTTTTAGTCTGTCAGTTTTGAGTCTTTGTAATCAAAGTATTTGTTTTCTATGAAAATTTAAAATCCCAAAATATTTTGTTATCTATTTTACATTTATTTTCCAAGAACTACGCTTGGTCTGATTCATGCGGGGTCATGATACGTAGAAAATCTCCATAGGATTCGACCGTAACCCTAAGAGGAAAAGAAAATGAATGAAAAGAGAGGAAAAAAAAGGAGGGGAAAAATAAGAGAGAAAAAGAAAAGAAAAGAGCGAAAAATAAGAAAACTAAGAGAGAGAAACAATGGCAAAACAAGAGAGAAATAAGAGAGTAAGAACAAAGAGAAAGCAAAGGCAATAATGAAAAGAAGAAAATAAAAAAAGAAAAAGAAGAAGAGAAAATGGGAAATGGAAATAAGGAAAAGTCGGGATGACACAAGCAACCGATCAAATGCATAATAGAGACGGTTAACTGCTTAGGTGCATTCATGCCCAAAATGTACGTTTACCAATCTGTTAAAACCCTAATCGCTAACAAGGTTGTTGTTGATGTATTGAGTCCAGGCAGGTGGTTAGTTGATTGGTATTCTGGCAACTCACTCCTACAACACCCGGTCAAAAGACAAGCTGAACATGGCCAGCCAAGAATTGGAGGCAAGTATTATCGATCCATCAAAAGAGGTGGAAGAGTTGGATGTTAATGTGATGAACGAAGAGATTCATAAGTTAAAGCAGTAAATAGTTGAAATGTACCAGGCTTGGGCAAAGGGGCATCCACCACCGGCTTATCCCGCCAACCCTGCTTATATTCCACCATTGGCTCAATCTCAGGAACCTCCCACTGTGAACTCGTCTCCGGCTTTCCCCCTCTACCAACAATGCTATGGCACCACTTCCCAAGCTCTACCACCCAAACAAGTCACATGCCCTCCTCCACCAGTTACCCCTGTTTTTGTGGTGCCTCTACCTGCCGCATTGCAACGATCTTCCAGTGAGCCTCTGTTCCAGACTCACGACAACCAGTATTACCCCCCCCCCCCCCCGAGCCTACCTTCAAAGTTCCAGAACCATATTCCTACACTCCTCATTTTGATCTCCCGACAGAAACGGAGAAGCCACCTAAGAATTCGGAGCAGAAGGAGATGTCTCGGAAAGTAAAGAGCTTGGAGCAATCTTTCAAGAACATGCAGGGTCTGGGTGGTCAAGTAAGCGTGGCCTATAAGGATTTATGTCTGTTCCAAGATGTTCAACTATCAGCAGGGTTCAAAATACCCAAGTTTGATTTGTACGATAGGCATGTTGACCCAGTCGCACACTTGAGAGGCTTTTGTAGCAAGATGAGAGGAGCGGGTGGAAGAGATGAGTTACCGATGGCATACTTTAGCCAAAGTTTAAGTGGGTCAGCGTTGTAATGGTACACTAGATAGGATCATGGTAGATGGTACACATGGGATGACTTGGCCCAAGCGTTTGCCTGCCATTTTCAGTATAATCTTGAAATTATTCCAGACCGTCTGTCATTGACAAAGATTGAGAAAAAGCCCGGTAAGAGTTTCAGAGAATATGGATTTCGTTGGAGGGAGCAATCCGCAAGGGTGGACCCTCCAATAAAAGAGAGTGAGATGGTTGATTATTTCTTGTAGGCCTTGGAGCCCACTTACTTTGGTCATTTGGTGTCAGCGATAGGCAAGTTTTTTAATGAGGTTGTAAAAATGGGAGGCATGGTTGAGGAGGGACTCAAGTCCAACAAGATCATGAGTTATTCAGCACTCAAGGTAACTACCCAGGCCATTCAAAACGGTACTGGGGGTGTACTTGGGAAAAAGAAGAAAGAGAACGTTGCGACAATTGAGTCTGGAGCCTGGTTCGGATCTAGGAGCCCATCACCGTACTATAACCAGCTTCGACTCCATCACCAAACTTACCCCCATATCCCATATAGCCCACCACAACAATACTACCCACCGCCAGATCCCCATTTTTCCGTCAATCACGCACAAACCTATACCCAACCTCCTACTCACGCACAATGGCATGCACCAGCTCCACAAAATCCGTACCCAGCCTCACAAAATGCCTATCCACCCCCAAGAGCCTACCGAAGTCCCCTTGGAATGAGTTTCAGGCCTAATCATGCCTCCAAGAATGATATGTTGCAGAAGAAGAAGACTTTCACTCCGTTGGGTGAATCTTATACCAGTCTATACCACAGGTTGAGACAATTGGGCATGTTGAATCCGATTGAGCCTACACTGTCGAATCCTCCCTCGAGGAATCTTGATCACTCGGTGAGTTGCGAGTATTGTTCAGGTGCTCCGGGGCACGACACAGAAAAATGCTGGCACTTGAAAACAGCTATTCAAGAGCTTATTGATACTCATCGGATCGAGGTTCAGGCCCTAGAGGCACCTAATATTAATCAAAATCCGTTATCGGTTAATCATGAGACCCATATGATCGAATTGATACACAAAGGAGGGGAGGCTAAGAAACCCTCACAAACAGTGATGATGATTTGTTCCAGCGAAGTTAAGCCAAGTGAAAAGTCAACCGGTGGAAAATCAGTGATCCAGTTGAAGGAGACAGACAATAAGCCAGCGTTGGTAGTCGAAAAGGGGTCGTCAAGTATTGGTGCAGTGAAACTAGAGAAAGCTAAAGTGTTGTTACCAAGGGTAGCGAGTAAACCTGTTGTAGTCGTGAAGGGTGCTCGCATAGAGCCTGTTATTATAAAACCGGTAAATCAGCTGCCAGTAATCAACAGTAAAGTTGTTCCTTGGAGTTATGAGCAAGTGATAGTGACGTATAAAGGGAAAGAAGTTAGAGAAGAAGTTTGTGAAACTCATGGTCTGACTCGTTCGGGGAGATGCTTCACCTCTGAATAGTTAAGAAAAGTCAGAATCCCTAAGGATAACCCGGTATTGGTAAAGAAAGTTGTGACCGAAGAGGAAGCGGAAGAGTTCTTGAGGAAGATGAAAGTGCCTGATTATTCTATTGTAGAGCAGTTGAGGAAAACGCCTGCTCAGATCTCATTGCTCTCATTGCTGATCCATTCAGATGAGCACCGTCGGGCGCTGATGTAAATCTTGAATGAGGCCCATGTTCCCGACAAGATCTCGGTAAATCACTTGGAGAAGATAGCAAACAAAATATTTGAGGTGAATAGAGTTACTTTCTCCGATGATGAGTTGCCTGTGGAGGGCACTGAGCACAATAGGGCCCTTTATTTGACGGTGAAGTGCAAAGATTCTGTAGTCACCTGAGTTCTGGTCGACAATGGGTCTAGTGCAAACATTTGCCCTCTCTCCATGTTGAACAAGCTGAAAGTGGACGATGATAGAATTCATAAGAACAACATTTGTGTTCGGGGGTTCGACGGCAGGGGTAAAGATTCAGTGGGTGACATAATATTGGAGTTGACAATAGGGCCAGTGGAGTTTACCATGGAATTCCAAGTGCTAGATGTGGCGGTTTCTTACAATCTTTTGCTGGGGCGACCTTGGATTCACGCCGCCAAGGCAGTGCCATCTACCTTGCACCAAATGGTTAAATTTGACTGGGACAGACAGGAGATTATGGTGCACGGTGAAGATAATATGTGTGACCTAAGTGATGCCATTGTACCTTTCATCGAAGTTGAAGACGACAAGGGCTCGTGGGTCTATCAAGTCTCTAACAAAAAATCAGTTGAAAAAAATCCCAGAGGGGAGAAGCATTCTGGTTCCTAAAGTAACGGCCGCGTATGTTATGGTGGCCTCTGAGATGTTGAAGAATGGCTTCGTACCGGGCAAGGGTTTGGGTGCTGCTCTTCAAGGCATTGTGCAGCTAGTTTCTCTTCCTAAGAATCTGGATACATTTGGTTTGGGGTTTAAGCCCACAGCTGCAGACGTGAGACGAGCCCGGAAAATGAAGCAGAGGGCATGGGCCCTTCCAAAGCCTGTCCCGCATCTATCCAAATCATTCGTCAGGACAGGTATCAGAAAGTGCCCGTTGTCAAAGGTTCCCAGTTCATTGATTGATGCTGATGGAGATTTGGTTAAAGGGTTCGAGAGGTTGTTCAGTGAGGTTAACATGGTTGAGGCCGGAGAGGGATCAAGTAAAGCGGATGTGCAATTCGTTGGACCATGTGCAAAGATCAACAATTGGGAAGCTACTCCTCTTCCTACTCGGAGGGAGTCTTGGTAGTGGGCTTTGATTTTCTTTTAGTTGTCTGGATTATTCCAGGGTTGTAATTCAGATATTATGTTTCGTCCAGTTGGATGTGTTAAGCCTTGTTATCTTTAATTTCAATGAAATGCAATTCTCCCTTTTTCTTCATTCCAAATAGTTTTATTTTTATTTTCTTTTTCTTCCTTGTACAGTTCTTTTTATGTTGGTTTCAATGACATGACATGCATGAGGAATCTTCAGCCCAGTCTTAAAAGTCAATCTAATTCTAAAATAATAATACAAGAAATTGAGTGTGTTGATGAATTGGAATATGATGATGATGAGGCCTTTGAAGAGATTAGTAAAGAACTAAGCCACTTTGAAGAAAAACCCAAGCCTAACCTGAATGATACGGAAGCAATCAATCTAGGGGACCAAGATAATGTCCGTGAAACTAAAATAAGTGTCCATCTTGAACCACAACTCAGGGAGGAGATAATCAAAGCATTGTTCGAATACAAAGATATTTTCGCATGGTCATATGATGACATGTCGGGTCTAAGCACTGACCTAGTAGTTCACAAATTGCCCACTGACCCAGCATTCCCCCCGTCAAGCAGAAGCTGAGAAAATTTAAAACTGATATGAGTGTAAAGATCAAAGAAGAGGTCACCAAGCAGTTTGAGGCCAAGGTCATCCGAGTCACGCGGTATCTCACCTGGTTAGCCAATGATGTGCCTGTGCCAAAGAAGGATGGCAAGATACGGGTGTGTGCTAATTATCGAGATTTTAACAAGGCGAGTCCAAAGGATAACTTCCCACTGCAGAACATCCACATATTGATTGATAATTGTGCCAAACATGAGATTGGTTCTTTGTGGATTGTTACGCGGGTTATCACCAGATCTTAATGGATGAGGAAGATGCAGAAAAAACGGCATTCATGACGCCATAGGGAACGTACTGCTATCGGGTCATGCCATTTGATTTGAAAAATGTTGGGGCAACCTATATGAGGGCAATGACAACAATATTCCATGATATGATACAGAGGGAAATCGAGGTTTGTGTGGATGATATGATCGTAAAGTCTAGAAAGCAGTCTGACCATGTCAGGGATCTAAGGAAGTTCTTCCAAAGGCTTCGCAAGTACAATCTTAAGCTTAATCCTGCAAAGTGCACTTTCGGGGTACCGTCTGGAAAATTGTTAGGGTTCATAGTCAGCCATCGAGGTGTTGAATTAGACCCATCAAAGATCAAGGCTATCCAGGAATTGCCACCTCTGAGGAACAAGACTGAGGTGATGAGTTTGTTAGGGAGATTGAATTACATCAGCAGGTTCATCGCTCAGCTCATGACAACTTGTGAGCCAATCTTCAAAGTGTTAAAGAAGGATGTTGCAGTCAAGTGGACAGATGAATGTCAGGAGGCATTTGATAAGATAAAGGGGTATTTGTCGAACCCACCTGTGTTGGTCCCGGCCAGAACTAGGGAGGCCCTTGATTCTATATTTGACGGTCTTGGACAATTCATTTGGCTGTGTATTGGGCCAACATGATATCACTGGCAGAAAGGAGCAATCCATCTATTACCTTAGCAAGAAGTTCACATCTTACGAGGTCAAGTATACTCATTTGAGAGGACATGTTGCGCCCTAACTTGGGTCGCACAGAATTTGAAACATTATTTGTCGTCTTATACTACTTACCTCATATATCGCTTGGATCCATTGAAGTATCTTTCAGAAGCCTATGCCCACAGGAAGGCTTGCAAAGTGGCAGATCCTACTTACAGAGTTTGACACCCTCTGCGTGACTTGGATGACAATGAAAGCACAGGCCTTGGCGGACCATTTGGCCGAGAATCCGGTGGACGAAGATTATGAACCTTTGAAGACTTATTTCCCTGATGAAGAGGTAATGCACATTGATGAGTTGGAACAGGTTAAGAAGCTGGGATGGAAACTTTTAGTTGATGGGGCTGCCAACATGAAAGGTGTGGGGATAGGAGCGGTACTTATTTCTTAAACAAGGCATCACTACCCTGTTATGGCTCAGCTTCGGTTATATTGCACCAACAACATGGCTGAGTACGAGGCATGCATCTTGGGTTTAAGGTTGGCTATAGACATGGGTGTCCAAGAAGTCTTGGTCTTGGGGGACTCGGACCTTCTGGTACACTAGATTCAGGGAGAATAGGAAACACGGGATTTGAAACTCATACCGTATCGACAATGTTTGCATGATCTTTGTCAACGGTTTCAGTCAGTAGAATTCAGGCATATCTCAAGGATTCATAATGAAGTTGCCAGTGCATTGGCTACTCTGGCATCGATGTTACATCATCCAGATAAGGCTTATGTGGACCCTTTGCAGATTCAGGTTCGTGATCAGCATACTTACTATAATATGTTGGAAGAAGAACTTGATGGGGAGCCATGGTTCCATGATATCAAATAATACATCAGGATGGGGGTATATCCAATGCAGGCCACAGGTGATCAGAAAAGAACAATTCGGCAGTTGGCGAGTGGATTTTTCTTCAGTGGAGGGGTGTTGTACAAAAGAACTCCAGATCTTGGATTGCTAGGATGCATAGATGCTAGGCAGGCCACAGCTATCATGACTGAGGTACATTCCGGAGTTTGTGGACCGCATATGGGTGGATACGTTCTGGCAAAGAAGATTCTCCGAGTAGGTTATTATTGGCTCACTATGGAGTGAGATTGCATCAGTTTTGTGCGCAAGTATCATCAGTGTCAGGTGCATGGAGATTTGATTCATTCTCCGCCATCTGAATTGCATACAATGTCCGCACCATGGCCCTTTGTTGCTTGGGGCATGGATGTTATTGGGACAATCGAACCAACGACATCAAATAGGCACAGGTTTATTCTGGTGGCCATTGATTATTTCACCAAGTGGGTCGAAGCTAAAACTTTCAAGTCTGTGACCAAGAAAGCGGTGGTCGATTTTGTGCACTCAAATATCATTTGTTGGTTCGGGATCCCGAAGGTAATCATCACGGACAATGGTGCTAATCTCAACAGTCATCCGATGACGGAGACATGTTAGCAGTTTAAGATTATACATCGCAATTCCACCCCATATCGCCCCAAGGCGAATGGAGCAGTCGAGGCAGCTAACAAGAACATAAAGAAGATACTTCGGAAAATGGTGGAAGGTTCCAGGTAATGGCATGAGAAGTTACCTTTTACATTGTTGGGTTATCGCACTACTGTTCGTACCTTATTTGTTGGTATATGACACTGAGGCAATAATACCCACAGAAATTGAAATCCCATCCCTTCGGATTGTCGCCAAGGCTGAAATTGATGATGATGAGTGGGTCAAAACCCGCCTGGAGCAATTAAGTTTGATCAATGAGAAGATATTGGCAGCAATGTGTCATGGCCAGTTGTGTCAACAGAGAATGGCAAGAGCATATAATAAGAAGGTGCGTCCACAAAAGTTTGAAGTGGGTCAGTTAGTATTGAAACACATCCTTTCTCATCAGGCTGAAGCAAAAGGCAAGTTCGCCCCAAATCGGCAGGGGCCGTTCATCGTAACTAAAGTGTTGTCCAATGGTGCATTGTATTTGACAGATGTAGAAGGCAAATGTCTAGAAATGGCTATCAATTCTGATGCAGTCAAGAGATACTATGTATGATTTCTTTGTTTGATTGTACTTGTTTGTATTTGGCATGTTTTGAAGATTGAAATGACGAAGGCATTTTGTTCTCCTATCTAAAAACTTTATCCCTTGTCACCCCCTTGAGCCTTATTTATTTTCTTTCATACCCCTCTTTCGGAATAATGGCACAATTCAGAAATGCAGGTGCAGAAGATAAGTAAATGAAAAGAAAAAAGAAGAAAAAGAAAAAGAAGAAAAAAAAGAAAAGAAGAGAAAAACAAAAGAAGAAAAGAAGAAAAAGAAAAGAAAGATCACAACAATGCAATTTCTATGACATGAACTACGTTCGACCTGATTCCTTTTAAGGATATGTAGGCAGCCTCACGGTTCGGTCCCATCAAAACAAAAATTTAAAAGTCCCCAAGCAAGAAACTGGGACAGAAGTTGTGGTTTTTGTGAGAAATCTGATTCTGAAAGTTGTAATTTTTAACCCATTTGAATTGTTTTGAGCCTTTTATACCCTTTCTTTCTAACCCTGTCCAAAAGACCACGTTACGGTCCAAAGAAAGACCTTCTGATCAGTCTTCGAGAAATGCCGAGTCAAGCAGATAGAGGGGAATCATATCAAGGGCAACAATCTGGTCCAAGTAGGAAAAATTGAAAATGAGAGAGTCTTATTGGTGAAAACCCTCACGGCCACCGTAAGGCGACAGGAGCTAAGAGAAATCAAAATGAGAGAGTCTTATTGGTGAAAACCTTCACGGGCACCTTGAGGCAAAAGCAAGATGAGAGATAAACAAATGAGAAAAGTCTGGTGGTGGGAAACCGTTCAAGGCACCGCGGGATGAACAAGGTCAAGGCTTCGGTGAAGAAATCAGGTTATGTAAATTCTGGGGCAACAAAGTATGGCAATTGAAAGTTGATTGGTTGGACAGATTGGGCCGATAAATCAGAAATGCATGTCATGATCATTGGTACCAGCTGTTCCACTCAGATAAGTTTCTTTTCTTTCTCCCTTTTAGCAGTCATACGGTTTTGGATTCTTCTTATCCTTAACTCGCAAAGTCATTGCATTTCATTATTCTTTTGGGTTTATTTTCTCTAACATGTTTCAATGTTGATTTTGTTTGAGCAAAAAGAAAGGTTTCAAATCTCACTACCAATTTCCAAATTTGCAAAGCACAGTTTGGTAAGAGCATACCAAAGATAGCATGATGTAAAGTGGGATACAGGGAATCACCGGAAGTTTCATCGGTGGAATGATTTGGTAATGTAATGGGAGATGCAAAGGTTCAGATAAAAGCACCAGAGGTGTAAAACAACAGTATGAGTATAGAACATTCGGGTCGTCAAAGGTTATGGGATTGGAAAGTCAGATAGAAATTCAAGCGGTTCAGGGCCAGTTCGGGAAAGCAGGTCGAAACAAAACATGCAGTGGAGAGACTTTCAGCAAGAATGCCATCAACTAACCACCACATTTAAAACTGACAAGATTTTCTTTGATTGAAACAGGGGCAGAAAATTTTATTTGTTTGTCTATTTTGCTGAAGTCAGGAGCCCACCTGGAGAACAAGGGAATACATTTCATGTGCAGCAGTCAGGAGCCCACCTGGAGAACAAGGGAATACATTTCAAGTTTAGCAATCAGGAGCCCACCTGGAGAACAAGGGAATACATTTCAAGCTCAGCAATCAGGCGCCCATGTGGAGAACAAGGGAAGTACAATTCAAGTTTTAGCTTTCAAATTTTTAGTAATATTTGGTAACATGATGCGCCCAGCCACCAAACTGCGGCAGAAAATTTTCTTTGTTTGTCTATTTTGTTGAAGTCAAGAGCCCACCTGGAGAACAAGGGAATACATTTCAAGTGCAGCAGTCAGGAGCCCACCTGGAGAACAAGGGAATACATTTCAAGTTTAGCAATCAGGAGCCCACCTGGAGAACAAGGGAATACATTTCAAGCTCAGCAATCAGGCGCCCACCTAGATAACAAGGGAAGTACAATTCAAGTTTAAGCTTTCAAACTTTTAGTATTATTTGGTAACATGATGCGCCCAGCCACCAAACTGGGGCAGAAAATTTTCTTTGTTTGTCTATTTTTGTTGAAATCAGGAACCCACCTGGAGAACAAGGGAATACATTCAAGTTTCAGCAATTAGGAGCCCACCTGGAGAACAAGGGAATACATTTCAAGTTCAGCAATCAGGAGCCCACCCGGAGAACAAGGGAATACAATTCAAAGTTCAGCAGTCAGGCATCCACTTGGAGAAAGGGAAAACATCTCAGATCACAATTCAAAGTGGCAACAAAGGGATTTCACCGGGAGAATACAAGTCAACAAGGCAACAAGAACCACGAGAGCAAGTTTGAAGATATAGATAGGATTTTTGTAATGCATAGATCATAGCCTAGTCTAGCTTCTATTTATTTTGACATGGTGTAATAAGGGGTCAGTAAGCAGTAGCAGCAGCAGCAACAACAACAGTGAAATCACAGCTTCGTGGTAGTCCCAGCTACCAGACATTCCTGAACTACACTGACCTAATTCCTTTTTTTAGCCAAGGATATGTAGGCAACCTCTGAAGCAAGGTTTGGTCAAATCTTTCAAAAATGCTTCCCACGGAGTATTCAAACGGACAAAAATTGCTCATATCCGCTCACTATATCTTTGCCCGAAAACTCTTCGTGTTTCCGAGCAAAGAGGGGCAGCTGTGAGCACGTGATTTTTCCCCTATATGAATTACTCCCATAAATTCAAAACAAAATAAATTCTTTGAGTGTTTGCAATTTCGTGGATTTTTGTGATATTTTTTGTTAATTGTTCGCATTTTTATTTGTGCATTTTAATTAGTGAAAAATACAAAATATATGTGCATGTGCATTTAGGAGGTAATTTTGTATTTTAGGAATTAATTAGTCATTAATTTTTATAAAATGGAAAAGTCTCAAAAATAGTTTATTTAATTTTAATTTTGAATTTAGGGTAGTTTGTCCTTTAATTTGGTTTAGTTAATAATAGTAATTAGGAGTTAATTATTTTGTAAGTTGTTATTTAGGTTTTTTATTTTAATTTTGAAAAAAAAAAGGAAAAGGAATTTTGGATAATTTGTCTTAAAATGAAAATGGAATGAATGAGACTAGAAATTGGGCTAAATTTTGGTTTAAAGTACTCAGCCCAAACGGAGTCCTCTCCCCAAACCAAACAGAACCCGCCCCATCTGAGCCCAAACACGTTCCCCAACCCGGCTAGCCCCCTCCCCTCCCAAAAGGCGTAGTTGTGGGGCAAAACTACGTCGTTCACCCGTTACCCTCCATTAACCGACTAACCATTCCTCCTATTTTCATTAATCCCCATCTCCTGAGCCCAAAACCTAATCCCCTCTCTGAAATCACCGCCCCTTTCCACCATAGCTTCGCCGTCCGGAAATTGCCTCACGGCGGAGGAGCATTTCCAAATCCATCCAAATTTCGACTAGACAACCCCCATCATCCCCTCTTTCATGTCCTGCCACCATTTTTTCCAAAAGACCACTGGATTTTTCGAATTTCAGATCAAAGATTTAAAATCCAAGCTTTCTTCTTTTTGCCTAAAATTTCCGGATTACATCCTCAGTTCGTGTTAAAACCAGCATGAATTCCTCAGTTTTCATCAAAAAGGGGGCCATTTCATGTCAAGAACGCCCTTTCCCTTGTTTCTGACCCGATTTCAGACACTCAGCCTCTAACGACCCAATTTCTTCAAGATTCCGCCTCTTTCCTTTCCTGGCTCGTGATGAGAATTGCGACACGAATTATTAGCTATGAACAAAAGTTCGACTAATATTTGTGTTACAATTCTCACTATTTGGTCAAGCTTTTGAATTCGCTGGAGTTTCGATGTCGGGTCAGCCTCGTCTTTGAGGATTCTGAAGTTTAAAATGGATTGCATAGGTATTTACTATTCCCTTGGTATTTTTCTCCCTTGTTCTGTTTTTTTAGTTCAATCTTTATTCATCAGTTTCTTCTCCTCTTCTGTAGGATTAAGTTAGATATGCTAGTTAATAACTTAGTGTTAATTTAAGGCTAAAGCGTTTTAAAAAAGAAAGAAAAGGAATTTGATTAATTGTGTGTGTTGTCGCTGTCCTGAATTGGACTTTTAATCCCCTTAAGTTTTGTTTGTTTGGGCTGGGCTTGGGGTCTGTTGTTTACTAGCCCGTTGCTTGAAGGAAACATGCCCGTTAGCCCAAGTTTAAAATTGGTTTTGGGTCAATCTGCCCCTGCTTTGTCTTAAGAGTAAATAACAGGGTTTGGGGAGATAATTTAGGTAATTGGCTCAGGGAATCTCTTACATAACGGTTTGAGAAACTTCTAGGAATATGGGTGGTGGGTCTAATGTGATTTTCATATTTCTAATAAGGATATCTAGGCAAAACGAAAATTTGAAAAGGGCTAGAATGCAAAATCAAAATCTGAAGTTTGCCCTATTTACTTGCCTATAAAGGCACCTTTTCATGCTTTGGAAGGCAGACTTCAAGAGAAAAAATTCTGAAAATACTCACGGCTGAAACTCTGAAATTGTTTCATTGATTTCTCGGCTTTGAGCATTGAAGTTTTCAGTGATTGAAACATTTTCTGATTCTTTCCATGTTTGAGATGGCTTAAATTTGGATTTCTTAAAGTTCTGGATTGAATTCTGTTGGGTAGCTATTGTTCCATTGGCTTTAGTTGGCCATTTTTTGCTGTTTACTGAGTTTGGGTGTTGAATCCTATTGCTGCTCTACTGCTGTAGATCACTGACCCCTTACATTTTGATTTCTTTTCAATTTCCAGGTATTGTTCATTCCTTTTACTTATGGAATGAATAAGCCAAGTATTTGTTGGAAGTTGGAAATACATGAGCATTAGTTTTCAGTATATGTTTTGTTTTCTACACTTTTGAAAATCATCCCATTTTAGTTTTGAGATCATTTGCAGTGTTAAACGAATCATGTGCTCCAAATTATTAGTGATTTGCCTGAATCTTAATGTTCAGATTTGTATAAAAGGACTCCAAAGGACTATTATAGTGTAACGTCGATTAGAATGCTTAAGCTTTTGGTATTTTTTTTTTTGCTTATTATCTGTTGATATCAACATCATTAGTATGAGTTCCATTTGAAGGGTGTAATTCAGACTCTTATTGTTTCTTAGATTATACCATTCACATGTCTTGAGCAAAAAGCCCAAATAGCATGAAACTATCTGTTAAAGAACAGCTGCAGAAATCTGAATTAAGCATATGGTTACTCGATGCTTGTTTAATTCTTAATCTCCAAATGTTTCTAAGTTCATCCCTATTGTAGTAGTTAAAACAAAAGGTAAATGGGAAATTTGTGTGCACGTTTCATGGGACTAATTTTAATTCCATGCTTGCTAAAACAAAATTAGATTTCTTTCAGTTAGTTAATTTTTGCCAATTATTTTAAGCCATGGATTAAGTTGTTCACACGGCTCAATGCCCCATGGTGATATTATGTTGATCATCATTTTTAGCTAACTAGACAAGCTTGGCAATCTCAGAGCTGCTAAATTTGGGCCCATATTGGGCCTGAAGCTGAAAGCTTGCCCAAAATTAGAATCCTGCATATGGCATCGTTTGGGTTAGCTCAATATCGCTGGTCCGTTTCCCTGAGTGTTGATTCGTGGGTGTCAAATTCGGCTCGGGCCTTTAACATAATATATATTTTGAACTGTTGGGGGTTGATTCTTTTCCTTAATCAATTAGACTCTTTTGATATTCTGAGGTGTGCCATTCAAACCAATAACAACCTATGGCCCTCATGTATTAATTTAGAAATGCTCTAATTAGAGTAAGTTGAGGTGCGCCATGCCAAACAAAAATGACAATTGCATGGCCCTCGTTTAATTAATCTTGTTTATCCTTAGAACTCGAGGCATGCCGTTTAGTAAATTTCATGGCCCTCACAAAGTTGCAAACGCGTAGTTGCTTTAGGCGCGACATTTAATAACATTACTTTCCTAAATTCGGGTGCGCATTTATGTGACCCAAATCCAAATCTCAATAATGTTAAAATATGTCGAAGACCGCTGGTGCATTTATGTGACGTGGTTCAAGACGTGTTTTAATAACGTTGCAATATTCTTAAAATTAAATAAAAGCGGTTAAAGTTGAAATTGAACCGTAGGCTAAAATGTGTTTAAAATCAGATAATAAGCCATTTATAGCAGTTGAGCGACCGTGCTAGAACCACGGAACTCGGGAATGACTAACACCTTCTCCAGGGTTAACAGAATTCCTTACCCGGATTTCGGGTTCGCAGACTGTATTACAAAGTCAACCTTTCCTCGATTCGGGATTTTAAACCGGTGACTTGGGATACCATAAATCTCCCAAGTAGCGACTCTGAATCTTTTAATAATATAATCCCATTTTGATTGTTCTTTAATTGGAAAAACTCCGTTATACTCCTTCCGAGGTAGGAAAAAAGAGGTGTGACAGCTCCTTTTTAATAATATAATCCCGTTTCAATTGTCATTTAATTGGAATTTGCTCGGCTTTTCCATGCCGAAGAGGTTGTCGGCCATTTCATCAAGTACATCACATGCCTCTAGGTAAAACAGTTTCATAAAGTTCCTTCCGGCCAATTGGTTCACAATGCATTGATTCGTGGTATTGATGCCCCGATAAAAGGTTTGTTGAATCATCACCTCGGTCATGTCGTTATTAGGGCACTCTTTCACCATTGTTCTATACATTTCCCATATCTCGTGCAAAGGTTCTGTTGGCTCTTGCTTGAAGGCTAGAATTTCATCCCGAAAAGCGGCCATATGACTTGGAGAAAAGAATTTGGCAATAAATTTGTCCGCCAATTCATCCCATGTTTTGATAGAATGATTGGGGAGCATTTCTAACCAATCCAACGCTTTACCCCGAAGAGAAAACGAGAAAAGCCTCAATCTCAATGCATCCTCGGACACGTTTGTTTGCTTGCTACCCCAGCATGTATCTACGAACCCCTTCAAGTGCTTGTAGGCATTTTGATCAGAGGCGCCCAAGAAATACCCTCTTTGGTCAAGCAAGGTCAACATAAAATTTGTGATTTGAAAGTTCCCCGCCTGGATTCGGGGAGGAACAATAGAATTGGCATATCCTTGATTTGGTAGAACTCTAGGATCCACTCTCGGCGTTGGCGGAGGAGGGTCTGGAATATTGTTGTTCTCATTTTCATTGGCTTGACGGCCTCTACGTTGAGCTTGAGGTAAGACCTCGTCTTGTTCTAGATCCTCTACCTCCTCCACGGCTATCACATTGCCGAGAGGGTCATTTGCATTAAGAGCCATTTGTACCTGAGTGATCGACACAAACAAAATTAGCAAACAAGAAGGAAAGAGAAGCAAAACATAAAACTAACTAAACGGATAGTCAACACCGCAAACAACCCGGCAACGGCGCCAAAAAGTGATCGCTGCCAACTCGGCGCTACACCAAGGTAGGAAGAGTGGGTCGCAATAGCTTTTACCCGATATGAGGATCGGGATCGATTTCCTCAAGGAGCTAGTAGTGGAGTTGGAATGTCTATCTAGCCTAGAGATGTGTGTTTACTCCTAATGTCACTTCAAACATATTTTGGGTTTTCAGTTATATCTACTATTTCAAAATTGTTGATTAAAGCTAAATTATGCTACGATAGATTGCTAAGTTGTATGTAATTGGAAGAAGGGCACTAGGGTCGTGACACTACCTAGGTGGCTAATTGATGGGTAGATGTTACTAAGGTTCAATTGACATAATTGGGGCTTATGCTATAACCGTTGCACAATTTTACCCACTCTCACACCTCTCGGTAGAGAGAGTGATTTTGCCCAATTGACTCTCGAGAGACCAAATGGGTAGGCAAATTAGACCAAGCAACTAGGGTTCAAGTAGGGTGATTACTCTCTCGAGATTTAACCCGTTAATTGGGACTATCATTTCTCATGAGTCCATCCCAATTCCTTGATGGGTCAATTTTGGGGACACAGACTCTCTTTCTCAAGAAAATTCAAACCCACAAAGCTTGAATCAGTATTTGCAACCACCAATTCTTAGATTGAAACATAAAATCAACCCAAATAGCAAACACCCATAATCAATCTAACCATAGATGGCAACACCCATCAATTACCCACACTAGGGTTGAGTCACAACCCTAGCTAATGGGTTTAGCTACTCATGCTAGATAAAGAAATTAAAGAAATAGATGAAGAGCTAAGCATATTAATTAATTGCTAAAATGAAACTATAAGAATCTATCGTAAAATTAAAGCTAAACTGCCAAAAATGGCTACAATATTCGTTCCCACGAGCGTAGCTCAAGTCCGAAGACAAAAGATAACCTAAAAATGGTAAAATGTTCTATTTATACTAGGCTGGAAAAATTGGACAAAAATACCCATGCGCGGTCAGTGCGGGCCACACTAAATGGACCGCCGCCGCACTGAGCTCTTTGACTTCAACTTCTCTTTCTCTGAAATTTGGCTCCGCGGACCGCGTAGAATGGACCACAGCCGCAGAAGGAGCTGGCGTGGTCCGCACAATCACGACCGCGGACCGCATGGCATTGGCTTAGCAAAATTTCATCTCTCTGAATCTCTTGTCCGCGGACCGCACAAAAGATAGTGTGGCCGCGGAGCCTTGACCGCGGACCACGAGATGTGAATCGCGGCCGCGTTACCTAAAGCTTGTTCTGTCAACTCTCTGAACCACCTAGTGCGGTCACATTCAACTTTGCGCGGTCCGCACTAGGCCTTATTCCCTTAAATTTCTTGGTCTTTGATACTTGAGCAGGTTTCACTCCTTTTTGAGTCGATCTTTGACATTTTGTCACTTTGTCGATCAAACCTACAATCAAGCACAACTTGTGAGCCTTTTGGGACTATTTTGTAACAATATATGATCAAAGCATAGGCAAGTAGGGGCATAAAACATGTTAAAATCCTAACTTATCACTCACCATCTTGGAGAGAATGGAATAACAGAAGTTTAGTACTCGGATCAACAAATTCGCACGACAAGAATTTCAAGAATATGAAGTTTTTCCTAAAGGTTCTGCAACCTCTCGAGGATAAATATAGACGTCTATGTACCGATCCGCGAGACTCTACTAAATCGGCTCATGACTTGCGAGACCTATGTAACCTAGGCTCTGATACCAACTTGTCACGACCCCAAATACCGCTCGTGATAGCGCCTATCACATTACTAGGCAAGTTAGACCAACTATCAAACCACAACCCATTTCCATTTAATAAGTCATTTCCTAGCACGGTTTAATTACCAAATTGACATAATAAGTGTTTAAAACAGCAAGATAGATATGCGAAAGTCAACAAGACATAAAAACTACACAGCCCCAATAATCTGGTGTCATGAGTCTAGAGCCTCTAATACATAACTGAACATCTAGTACATTATAAGTCTAGGAAATGTAAAAAAAATAAACTAGATAGAAAGGAGAAAACAGGGCTGCGGATGCCATGTAGCTACCTCGTAATCTCCAGCGAACACTGAATCAGTAGAAGACCCTCACTATGCCCCTCGGGCACCTGAATCTGCACACAAGGTGCATGGAGTAACGTGAGTATGCCAACTAAGTAAGTAACTAAAGTAAATAAAGACCGAAAGTAGTGACGAGCAGTAAAAAGCATATAGCTGAAATAGCAACAGAATAACAGCTCAACTTAACAGTTTAAAACCAGTTTCGTCATAAAATCAACACTTTCAGTTTAAAACTTGAAATTCATATACTTCGCAGTCTTTCCAACAAGGCTTAATTTAAAAAAAGAGTGAAATCCATAAAAGTAACACAACTGGGCCCCTCGGGCAAGGAATCACTCGGAATATGGCCTCTCGGGCAGCCACTCAGTCACTCGTGACTCAACTCTCGTCACTCGGTACTCACTCTCAGCACTCAGGCTCATTAATATATCACTATAGTAGAAATTATAGTAATTGTTGCGGCGTGCAGCCCGATCCATTATTTATAGTCGACTACGCTCACCGGGGGTGTGCAAACTCTGGAGGGGCTCCTACAGCCCAAGCGTCATATCGCTACGGCGTGCAGCCCGATCCAATATATATATCGTTGCGGCGTGCAGCCCGATCCAATAATATATCGCTGCGGCGTGCAGCCCGATCCATATACGTATCGCTGCGGCGTGCAGCCCGAACAATAATATATACATATAATATCCTCACCATTAGGTTTTCACCTCTCTTAGTCATTAACCTCACAGCCTCTCGGGCACAACAAGAAAGTAGGGATTTCAGCCCAAACAGTCCTCACAATTAGGAATAGAGTGATAAAACCAGATTTAATTATTTAAACAGGTTAAAACATGACTGGGGATATGGTTTTTAACAAGAAAAGTGAGGAAAAACAGTCAAAATGCCCCTAAGGGTTTCTACAGATCGGCACAAGGCCCCAAACATGGCTTACAACCCATAATATAGTATAAATGAATGAAATACGGAGTAATATAAGGTTTCCCAATCAAATACGAGGCTTAATAGTCGCTACGGGATGGACCAAGTCACAATTCCTACCAGTGCACGCCCATACGCTTGTCACCAAGCATGTGCATCACCGAATTTATCAAATCAAGTAAAATATCAGGGTTTGTACCCTCGGTTCCAGATTTACAATGGTTACTTACCTCAAACCGGTGAAAATACTACTCCACGACGCCTTTGCCCCTTAAATCAACCTCCACTCACGTCGAATATATTCAAAATCAGAATCACAACGTCAAAATATGCTAAGGGAAAGAAGCCCAAGCGAAAACAATCGAAAAATACCAAAAATACCGAAATTGGCCAAATCTGACCCTCGGGCCCACGTCTCGAAATTCAAAATTTTTTACATCAGTAGATTCTTCATCTCCCCACGAGTCTATGCATATAAGGAACACTAAAATCGGAGTCCAAATGACCCCTCAAATCCTCCATTAAAAGCCTTTTAAACTCAAGCCCTAACTTTCCAATTGTTAGCTTAAATTCCATGATTTTCTAGGTGGATTTCACATAATAATCGAGTTTAAAGTCCGAAATCTTACCCAATGATTCCCCTTGAATCCCTCTTCAATCTCCCAAAATGACCAACTATGGAGGAAAATAGACCCACATTCGCAAACAAGACGAGTTTAAAAACATTCTGCCCAGGCCTCATTTCCTTCTATGCGATCGCGGAAAAACCTTAGCGATCGCGGAGCACAAAAATCTCAGCTCCTAAATTTACTCTATGCAATCGCATCGAATCCCCTGCGAACGCAATGCCTGAGCTACTGACCCTACGCGATCGCGGACTTACTCCCGCGTTCGTATTGAACAATACCAGCCAAGCCCCCCAGGTCATTAACACTATGCGATCGCAACCACATACCCGCGTTCGCGAGGAAGAATTTCTCCAATCAATGCGATCGCAAGACTTACTCCGCGAATGTGAAGAACAACTGAACCACTTCCTCAAAACCTTCTATGTGATCGCAGGACTCCCCTCGCGATCGAGAAGGGCAATTTTCTACAACATCTTAACCTGCAATTTATGCTACCTTCTAAACCCCAAAATGGTCTGATTGACCACCTAAAACTCATCTGAGACCCCCGAGACCTCAACCAAAGGCACCAACAACTTAATCCAATCATCAAAACACCTCAAACAACATCAAATCACCTAAAACACATCAGATTCAAGCCTAAGTTTCTAAAATCTTCCGAAATACGTTTTTGATCAAAAACCCAACCAAACCACGTCCGAATGACCTGAAAGTTTACACACATATACCAAATAACACAACGAAGCTACTGCAACTCTCAGAATTCCATTCTGACCCTTATATTAAAATCTCGCCTATCAACCGGAAATCGCCAAAATCTTAACTTCGCCAATTCAAGCCTAAATCTCCTCTACACTTCCAAAACCCATTTCGATCGCGCTCCTAAGTCATAAATCACCTTATGAAGCTAACCGAACCATGAGAACTCACATCCGATCCCTCTAATTCACAAATCAATATCTGGTTGACTTTTTCAACTTAAACATCCTTAAAAGAGACTAAGAGTCTCAAATCTAACCAAATCCTTTCCGAACCCTAACCAATCAACCCGATCACATATCAAACCATAATACAAAATAATTAGAAGAAGAAATGGGGGAAATGAAGCGGTAACTCATGAGACGACTGGCCGGGTCATCACATCCCTTACCTTATCTTTCTCGATTTTCCCCTTTCTACTCTCTCAAATGAATTTATGATATGGATTGAAAATAAAGTGTAAGGGACCCCATCCCTATATTGTTGTGTGCAAATATGTTGGTGATAATTCATGAATTGTCACCAAAAGATAACTAAGAATATTTTTCATGTGTCACCTAACAAAAAAACAAAAGATGTTTGGTACCTGTCAAACAAAAGGATAAAGAAAAATATAGTCAACTAACAAAGGATAAACAAGAATCTTTTTTGGGTGTCAAAATTCTATTGGTTCCTTTTTTATTTTTTAATTCTTTTCTCTATATGGCTGGACTTAAATGGATCCCTTAAAATATCAATAAATTATGGGTATTTTATAAAATTAATACGTAAAAATTGCACGGGACGCCCTATTTGGGCGCCCCTTTTTAACTTGTAGTCGCTTTGTCTTTCTGTTTGTACCCGTACCCGTTTTTTTGTTAAAAGCCATTTGAAAAGACTATTTTTCCCTTCTTTATTAAAAGACTACTTTCTCTCCAAGTATATGCTAGTCCTCTACTGTCTTTGTCTCTCTCTCCCGTTATTCGCATTTTTTTATATGCTCTTCTCTGAAATCAAAGGGTTTTCGTCGTTGTTTCGAATTTTCAACTGCTAGTCGTCGTTGTTCCCACATTACGATTTAATCACAGGTATATTGCATTAACTTTCTGGGTTTTATTTTATGATTTAATTTCTGGTTTTGGGTTTGACAGTCATGTATATATGATAGGGTTCTGTTTAATAAGTTCATTAGTTTTACTTTTACGTTTGTATTTTTAGGTTTTTTGAACGAGTGTTTATTTTGTTAATAAAAATTCTATAAATTCTTCTGTGATTAGACGTTCAAATTTTTAAAAAATTTCAGAGTTAAACAGATGATAATGATACCTTAGATAGGAGCTGAAGTTTTTTTTTCATGTTTTGGCATTATTTTTTATTTTGAATTTGTGTTTTGTTTTTTTTTTCTGAATGTTTTGTGCTTGTATGGAGAACCAGAATTAAGTGTTTGTGTTTGTAACTGGTGAATTTCATCTTTAGGAGATAAAGTTTTTTGTGTTTGTAACTAGTGAAGTCCAGCTTTAGGAGATGAAGTTTTTGTGTTTGTTACCGGTGAACTTCAGCTCTAGAGCTGAAGTTTTTATTTTATACTTGTCGAACTTAAGCCTTCTTAGCTGAAGTTTTTTTTGTAACTGTCAAACTTCAGCTCTAGAGCTGAAGTTTTTGTTTTATACCTGTCGAGCTTCAGCTCTAGAGCTGAAGTTTTTGTTTTATACTTGTCAAACTTAAACCTTCTTAGGTGTTGAAGTTTTAAATGATCTTTTTGATAATGTACTGATGTTATTATTTGTATCTTTTACTTTTTTGGAAAGATGGCTCCTAAAACATCTAAAGATCCTAAAGCACCTAAAGATCCTAAAGTAGCTAAAGAAGGCAAAGCACCTAAAAAACCTAGACTACCTGTAGTAGCACCAGGTCCTTATGTCCCTGAGCTTCCACCTACAAGACCAGGACAAAAATATTTTGAGTTTACAGAATGGTTTGACTCTAAGGGTTACTGGAAGGGGAACCATGATTTGAAGAGTTTAATTGCAAATTTCTTGACTCTTGCACAAATGGATAAGCTTAATAATGGTGCATTTAGATACATTATTGCTATGGAGAATTTAAATGCAGCATGAAGTTGGTTCATTGTTTGTGTCTTTCTCGAATATTCACGAATGATCGAGACTCCATTAGTTTCAAGATTTTTGGGCATGATGTTTCCTTCACCCTTGAAGACTTTCACATTATGTGTGGTTTGCGGATCACAACACATAATATTGAAAAACTATTTAATCGAGAGAGTACTATTCTGAAGCGCTATTTTGGTAAGTCCAAGGGTTTGAGTTTGAAGGATATTCGAAGTTTTATGAATCGCAATGTAATTCCAAAGAATGTTATGAATCATGCACATGTATGCGAGAGTGATGATGATGCAGTTAAGCTTATGGAAATTCTTATTGTAGAGTCTATTCTGTTTGGGAAAAATACCGAGTCATGTGTGATTGAGGAGTATGCATCTATCGTTGAAGACGAGAAGCTTTGTGCTGAATATCCTTGGGGTAATGTGGCTTATGAGAAGCTCATTTATTCACTAAAATATGCATTGGACAAGCAGAACCAACATCATGCAACTGAGTATAAACTTACTGGATTTCCATATCCGTTATGTGTTTGGTTCTATGAGCGCTTCCCAGATGTTCGGGAGAAGTATGTAGCAGAGGATGAGTACCTTGATATGCCTCAGGACCCGGGATGTTACGTTATGTATGCGTGGGAGAGCCTAAATATCCCGAACTTTATTATATGTTCAAAATTCATGAAGTAAGTTACTTTTTTTATTTTTGTATTTGTGTTAATATGTTGATGTATTAGTTTTTTTCTCCTCATAATATACTTTTTTTGTATTAAACAGAGATATCGCGACTTTAGGGTATTGGATATAATTCCTACAGAAGAGGAATTGAATTCAATGCCTTTAATTGGGAAATTACCTGTGATGACCCAAAATGTCATCTTTAAATTAAATAACCATCTCGGTATTTTTAAGACCTTGAAAAGCGGTATCAATAATTCCCGACTTGCGTGCGCAGTCCGTATAATTTTCCGGAAGGTTTTTATGTGAAAAATGGACTAAATTGGGAACTAGAGCTTTAAAACTCAAACAAGTTGACTTCGGTCAACATTATGAGCAAACGAACTCGGATAAAAGTTTTGACCATTCCGGTATTTCCGTATCATGACTTGGGACTTAGTCATATGGCCGAAAGCGAATCTGGAGGTCCCTAGATCAAATTATCGCCATTTAACGGAATCTAGAGATCTAAGGCTAAAGATTTCTTAAGTTTGACTAGAGAGTTGACTTTTTGATATCGGGATCGGAATTCAGTTTTGAAAATTTTTATAGCTTCGTTATGTCATTTATGACTTGTGTGCAAAATTTGAAGTCAATCGGACTTGATTTGATAGGTTTTTGCATCTAATATAGAAGTTGGACGTTTTTAGTTTCATTAGGCTTGAATTGGGATGTGATTCACGGTTTTAACATTATTTGATGCGATTTGAGGTTTCGACTAAGTCCGTATCATGTTTTAGGACTTGGTGTATTTTGTTGAAGTCCCGAGGGCCTCGGGTGGATTTCGGAAGGTCAACGGGTAGAAAAAGCTGCTGAAATTCTCTTTGGGAAGCTGCTGTTTTTTTTACAGCATCGTGAATAGTACCCCATGAACAGTACCGTGAATAGTACCCCATGAACAGTACCGTGTATAGTACCCCATGAACAGTACCCGAACGCGTGATCTGTGCCCCCGACATTTTCTGGGCAGATTCTTAATTTCTGAAAATGAGAAGTCCCATTTTCCATTTTTGTTAAATTGGAGATCGGGAAGAGGCGATTTTCGGGAAATTTTCAGAGAAAACAACAGGGTAAGTGTTCTCAACTTAATTTTGGTTAGATTACCCGAATCTATTACTAGTTTTGATACTAAATCTATGAATTTAGTTGGAAGAGTTTGAAAACTCTCTCGGATAGATTTGAGGATTTGAGGGTCAAAATGTTATCGAAATTTAGTAATTTTGGTATGGTTAGACTCGTGGTTGGATGAGGTTTCATATTCCGTAATTTTTGTCGGGTTCCGAGACGTGGGCCCCACGGGCAAATTTTTAGTGCAATTTTGGATTTTAATGGAAAATGTAGAATTTCATATGGAATTAATTCCTATAATTTTTATTGACTGAATCGAATTGTTTATGACTAGATTTGAGAATTTCGGGCACAAATTCACGAGGCAAAGACTTGTTGGAATTTTGAATTGATTGCAAAGCAAGGTAAGTGTTTGGTCTAACCTTAGCTTGAGGGATTAGGAATTGTATCTTATTTGTTACATGTTAATTGTGGAGTACGACATATAGGCATGGTGACGAGTATCTATATGTTGGTGTCAAGCATGCCCGTGAGTCTTATACTTTGATTAACCTGACTCTGTTTCGTAGTGTATATGTTCTATATGATAATTTCTATTGAGGAATATGACTTGTGGAAGTATTATTGTTTTGATGTTGTTTCCCTTGCCGGGATATTATTGTTTTGATGTTGTTTCCCTTGCCGGGATGTTATTGTTTTGATGTTGTTTCCCTTGCCGGGATATTATTGTTTTGATATTGTTTTCCTTGCCGGGATGTTATTGTTTTGATGTTGTTTCCCTTGCCGGGATTTGATTGTTGTACTATTGTTCCCTTGCCGGGATTGAATTGTTTAACATTATAGAGCATTGGCTCAAGTTGAGAATTGAATTGTTGAACATTATAGAGCATTGGCTCAATTTGTGATATTTTTTATTTTGCCTTGCCCAAATTGCTTTGTGATTGTTGCTTGGGTGAGGAAGAGCGATAAAGCACGAAGGGTGATGTCGTGCACATTTATATTATTCATATGGTGAGGAAAGAGTGTTAAAGCACGAAGGGTGTTGCCGTGTCGCACGATGTACAATTCCGTGCCGATTATATTGATTTTATGGTGAGGATGAGAGTAAAAGCACGAAGGGTGATGCCGTGCAGATTATATTGATTTTTATGGTGAGGACGAGAGTAAAAGCACGAAGGTTGATGTCGTGCACTTGTCCTTTATTTTCCTGATTCTTGTTGATAATTGAATTATGGCTTTCCTAATATTCCTTTATTGGTTTCTTGTTAATACCCGATATTATTGACTTCCATGCCTGGATTGCTTTGTGAATGTTGCTTGGGTGAGGAAGAGTGTAAAGCACGAAGGGTGATGCCGTATATGGTGAGGAAGAGTGTAAAGCACGAAGGGTGATGCCGTGTATGGTGAGGACGAGAGTAAAAGCACGAAGGGTGATGCCGTGCACTTTCTATTTATTGTGTTTTTTTTGTTATTAACATTTCAAGTGTATTAACTGTTTAGAGTCCTTTACTGTGTTGTGATACCTTGTGTTGTAAGCCATATTGTTTTCAATATCTCTCCGCATTTATATAAAGCTTTCAATACTTAAATTTTCAACAATTGTACTTTAATTAAAAAGGGTATTTTCTTTATTCAAACGATTTCTAAAAATAACTTCATCTTTTCTTGTTTATTTTCTAGTTGGGTTGGAAGTTGTACTCTACTTTATATTAAGTAAATGAGGCTCTTTGAACATTTTTAATTGTATTGGGTTATGGACCCTATGAATTGAGTAACATGAGAATGTTGTTGCGAAATGTGAGACGGAGACATGTGGGCACAAGGTGCCGATAAAAATATGATGATTTTTATTAATGACAGATTATGATATAGGCACGAGGTACCAGGGAAAATATTATGGTTTTATTTAATAGCACGTGAGTTGTCCGTGCGGTTGTGATATAAATATGGGCACGAAATATCGTGAAAAATATGATAGTGGGTTGAGACCTATATTAATTATGATTATGAAATGAGGTGTCACAAGATGACCTTTACTCGAAAGAATTATATTCGAAAGATGCTTATTTGAAAGAGATTTATTTGAAGGAAGTATATTCAAAAGATATTTATTGAAAAGCATATTATCTTAAAGACTATTACTTGAAGGATTTATAGGTGAAAGATTTATATTTGAAGGACTTGATTAGATGATTGCACTTGTATTTATTAATTGTTGAGAAACATTTATGGTATTCTTGTTACCTGCTTTTTATATCATTGGTTGATCATTGTTGCCATCATCGGTACCTGCTTCGTATTATTTTTGTACGCTATATTGCACAAGTTTATTTGGTAGTCTGGTCCTAGCCTCGTCACTACTTCGCCGAGGTTAGGCTAGGCACTTACCAGCACATGGGGTCGGTTGTGCTGATACTACACTTCTGTATATTTTTGTGTACAGATCCAGGTATTTGATCGATAGTAGTTATTCATTGCGGTGGAGACTCAAGGTAAACCTGCTGCAGCATTCGTAGTCCTCAGAGTCACCTTCAATTGTACTTATTTCCATTTGTTCCCTTTGTTTCGGAATAGTGATGTAATTATGTTGTATGACTACTCCTAGAAAGGCTTATGACTTGTACTACTGGTTTTGGGAATTGTAAATTGTTTAGAGAAATTTCATTTGAAGTTAATAAATATCAATGTTATTTCAGTAAATTTTAGGCTTACCTAGTTTAGAGACTAGGTGCCATCACGACTCCTTCGGAGGGATTTTTGGGTCATGACAAGTTGGTATCAAAGCTCTAGGTTCATAGGTGCTACATGTTATAAGCGAGTTTAGTAGAGTCTTACAGATCGGTACGGAGACGTCTGTACTTATCTTCGAGAGGCTACAGAACTAGTAGGAAAAATTTCCACTTCATTCATTCCTTATCGTGCGACATTTATTCAGCTTGAAGCATATATCTTATGTTCTTTTGCATCCACTCATGTATGGAATTGTGCACTACGCCAATGGTTTGTGATACCGTAAAAGGTTATAAGAGAGCCAGGGCTACTCAACCATTGTTAACACGTGTCGTTCAGAATTAAAGATATGGAAGTGCAAAGAGATCTTTCAGTTGTGCACATGGGGGTGCATCAGATTCTGACATTTGGTTGATAAGTAATATATTAAGAAGTTTTAATTGGTTGCCTAATCATCACATGTGGATGTAGATCTAAAAATAGTTGGTCGTATTAGAGATTATGTGTTTCGTATGGTATTTTTATTTAGCGAATGGTATTTACTAGCAAGCCGAGACACTGGAAGAGGCGAGTTTAAATGTCACGAGGATGACATGCGCCAAATAAATAGCTTGAGGTGTCTTATGACCGGTGTCGTACGAGCGATAAAGGTTAGTATTGCGAATCATCAGAATGTTTCATATGGCTTCGTTGCAAGTGAGGGGAGTTTCCTATCAATGCTCAAATTGTGGGGTCATGCGTTATATTAGTTTTGTCTTGAGCTGTATATATGTGGTATTGAAATGTTTGTCGAAACTTGTATATGATTAAGAGCTGATATTTGAAAGAAATGATGATGGGACTTTTGGTATTCCCGCGTCCTTAATAATTCTACATTTCAGTATCAGCAGGGACATGGAAACAATTTCAGAATACTCATAGTGCTCCAGTTAATCAGGGCACTTACGTGGGGCAATCATCTTTTAATGTACCAGTGGCATGAAATTTCCTGCAATGGTTATTTAAGTTATCCGGTACAAACTTAGTATGAGCAGTCGAACTGCGGATGGGTTGTTATGAAAATGGTGATACTAGGAACATCTTGAGAAATTTATCCTAGACTTGTGAGAGACATATTTCGTCAAAGCACTCAGGCTACGTGCCCCATTGCAGTTACTACTCCACTTACATGACCAACCATACGTAGAGGTCAGGATATTAGAGGTGGAGGTGAGACTCCTAGACGTGGAGACCCAGTCTGTTGATATATTTTCTATGGTATGGCTGAGGTTGCTACACCAGACGGTATCATTATAAGTACGGTCTCGAATTATTATAAAGTCAAAATTTCCTTAACTTGATTCGGTTTTGAGTATCGAGAAAATTTCTCCTATTGTGCTCCACTTATGAGTGAGCTTCGTAATTCTTAAATCTACATATGTGAATACTTCTGTTGGGAGATTATATGGAGATAGCTATGTCTATCATTATGTGTTGGTCACTAAAAATAGTTGTGAGGCTAAAAGTGACTCTTGTTAATCAATTTAATGAGTTTGATGTAATTTCTAAATAATTGATTTCCATTGTAAATTATATGCCCTACCGGCAAGAGGGATCATTGTATGTTGTGATTTTGTTTAACCGAATTTATTTAAAAGATGGAAAAAAGGAAATGGAGAATTTTAGTTGGCACAATGTGCAAAATACTTGTGATTCAGAGTTAAGGATGAGATCCTCACATTTTTATATGATATGAAATATTTAAACTGGGCTACAAGCTGCGGTGGATGTTATATAAGGACGAGGTCCTGGTGGTGAAAATTTTATCTGTTTTGTGAAATTAAAATTTGTGTTGTAGCACTTGTAGGGAGTCATGCCTATTAGGCTTATTTGAAAATTCTTGCATGAATATTTCTGTGCATAATTTGCCAAAATTGTATTGTAACTATTGAATTTTAGCCTACAAGGTGAGAGCAAAGTGGCGTTAAATTGTGACTCGTTACTTCGGGTAAGTAATTATAAGATCTCCATGCCTTGTTGTTAGTAATCTGGAGGTTTGAAACGAAATTTTGTTAACATGAGGTTAATTGGCGATGTTGTAATCTATTATGAAAAACCATTAAGACCAGAGATGTGGTTATGGTCATACATATGATACATTTTATGTCAAGATATCATTGTGATAATGGCGTGCTTGTAATGCGGAGATTAGTGTTATTGATATATACTTTGTGGTGCGTTGTTGGGCTGTGGACATGTTGTTAGGAGTTGTTTGGGTGTTACTCTGACAGGTGAATAGGCCCAATTATAGGGGAGACTCTGCCGAAATTTCTGAAAAAAATTGGGAGTTAGAAAAATTTGGGATATTGAGATGTGCAAAGAAAGAGATAAGTTACATTATGTGTTTGAAGACGGACTCTACTTCTCATTCAAGGATGAATGACCCTAAGTGGGGGAGAATGTAATACCCCGTATTTGATGGGTGCGTAGGCACGAGTTGCTATAGCCAGTCTGGACTAATATCGTGTGTTGACGTAAAAATCGGACCTTTCTAGAAATGATTAGAGTGTAAGCAATTTGGTCTTGAAGTTTACGAATATGGATAAAGGAAATGATCTCAATTGAAATGGTGTTGTCGGACTTATGTCGAATGCGATAATGTGGGATCAACCACAAATAATTGTGTAAAAGTAAAATCATCAATTTGGTAACTTGAGAATAATTCTTAGTACGTTCGAGGACGAACGTTTGTTTTAGAGGTGGAGAATGTGATGACCCAAAATATCATCTTTAAACTAAATAACCATCTCGGTATTTTTAAGACCTTGAAAAGCGGCATCAATAATTCCTCGACTTCCGTGCGCAGTTCGTATAATTTTCCGGAAGGTTTTTATGTGAAAAATGGACTAAATTGGGAACTAGAGCTTTAAAACTCAACTGAGTTGACTTCGGTCAACATTTTGAGCAAACAAACCCGGATAAAAGTTTTGACCATTCCGGTAGTTCCGTATCGTGACTTGGGACTTGGTCATATGCCCGAAAGCAAATTTGGAGGTCCCTAGATCAAATTATCGCCATTTAACGGAATCTAGAAATCTAAATCTAAAGATTTCTTAAGTTTGACCGGAGAGTTAACTTTTCGATATCGGGATCGGAATTCAGTTTTGAAAATTTTTATAGCTTCGTTATGTCATTTATGACTTGTGTGCAAAATTTGAAGTCAATCGGACTTGATTTGATAGGTTTTTGCATCGAATATAGAAGTTGGACGTTCTTAGTTTCATTACGCTTGAATTGGGATGTGATTCACGGTTTTAGCATTATTTGATGCGATTTGAGGTTTCGACTAAGTCCGCATCATGTTTTAGGACTTGGTGTATTTTGTTGAAGTCCCGAGGGCCTCGGGTGGATTTCGGAAGGTCAACGGGTAGAAAAAGCTGCTGAAATTCTCTTTGGGAAGCTGCTGTTTTTTTACAGCATCGTGAACAGTACCCCATGAATAGTACCTCGTGAAAAGTACCATGAACACTACCCCGTGAACAGTACCCGAACGCGTGAACAGTGCCCCCGACATTTACTGGGCAGATTCTTAATTTCTGAAAATGGGAAGTCCCATTTTCCATTTTTGTTAAATTGGAGCTCGGGAAGAGGCCATTTTCGGGAGATTTTCAGAGAAAACAACGGGGTTAGTGTTCTTAACTTAATTTTGGTTAGATTACCCGAATCTAATACTAGTTTTGATACTAAATCTGTGAATTTAGTTGGAAGAGTTTGAAAACTCTCTCTGATAGATTTGAGGATTTGAGGGTCAAAATATTATCGAAATTTAGTTATTTTGGTATGGTTAGACTCGTGGTTGGATGAGGTTTCATATTCCGTAATTTTTGTCGGGTTCCGAGATGTGGGCCCCACGGACAAATTTTTAGTGCAATTTCGGATTTTAATGGAAAATGTAGAATTTCATATGGAATTAATTCCTATAATTTTTATTGACTGAATCGAATTGTTTATGACTAGATTTCAGAATTTCGAGCACTAATTCGCGAGGCAAAGACTTGTTGGAATTTTGAATTGATTGCAAAGCGAGGTAAGTGTTTGGTCTAACCTTAGCTTGAGGGATTAGGAATTGTGTCTTATTTGTTACATGTTAATTGTGGAGTACGACGTATAGGCATGGTGACGAGTATCTATACGTTGGTGTCAAGCATGCCCGTGAGTCTTATACTTTGATTAACCTGACTCCGTTTCGTAGTGTATATGCTCTATATGATAATTTCTATTGAGGAATATGACTTGTGGAAGTATTATTGTTTTGATGTTGTTTCCCTTGCCGGAATATTATTGTTTTGATGTTGTTTCCCTTGCCGGAATATTATTGTTTTGATGTTGTTCCCTTGCCGGGATGTTATTGTTTTGATGTTGTTTCCCTTGCCGGGATATTATTATTTTGATGTTGTTTTCCTTGCCGGGATGTTATTGTTTTGATGTTGTTTCCCTTGCCGGGATTTGATTGTTGTACTATTGTTCCCTTGCCGGGATTGAATTGTTGAACATTATAGAGCATTGGCTCAAGTTGAGAATTGAATTGTTGAACATTATAGAGCATTGGCTCAAATTGTGATATTTTTGATTTTGCCTTGCCCAAATTGCTTTGTGATTGTTGCTTGGGTGAGGAAGAGCGATAAAGCACGAAGGGTGATGCCGTGCACATTTATATTATTCATATGGTGAGGAAAGAGTGTTAAAGCACGAAGGGTGATGCCATATCGCACGATGTACAATTCCGTGCCGATTATATTGATTTTATGGTGAGGATGAGAGTAAAAGCACGAAGGGTGATGCCTTGCAGATTATATTGATTTTTATGGTGAGGACGAGAGTAAAAGCACGAAGGTTGATGTCGTGCACTTGTCCTTTATTTTCCTGATTCTTGTTGATAATTGAATTATGGCTTTCCTAATATTCCTTTATTGGTTTCTTGTTAATACCCGATATTATTGACTTCCTTGCCTGGATTGCTTTGTGAATGTTGCTTGGGTGAGGAAGAGTGTAAAGCACGAAGGGTGATGCCGTGTATGGTGAGGAAGAGTGTAAAGCACGAAGGGTGATGCCGTGTATGGTGAGGACGAGAGTAAAAGCACGAAGGGTGATGCCGTGCACTTTCTATTTGTTGTGTTTTTTTTTTGTTATTAACATTTCAAGTGTATTAACTGTTTAGAGTCCTTTACTGTGTTGTGATACCTTGTGTTGTAAGCCATATTGTTTTCAATATCTCTCCGCATTTATATAAAGCTTTCAATACTTAAATTTTCAACAATTGTACTTTAATTAAAAAGGGTATTTTCTTTATTCAAACGATTTCTAAAAATAACTTCATCTTTTCTTGTTTATTTTCTAGTTGGGTTGGAAGTTGTACTCTACTTTATATTAAGTAAATGAGGCTCTTTGAATATTTTTAATTGTATTGGGTTATGGACCCTATGAATTGAGTAACATGAGAATGTTGTTGCGAAATGTGAGATGGAGACATGTGGGCACAAGGTGCCGAGAAAAATATGATGATTTTTATTAATGATAGATTATGATATAGGCACGAGGTACCAGGGAAAATATTATGGTTTTATTTAATAGCACGTGAGTTGTCCGTGCGGTTGTGATATAAATATGGGCACGAAATGTCGTGAAAAATATGATAGTGGGTTGAGACCTATATTAATTATGATTATGAAATGAGGTGTCACAAGATGACCTTTACTCGAAAGAATTATATTCGAAAGATGCTTATTTGAAAGAGATTTATTTGAAGGAAATATATTCAAAAGATATTTATTGAAAAGCATATTATCTTAAAGATTATTACTTGAAGGATTTATAGGTGAAAGATTTATATTTGAAGGACTTGATTAGATGATTGCACTTGTATTTATTAATTGTTGAGAAACATTTATGGTATTCTTGTTACCTGCTTTTTATATCATTGGTTGATCATTGTTGCCATCATCGGTACCTGCTTCATATTATTTTTGTACGCTATATTGCACAGGTTTATTTGGTAGTCTGGTCCTAGCCTCGTCACTACTTCGCCGAGGTTAGGCTAGGCACTTACCAGCACATGGGGTCGGTTGTGCTGATACTACACTTTTGTATATTTTTGTGTACATATCCAGGTATTTGATCGATAGTAGTTATTCGTTGTGGTGGAGACTCAAGGTAAACTTGCTACAGCGTTTGTAGTTCTCAGAGTCACCTTCAATTGTACTTATTTCCATTTGTTCCCTTTGTTTCGGAATAGTGATGTAATTATGTTGTATGACTACTCCTAGAAAGGCTTATGACTTGTACTACCGGTTTTGGGAATTGTAAATTGTTTAGAGAAATTTCATTTGAAGTTAATAAATATCAATGTTATTTCAGTAAATTTTAGGCTTACCTAGTTTAGAGACTAGGTGTCATCACGACTCCTTCGGAGGGATTTTTGGGTCGTGACATTATCGTGCAACCGAATTCGTTCAGATGTAGTTAATGCAGTTCCTTCAACTGGTAAATCACCACGTACTCTGAGTCGATCAAAAGAATTGAATCGAACTCCTGTCATTGGTAAATCACCACTTACAAAGAGTCGATCAAAAGAAGCGAATCAAACTCATGACATTGGTGAATCACCACGTAGTCGGAATCAACCAAAAGAACCAAATCGAACTCCTTTTATTAGCGAAGCATCTCGTACCAAGAGTCGTTCTACCTCGTCTATATCTGACTTTGATGATGATGAATTACTTGATACAATATGCTCTGTAAGTTTTGATCTGAAGTTTTTTGGGTTTATTTTTGTAAAAGTACAACATGTTTTTTGAGCTGAAGTTTTCTTCTATATCTAAATTTTTGTTGTGTATTTATTGTAGAGGTTAACGACGGAGGTTCAAAGGCATGCAGAAAAAGAAAGAAGCACGATCGTGAATGAAATTTTTGATAAGTTTAAAAAGGAGGAGCGAACTGCTATTGTGGATGCGATTTTTGTAAAAGTGAAGGTACGCTAATTTATAGAGAAGCCTTTTTATTTGTGCTGATTGTATTTCAGATTAATCATTGTTAGTAATTTTTTTTCTAGGAATATTTCGATGAGAAGTTTGAACAGTTGTTTATGATTGTCAACAAATCAAATGGAATAGACAATGGTAATTTTCATTTGAGTAAGCATCGAGAATATGACAGGAGGAACGACTGTTACAAAGGTCCATTGCCTTTTGAAGGCGATCAACATGTTCAAGAACAAGTTGAAGAGCACAGTTCCAGTGCAGATAGATTGAGCAGAGGTGTAAATGATGAAGCACATTTATCAACTGAGAATATTAGAAGCAAGCAAGGTGCACATAATCATGTTGTTGAGACTGAAGAACATACTGTTCATGATGCATTGCGTAAAGTCGCAGATGATAACGCTACACATAATGAAGCGGTTGTTGAAGGCGTTGAACATGTTCAACAACAAGGTGGAGAGGAACAATCCAATGTCTGTAGACAGAGTAAAGGTGGAGAGAAAGGTGCAGATGATCAAGTTGTTGGCACTGAAAAACATGCACCGAGTTGTGCTTTGGAAAGTGATATTGGAAATCAAGCACCTGTTGGTACTTTAAATCTGAAAGACGATCGTTATGCAGGAGTAATAGCGATTTGCAATGAACTTCTAGGTGGTGATACACAGGAAGTTGTTACCACAGGTACAAATTGTGAAGTTTATAATATTTCAATTATACCTTAGATAGGAGCTGAAGTTTTATTTTCATGTGTTTGTGTTTTTTGTAAAAACTACAGCATGTTTTTTGGTGAATGTTTTGGTTTGTAACTGGTGAACTTTCAGCTATAGAGTTGAATTTCTTTTTTTTTATAACTGTCAAACTTCAGCTCTAGAGCTGACGTTTTTTTTATAACTGTCGAATTTCAGCTCTAGAGATGAAGTTTTTTTTGTAACTGTCGAACTTCAGCTCTAGAGCTGAAGTTTTTTTTTGTAACTGTCGAAGTTTTTGTTTGTGACTGGCTAACTTCAGTCTTCTTAGAGTTGAAGTTTTAACTGTTTTTTTATAATATCCTGTAGTGAAATTTTCACTACAGGTATAAATTTTTTCTATGTTTTATATATAGAAAAACTAGTTGATCTATTCCCCCTCTTTTATGAATATGCAGTGGAAGTTGAAACTAGTCGTGGTTCAATTGCCATAACTCAAAAACTCTCTGATGATGCTCAATTTAATGAAGGTAGAGTTGAGAAAAACCTTCCAGAGAATACTGCAATGGTCGTCGACGTTGGTTCACAATTGAATGATGCTGGAAATGTTGATATTGAGAAAGGCATGTAGCCTGGGGAAACCACACCGGAAGACAAACGTAAAGGTATTCTATAGATCATGAATTTATTATATTTGATCGAAGTATATTTTTTACATTTTGAAATTTTACATATTTTATTTTCTTTTTTATGTTTTTGAATGATTTTTCAGAAAGACTGGAGGCAGCTCGAAAAGAATTGGGTGAGATTCTGCAGCAATATGAAAATGGAGAAATACATATATTCACACCTGTTGACTCACAGACAGGTGTGAAGTGTGTTGGTATTATTTTATAAAATTTAGTCAGTATTATTTATTATTATTTTTTTTGCATGAAGATACAGGATCTGTTGGAATGCAAACACCATCTGTGTAGCAGCACTTAGACCACGTAATTATTTTCTGCAATTCGATTACTGGCTGTTTTTTGCCTAATGTGTGTTCTCTATCAGTTTTATTTATGTTTATATTTTCCTTGCTTTTGCAGATCTCATCTGATGCATCGGAACTGCTTCCAAAACCTAAAAGAAGGAAAATTTCTAGTTCTCCTATGTGTGACACCAGTGATATCCCCAACTTCAATTTATGTTCATTTTCACTTGGTAGTACACAAGGGACTGATTCAGAAGGTAATTATGCTGTTGTTGTTGTTCATTAAGAGGCAGAAGAACGTCGTGAATAGCAGGGAATTGGTCAAACATCTGCCACGATGGCTGTAGTTTCCCCCCTGCTGTTGAACAACAGAAGTTAGTTTTGACGAAACAGCAGGAAGAGCAAGCAAAAGGAAAACAATATAAAAAAGGGAAAAGGATGCGTATGGAGAGTATTTGGTTGAGATTTCCTTATGTAGTTTATAAGAAAAAGCAAAGGGGGCAAGATTGGATAGTAGAAAAGAATAGAAGAAGGTGTCCCTTCCATTATGTTAATCAAGACAGTGGATTGATGCAATGATTTAAAGAGTGGTTTAAGATGGATGGCAGTGAATATGATTCCAATCCATTCAGATTAGCTGGACTTGATATTCAAAAATCATTCTTTACCGAGCTTATGGATCCTGACTCTGATCTTGCGGATGAAGTAAGTTATTAAGTTTATTTTTTGAATTGGTTTTCAACTGTATTTCCCAAAAGTTCAGTTTATTTTTTGTAGAATAGCTTTATTCATAGTAAACTGCTGATGTTTTTTAGCTTATTTTCTAAAATTGAATATGCTTAAGTTTTTGTCATGCTGTTTGTAGTTGTGTAATGTGTTTTTTCTAAACTTCATAGTGGTAATTTCACATGTTATCATTTGTCGTTGTCCATTTGCAGCATATTGATGTGGGCGTATATTACTTGCGCAAAAAATATTGTTATCACCTTCCAATTTATACAAAATCAAGATGCGCAGTAACAGATTTACTTTTCGATCAGTATATGACTATCCTGGATAGTATTCATCCTTCAGAAGAAAAGTTGAATATAATTGAGAAAAGGAAGCAAAAGAGAATGGAGGTTTTTAAGAGCAAATCAAAGAGAAAGAAGATATCCGAAGAACAGATTGAAAAAGAAGAAGAAGAAGAAGAAGAAGAAGAAGCGGTTATTAAGCCACTTACGGACTTTTGTTGGTATGAGGAAGAATCTGTGAGCACGTGATTTTAGTTTCGCGGAAACTACTCCAAAAGAAATCGAAAAAAAAATAAGTTACCTTCGGGTACAATTTTGAGAATTTGCGTGACGTTTTGATAATTATTATGTCCGTAAATGCTCGCCTTGCTATAGTTAAAAATACAAAAATATATGTTGCATGCATTTGGGAATTAGTGGTGCATTTATGAATTAATTAACCATAATTTGGTTAAAATAAAATCACAAAAATTATGCACGTGTATTTCTTGTCATTGTGTGATTTTATTTTTTTAATATTGTGTGTTAACTATTATAGGTGTTAGATAATATGTGTGTAATTTTATTTTGATTTTATAATTTATTTAGGATTTTTGTTTAATTTTGATAATTAAAGAAGGAAGGAAAATGGGTGAAAATAAAGGAAATCGGGATTGGGCCACCCTAGGTGGACCCAAATCCATGCCCAAAACAACCCCCTGTATCCGGTCCAATTTGGTCCAGCTTCGAGACGCCTCAATCGGCATCGTTTTGGTTCCTTTTAATCGGAGTCGTTGGATTAAATCAATCCAACGGCCAGGATTTCATCTCCCTTACCCGTTACCTGAACCCGACCCGTTTCCTGGTTCGAACCGACCCCCCTACTTAAACCAAATGATGCCGTGTTGGTTAACTCCCCTAATCCTGGCCATCGATCTTGATTGATCCAGCGGCCAGGATTAAACCACCCACCCCGTATATAAGACCCAATCCATCACCCCACGCCCCAAACCAAACCCCCCCTCGCCTACTGTTCATTTTTGTCCCCAGATCCCCCCTCTCAAACCCTAGCTGCCTTAGGATTCCCCCACCGTAAACCCGGCAACCACGACTCCGATGACTATCAAAATAACACCCCTGATGCACCCAACCACCCTGAACACGAATCCGTTAACCATTTACCTCGAATCACCCTATAGCTTCTCGAATCTTCAATTGAAGATTCGAGCAAAAAACCAGATCTACACCCACCGACCCCAAACTCATACCACAACACCTCCTGACCCCCCTCACACCTAAATGTTGTTGGTTCCATTCGAATCTGACCAGAACTGAACGAATCCCAAATCAGACCAAGAAGAACCCTAAAAAGACCAAAAGTTGAGGTCTGTCCGAATTGAAAGACGATGTGGGGTCTAATCGACCTTAGTCGAGGTGTTCTCAGTTGAGAATACTCGTTTAAGGTCCATTCGACCCCAAAAATGGTCGAGTCCGAGTTCGAGCCTGGGTCGTTTTGTTTTGAGCTTCCAAGATAAGTTTCTTTTTCCCTTGTCAATGTTTGAATTTCTATTTGTGTTTGTCAGCATGTTTAGCTAATTTGCTGATTTGTTCTGTCATTTTTTTTCAGTTCTGTCCATCTTCAAGTAGACCTGTTATTTAGTCAATTCTTTTTGTTCGTTTGTTAATCTGTTGTGATGAACTGTGTGTGCAACTTGATTAAAATCATCAAATAGTTAGTTAATACTTAGGTTCCCTATTTGCCCCAAAGCTATGAATCGCTCTGTCTCGATGTTTTAGTCTGTTTATTGTTATCCATTGTGTGCATATAATCGATTGAATAAGGGTCGTCAACTGAATTCACTTGGAAAAAACTAGAAAATCATGAGTCTGCTCATTTCAGTGTGATTACTAGCCTGTTCCTCTTATCTATGGTGAGACTTGTATCAATGGGCCTGTTGCAGCAATGCTTCGATCTTAGTTTGCCTCCTCAACTGCCTATTGGATCAATTGGTTTTGAGTTGGTCAGGATTGGCTCCCAATATGACCAACTCATACCATTTGATTGGCACCTTTGTTTGATTGAGTTTGAATCATTGGTTGAACTTAGGTTAAGAATTGGGCATAACTGTAGAAATCTAATAGGGGCAACCTGAAATCAGTGATTAGGCTTAAGGTGATACAGTCAGTTCAGTGATTAGCTAAATTCAGAGGGGTTTATATACTGACTGTTAAGAGTTAGGGTAATACAGTAATATGCAAGGTTTAAGGGTAATTTTGGGAGTTTAGTAGCATGTTAACAAGCTGTTAAAACTGGGGTCTGCCTAGGGGTCATTTGTTAAACTTATTTTAATGACAATGGGGAACAAAACAACAAGCATGGGAATTAAGTGAATATTATAATACACCCATGACTCTTGATTAAAACAAATAAGATAATCATGGGGAACAATATAGTGGGCATCAAGAAAAGATATTTAGGCATAGGGGATTAAGGGGTATGGGCAGAATAAAGGCTGAAGGGATCAAGGCAGCCTGGGGGCTTGCCATTTCTGGCTTATAAATAGGCTGATTTAGAGTTAAGGGTTGGCTGGACAGTTAAGTTTAGAGAAAGAGAAAAGAAAAGCAAAAACAAGGCTGGTCTTTCAACCTTGAATAGGTTAGTCTAGATTCAGAGTGATATAGAGTGAGATTGTGCTGGATTTTTTAACATAACAATTAGGGGCTACTACTTTTGCATCTGTTTCCTTCTCTGCTTTGCCTGTACTTGTTTTGATGCTGCTGGGCTGCTAACTGGGTGCTTTACTTGTTGAACACTATTTCAGTTGAGTGTTCTTGGTTTTCTGTTGGTCTGAAAGTTCACTGGTCTTCTGCTTGGTTTAAATTTGTTGCTGGTTTCTCCTACTGGGTATTATTGGATTTTGTTTTGCTGGGTTTGCTGTTGGTAACAAAAAATTCTGACTACTGGGGTTGTGTTGCTGCTTTCCTGCTTGCTATGTTGTTGTGTGTGTGCTACTGCTTCCACTGATCATTCCTCTTCTTCTTTTGCTTTCCTATACCAGGTACACAACTGATACACTGTCAATGTAAGCTGAAATTTGAAGCATGAATACAAAGAAAATTTGAAGAGTTGAAGTTATTTTTGAATTAGCTTTAAAAATGTACTGAAAATTGGTTGTTTGTAGGGTAGTTCATTTTCTCTCCTAGACCGTGTATTTAGCTGTGGTGTAGCTGAACATTTGTACGTGTCGTTTAGTTGATAAACTCCATGTTTTGCTTATAGTTAAAGGAAGGGATTGATGGTGTGTTCCTTAACGTATTATTACTTCGATTTACTTATTAGACAATCGGTCTCAAAAGCACGACAGGCCTTAGGTAATTAACTGTTGGACAATTTAAGCTATCTCAATCATCGAACCACCTAATCTAACTCGCGATAATATGTTCGATTATATGTTCTCATTTTTACATTTCTGCCTCTCAAATGCCGAATGTATGTAGGATAGTGTAACCAGGTAGTAAGCATGTAAATAAAGTTGGACCGTTCTTCTTCTTTCATTATTAGAGACAAACTTAATAGAAAAACATAGCCACTATAGGTTTATCCTTTTAAATAAAAATGAGACGAGCCTCGCCAAATAAAACGCACAGATTGCAGGGCCCTCACAAAAATGTATGTGTTAAGTACTTAGAATTCGGGATAGGCCGCTTAGCGAACTCCACGGCCTTACCCAAAATAACAACACGCTAGTTTCTTTAGGACGCGTCTTAATTAATCTTACTTTCTTAAACTCGGGTGCACATTTATGTGAACCAAATCCAAATCTCAGCGGAATCGAAATGTGTCTCTAATCACGAGTACATTGATTGTGACGTGATTCGAGATGCGTGCCCATGACGTTGCAAATTCCTTTTAAAAAATAAGAATGAGATGAGCCTCGCCGAATAAAAAATACAAAATTACGGGGCCCTCAGTAAATATTTGCTTTAAAATTGCTTAGACTTCGGGATGGACCGTTTTAGCAAAATTTCACAGCCCTACCCAAAGTAAATGATACGCTAGTCTCTTTAGGCACGCCTTTAATAATTTAATTTCCTTAAACTCGGGTGCACATTTATGTGACCCAAATCCAAATCTCAACGGAGTCAAAGTGTGTCGACGACCACGGGTACATTGATTGTGACGCGGTTCAAGATACATTTTCACAACGTTGCAATTCCCTGTCTAATAATAATAATAATGACAAAAGTGGTTAAAAGTTAAAACTTGTGCATAATAATAATAATAATAATAAAAGCGGTAAAGAGTTCAAATCTGCACATAAGTTCATACTTCTATAAAATCAGATAAACAAGCCGAATATGACGGTTGAGCGACCGTGCTAGAACCACGGAACTCGGGAATGCCTAACACCTTCTCCCGGGTTAACAGAATTCCTTATCCGGATTTCTGGTTCGCGGACTGTTAAACAGAGTCATTCTTTTCCTCGATTCAGGATTAAATTGGTGACTTGGGACACCCTAAATCTCCCAAGTGGCGACTTTGAAATAAACAAACAAATCCCGTTTCGATTGTCCTTTAATTGGAAAAACTCCTTCACCCTCGCGGGGGCGGAAAAAGGAGGTGTGACAGAATCAACGAATGAAAAGGTGTCCAGCTACGTAAAAGGCCTCGACCTTTCCTGTGGTATCTCATGGGCATCTGCCAAAAAAGTATTTCTTCCATTTCGACTTAAGCCATGGGAGGGCCAGATATCTACGCACTACTTTTTTGGAATTCTGGACTTTGAAGACAAATTTATATATGTGTATGATTCCATGGGCGATGCAGCATACGAACGTGCACTTGAACATGTCAAAATTTATGCCCGGTTGATTCCACACTATCTCAAATGCTTGAATTTTGGGGAACATAATCCTTTGAGTCATTGCCATCGATTGTGCTCCCTTCAGGATTCATCTCGTACCGGTTACGCACTTCGTAACCGATGTTGATTATTTGTCGACACAAAGTTTATCTGTTCTCAGTTCCACATGTCACCTTGTTGTTTAGCCATTTGTTATCAACCGATTTTATCTCATACAGATAGTTCCCTTTCTTTCCGGTGATGCAAGTCATGTTACCGAGAAGTAGATGAAGATTCCTTTCTTGGAGAAAAAGTTCCTGAACAGTCTCTGACACTGGAAGGGACGCATATCTTCTCGCTTTTAAGTTTAAATTTCCTTCTTTGCACGTTCATCTAATACCAAATAAAATTTAATACTATCCTAAACTCACTCCGAATGCACTCTGCTAATAATAATTTTCAAATTTCAGGTGTTCACAATGTTGGGGTCAATTTTTCAAAATTATCGGGGAAAAAATGACAAATTTATAGTTATTTCAAGAGTTCCAAATACATTAGTTTATCTTAAGTTTAAAAAATTAATTGTAGTTCAAATTCATATAGTATGGTTGTAGCTTAATTTATTTCTAAATTAACACCACATTAGTTCAGACTTCTAGAAATTTAAAGTTAAGATTAAATCAAAACTCTTGAGGACAAGAGGGGTTGCTCTGATGGTAAGCAACCTCCACTTCCAACCAAGAGGTTGTGAGTTCGAGTCACCCCAAGAGCAAGGTAGGGAGTTCTTGGAGGGAAGGATGCCAAAGGTCTATTGGAAACAGCCTCTCTACCCCATGGTAGGGGTAATGTCTGCATATACACTACCCTCCCTACGAACATGCATTGCTGATGGACTTTTTATATTTTTAGTTAATAAATTATTGGTAATTTGGAGAAAAAAATATTATTATATACCTTAAAGACTAAGAATTAAGGTCTGCGTACACACTACCCTCCCCAAATTCCACTAGTAGAATTTCACTGGGTCGTTGTTGTTGTTGTAGAGACTAAGAATTAAAAAAACTTTAATGGCCACGTACAAAACTCCAAAATGATATTTATAAAAACTGGCCAAATAAGGAGAAAAATTAATTAGATAAATTTTAATTGAATTTGAAATCCTTAATATTAGGATTTCTTAAGTAAAATTTTAGTTGATTTGAAATTAATAGGATATGCTCCCAAGTTACAAATAGTTGGTTTAGTATGGAGCAGAGTAATGCTACCAAAATACAAATTCATTGTGTGGCTCGCTATGCAGGGCAGACTCATGACAAAAGATAGACTAAGAGATATGAGAATACATCGCGATAACATAATGTGTGAGATGTGTGATGCTGGCAATATCGAGAATGCAGTACACGTATTTCATGAATGTACTTGGTGTGGGTAGCTATAGACAATGATAAAGCAATGGATTGGTCTCAGCAAACAGTGTCCAGAGGTGCCGGATACAATGCAAAACATCAATAGGAAACATTGGAGCAGCTTTAAGAAGAAGATCATGGCAGCGATATATGGAGCGAAAATTTATCAAATATGGCAAGCACGAAACTGGAGACAATTTAGAGGACACAATGTTTAATAGTTTTGTTTTGCAACAAATACAAGATGTAATAAGGAAAAAAATTGAGATGTTGAGGTACTGAGGAAGCAAGGAAAATTTCTAATTGATAGGAAATATAACTAGTATTCCTGTTTTTTTTAGAGAGTAACTGAGGCTCAATTACTAGTTTTATAACAGTAGTGAGTACTCCTTATGTGTAAATTGATGTTTTGGTTGTCTGGCAATATATTCACATCTTATTATCAAAACAAAATATTAGAAAAATAATTAAGTGACTATTTTATTTAGTGTAAAATTATTTTTTAAAAGGTAAAAAAATAAAAGACATTTCGATAAAGGCTTCATCCTAAATTGAAAGATAGATAGATAGATAAAGATAAGAATTTCTCTCGTCAAGCTTACCTAGTCTATGGATACACATGCCCATGTGTGTACCCCATTTGTGTATTTCTTTGAATTTGTATTTTAACTACTAATATCATAGTGCAAGTGACTTTGCCATGTATCAGAGCTAGTGCTATTCTTTTGGGAGAAGAAATGATCAAAATAGTCCTTAATGTATAGGAAGTGGACTGTTTTGGTCCTTGATATATGCCCCTTAATGGAAATGATCCTTAATGTATGTAAAAGTGGATGTTTTTGGTCTGATGGCCTAAAACTAACGGTAAAAAAGTTAAAATACTGTTAAACTTAATGGTATAGAACTATAGATGCATTTGTTGTTGATTCCATGGGCCCAATCACTATATTGCATATTTGATTTTTTTTTTTGTTATTCATTCAAATTTTTGGTGATCTAAGTTGTATGATATCTTACTGTAACTTCAAAAATACAATATTTGTTCCTACTCATTCTAGTTGTAAAGTGTTTTGGACTCTTGCATTTCTTTTAGAGTGGTTTTATCTTTTATTGGTGGCATAATAACAAATCATGGGGTTGTATTTTCGTAATTAAAGAACGTTTTTTAGCTTCCCTTTTGTCACAAAATTGTCCAACTTGGGTATTCACTTTACTCAATTTATAAAATTAAAAAAAATAATTAAATCCTATGTTTCTGTTCCGCGTTCCTGCATTATTAATAATAGAATGGGCCATGGTGTCTATTTGAATTCATTTATCGCATAATTTTATAAGTTTGAACAGGTTAATTTGTAAGAAAGCAAGTTTGATATGAAATGAATGGATAACAATGAGATCACATTGTTAATTTTTAGTTTGTAAAATAGTTTTGAATTAGGTATCATTATAAATTTTAAAAATATATTAAGATTTTTGAACAGTATTATTTGAAAAAGTACTTTATAGAGTAGAAGTTTGTGTTAGGCTTTAATTAAAAAATATTTTCTTAATATTATAGTAACAATATATGGTTGGCCAAGATTTCAGGAAATTTTATCCCTATTCATTAGAAATCAGCAAAGTCCTTTACAATCTAAATTATGCAGTACATTTAAAATATGATTATAATTAAACCAAAAAGAGAAAGAATGGCTGTTTAGCAACTACAATAAGCTAAAAAGGAATAACGGTCAGACAAAATAATCCAAAAAACAATTGAAAGTAACTCATTGGTTATTCTAAATAAAAAATAGCGATTTGGAAATGAAATTACAATCTCTCTCACAAAACAATTAATTTTTTTGTATAACCTGATATGGTAGCGCCTACCAAGTAAGATCGGCGTCATTCTATACCCATTCGTCGAACCCAAATTAAAAATATATAATAGTACAATAATATTTTTCTATCCCAAAAATATACCATCTAGGCAATGCCATAATTGATAAGTCAGGCGTAAGTTAATTTATTTTTTCCAAAAATTATATATTTAGATATTATTTAAAAAGGTAAAATAATTTTAAAAAATTTCTATTCGGCATAGTTAAGATCTATATAAAATTTATCTCTTAAGCATCTGGTGTCATTATTATTTTTTACCAGAAGCAGTACCACTTTTTGGATAAACTATCTACAATTTTTTAGTGGGAGAAAATAACAAACAATACAAAGTCATAGGAATTGTGAAAGAAGATATGTGCGGTTACAATGGATCAATTAATTTTAGCTAACCAATTTACTGTTCCAATTATAAGCGCTACTATTACTGTTAAAACATATTTTGAATGAACTTTTTATTTTCAGGTATATCAATGTCAATTTACTAATACTCTAGACAACAACAATAGCAGCCACTCACTGTAATTTCACAAGTGGAGTCTGGGAATGATAAGATATACGCAGCTTTACCCCTATTCTGAACGGGCAAAAATAGTGTTTTTGATAGACCCTCGGCAAAGATACTTTTACTAATGCTTTAGAGATCTATAAAATTAATGAAAAGCTCTATAAAATAAAATAAATGAGTAAAATGATGTGTAAAAGTCTAGTAAGGATCCGGTACAATTAATTCAGAGAGGAAAGATGGGTTACACTGTTTTCATAATTAGAACATAAAAAGGCTGACGCTGAATAATTAAATTAAATAAAAATTAACATGCTTAATAATCGTAGAATACATATTTAATATTTAAATTAGATAAATTTTAGCTTAAGGAAAGTCTGTTGTTACTTCTATTTTACCGGGAAATAGAATTTCACTTTTGGAAGAATTACTGTATAGTTACACTGTCAAAGGGTCAAACAACCTTGGACAAGCAAAATTGACTGAAGAAAAGTGCAAGTAAAACATTCATGTTTTTTAGCCAAAAAAAAAGGAACACAAAAAGAAGGAACGGAAAATGTTGTTGTACGTGTACTTCAACATGAATCAGAACCATGCGCTTTTTGAACAGTCAAATTTTTCTCAAAGTTTGTTATATTTACTCAAATACCAGTGGCAACTGAAGCAATAAAGAGATTATTCAGGGGCATAAGAATTCTTCAAAAAAACGGCGTTGTCAAGTAACTGTGAAATTCCAGAAATATTCTTATGCTAGGCAGATATGTTGACCATGAGCTGCCTGGTTATTTCCACTTATAGTATAGGAATAGAAATAGATTGACAGATGTGGATCCCACAAACTCCATCTCTCTCCTTTCTTCACTTGCCTACTGCCACTCCTCTCTTCACTTCACTGATTTTCTTTTCTTCTTCTTCCTCTGGACACCCTGCATGATACATTAGTGATTTTCAAAAACACTGTGCACACAAATAGCAAGAATCAATTGGCAAAGATAAATCGTTGTATGTGTAATGAATATAAATATAAATGGGTGAAACAAATCCCAACTAAAAAAATTGAAAAAAAGGACTCCCACAGTTGTAGGTGCAATTTATCTCCTGTGATCTTCCATTTGACAATTGAAAAAAGTGAATAAGCCACATTTCATAGAATAAACAGGAAGTTGGAGTAGGAGCAAAAAAAAATATAATAAAGAAAAAGCTCAACATGTGAGCAAAATTGGGAATGAGGAACCTTCCGTTCGCAAAAAAGGTTGAGGATGCCAATATTTATAACTCAAATTTAGCTAGTATTTTCCAACTTCTTCAAGTAACAAAATCGGGAACTGAAATATCCAACCCATATATTGGCAAATCCCCGGTATTTTACAGCCATGGGAATCGAGTTTTGTCCAAGAAAAATGGAGTACCATCTGATCCTCAACTTTCTGGGAATCGAAGGTGGGGACTCTCGTGCTACGAATCCATTAAGTTTAACGGATACATGAGGAGGAACTGTTAGTTTTAGGGCATGAGACCAAAAACATCCACATTTTGCATACAATAAGGACTATTCTCATTAAGAGGTATACATCAAGGACCAAAATATTCCAACCCCTATACATTAGGGACCATTTTGATCATTTCCTCTCTTTTGGGACATACTTATATAATTATATGTCTTGCGAGTTTTGCTAACTTAAAAATAACTTTACCTATATGAGCAATTTTAAAAAGAATTGATTTTGATTCTTTTGCCTATTGGGTAATTCAAATGCTTACTTATTTGTTTTTAACACTAAAAAAATCATTGATTTTGTTGATTCAAATTCATAATAATATTAGTCTATTCCAAATTTTAAATATTTAGTTGCAATTATAATTTTAAAAGGTAAAATATTGATGAATATTTTAATTTTTAATATTTGTATTTGCTGGGATTGTTAGTGTATTTGACTTTTGCCAACCACTTCTATTTCTTTCTATTTTATATTGTTATATGTCCTAAATGTTGAATGTAATTTTCAAATATTATGCAGAACTTGATGAAGAATAAAACATTATATTAGTAGTTAATGTTCAAAAATAACAGGAATGGGACTATACAAAGTCAATTGTCGGCTCAAAATTGAATCATCCTATCAAAGGTAATGCCAATTAGTGAATGCGGAACATAAAATAAAATTACGCAATAAAAAAAAACTACATTTTAAATAAATGAAATCATTCAAAGTTCTGCTTGATCAAATCCTACTTTTACAATATCAAAAGATGCAGGGAGTAAATTATTCTCCATTAAAGATATTTATTGTAGTTGAAAGTAGAGTGCCCTTTAAAAAGAAAAAAAAATAAAAAAAAGTGAGAGATGACCTTCTTCAAGTTTATAATTACCGTGAACGGAAATGTCCAAATTTAAATATGAACTAATGATGAAATTAAATTAATATTAGGAAAATTAACCGAAAAGATATTATAGTTATGCAACATACTTTAAATAAGAAAATGACTTATAAAATCTTAATCAATAATAAATTGTAAATATTAGGACTTCCTATATAATTTAATAAGTAAAAGATTCAGTGACAAAATTTCGTATTAGTTTGAAAGTCCTACATATTAGGAAAGCAATTTAAGTATAGATAGATTCACAGGCAAACGAAACAAGTGTCCCATGTTCAAAAAAAGAAAACGAAATTTGGTTAAGTGGTTTCGTGCTTTAAACATTCTCACGGTACACAAGAATTTTTCTGTTCCCAGCCTTTATTTTCACTCACAATAAAATGTCCAAAGTAACCTTTTTTTTAAAGTTTCTTGCCCCATCCTTTTCCCTGGTTACCGAATAGGTAGAGAATGCTTATGAAAGACACTAGCAAAACATATATTGAAGAATATATTTGTAATGATCCGACTGGTCGTTTTGAGCTCTAGCGCGTTGCCCAGCGATTTGAGGCCATGAGCAGCTTCACTTCAAGTATTATGACTTGTACACGTAGACGGAATTAAAATTCGGGAAGTTCGGAGTCGGTTTGGAAAGAGAATTCTCATTTCGAAAGATTTAAGTTGAAAGAATTGACTAAGATTGGATTTTTGAGTAAACGACCTCGGAATCGGGATTTGAAGGTTCCAGTATATCCGTGTAATAATCTTGGACATGAGCGTGTATCCGGATCGGGTTTTGGAAGACCCAGGAATGTTTCAGCACCTATTGTAGAAGTTAGCATTTTTAGAAGAATTTCATAAGTTTGGGTTGAAGTGCATTCCGAGTCTGGGAATAACTCTATGTGGTGATTATGGTGTTGGGAGCGCGATCGGAAGTAAATTCAGAGGTCCGTGGGTCATTTTGGGGTCATTTGACTAAAGATAGAAATTTGAAGGTTTTTGAAGAGTTTGACCAGAAGTGGACTTTTTGATATCGGGGTCGGATTCCGATTCCGGAAGTTGAAGTAGGTCCGTAATGTCGAATATGACTTGTGTGCCAAATTTGAGATCAATCGGACGTGATTTGATAGGTTTCGGCATCGAATATAGAAGTTTGAAAATCTAAAGTCCATTAAGCTTGGATTGGAGTGTGATTCATGGTTCTAGCGTTTTTTGATATGATTTGAGGCCTCGAACAGGTCCGTGTTATGTTATGGGACTTGTTGGTATATTTGGACGGGGCCCTGAGGGCCTCATGTGTGTTTCAGGGTGGTTTCGGATCATTTCGGGCTGTTTTGCAATGGCTGATGCTGATGTCTGGTGTTGTTCTTTGCGTCTGCGAGGGTCCTCTCGCGTTCGCGAAGAAGGATTTGGCTTCTGGGATTTTGTTCTTCGCATTTGCATAGAGAGTCTCGCGTTCGCGAAGAAGAATAATTTATGTTGCGTAGGTCTTACTTCGGAGGCTCATATCTCACAATCTACAAGAAATTTGGAGATGATCCAAAAACGAATTTGTAGCGCTTTGTGTCTAGTTTTCAGAAAGGTAAACTATTTAGCATTTGAATTTGTGTACAAAAAGTTATGGCTGGTACACTACAGGCAGTCCGGGAAGATGAAGAAGAAATTTGTGTTGCACAAGGCTGACTTTGACAGCTTATATCTCAAAAGATATAAGGAATTTGTAAATGACCAAAACATGAAAGTTGTAGATCTTGGTGTCTAGTTTTTAAAACAGTAAACCATTTTTCATTTGGAGTTTTGTACAAACCGTTATGGCCATTATACTAGAGGTTGTATGAGAAGAGTTTGGAAAATAGTTTTTGGAATTTTCTTCTTTGCGAATGCGATGAGACTCTCGCGAATGCGAAGAAGAGTCGTCTTTGCAGTATATAAGTGTAAAGAAATTGGTTTATCTCATTTCATCTCATTTTCTCCATGGGAGCCGACCTAGGAGCGATTTTGGAGCTCCATTTTCATCATCCATGTCAAGGTAAGTGATTCCAACCTATTGCAAGTTAATTACTTGGATTATATCTAAATTTTAACATGGATAATCATGAAAATTAGTAAAAATTGAGGTTATGAAGAAAAATCTAAAAATTTAATATTCTTGGATTTTGACCATGATTTTGGGTACGAAATTGGGAGTAAATTATATATTTGAGTTTCTGAGGTTATGAGTAAAGAATATCTTCAAACAATTTCGGAATCTGGGCACGTGGGCCCGAGAGAAATTTTGTTAACTTTTCGATTAGAGTTAGAAATTGTTATGAATTGGATTATTATGAGTAATATAGCATAAATTAATGGGTTTGCATAATTATTGGCTAATTTTGGAGCGTTGTGCATCGACTTGTGCCTTCGAAAGGTCGTGGAATGCCTGTTATGGAACTTCGAAGCGAGGTAAGTCTCCTTTCTAACCTTGTAAGAGGAAATTATCTTCATAGGTAAAATAATTGGTTATGTGCTTCTATTTGTGGGGGCCACGTACGCACGAGGTGACGAGAGTCCATGCATAACTACTATTGTGCTTAAGTCCGGGTAGTCTAGGGCCCAAAAGCATGTTTATACTTGAAATGTTTGTAACCTTGTTGACAATTTAAATTGCTTAAATCATACCGAATTAGTAAATGAATTTCTAAAAAGTTAAACTCTGTCTTTCTTAATCGTTAAAAGAGAAATGATTTTACCTTGGATAAATGCTACTTAATAAATTCTTAATTGGCTATTTGAATGTGTGTATCTATGTGTGTCCGCGTCGCATGTAAGATTCGCGAGCAGGGTGATTGTTTATTTATGTTGACCACGTCACATGTATGATTCGCGAGCGGGGTAATAGATACTTCTATGGTTTGCGCCATTCGACCCTCTAACAATGCACATTTTATTTTTATGTTGGATGGGGCCGTACGATCTCGACATGATTTGCGCATGCTTGTAATGCTTGCTTGAGATTTACAAATTGATATTGCCTCCCTCGTCTGAGATAAATTGATAAACAACGGATTATGAAGTTGGAGACTTCTAACTATAAAAAGGATTGTTTACTTACTTCTTGATTTGTTTGAGTTTACTGCCGTTTTTAGTAAATCCATGATTATTCACCTTATGAATATATTATTATTGGACTACTAGTAAGTGTCGAAGTCGACCTCTCATTACTACTTCTTCGAGGTTAGACGGGATACTTACTGGGTACACGCTATTTTTGTACTCATGCTACACTTGATGTGCATTTTTGTTGCACAGGCACATGTACGTCTAGTGGCCTAGTTGGAAGCAGCGACATGGTTGATACAGAGACTTAGGTGAGCTGCACCTCTCGAGACGACCCGCAGCCAGCAAAGTCTCCTTCAGAGTTTTGTATTGTACTTTTCTTTCTGTCCAAATTTGCATTCTGAACAGTTATTGCATTATATCTTGTTTTTCCTAGAATTTACTCATGCACTTGTAATACCGAGTTTTGGGATGATTATGGGATTGTTCAGTTTTAATTGTAAACATTTTAATTGATATCAACAGGTAGCATTAAGCCTTCTTAATAATCACAGATGACTGACATAAAATCCTAATCCGACTATGGAAAATACAATAGCTCTGCCTTGGGAGATGATATGGGGTAATGCGCCAATTCTATGACAATATTTCTTTCTTCCTTGGAACTAGAGACTTTGCGTGCTTAATGCTCATACTTATCAAAGATGGACAACGAGCAAATGATAGCTTTATGAAAAACAGTTCAGTTTTCAAACCCTTAAACAAATGTATGACCACATAATTGAGCTTGTTGAGTGGTTGGTTCAAGCAGTCTGCTATGTCTAGATATTCTGAAACTGCTTCAACAGTGACACTGATAGCACAGACCTAATGTACAAGGATATACAAGGTCATTTCAAATTCTCATATTTGAATATGTAAAGTGCAAAAACGAATTAGATCATGCATATATCGACTAAATAGAGTATGACCACATATATTTGCCATTTCTTACCCAAATCTCAAGTTTACTCAAATTGAGGGAGCTCTTAATCAACTCGAGAGTGTAAGAAATCTGACCCATTTGGCCGAAGTTTACACCTAAAATTAGATGCCACAAGCTGATTCTTTTTCTCCTGCTCCTATCTTACTCTTTTATAGAGCCGATGCAACTATTTTTGCTTGTTGTGCCCTTCAATCAGGATAAATACTGCTCATTCTATAAATTTGTTCTTCATTAGATGTTTTGGAGGTTCAGTTGTAATGATGTACGTGATAAGATTAGCCGTCCTTTTCTACTGTCTTTCATTTGCATTTCTAATACCTGTTTGGTAACAATCAAAGAGAGAATGGACAAGAAGAGAACATGAAAATATCTCACTTTGGTTGTTTGGTTCATAAGAGGAAAGAAATTGTTTGGAAAGTGTACAGTTAAAGTTTTACAACTTTCCAACACACTCTATAAAGCTTTTTTTTTTCGGTAAAAAAAAAAAATTGATTCACCCTTAATTCAGGAGACAAAAGAGCTTTTCATATTTTAATATCATCATATTATTGGTTTTGTAGGAATATAAATGCAAGAAATCATATTTGAACAGTTTCGTGTGCGAAGATTTAAACTTTAAACAGCTCTAGTTAGTTCCTAGAAAGCAAAAGGGTCATTTTCCATACTTGTCTGTTCTTTCTTTCTTCTAATTATTGATCATTTTCTATGGAATAGACGTATTAGAACTCCAATTACCACAGTTGGAGAACTTGATGGTTATTGAGCATAACTTCCGAGCTAATTTGCTTTATGAACTGCAAGAAATTGACAATATTAGTGCTCAAAGTAGATGAGGTGGTTGATAATATTTCCAAGCATTATGAAAGTATATGTTTCCCTGAGGTAAGAATTTTCCATTTCATTTCTAACTTTTGTATGAGCTCCGAAGATTTTGCGTGCAAACTCAATTCCTTTTATGCTGAACTACTTGTGGAATCTAGCATTAGGTGTAGACTTCAGCGAATTGAGTAATTAAGATTTTCCCCAATTTAGAGACGCTTAATATTTGGGTAAGAAACATGTGTATACATTATAGATATACACACTCATAAAAAGCATAATTTGACTTGGTATTTATTTGACATCATTAGGTAGAAGATACCTGTAACGACCTAACTGGTCGTTTTGAGCTTTTGCACTTCGCTCGCCAATTCTCGGGCATGACTTGCCCCGTATGATGTATTATGACTTATGTAAATCGTTGGTTTTGGTTTTCAGGGCAATCAGAATGAATTTGGAAGAACAGTTCTCAGTTGAAGCTTCAAATTTGAAAGGTTTGACCAAGATTTGACTTGTTTGTATATGATCTCGAATCAGAATTTTTATGATTTGGTTAGCTTCGTTAGGTGATTTGGGACTTAGGAGCGTGATCGGAATGCATTTTGGAGGTCCGTGGAAGGTTTAGGCTTGAATTGGCGAAATTGAGATTTCGGCGTTTTCCGGTTGATAGGTGAGATTTTGATATAGAGGTCGGAATGGAATTTCGAAAGTTGCAGTAGCTTCATTGTATCATTTGTGACGTGTTGCAAAATTTCAGGTCATTCAGACGTGGTTTGGTTGGGTTTTGATAAAAAATGGAATTTGGAAGTTCTTGAAATTCTTAGGCTTGAATCCGATGTGATTTTGGTGTTTTGATGTTGTTTTGAGCGTTGCGAAGGTTGGAACAAGTTTGACTGATGTTATGGGATGTGTTGGCATGTTTGGTTGAGGTCCCGAGGGTCTCGGGTGAGTTTCGGGTGGTCAATCAGACCATTTTGAAGTTGGAAAAATTGCAGATTTTGAGTTCCAACAGTTGCCGACATTTTGGTCTTGGCGTTCACGAGAGGACCCTCGCGTTCGCGAAGAGTCTGCTGAGGGAGTGAAAGCTTAGCCTTCGTGTTCGCGAGGCAAGTGATGCGTTCGCGAAGGGCTATGGGTTTGTTCATCGCGTTTGCAGGTTAGGTTCGTGTTCGCATAGAAGGTATGGTGAGGCTGAGCTTCAGAGGATTTAACTCATCGCATTCGCGATGGGCTGAACGTGTTCGCGGAGCGTTGCTTGGGTAAAGCTTCACTTTTGCGAGCTATATGTCGCGTTCGCGTAAGGAAAATTTTGGTCGCGGATTTTTGTGCTTCGCAAACGCGAGGCTTTGACCGCGTTCGCGAAAAAAGGATTTTATGCCTGGGCAGAATGTTTTAAAAAGGCTATTCCGCGATTTTGAGGCTAAGAACCTCCATTGTTGAGCAATTTTGGAGCTTGGGAGAGCTAATTGAGGAGGGAATTCAAGAAGATTTCTTGGAGGTAAGATTTTCGAACTCAAAACTCGATTCTTGTGTGAATTCCACCTAATTAATCATGGAATTAAGCCTAAAATTGAGGAATTGTGGCTTGAATTTGGAGAGTGTAAATTCGGGATTTGAGGGGAAATTTGAGGTCCGATTTTGATGTTCTTGGTATGTATAGACTCATGAGAGGGCGAGGATTCCATTGATGTTGATTTTATCGGATTCCGAGACATGGGCCCGAGGGTTGGGTTTGAGCAATTTCGGGATTTTGATGTTAAATTGGATGTTTTCGAGTGAACTTCATTCCCTTAGCATATTTTAATGATTATGTACTGATTGTGGCTAGATTTGGAGCATCCAGAGGTCGATTCATGCGGGTGAGGCATCACGGGCTAGAGTTTGGACCGGATCGAGGTGAGTAATGATTGTAAATGATGCTCTGAGGGTTTGAAACCCCGGATTGCACATTGTAGTGCTATATTGAGGTGAGACACGCATTTGATGACGAGCGTGGGGTCGTATACTATTGGGGGATTGTGACTTGGTCCATCCCGATTGATGATTTTACCACGTATTTGACTGAAACTTATTTGCTATCATTATGATTTGGGCTTCGTGCCATATTTGGGCTTTGTGCCAACTATTTGAACCCTTTGGGGATTTTTATTACTATTTTCTCACTGGTTTGACTTATTACTTGAACTCAGTCATGATAATTTCCACTGTTTTACTGTTCAACATTCTTTCTCAGTTTTAAGACTTAAATGATATTTTAAATGATGTTTGGGCTGAAAAACACTGATTTACTATTGCCCAAGGGGCTTGCGATGATTTGTGGACTAAGTAAGGCCGATGGCCTATATTGTGAGGAAACACTGATACTGATTTGAGACCGAGGGCCTGAGATATATACGCCACGAGGTGGCTTAATTGATATGAGGCCGAGAGCCTAGATTTGATGCCACGAGATGGCTTATTATTGCGCTTGGGCCCCCTCCCATAGTCTATACACCCCTAGTGAGCGCGAGTACCCATTGTGATGTGAGATATAGTTCGATGGGCTGGTATTGTTCTATGTGATTGCCAAGGGGCTAATACCGTTCTCTGTGTTTGCCTGAGGGGCTGATATTGTTCTGAGATATTGCCCGAGGGGCGGAGTTGTTGACATTGTGCCCGAGGGGCGAACCTTTATGTGTTTATCTTTCATATTTACCTTTCATTTACCTGTTAAACTATGGTATTGTGCCCGAGAGGCGGATTTCTGTGCTTATCTGCACTAACTGTTTTTTGGCATTTATTTGCATAACTGTAAAAAAAAGGTCATTTTCAAAGAAGTTTAAACTGAGCTAAGATATTTTAAAGAGATTTTACAGCTTCACTGTTTTCTTACTGGTTTTGAACTGCTTCTATACATCATCTTGGTATGCTTTACGTGATTTCTTGCCTTCCGTCTTTATTTACATTTGTTACTCACTGAATTTGAGTACTCACTTTACTCCCTGCACCTTTAGTGCAGATTCAGGTATTTATACACCTTGTAGCGGGTTTGGCTGATCGGAGGCAGAGTCATCAGAGTATAGCAAGATAGCTGCTGGCGTTCGCAGCACTGCTTTTCTCTCTCTTCATTTCACTAGTCTGTATTTGTTCACTTTAGACTTTCAGTAGTATTTATACTCTAGTAGATGCTCGTGACTTGTGACACCCTGGTTAGGGTTGTGTCGGGTTGTATTTCCGCTACCTATTATCATTTAATCATGTTTAGACTGCTTTTATATTATTTAACTATTTTAAAAAGTGAATTGGGTTTGATTGCCTGGACTTTTCTTCACGAGAGGCACCATCACGATCGAGTTCAGGGTTAGGGTCGTGACAAGTTGGTATTAGAGCCTAGGTTACATAGGTCTCACGAGTCATGAGCAGGTTTAGTAGAGTCTCGTGGATTGGTACGGAGACATCTGTATTTATCCTTGAGAGGCTGCAGAACCTTTAGGAAAAACTTCACATTCTTGAATTCTTATCGTACGTCCTTGATTCAGCTTGAAATGTAACTTTTGAAATTCCTTCCACGCGTTCGTATGCACGCATGCGCGCTCAGTATCAGACGTGCCTTGATGGCTTGTGATTCCCCGATTGAGGGGCGAGATGTGATCACTGTGGGTTGATGTTGGGCCAGTCTAGAGGACTTGAGGCTGGATCTTTGCCTATGGCTTGAGCACCGAGGTGCTGATTGTGTGAGCAAGTGTTTTTAAACTTATATGTTCGGTATTGTCCTTATTGGTAGAAGTGACGGCTGGATAACTATGTGATGAGTATGTTGGTACTGCGATATCTATCCATAGGCGACGAGAAAGGTATGCGGGAGGATAGAAGAACTATTAGGTGCTTGAATTCCATCTTGATTCGAGGTATAGCCCCGGGTTATGGGCGTGTAAAGGATCTTTTCATGTTTCCCGGTTGAGAGTGAAGTAAATTTCATGTTGCGGTATGAGTTCAGACTTAGGAAGGCTAAGTGTCTGCATACAGTTTATGACGGTGGAAGGTATACAGGAATGTTAGTTGGAGGCAAAGCAGGTGGGTTATCTCCTGTGAAGTGTTTTGAGGTTGTGCGATCCTTATGTGTCTGTTAGAAGATCTCATTTGCGAGTGAAAGATATGTGTTGCAATTTTAATTGGGTCGCTTAAGAGAGTGGGTTTAACTGTTGTGAGAGTGAATGCGAGATTTGCTGAAGATTTAAAGTATTAGATGATCTGTGTTTTCACAAGCTTACAAAGGGATTTGAGTTTAATCTCACAATGGTATTATGGCAGCAAGAGAGTATATGCGTTATGAGTTATTGGGTGTGTGATGATCTATGGCTTCGAGCCAAGTGGGGAGGTCTGCTGTTGATTAGTTAATTGCACGGTTATGTGCTATGTTGATTCCAGTTTGAGGCGTGCTGGTGAATCAGTTATGGCTTGTGGAAATTGAGATCAAGGATGGCTCGAGTAAAGGAATTTTTTTTAACAAAGGTTATAAGATACTTCACAGGTGTGTGAGAATCACAGAATGTCTTGAGTTGTTGTTGGTAAAGGATGCTCGGCGCATAGAGCAGGAAGTTGCTTGGTTGTAATGGAATGATGTCACATTCTGCGGTGTCAGAGTGCCAACGAGGCACGGGATGTTCGGCTCGTTTGATCAGGCTAATTGCAGTTTGATAGAGTGAATGACTCTCGAGAATGGTTCTAATGTGTTCAAGATTTTACATGTAACAATGAGGTATTTTAAAGTTGTATATGTGGCTAGAGACTGAGTTTTTTTTGGAAGATATCAAGACTTGTGGTGTTATCTATATTAATTATGGGGTTCTATGTATCAGTATCAGGAAGGTAAAGGTAACGGATTTAGATTCGCAGGAAGTTCTTCAGACTAAAGTATTTAAATGTGGTGCTTTTGGGAATATTTAAGTGGGTGTTCAGCGGCTTATGAGCCTTAGACAGCGTGATTTTATGCTTGGGTCTCGTGTGGTAAGTCTGGGCTGAGGAGTTGTGGTGCTACAACAAGAGGGAATATCAAGTTGAGGATAAATCAGAAGGAAACTCGGATAGATGGGATAGCTTGGTAGTAGGCCGAATCGGTATGGTAAGGATATGATTAGTTCCTTGGGTGTGTCCGGGGTAATGAGTTTCTACTGGTATTTTGTGGTAATGCTCTTAGGTTTTGATGGCTTGCATAGCTTGGTCGAGTTAGAAGGATTCAGTCCTGGTAGGTTTGGTTTGTGCAAGGGGAACTCGGAGAGTTCTTGATGGTTTCTACCTCGGTTGTAGAAGTATATTTTCTGTGGGCATGAGGAGCATGTGATGTATAGTGATTTTTTCTAGATGGGACCAATGGAAAGTTCTTGACTAGTTGAATACGTAGATGTTGTGGCTAGGAAAGAAGATGAAGTTCTCATGTTATCCTAGGATGGTATGGTATATGCGGTATGTTGTAGAGGATTGAGGTTTGCGGGTGGAAGGTTACGGTTCAGTTCTGAATGGAAAGTCACAAAAATTCTTAGGCAGCACGACCAGTTTTAGATGATTAGAGGAATGAGCTTCAGATGATTAGGGGAATGATCTTCAGATGATTAAGAAAATGGTATTGCTTAATGGAGTGATTTGACGAAGGTATATGTTTCAAAAAAGGCAATGTGATTAAGTTGATGGTACTTCGGTAGTATTGCGGCACTTTCTTATTAGATCGACCGCTGATATTCGAGTTCGCTTGGTGGCATAGTGGAATTTTAGAGTATCTTTCGTGGAATGATTGGGTCTTTGAGGTGTGGTATGCATTTGGACGGCGGTATTGAGATCAGATATGATGATTTGTGTGCTATATGGAGTTGGAGACTAGGAGTTCTCATGTTCAGGCTATATTGTGGTTGTGGGTCGCGTGTATCGGCACTGTTTAGTGACTATCGGGGTTAAGAGACCCGAGCAGGTCCTTTGTTTCTTGGTGTGTTAGACTTTGGATGTGATATTGGGTTCAGACTGGTTGTCCCCGTGTTGTGTTATTCTGGACTACTACGCTAAGGCAGCGCTGTTGGCTATGCTGGAAATGCCACAGTTTGGGTGGCGATGTTTGATGGATTATGTCCTAGTGGAGTGGTTTCATACTTCGAAGACCCAGCGGACAGCGGGGAAGGATTGTCTTCCTTATTTGGGGCTTTCGTGATAGATGTTAGTGTAGAGGCTTCTACCATTGATTTAGTTCCGGGGGTGAGGGACTTTTTCGGATGTGTTTCTTGTGGCTGGACATGTCGCCAGGCAAGGTTGTTGATTTCATTATTGATTTGATGTCGGGCACCGTGTCGTATGGCACCGGCAGAGTTATAGGAGTGGAAGGAGCAGCTTGTGTGTTGATTCGATTGTTATTGAGCTTATTAGTAATCTGGGGAGATCTATGAGTTACCTTTTTGTGTTGCGAGATGTTATGATTTGTTGGTTATGGGCACATATAGTGCGGTTCTATTGGGGTTTCATAGTGGAAGTCGAGAGGGAAGAGTAATTGGGTGTTGCTCGGTGAATGGTGTATCAGTTATGTCCTATCGAGCTTGCGTGGTGTATGTTATTTGTTTCACCGTGGGTGTGAAGATTTGCTTTGGTTCCAGATATCAAATTGTGCGTGGTTGTCAATTTCGAGCATAGTGACTTGAGGTGTTTCATGTGGAGCAGTGTTTGGATAGGATCGCGCATTGCAGCGAAGCTATGACCTTGCGGGTTAGATTCGTGTGTTCTGTTTCAGTGATGCGAGACGGGTTCTCAGTCTTGTGTCGTGATGGTACTGGTGAGCTTGAGGGACAACTCTTTCATTAGAGTCATTTTCATGATTTGGGTATGTTCGGACTGTTGCGTATTGGTGCGTGTATTGTGCAAGTTATGGCATAGGCCTGTATTGATATGTCATGTCACCAGAGTAATATGTTGGATTAGAGGAGATCGTTGGGATCATTAATGAATATGAACAGATTAGATTTCAGCATGTTGGAAGGATATATCGAGGTTCAGCTCGGAAATTGCTACGGTAATTGCCAAGGAGAAGTGGCTTCAGGAATGGTTGATCTGAGAAGTGGTAATGGCTTACTGCGTGTTTTAGTTATCATTGGCAGTATATAAAAGTGTTGGAATGAAACTTTAGTTGATAAGAGGTTTTCTACCGGTATTCGGGTGTTGTGTGCAGTTGCTGTGAATGGAAGTTATTGCTACATGTGTTTGAGTTATGTGGTATATTATATAATTGCACCTGAGGTTGCATCCATGGGTTATTACAGCTGGTTCGGGCCTATTTAGAGTATAGATGTGAGGTTTTGATCGTATTGATGGTTTCAGAGGCGGAAATGTGGTTCTATGGCTTATGGGCTAGATTGGATTATGTAATTTCAGTTATAATGTGTTATCGGACCTATATAAGATAGGGTGGCATGGGATCACCCCCGGATATATGCATAGTAAGGTTATTCAGCGATTGGTTGGCTTTTGGAACAACTCTGGGCACGTTCGAGGATGAACGTATGTTTAAGTGGGGGAGGATGTAACGACCCGACCAGTCGTTTTGAGCTTTTGCACTTCGCTTGCCAATTCTCGAGCATGACTTGCCCCGTGTGATGTATTATGACTTATGTAAGTCATTGGTTTTGGTTTTCAGGGCAATCAGAATGAATTTGGAAGAACAGTTCTCAGTTGAAGCTTGAAATTTAAAAAGTTTCACCAAGATTTGACTTGTTTGTATATGATCTCGAATCGGAATTTTTACGATTTGGTTAGCTCCATTAGGTGATTTAGGACTTATGAGCGTGACTGGAATACAATTTGGAGGTCCGTGGAAGGTTTAGGCTTGAATTGGCGAAATTGAGATTTCGGCATTTTCCGGTTGATAGGTGAGATTTTTATATAGAGGTCGAATGGAATTCCTGAAGTTGCAGTAGATTCGTTGTATCATTTGTGACGTGTGTGCAAAATTTTAGGTCATTCTGACGTGGTTTGGTTGGGTTTAAATATCCTAAGCAGTCGCCATGCTGTCGCACCCCCTTTTTCCTCCCCTTTTGATGGGGAGAAGTCCGGCTTTCGACATTCACGGGGTGTAATAACTCATTTCCTTTTGGCAATTGTGTATTTGAAGAGTCGCCACCCAACGGATTATGGTGCGTTAGGGCACCTAGAGCGATTAACTCTTGGGTTGGTTTGCATTACTAGAGATTAGGGTAAGGGCTCGAAGTAACCTCGAAGGGAAGGTATTAGGCACCCCTCTTGGTCCACAACTGTGAGTCCCGGCCGAACCTATATTTACAAATTAGTCCATTACAAGTAAACAATTGAATCAAATAGGTTGTAAGTAAAGCACATTAGAACAACTCAAGTAGCAAGATAAAGGTTTGGACAAATTGTAAAACAACAGTTTAAATAAAGAAGGAATTCGGTAAAGATGGGTCCTAGGTTAGTTATCCTATAGGATTACCCCACACAATGTCCGGTAAACACTCCTCAATGAGGGGCTACACGTGACATTAGTGCGCAGTCATCATATCCCACATCTACCCTTCCCATCCCCTTATTGGTCATGCAAAGCGAGTGTTTGGTCAACGATTTCTATTGCGTGCTGCTACCCATCCCTTCTTAATGGTCCTGGAGGGAATTAGGACCTCTACTTATAGGTGGTTCTAGACGTACCCCTAAGGTTTTAAAAGGCGAAAATTCTAAGGCGACAATCAAAACACTTAGAACTTTCAACATACAAAAGGAGCAATTTAGAGGCTCAGAGTTTCCTCCTCAAACAAACACGTAAGTAGCACGACTCAAGCACAATTAAGGTCTTTATTAGACAATGTCCTAAAGCAGGATATCTAAGTGAATATGCAGAAGACAAACAACCTCTTTTTTTAGACTCAGAAGTTATACCCTAGTGATCGAAGCCTACTTCGCACTACTATTAAGTAGCGAGAGGGTCGAAGCATCTTTTACCCGATTTAGGGTCGGCATCGATTTCCACAGAGAGCTAGAATTTGGAATCGAGTATCTATCTTGTGTAGGGTTGCATATGTGCTCCAAATTACACTTCTAATTATTTTTGAGTTTTTGTTTTACTTCTACTTTTGTCAAACTAAAAAGCTAAATTAAACTAGAATAAGCTAAGAGTAAAATGTTGCGGGTTGTTCAAATGGTTTAAAAGGCACTAGGGTAGTGACTTTCGCCTAGGTGGTCAATTGACGGATACTTGAGTCTAAGGCATGCTTTACATATTTGGGGAGTATGATATAACCATTGCACGATATTACCCACTCTGCACATCTTTGCCCGAAGACCAATTGGGTATGCAAATTTGCACAAGCAATCAAAGTTCAAGTCGGGTATTACTCTCTCGAGGTTTAACCCTTTAATTTTAGCTATCAATCTCTTGAGTACGCCTCAATTCCTTGTTGGACCAATTTCGGAGACTTAGGCTCTCTTTCTCAAGAAGAGCTCAAGTCAACTAAATACAAACTGGTGTTTGCAACCACTAATTCAGCAATTCAACATGAAATTAGCCCAAATATCAAACATCCATAGTCAATCTAGCCCTAAAATACAAGACCCATCAATTACCCACACTAGGGTTGAGCCACAACTCTAGTTTATGGGTCTAGCTACTCATAATTAAAGAAAAAAACAAGAAATAGATGAAGAACAACTCATATTAATTACTAAGATAAACAATAAGAATAAATGTAGAAATGTAGATAAAATTGCCCAAAATAGCTAAAAGTATCGAACCCACGAGCACAGCTCTTTTCTAAAACTATTTGATATCCTAAAACTGGAAAAAGAAACTATTTATACTAAGCTAAAAAATATGAACAAAAGTACCCCTGCGGGGCTAGTACGGACCGCACAAAATAGTGTGCGGCTGCACTAAGGCTCTGAACTTGAAAATCCATGTCTCTAAACTCTGGCAATGCAGATGGCACAGAATGTAGTGCGGCCGCGGAGGCTTCTGGTGCGGTCTGCATGAAATGGAGCGCGGACCGCATTGGCTTGAAACTTGGAATTGGAAACTCTCTGATTCTTCTCACTGCGGACCGCACTAAATCAAGTGCGGCCACGTTGATCCTAGTGCGGACCGCACATAACCTAGTGCGGTCGCATTGCCTGTTTCCCTGAATATCACACTCTCTAAACCTTACTCATGCGGACCGCACAGAATGGTGTGCGGCCGCATTGGGCCTGTTTTTGCCTGAAGTTTGTCTTGTCTTGGTACTTATGCAAGTTTCACTCCTTTTTGAGATGATCTTTGACATCTTGTCACTTTGTTGATCAAACCTTCAATCAAGCACAATTTGTGAGTCTTTTGGGACTATTTTGTGCAAATTTCTAATCAAAACATAAGCAAGAAGGAGTATAAAAGTTATCAAAATCCCTAGTTATCACCTAGCAGTTGCCTATGGACTCTCTTTAAAGCTTGTTAGGATCAGAAAACATTAAGAGTAGAGACAGTTTCAAGAATGCAGTTTTGAAAAATGCTCTAAAGGCTTGCCTATACGCAGAATACCGAAACAAAGCAGGGTTTTGAAATGGATTCCTTTAATACCTATAGGCATGATATCTAATGAGATTGAGCAGTTCGAAAGAACTTGTTTCAGTAAATACTTAATACTTAATAAAAACCAATTTAGAAATAAACTAAGCTTGATCAAGTTGATTTATTAGACAAAATTAGATTAACAGACAGAATTGCGAGTAGGGCTCCCTATAGGCATGACATCTAAGTGTAACACTGATTTTAACGATTTATAGATATGGAAACATACATAAATACTCGTTGTAACTGAATTTGGATCAGGTCCTATAGGCATGACATCTATTATTAAACTGATTTTAAGACATGATTGTTTGGAGCATATAAACATGGCTTCTAAACATGACAGAATGTAAAACCTCATAGACATGGTTTCTACTTGGTGAGGCACTCGAATTAAAGCAGGAAGTCCTAGGAGCATGATTTCTATTTAGTAGAGCAAACAGATTTAAAAGCAAAGTCCTATGAGCAGGATTTCTACCCGAATTACCTATAAAACATCTATTTACCCACCCTTTTCACTAAATACCCCAATATCTGTTTACAAATTATTACGGGCCAGTAAATGAATTATATAAGTAAAATAGAAAATCAAGAAGCTATTCTATAGGGAGCCTTCAATCAGGCCCAGATTTCCCAAAGCCTCCAATGGCCTCACATCTCGGGCAATGCTCACACCTAGACTTAGTAACCAAAGATTGAACAAGTGCAGTATGGAAAGGCCAGCCTCAGTATGCCAGAGTTCAGAGGGTTCTCAAAAGGATTCCAAGGCAGTACACATACTAGAGGGGGCAGAACTTATTGACTAAGAGTAGAGTAAAAGTGATTTTAGTGAAAAACTGTATAAAAGGGGGCCTGTTTGAAAGTAGTTTAGTAAAGCAATAGAGACTGTCTAAAGAAAAGTGTTGAAGAGATAACCAGAAGTCCAAACACCTTATGACAGGTTTGCACATAGACAATTCACAGAACCAAGTAAACTCAGTAGTCACATACAGGGGTCAAGGGAGTTTGGGAATACATAGAACACACAATTAAGCAAAGACCTGAGAATTAGCATAGTCATGCCCAGAAGTAGATAGCTAGACATAGCCACAGAATCAGACATAAAGAATAAGATCCACATGCAAAGGGGGTAGGGTTTTGGGAGATCCATGGTGGTAATCATATAACAAGTAAGAGATGATTTGTGTAGACATGCTAAAAAATAAACAGAAGGGAAATATACTGATCTAAAAGAAGGGGAAGACATAATAACATGCTAATAATGTAACTATCAACTACAAGTTTCACAACAAAACCACAGATAGAAGCAAACTAGGAACAAAATGAACTGAAGCAACAAGAGAATCATATTGTTGTTGGAGCTTTGAATTGAAACTAGGACATACCGGTAAAGAGGATAGTGAGCAGAATGAAAGAACAAGAGAACATAAATGGTTAGCCTTGGCTTACAGCCGGCTAACTTAGAGCAGTAGCAAGTAGCACAAGAGAGAGAGAGAGCAGAAATTTTTTAAGAATGAGATATAGTTTTTGAACCCAAGTGTTCGTGTCTGTGTGTGTTAATGAGAGAGCATATATATATAGTTTGAAACTAGGTAGAATAATAAGGTAAGAATCAAAGTCAGACAGTAATTATGGAACTAGGTATCAATTAGTATAAAATTAGTAGAAGTACTCCCTTAATTAAGGGAGTTAATTTCAAACGGTAAAGACAGATAAGGAAAGAGATCACATAAGACATGGAATATAACACATAAGGAAATAATTTCAGCATAGTGCAAGTATAGAACATGAAATTAAGTCCAGGTACATAATATTCCAATTAATGAAATAATATAAGAGTCAGTTGACAGCATAATCGACCATAAAATAAGGCAAGAAAAATGACTGAGAGGTTGAAAATCAGTATAGAATATGCTGTCAAGGATGAAAATTAGTATAGAAGGATATTAATCATAGGGAATTAATTTATTGTACATCTATAAATTTATAAAGTCCATTCATTGTTTACTTATTTATCCTCCTTTCTATATATATATTTTTGAAAAAAAAGTGGTAAAAATTATCACTCATGGACATGCCCTCTCGATCTATGCAAGATAATGTACTATTTTTTCATGGATTCCAATTGACCAACACCTAACATTTATTAATTATTTTATGAAAATAAAGGACTCCTAAACCTAAAAGAAATTAAAAGCGAGAAAATTTTAATGTAATTTTCATGTATTATTTTTTTTACAAATATGTTTATATTATATAGTTCAAATAAGAAAGAATTTAATCCACAAAATTTAGTTGATTTTAAGTCCAAAATATTAAAATATTATTAGATGTCTATTCCTAAATATTAGAAAAATAATTAAAAGACTATTTTATTCGGTGTGGAATCAATATTACAAGAGACAATCTAATTTATAATTTGTTTAAGACAAACAATTTGGCTGGCATTTATCAATTATACAACATAGGAAAAAATAATATTATTTAATAAGGCTTAGATCGAATGTCTAACTAATTTTCTGTTATGAACCGTATTTGTCCAAATAACCTATATGTAATTTATAAATAAATCCAAAATATGAAATAAAAATTATATGAAAATTAACATAAGTTTGTGAGATATCAAATATAAAATAAGCCAAGCTAAATCAAAAATATGACACAAAGAATTATATAAAAATTTAAAAAAACCTTGCAAGACAAAGAACACATAAATTTAATTACCTTATGTTCCAGACCAAAACCATTATCGAAAAGAAAGCTTCCAGATGTTGGCTTACAACACACTAATCTTGTAACAGATGCCTACAAACACTATATACAAATTTAAGACAGTCTATAATACAAATTGCTTTTGTATTATATTCAAAGTTCCAATAAAATACGTGAATACAAAATTCAACTACTAATATAATGTTTACAAATTCGTAAATGCAAAATTCAACTACTAATATAAATAAGTGCATGCAAAATTCAACTACTAATACAAAGTTTACAAGTTGAATATAAAATTCAACTATTAATATAAATACGTAATACAAAGCTTCTTGCTCTAAGAAAGAGAAAGCAAAACCATTAGTTTTGTGTTGTTCGAACAAGAAAGCAAAACCATTAATTTTGTGCTGCTCGAACAAGAATTGTTTTAAGGATGAAACCTAAAAGGATACTAAATATAGTTGGAGTTGAACAAAAATCTTTTCTAGTGTGTAATGGATTTGAACGAAAAGTTTTCCTATTATGTGGTGTACGATATTTTTTAGATTGTTAATATTAGGAAAATCATTAATTACAGAAATAATTTATGGAAATAATTAGATGACTATTCCTTAATAGTAGAGAATTAATTAAATGACTATTTTTAAATATTAAAAAAATAATCAAATATCTATTTTGTCCAGTATAAACTTTATTTTTGAAGAGTAAAAAAGACGAACGACATTTCGCTAAGGGCCTTCGTGTTTTTAATATAATATAGATATAAATATAGATAGATATAGATTGACAACAACATTTAATCAACTTTAGAAAGTTTTTCCCGTTTTGAGGTTGCTCTTTAACAACCCCACAAACACAAATATTCACAAGAATACACAAATGTTCACAAGAATTTTTCTGTTCCCTGCATCTATTTCCTCTCACAAGCAAATGACCGAAGTAACCATTTTTTTAAGTTTCCCGCCCTGTCCCATCCTTTTCCCTGGTTACCGAACACGTAGAGAATGCTTATGAAAGACATTAGCAAAACATATATCGAAGGACATATTGATCATTTAGAGGAACCACAAAAGTTTACAGAATTTGCTAATTGATAACAACAGGTTGCCTCAAATTGCCATAAAATCCTAATCCGAGCGTGGACCATACAATAGCTCTGCCTTGGGAGATGCTCTGGGGTGATGCGCCAATTTTATTACAATATTCCTTTCTTCCTTGGTACCAGAGGCTTTTGCCTGCTTAATGCTCATACTTATCAAAGACGGACAACGAGTAAACAATAGCTTTACGAATAACAGTTCAGTTTTTGAACCCTTAAAAAAATGTATGACCACATATTTGAGCTTGTTGAGTGGTTGGTCCAAGCAACCTGGTGTGTCTAGATATTCCGAAACTGCTTCAACAGTGTCACTGGTAGCATTGACCTAATGGTACAAGGATATACAAGGTCATTTCAAATTCTCATATTTTAATATGTAAAGTGCAAAAACGAATTAGATCATGCATATATCGACTAAATAGAATATGACCACATATATTTGCCATTTCTTACCCAAATCTCAAGTTTGCTCAAATTGGGGGAGCTCTTAATCAACTCGAGAGAGTATGAAATCTGACCCATTTGGCTGAAGTTTACACCTAGCTTTAGATGCCACAAGCAGTTGAGTGTAAAAGGAAGCCCTTGTGGAACTGTACCTGCACTCAAAAGCTTTGAAGCAAATACAAAAACAAGAATCCAATGAATAGGGACTATCCCTATAAGATATCCAAGTCAAACAACACCTCAGACTCTTACCTCAAGGAAAGATGAACTCAAAATAAGCACCTCAAGTATAGGCAAGCTAAGAAGAAGCTTTTCCAATTTTGATCTGTCAGCGGATATTGGATTACTAGTCACAAGGTATAAAGCTGTCAAAATTTTGCAGTTCATAAAGCAACTTAGTTCAATATCGTAGTAACTCTGACGAACAACCAAGGAATTCAATAGCGATGAAACAATGTTCAAGTATTTAGTACCATTATAGTACATCAAGGTCAACTTGACAAGAAGTGGTGCGTTGATAACACAAAACTCAATAGTTGGCACAAAGGTTATTTTTTCTAGACGAAGTGTTACAAGATTCGGAAAGCCAAGAAAATACGTTGGCGGTTTGAAGACACAGTTTAAGAGTTCCAGTTGTGTCAGTGTTGGACAATTAAATATATAAAAAGGCAGATTATAAGTAGTATTATTTGACATGTTAAGGGTTAGCTCCTTGACACCGTTTCTAGTAACATAAATCATCCATCTATCAATATCTGGATAAAACTATTGCTGAAAAAGCAAGGACAAACTTCACTATGTCTCCGGAATGCTGTAACAGAATCTTATCTACCGTGTCTTTGAAGACATATTGAGATCTTGCAACTAATTTGTAGCAAAAGAGCTTATTCAACACCAAATTTGGAAGTATGACCCAGATATATCTCTAATTTTTTGATAGAATACTAGTCCTCGCCACATCTTCTACTGGCAGGAGTTCAAGAATACCATCTATAACATTTTTTGGTAGAGCGCTGATTCTATCTTCTCTATCCTTTTCAACATCAACTCTTTCACTATCTGTTAGAAGAAGTTGAATTAGTCTCGCGCTTAAAACTTATAATCCAAAAAGAAGAGGAAAACAATAAAAGAAAAAAGGCAGAGTAGTATACCTTGAATCATGTTGAGTCTGTAACGTTAATTAGAGTCTTAAAATACCGAGCAAAATGTGCCTTTTATAGTAAAGCAGATAGAACTAAGAGGTCTTTATTCAAAGCGTCTCTTCATTTATCCATCAAGAGTCACCATACACATAAGTCACCACTTCTTGGATTAATTAAATACAACAACAACCTAGTAAAATTCCACTAGGGTCTGGGGAGGGTAGTGTGTACGCAGACCTTACCCCTACCCTGAAGGGGTAGAGAGGCTGTTTCTGAAAGACCCTCGCTCAAGAGAATCAGTATATTCAAATGTACATATTTAATTGGAACCTAAAAACATTCAGTAACCCTAATTGAGAATCTTGGATATATTTAAGTAATTAAATGACTTTGATCAATGATCTATCTAGCCTAATTAACATTGACAGCCTAATTAATTCATCATAGTAATCTAAAATCATTTATCCAAGTACATGGTGGAATAAGGCTGTATTGTGGTCCGGGCCCAGCCCGGGACCGTGGGCCAAACGGGCCGGTTCAAACGGGCCCGGTCTCTAGTGGTGCAAAAGCCCACAGTGGGTCGGTCCTTAACAAAAAGCCCACGAGCCCAGGACCATTTAGCCCGGGACCGACAGGCGAGCCTGGGCTGGTTCAACCGGGCCCAACAACTATTTTTAAATTTTTTTTTTTAAAAAAGGGCCAACAGTCAGAATTTTAATATATATATATATATATATATATATATATATATATATATATATATATATATATATATATATATCTAATACATATAAGCTATATATAAGGCACTATATATATATATATCTAATACATATAACCCTAATCATAGAAGTTTCTTTATACCATCTAAATTTACTAAGGGTCTTACATCTAAACCCATTAAGTAAGGTTCTGATGGTCTCATGATTTGAGGTAAATCTACCATTGAAATGCTCTAAAATTGTAAGGATAAGGGTATACACTGCATCTTCTCTACCCTTAACTAGAGCCATACCTATATTATCAACACCTTCGTCTACGGCTGTAGCATTAATAACGAAAGCCTTTTCTTCAACAGATAAATAATTATCCCACCAGCCACGAAGTTGGCCAATAAAGCCTGCAATAATTATTTTGCAAATAGTTCTATCCGTATTTTTAACACTTTTACAGATAGTCGAATACATAAGCATTCTATGTACGAGAATGGTTAATTGTCTATCAGTTAAACCATCAAGGTTCCATTCATAAATTTCGGAACCACTATAAGACGTATTAGTCTGATTCCAATCGCGTTCCTCAATCAACACATCTTGAGGAGTAGGACGGGGATAATAATAAGTTTGCATCCTTCTCTTCAAGCTTATCAATCTTAAGCTGTCTAGAAAGCTTTAGCTCATTACACAAGTTTAATCCTTCTTGTGTACACACTCCTATAAGTTTACCATAGGTATAATTACCATACTGAATTTTACCGTAACTACCCCTTAATACTTTCCTTACCCTTTCAGCAAATAAGGAAGGGAGGCCGTGTATAAACTTAGCTTTCCAATGCTCATATTTATTCTTGGGTAGTTCCATAATCCTACTCATAAAAGTATATCGGAAGAGCGTGATACTAGTCGCGCGGACTACCGCCACCTTCAAAGGTACTGAAACAGCTAGATCTGGATGGCCGTGCGGACTACCGCTCGCCTACCCTAATCCTGGTGTAGATGGTATCAGAGCCTAGGAATTTTCATGGTAAATATGTGATAGATATGAAATATTCAACATAGATATGAAGCTTTTGGAATGGATCTGGGAGAAACAAGTACTAAAAGTACTAGACTTGACGAGGTAGATATACCTCAAAACCTTGATTTATTAAATAAATGGACAATTCCTAAAGTTTCTATAAAAACCATTTATGATTATAGTTGGTTTGATAAACTTTCTTCTAAACAATTGATAAAAACGACTGAACAGTCTTTGGCATTAAATTCGTCTGAACAGACTATTCGTTTGTTAAACAAACACGATATAGATTTATATAAACATCATTATCATTATCTGCATATTGGTATGGTTCAAATTGCGTTTAAATCGTTAACCCTTAAAGGATTACCAGAGACCTTTTTAGCAGCTCTTAGAGATGCTAGAAATCTGAACTTCAGACAGTCTCTGATGGGTTCGATTGAATCTACTGTGGCCTATGGTCCAGTATATTTTAATACTCAACCCAATTTGCAACTATCTCTTTCTGATGTTAATATTCTTGATGCCTTGACTTTAAATGTGAAAACGCATGGTTATAATTATGCGTCTGGTTCTGAACTTATATGTCTGTCTTATAGGATTTATTTTAAATTATTATCTACTTTGAATCCTAGATGTAAGTTATATGATACATCAGATCAGACCATACTAATAGAAACCAATTTTGCAAGGTCCAAGGTCACCACTAGGAGACCTATTAGGTGGGAAGAAATTAATTTCCCAACTACTTGGACTTTAAATTCGGTTATATCCCCAAGTCAGATTACTAACGACTTGTCGAATACCGAATTTTTGCATGTTACTCAAAATCCGGATGGTAGGATTTGTATTCAATTTAATGATAAGTCTACTATTTATAATAGACATTCGTTTTCTAATCATAGACTTCTACCTGCTATTCAACATATTTCTCATGTTGAACCAGTCTACGGTCCAGCTCGCAATCGTGCAGCCTCTTTACACACTATTACTAGTAAAGTTAGTAATAAGCCCGTCGAAAGGGTTGAAAGGGTTAAAGTTAACCCTCAAACAAATATTGTTCAGGACAATGACAATATTTCAGATAAGGATATTCCTTCTGTATCCGAGATGGATTTCGACCCCAATAGTACTTAATGATTCCACACCAAATTGATTTTAGCCCCGGTTCTCGGGCACGAAAATATATTCAAAAGGAATTTTTAGTGATAAATGGAGCCAGTTTAAAACGTGGTTTTTTGATGCTTATAGCAAAGATGATTTGAATAGTATTTCTCAAGAATTTTATGAAACTTGTGCTTTGCATAATCAAATTATGTATTTTGTTCCTTGGTTTATAACAACTTATTTGCCTCTTTTTATAAAGGTACTAGAAAGATCTTATAAAGATGGGAGTGGTAATATTACTAAAGCCATTTATCCTCCTCAGGCCCCCTTTATTTTACCTAATAATACTGGTATTAAATTCACTGCCTTTCAAAAATTTATTGATGATAACGTTGCAGCTATTAGTATCGTAGAAATTAATAAATTGATTTCTCAAAACAATTATTTGGGTTTATATGTAAAGATTTTTAGGAGAACATATCGGTTTTCTTGATAAAAAACTTGATGATTTGACTATTTTAATAAAAGAAATGAGTACTAAGAAAGGACCAACTGATATTGCCTCCACTTCAGGTAGTAAAACAGTTGATCAAGCTATTCTTACTCATATTCAAAGACCTCCTGAGATTCAGGATTTTAAATTTAAATCTCTTGATGACTTAGCACAACTCCTCGATAAAAAGCTTTCTGGTTTGAATGTTAGACCAATTGATTTATCTAAAAAAACTTCTGATAGAATTGAGACCGTTTCTGATTATAAAACTGAGACATGGTCAGAGTTTAATAAACTCAAAGGTATAGTTAAACCCAATAGTAGGTATGCTGACAAACCAAGGAAGCAAACTTATTATTATCCCCATCCTACTCCTCAAGATGTGTTGATTGAGGAACGCGATTGGAATCAGACTAATACATCTTATAGCGGTTCTGAAATTTATGAATGGAATCTTGATGGTTTAACTGATAGACAATTAACCATTCTCGTACATAGATTGCTTATGTATTCGACTATCTGCAAAAGTATTAAAAATACGGATAGAACTATTTGCAAAATGATTATTGCAGGCTTTACTGGCCAACTTCGTGGCTGGTGGGATAATTATTTATCTGTTGAAAAAAGGCTTTCGTTATTAATGCTATAGCCGTAGACGAAGGTGTTGATAATATAGGTATGGCTCTAGTTAAGGGTAGAGAAGATGCAGTGTATACCCTTATCCTTACAATTTTAGAGCATTTCAATGGTAGATTTACCTCAAATCATGAGACCATCAGAACCTTACTTAATGGGCTTAGATGTAAGACCCTTAGTGAATTTAGATGGTATAAAGATACTTTTATGAGTAGGGTTATGGAACTACCCGAGAATAAATATGAGCATTGGAAAGCTAAGTTTATAGACGGCCTCCCTTCCTTATTTGCTGAAAGGGTAAGGAAAGTATTAAAGGGTAGTTACGGTGAAATTCAGTATGGTAATTATACCTATGGTAAACTTATAGGAGTGTGTACACAAGAAGTATTAAACTTGTGTAATGAGCTAAAGCTTTCTAGACAGCTTAAGATTGATAAGCTTAAAGAGAAATCCCAATTAGGTGACTTTTGTACCCAGTTCGGTTTACCCGGAACCTCTACTCAAAGTAGGAAGAAGAAGAAAAACAGATATCATAGGTATCCTAACCCGGATAGACCGTATAAGAAAAAGAGGTCTAGATATAGGTCTAAGGAAGAGCGTGCTACTAGAAAAGCGCATCAGAAATCAACTGAGAAATCAATAAATTAATTTCTGTGATACTAATAGCTGCAACGTTATCATCAATAAATTTTTGAAAGGAAGTGAATGTAATACCAGTATTATTAGGTAAAATAAAAGGGGCCTGAGGAGGATAAATGGTATATATATCTAATACATATAAACTATATATACATATAGTATATAGAGGAACGCGATTGGAATCAGACTAATACGTCTTACAACGGTTCCGAAATTTATGAATGGAATCTTGATGGCTTAACTGATAGACAGTTAACCATTCTTGTACATAGAATGCTTATGTACTCAACTATCTGTAAAAGTGTTAAGAACACAGATAGAACTATTTGCAAAATAATTATTGCAGGCTTTACTGGCCAACTTCGTGGCTGGTGGGATAACTATTTATCCGTTGAAGAAAAGGCAACGGTTATTAATGCTACCGCCGTTGATGAAGGAGTTGATAATATAGGCATGGTTCTAGTTAAAGGTAGAGAAGATGTTGTTTATACCCTTATCCTTACAATTCTAGAACATTTTAATGGTAGATTTACCAATCAGCATGAGACCGTCCGTACTTTACTAAATGGGCTTAGATGTAGGACCCTTAGTGAATTTAGATGGTACAAAGATACTTTTATGAGTAGGGTTATGGAGCTACCCGAAAACAAGTATGAACATTGGAAAGCTAAGTTTATAGACAGCCTTCCCTCCTTATTCGCTGAAAGAGTAAGAAAAGCGTTAAGAGGTAGTTACGGTGAAACTTCGTATAGAAATTATACCTATGGTAAACTTATAAGAGTGTGTACACAAGAAGGATTAAACTTGTGTAATGAGCTGAAGCTTTCTAGACAGCTTAAGATTGATAAGCTTAAAGAGAAATCCCAATTAGGTGACTTCTATACCCAGTTCGGTTTACCAGGAACCTCTACTCAAAGTAAGAAGAATAAGAAAAACAGATATCATAGGTATCCTAACCCTGATAGTCCGTATAAGAAAAAGAGGTCTAGATATAGATCTAAGGAAGAGCGTGATACTAGAAAAGCACATCACAAATCTACTCGATTTACGAAAAATAAATCAAAGAGAGATCTCGCTGATATTAAGTGTTATAAGTGTGGAAAATTTGGGCATATCGCTCCAAATTGCAAGCTTCAAAAGCTAAAGGCCATAGAACTAGACGATGGGTTACGTGACAAAGTTTATAACTTGTTATACACTTCCGGATCAGATTCTGATTATACTTGTTCTGAGACTGAGTCCGAAGTTGAGATTGATCTGATAGATTTATCTGAAAGTAATAAAGATTTGGATAATACTTGCACCGCTTGTAAAGGTGATATTTGCACTTGCGATGATGATGAGTTTTATAAATTGCACTCACAATTTCAAGATTTGAATATAAAAACTATTACATCTGACAATGTAATAGAACTTTTAAAGGAAATTACTGATGAAAAAATTCATAAAAAAATTATAAATTTGGCTGAAAGTTCTAGTTCTAGTGGTACAAAGCCTTTGAAAGACCAAAAAATGAATTTGAATATTTTGCGCCATATTCTTTGTCTGAAGTTAATAAACGTCTTCATAAGACAAATATGCCAAGCAGAGATACTTCGTTTAATGATTTGAAAATCGAAATTGAAAATTTGAAAAGAGATATTAAGTCTCTTAAACAAAATCAAATGATTTGTGATCACCGGATTACTCAAATTGAGAAAAATAATTCTCTAACTGATTTTCCAACTGATTTTTCAGCTAAAGGAATTTCCAAATTTTCAAATGAGAAGGGAAAAGATATTTCTGATAAGAATGATCCGATTAATGAAAATTCTGATATGTTTTAGGAATGATGCAGGTTGTTACGGCTCATAAGTGGTACATTAAATGTACTATCTTGATTGATAATAGTTTCTCTCTAACTGATGTAGCAATGATTGATAGTGGAGCAGATGTAAGTTGTATTCAAGGGGGTCTTGTTCCTACTAAATATTTTCAAAAGAACACTCTTTTGGTAAAATCTGCTTCTGTTCATGCTTTAGATATAGAGTATAAATTACCAAATACTCGTATTTGCCAAAATAGAGTTTGTATTTATCATTTCTTCTTTTTGGTAAAAAACCAGTTATACCCTCCAATTATACATGGAACCCTCTTTTATTAATGCTATTTACCCTTTTAATAACATAGATGCACAGGGTTTTTCTGCTACTTATCAAGATAAAGAGATAAGTTATTCTTTTGTTACAGATCCCGTAACTAGAGATATTAATGCCTTGATTAATATGAAACAAAGGCATGTTGATTCATTACAATTAGAAATATTGAGCATGAATATATTCGATACTTTACAATCTTCTAAGGTTTAGCAAAAGATTAAATTGATTACTGAACAGATGGTTGTTGATGTTTGCGCCGATCACCCTAGTGCCTTTTGGAACCGAAAAAGGCATATTGTAACTCTTCCTTACGAAGAAAACTTCTCCGAGGATGATATCCCCACTAAATCTCGACCTTGCCAGATGAACGCTGAATTGGTCGAATTCTGCAAAAATGAAATTGATAATTTGTTACAAAAGGGTTTGATAAAACCCTCAAAATCTCCTTGGTCATGTTCTGCCTTTTATGTTAATAATGCTGCGGAAAAGGAACATGATATTCCTAGATTAGTTATAAATTATAAACCTTTGAATAAATATCTGAAATGGATTAGATATCCTATCCCCAATAAATCTGCTATCTAGATTATATGACGCCAATATATTTTTAAAATTCGATTTAAAATCTCGATATTGGCAAATTCAAATTTTTAAGGAGCATACTTATAGAACTGCTTTTAATGTTCCATTTGGTCAATATGAATGGAATGTCATGCCTTTTGGTTTAAAAAATGCCCCTTCTGAATTTCAGAAAATTATAAATGATATTTTTAACCCTTATCTAGATTTTATCATCGTTTATATTGATGACATATTAGTATTTTCTAAAACATTAGAGATGCATATTAAGCATCTTGATATTTTCAAGAAAATTGTAATACAAAATGGTTTAGTTATTTCTAAACCAAAAATGACTCTATTCCAAACCAATGTTCGATTTTTAGGCCATAATATTTGCCAAGGAAAAATTACCCCGATACAAAGATCGATTGATTTTGCTTCAAACTTTCCTGATGTTATTACTGACAGGACTCAATAACAAAGATTTTTGGGAAGTTTGAATTATATATTTTCTTTCTAAAAAAGTTTATCTCGTGATCTAGCCCCTCTCTACGACAGGCTGAAAAAGGATCATAGGCAGCCTTGGACTGACCAGCATACTACGTTAGTCAAAAGTATTAAACAGCGTGTTAGGTCTCTACCTTGCTTAACTCTTGCTAATCCTACATGGCAAAAAATTATTGAGACAGATGCGTCCAACGTTGGCTACGGTGGGATTTTAAAGCAAGTGAATCCCAACAATAAGAGTGAATACCTGATAAAATTTCACTCTGGTAAATGGACCGAAGCCCAGAAGAAATATGCTACTGTGGCTCATGAAATGTTAACTATTGTTAAATGTGTTTTAAAATTTCAAGACGATTTATATAATCAAAAGTTTTTAATAAAAACTGATGCTCAACTATTAAATATATGTTTGACAAAGATTTCAAACATGATGCGTCTAAATTAATATTTGTTAGATGGCAAGCTCAACTGGCGCCTTTTGATTTTGAAATTTAATACAAAAAAGGAATTGATAATTACCTTCCGGATTTTTTATCCCGGGAATACTTAGACTAATTATGAATTTCTATACGACTTTTCTCGATGAAGAATTATTAATTACTATCCTTAAAGTGGCTAGATTAAATAGAGACCTACAAAGTCTCATAATTGAATTGATAATTGAAGAAATCATTGATAACCTGATAAAAAATGAATTTTCTATTCATGATTATGCTGAAATTGTTAGAGATGATATGCTGGATTATTACTTCTCAGAATAAATTGACTTGTTATTTGTGAAGAATGGACCCTTCATGGGCCACCAGAAGCAGAGGTAGGGGAAGATCTTCCCCTAGTAGATCATATTCTCAAGGATCGTTATACGGATCCTCATCAAGTTCTCTGGTGATACAAGCAGGGAAAAAGAGTTTAATAAACTCTAAGATATTTCATAAAGGAGATTCCTCATTAGGTCCGTCTATACATCTGGATGATATTCCAGAAGATAATCCATTATACGGTCATCTACAGGCATATTTGGCCGCCAAAAAGCAAAGTAATACATTTGCTTCAATCGCTAGAGGAGAGGACAACGATGATATCAAGTCCTATGAAAAACTACCAAAGAAAGAAATGATATTTCTCCTAGAAAACTCTGAGATTCAGCGAAAAGATGAACCATGGAAGGTATTCCAGAGATACCTGATTAATGGGTTATACTACCCAGGTGAATCATATAAAACCCGCGCTTATTATGAGACCATCCTCATCAGCACAGGTAGTGCAGAATTCCAGCATTTTTCCGATTATAACAAAAGTGAGAACGTTTATAACTTCTCAAAAATTATTATCAAGCAGATTATATCTGTTGAAGAATGGGGGATATCCACAATGAAAGAGAGGCAGATAAGCCTTAATAAATCACCCATGAATTTTACTTACTGGGATTATATCCAGGCATTCGATAGAGTATTATATTATAACAATTATAGACATAAACACACTTGATTTATTAAAATATGTGCAAAGATATTTGCAGGACCTATCCCTAATTGGTTTCTGAACTGGTGGTCATATCACGGTCCCACAACAAAGATCTTGCCTAAGCCATTTCTTAAGTTATACAAAGAATGGACAAAAATTTCTCCGTTTTTAACTGATTTATATCATACAGATCATATCTGTTATTTAGAAAAAATTGATCAGATATACTTCTTCATTGAATTCTCTATTCCGAGGATTCATAAATGGAACCCCGAATTGGGGTTTACTGAAGAACAAATCCCTTGCTTATACAAGGTCTTTTACAATAATTTTTGGGATAAGTTGATGAAGAATGATCCCAAAACAAAATTGTTATATGGTCAAGAATTATTGGATTCCATTAAAGTACAGATCCAGTTATACGCGACCACTCCCCAGAAGAAAATATTTAATGATAGCTCAGTCAAGCATATTGCTAGGAGAATCTCCATTCAAGATGGAGATAAAACTGATTTAATAAACCAATATCTGGAAGAAGTGAAAAGAAATTTGCTTCAAACTTTAAGCCAATGTGAAAAATCAGACACATCAATGCAAAGTGAAACAAGCAACGATGATGTAGAGGAAGATTCTCAACCTATGATGACAGAAAGGATATTATCTGATAAAAAATAAAAAAAGTGGAAGATTTCCTACAAATGATGGACAAAGTAGAAGAAAGAAATAGTGGAAAATAGTGAAGCCGCCAAGGACTCCACAACAGGACCCCACTACAATAATAGAAATACTGTATACACAGTAGATACATTGCATACACAGTAAATAAACTGTATAAGGGACCCGCATAAGGGACCCACTGTACTGTACATAGATTCGTTATTTTTTTCTCTTCCTATAAGTAGGATCTCTCTCTCATTCGGGGAGGCATCAGAAAAATTCCCCTCTCTCTCTCTTTCTCTCTCTCTCTCTCTTGTAAAGTCTTTTAAGCTTCTTAGCTTCTTTATTTTGTAAATCAGTTGAAGGAAATAAAAGTTTCGAAGTTCAGTTCATCATCTTCAGGGCCTTGCGTCCCGGCCTTAAAGGTATTTGTTTATTTTATTTTATTGTATAATATTTAACTTATTTTGTTTCTCTCCACTGCCGTGACTATGTCCGGCTAAGCGGATTCATATCTATGTTGAAGAACTAATTTCTCTTGCATATTAACCATGAAGAATCCAGACTCTTTCAAAATATAAAGGAATTTTAATATAGTTTCTTGGCTTGGTTCCAAGATTGTGGTACAGTCGACTCTGGTACTACTCTTATTGGCCTTGCCTTAATGGCTCACAGTTAGAACTGCTAGACACATGGACTCAATAAGAGTATGTATCGGACCTAGACAGGCCCCTTGCTTGGGTAAAAGGATAGATCCTTCCATACAGTCATTAAAACTATAATAAAATTTCCATATATTTCGAATCTTTACTGGTCGTGTGGACTACCGCCAACCTTCAAAGGTACTGAAACAGCTAGATCTGGATGGCCGTGCGGACTACCGCCCGCCTACCCTGATCCTGGTGTAAATGGTATCAGAGCCTAGGAATTTTTATGGTAAATATGTAATAGATATGAAATATTCAACATAGATATATAGACTAATATGTAACTTGTACTTTGGCACATCTTCTTTAGTTTTTTTTCCTTTTAATGGTGGTATTAGCACCTTGTTGTGCTCATCCCATTGGGGGGAGGAAGACTAAGAAAGATATTGTCATTTTTGTTAATGTCGTAATAATAAAAATTATAAAACATTCCCTTGAATATCACTTTGCAATTTTATTTTTGTGTTTAAATTTGACTCTTTGGAAGATTTAACTTACAAACTTAAGTATATATTGTATGTTATATATATATATATATATATATATATATATATATATATATATATATATATATATATATATATATATACATATATATATCTAATACATACATACATATATATATATATATATAGTTTACAAGAAATTGCCTTAGATAAAAAAAATTTAGAATTAAATAGCCCGGAACACTTAGGCCCGTTTAGGCCCATGGGCCCGACCCATTTAGCCCGGGACCATGTGGGCTTAGGCTCAAGATAAGAGAACAGAATGGCACAATTTTTGGGTACAAACAATTTCTGAGGGCCATCGGATTGGGTAAAACCTGAATTAACCGTGGTGCACTTGCGGGAAACTCCTTGCCGAGGGCCTGTGCACCCCCGAGATTAGTCGGGGCTCAAAGAGACTTGGACACCCGGTGCAAATCAAAAAAAAAATATTATGCCAATATTATGAATTTCAGGCCCGTTTAGGCCCGTGGGCCCGGCCCATTTAGCCCGGGACCATGTGGGCTTAGGACCGCAGTGGGTCGGTTCCACCCATTAGGCCCGTTAGGCCCGCGACCGCCTAAGCCCAGACCCGTTTGGCCCAGCTCCGGCCCAGAATATAGCCTTATGATGGAAAAGGAAAAGTTGTCTCTAATTTAATAACCGAAGAGTCCAAGGAATTTATCTCATTCTCACTTTTGGGCAAAAAATACAAAACCTCCCCTATTTGATGTTTCAAGAGTATAACTGTATAAGGAAGATGTTGTGTCCTTCTTTTGGGGTAAGAGGCGCAAAATCTTTTTTCTATGGCATTCCAAAATATAGACTTCTTTTGGCTTCTTTCTAAGTAGCTATTAAACCAAAAAAGCAACATCAAGACCCTAAGCTCAAAACTAGCCACAAAAGGAAAGAACATCTCTCAAATACAAAACTCTTCACCGGCCACCAGAGGCGGATCTAAGATTTAAGCTCTAGGGGTTCAACCTTTAAGATTCTTAGGATTGAACCCATTATATCAGTAACGTTTTAGATTCATCTCTACTATTTGTTGTAATTTTAATGAACTTTTACATTTAAATTTATGTTATACATCAAAAGTAGTTGGTTCTGGCAAACCCGGTAACATTAAGCCACATCGACTACACTTGCCACGTGAAGCCAAAAATGTTTTCCAATTTATTTACTATATAGTATTAATTATTTTTGTTTGTGTGTTTGCTTCTCAGAAATATTCATAAACAAAGGAGTTGTCAGATAAACTTGTGTTCTAGCCTGCCGTCGTCGGTGAGTACCTCTGCCCAAAGAAATCAGGAATTTTCTATTTGCTGCCACCGTTGAACAACTACCAACAAATTTGTCTATTTAAATTTCTAATTTCATAGTTAACGAAATTAACACGGGAGATAAAATAGGGTTGTAGCCCAGTATCATGAGATTAATTTCATCATAACAGTGTTTTCAAACCCAAGACAAGAATAATCGCTTAATCCCTAATTATGGTGGCTATGATATATACTAATTGCAAGATATAATATTGACAACCATATTAGATACTAAGATACAATACACCTATATTAATTTCATAATGTTGAGTTAGAGATAAATAAACATACCATTCAATTCCATCGATTGCAGCAACACTAGCACTACTATTAAGTCACAATTAGTTCTTCTTAAGTTGAAAGATGGACAAGTTCAAGATGGAACTCCATGATCGACCAACTCAAGTGCTGGAAAGGTAGGAGAAGCGTCTAATTAAGCATATCCGAAATATCCTCTAGGCTTTGTATTATGCTAAGATGTTTTGATTTTTGGGTTTCTTAATTGATGTGCTTTTATGGAGATTTGTTTTATGTTCCTCATCCTCCTCTTTTGGACACCAGTTGTTCAAGTAAAAGACAGGTAGGGTCCCGCCACTACTAGGCGAATTAAATTAAATAAATAAATAAATATTAAAAGATGGATTAGCCTCCATTTATACATTGTATCTATCTATTTCCAATAGTTATAAGACTCTACTTATTCACACACACAATAAATATTGATCAAGCTTTCTTTTTATTTTATCTACCATTTGACCATGTTATTATTTTCTTTTAGACTATAACAGATTATTACAAGTCCAAATTCGAAAATTAAGCATATCCGAATTGCATGAACAAAAAATTTAGATCTTGGTTCAAATAATTAAATTTATATAAACGAGGGTTAGTCTTAGCTAACAATAATATCCCTAAAATGGAGCTCTCGAAAGTGCAATAAATACTATGTAGATATATCTGGGTAATGGCGGCATCATGCAATGAATATTCCAAAAAATCAAATATAATAATGTAGCATTCACTATTAATGAATAGCAGTAAATGACATTTAAGTAAATAAAATGAATAAGTCACCCAAAAAAGGATGAAATTAGTGAATGTTCTTTCTGACAGTAATGAGTGATGGACAATCTTTTGAATATCTGAGTTGTTCTTGGATCTAGTGAAAACGTGTAGACAAAAATCTCAATGAAACTGTGATGTTTGTATATTTGCAGTGAGATTCGATTCTCTTTCTCATGTCAAAGTGTATTTTTGCAAATGAATATCACATGCCCCTATCACTATGTCTATTTCTAGGTAACATGTTCCTAGAAATCCTAATAATACAAATGTAGAGAATATCCATTAAAATATTCTCCTTTAAGTCCTATCTTAACACTAGCCGTTATAACTTTGTCAAACATGCTCGACTTCGGCCTCGATGGTGTTTCTTCGACTTGAGTCTTGCTGACTTTTCGACCACAGTCTTTGCTGATAATCAGATTACTTCGGCGTGGTGCCCCAAGGATGCTTTACTGATATCATTTCGACTAAAGATGGATTTTGGCATATACAGTTAGTCCCTCCATTTATCGAGGCCGTTCTCGCTGACGAGGTCGATGAGCGAACAATGTCGTTCGTGATACAATTCTATGGAGTTAGTTGAGGTCATGGTCGTGGAGATAATGCTACGTGGCCTTTTGAGGTCCGAATATTTTGGATTTCTTGAATTACCCGGGAAGTCTGTTGGAGCCATCTGGTCCAAGAGAGAAGGTGACGTCATGACATCATGCACCATAATGACGTCGTTTTCCGAAGCATTGCATCGATTCAGGTGTAATCCTTAACTAACTCTGTCATTTTATTTTCTGCGCTAATCATGACCAGTCATTTTGATCTTGGTTTCTCCCAAACCTTATAAATAGGAGAAGGTTTGTTGATTTTGGAACTTTTCCAAACTTTTTTTTTATCTTTAAGAACTAGCTTGCCCTTCATCTTCTTTGTGGAACCCTCTACTATTTGTTTCTGCGATTTACCTTATTCCTCATTCCCTCTTGCTTGTTACTCTCTTTCACTATATTGAATCATATATAACGTATCTTCTGAGGCCAGCGTGCCCCCTTGGCAATGGAATTCCCTTCTCGTGGGGAGAGTGTTTCTGCAATCTTTGAGGATGAAACTTTCTCGTCGGTGGAAGAAATAGTACCATGCAACCCTGATTCTAGATCCTATTTTACCAAATCCCCTAAGGCCGTAACTAGTGATTTTTGATTATTGATGACGACAAAGGAATTAGTAGAGCTCAAGGACAAATTCGGCCTTGCCGCTCGTTGACTCCCACTGAGGGAGATATGGTACAGGTCCATCATCTTGGGTACTATGCCCTCTAAGCCTATTCTTTCCAAGTTGGCTATTCCCTTCCTCTCCTACCTTTGGTCGAGGAGTTCTATTATTACTACGGCGTTTGCCCAGCTTATCTTGCACCGTACGTCTATAAACTTATAAAGATGCTAACTAAGTTTGCCGAGCTAGCTAGGGTCGAGTTGACACTTTTGCACTTAATACACCTGTTCGCCCCTAGCTTTTATAGGGGAACGATGTTGAATCTTTGCCACCGAGGGGGCATGTTCTTAGTGGTGAAGATGGACGACAAGGCCAACCGTCAATTTTGGTTCAACTTCTTTTTTGTCAGAACCAAGGACATGGTGGCCAATGTCGACGGTTTTCCTACGGCTTGGAATTATGCTCGTAAGTATCTCTGCTCATAGGTATCTGATTTTTCTCCTGTGCTCAGCCATGGGTTCTGAACTCTTGTCTTTTCTCTTTGTAGCCAAGACCCCGCCTCGTCTATTGGTTGCACATATTCATGATTGGGTCGAGTGGCTCCTCCCTCACATTGCATGGATTCGTGAATGACCAAGTTTGTTTCAAGAAATTCGGGCCTGCTGTCCCTTTGACCACTAATTTCCTTTTTAACATCAGCGTCTTGCTTTCTTTGTTTTCTTTCCTTTTTTCTTCTCTAATTTTCCTTTTTTGTTTTTCTTTAGCTTCGACCAAGGGGTCTATGAGGAAGTCAAGGGCTCCTGCACCCTCGTTCCAGAAGAAGAACGCTACTGCGATGTCGGTTTCTCCCTCTGCTTTGACTGCGGCTAATCATACCTTTGTTCCAGTCCCTCCTATAGCCGCATACAAATTTGTCCCTACTTTGTTCATGGAGACTTCAATCGTGGAGACTTTTGATTCTCCCTTATATTCTATCATTGGCGAGGACGATGAACCTTTGCCTGGTGATGGAGATTTGATGCCTCGTAAGAGGAGGGCCATGGCCATCGGGAAAGGGGGGCCGTCGGCCGTCGATGTAGGAGATTGTGGCTTTGTCCTTCGGGAAATAGCCATAGTGCATATCTGGGAGAGCCTAGAGGCAAGTCCCAAGGTCCCTTGTTTGGAGGATACAAGTATGCGTCTTGCGAAGGGTGTAGTCGAAGGCATGGTAAACGATGACGACCCTATTCTTCCGAGACGCGGAGAGGCCTCGTCTTCCAGGATTGCGACGGTCGTGCCTTCTTCCACTGGTGATAGAGGGAAGGTTGTTGCTGAGAAGGATGTTGGATCCGATTCCAACATGGATGTAGACAAATTGAGGATGATCGATGAGGGGCTTACTCATCTTGAAGTGAGGTTGGAAAGGGGTTCAAGGACTATATCGATCCCGATGGATCATAATCTTCTTGTGGATACCGAGAAGATTATCCACTCCCTTGTCCCTCTTTGTTATTAGATCGAAGGCACGACCCTCAAGACCATAGATGACAATGCCTTGTCAAATATCATTATTGCTCTCGCCTTTCAGGTAAGTACATTTGCTGTCAGTTGTTTTCCTTAGGTTTTGTTCTTTCTTAGTCTCTAACTTCCTTCATTCATTTTGTAGACGGTCGCCTTGGAGACTGAAAGTGCTTGGAAGGAGCAGGGACGTAAAAATTGAAGGATAAGTATTTCAGATGCCTTAAGAAGTACTGGGAGCTTCGGTACCAGCTTTGTGAAGGCGACGATGTGTGCCAACTGAGGGAGGACTTGAAGGAAAGAGATGAGGAGCTGGTGCGGATGGTGGGGAAGTGCAACATCCTGGAGGGGACGTTGAGGAGCAAGGAGGAAGAGATTGAGTTTATCAAGGGGGTTGAAGTCCAGTGCAGTGATCTACAAGCTCAGGTAGTCATGTTGTGAGGCCATCTTGAGGAATGTCAGTTTAGGGCAGAAGCTCTTAGTGGCAAGGTCGTTGAGAAGCATGAGGAGCTAGAGAAGGCAGAGTCTGCGTGGTCGGAGGCTTTGAGGAAGGCAGAGTCTCTTGAGGTGGTGATCCGGAACCTCCGTTCCGAGCGAGAAAATGATTTAATGACGATAAGGCTCAAAGAAGAACGACTCGATGAAAGGACTGGGGAGTTGGAGAAAGAGACTTCTGGTCTCTATGAATGAGTTGTTGCTCAAGAGGCCGAGAAAGCCCAATTATTAGCATAGCTATCCTCTTCCTGCACTTCAGATTTACCCAATGTTCCTCGAGAGTTATATGAGGAATGGATTCATGCCGAGGCCCAGTTAAATGTCTTTCGAGATTTGCATGTGGCAGGATTCATTTCTGAGGCTACCTCGAAGATGTTTGTGTTAAGGCTCGTGAAGCTCAAGCTTGTAAGTATGATCACGCTACACCTGAAGCCAGTGAGGATGAGGGTATAGACCGGCTCGAGGAGAACACCTAGCATGATACCGCATATCCTTAGGGCGAAGGTGGTGATGGCTAGGGGGATCAAGATGGTTAGGATGGCGACGCCATCAAGGACCAGTTGGCGAGGGCACTGATGGTCGTGATGGCAGCAACCAATAGTTTTTTCTTTTGACCTTTTTGTGTATTTTTGTCGTCATCTTCATGAGCCTCTATAAACAGTTATGAAATATCAAAGTTGTTCCATGCATCTTTCCCTTGTTGTTTATTTTCTGTACTTCTATATTTTTTTGCCTGTATTGTTTGCTTGTTTTGCTTTTGTCCTTTTTGTTGTTGTTGTCTTTTAGCTAGCCGTAGCCTTGGAGTTGACTATTCGTATATTGTGTGCGTTGTTTTTTTTGGTGTTGAGATATGGTCGAGGGCCGATAGGTGTTTCTTTGAAAGAGGTCGAACATAACCATTCATTAGATCGCTGCCGAGGGACGGTTGTTTGTTTGAATATGGTTGAATGCAATCTTCCATTAGGTTGCTGCCAGGGGATGATAGGTATTTGTTCAAACATAATCGAACATAACCATTTTTTAGATTGCGGTCGGGGGCCGATAGGTGTTTGTTCGGATGTAACCGAACATAACCTTTTGTTAAATTACGGCCGAGGGCTGGTAGGTATTTTTTCGAGCGTGATCGAACATAACCTTTCGTTAAATTGTGGCTAAGGGCTGGTAGGTGTTTGTTCGAGCGACGTCAAACTTAACCTTTTATTTGATCGCGGACGAGGCACAGTCGAACATAACCTTTTATTTAATCGTGGCTGAGGGCCGCTAGGTATTTGTTCGAGCGAGGTCGAACAAATCCTTTATTGAATCGCGGCCGAGGACCAGTAGGTGTTTGTTCGAGCGAGGTCGAACAAAACCTTTTATTGAATCGTGGCCACGGGGTGGTAGGTATTTGTTTGAGCGGGATCGAACATAACCTTTCGTTAAATTGCGGGAAAGGGCTGATAGGTGTTTGTTCGAGCGAGGTAGAACATAACCTTTTATTGAATTGCGAACGAGGCGCTGATAAGTGAGGATTTTGACTGCTTATTAATACTTTTTTTCTTTTGTCTTAGTCCGAACGTATCAAATTGTGTCCCCAAAACTAATGAAAATATGCAAATTGCAGGAATCTTGGAAGTTTGGTCCCCCATGATGAAATCTGACTCAAAAAGGAGTGTTTCGAAGCATAAGGCGATAAAGGGCACAGAAGAAAAGATGTGCAGTCCGCAGAAGCAATTCTGCGGCCACATAAGAAATTGCGCATCGCAGAATTCCATATACCGCCGCAACCCAAGCCAAGGAGCCCAACAGGAAATTGATAAATGTGACCGTACATGAATTGTGCGGCCGCAAAATAGGGTCCACATTGATAAGCATCTTCAAGTTCAGAGAATGTGCAAAAGACCAAGTCCTCACGCCTTGCAGAAGTGCATACTGCATAAGAATGTACGGCCATATAAGTTGTTTTGTAGCCGCAGTTCAGAAATGTGCGGATGCATAATCCTCCTTCTTGCCAAGTGAAGAAATCTACGGACCGCATATGCAATTATGCGGCTGCAGAACCTCCTGAGGGGCATTTTTGTCACCGATTTTTAGCCAAGTATAAATAGACGAGTTTCACAAAATTAGTTTAAGTTGGAACATGAAAAACTAAAGTAGCTGTTTCTTTTTACCATTTTAGGAAGTTTTGGATTATTTGAGTGTTTTAAATATTAGATTTCATCATTTTAATCTTTCATTATGAGTTTAATTAGCTTTTCTTCTTTATTTTCTTCAATTTCCACTATGAGTAGCAAGATTCCTACGAGGGTTGTGACCAAACCCTAGTGTTTAAACTTTATGGTAATTAATTTAATACTTGTTTATGATTGGGTATTGAATATTTAGCTTAGTTCATACTTGAATTTTAGAATTAATGGTTGCAAACATAGATTCATGCCTATTTGACTTAGTGTCTACTTGAGAAAGATGGACCTAGTCTAGGGTAACTTGGCTAATAAGGAATTGGATTAATTGAGAGATTGATTAGCCTAATTAAAGAGTTAAAATTAGAGATAGTAAGAACCCGACCTGAGCTCATATAAACTATTTTTTTGATACCCATTTGGACTTGAGAAATCCAAATTTACAAAATCCATTCTCTGACCAAGAGGTATTGAGTGGATAATGTAGAGTTGAAAGCTATAATACACCCCAATCAACAAAACAAGAATTAACGTCTTTATGTGATTAGGCAAACACCTAGGTTATGGTCACAACCCTAGGATTTTAAACTATTTTGAAAAACATCAAAACATTCATCTCTAGTCTATTTTCCGTACTTTACAATCATTAGAGTAATAGTAGAACTAGAAACCAAAACTATATTGTAGAAGTGCAATCTTAGGTAGTCCATTCACTTGCTTCAGATACATACCCCTAACACCCCTCATAACTTTCTGTGGATTCGACCCCGACTCAAAGTTGGGTAATTTATATTGCATATGATCGTATCATATCTCTTTGTGCTGTGAACGACATCGATTTTTGGCTCCGTTGCCGAGGAGTTAAAATGGTGTTAGCTATAATGGATTTTTTTTAGAATATCTTCTTTTCTTTCCATGTTACTAACTTGTGTGAAAACGTTTTAGGTACAATCATGGCGACAAACAATGAATTCGGAAATATGCCTTTAGGGGATGTGGACGTCGAGGATAAGCAAGTTGATGAGGTTCCACCTGAACCTCAAGCCACTAGAAGAGGCCGAGTGCCTCATGACAACGTCCCCGCTCCACCCGCACCTCCACCACGAGCAACTCCATACCAGGTGTTACCTAATGAAGGATATGCTAGTGCAACATTCCCTCCCCGTATTAGCACGGGCAACTTCTAAATTGCCAATGTGATGCTCACTTTGCTTGAGCAACGGGGTTTCTTCAGCGGTGCTCCAACTCAAAATGCGTATAAACATTTGAAGGGGTTTTTGGATGCTTGTTGGGAGAGCAAACAAACAAATGTCTCCGAGGATGCATTGATGGTAAGACTTTTTCCCTTCTCTCTATGGGGGAAAGCTTTAGATTGGTTAGAACGATTACTGAATCCAGTCATACTTGGGATGAGTTGGCGGAAACATTTATTTCTATGTTCTTCTCCCCCAGGCATAGGGATACACTTCGGGATGAGATTTTGGCATTCAAGAAAGAGCCAAATGAACCACTGCACAAGATATGGTAGCAATATAAAATTATTATTAAGGAATGTCCCAACAATGATATGGCGGGAAACATGATTAAACAAACCTTCTTTTGTGGGATTAACACAACCAACCAATGTGCAGTGAATCAACTTGTCGGTGGAAAATGTATGACTACGCCTTATGCGAAGGCGTGTGAACTCTTTGATAAAATGGTAGAAACATAATCGGTGTGGCAATCCCGTGCCAGTGTTTCAGAAGGTGATCCGAACATAATCCACCTTTACAAAGAATTGCATGAACACAGGCAAGCCATTGCCAAATTGACTACTACCATGAATCAACGAGCAAAGGCTTAACTCAATCAAGTGCAAAATCCTAAGCAAGTCAATGCCATGGAAGGGGTGAACATGATGGTGAACAAGAGAAGGACCAAGGGTCCACAAGTCCAAAATCGAGTGGAGAATTATGTGCAAGAAGATAGTGGTTTTGAGAAAGATGATTTCTATAGTGAACAAGAAGAGGAAGTGTAATATGTGAACAATTTTTAAGGGCAAAGAAACAACTTCCAAGGCTCAAACCAACAACAATGACGACCTCAAAACAATCAAGGCAATTGGAATTCTAACAATCAAGGAAATTGAAGTGGTAGTAACAATCAAGGGAATTGGCATAACAACAACAATCAAGAAAATTGGAGCGGAAATAACTAAGGAATTGGGGGGGGGGGACAATCAAGACATATCGAACAACAATCAAGGCAACTGAGGGTCAGGTTTTCAAAGGCCCATGATGTATCAACAACCGAGCAACTCGCCTCCCTATCCTTCCCATGGTCCAAGTTCTTCAAACACTGAGATGAGGCGTATTGAAAATATGTTCAATCAAATGATGGAAAAGAATGCCGATTTGGATTGTCAACTTGCCTCACCCAACACATCAATCCCCAACTTAGAAGTTCAAATGGGGTAGATCTCTCAATCTCTAAATTCTCGTCCTTAGGGGGCACTACCAAGTGACACGGTAGTAAACCCAAAGGGTAGAAACAACAAGGGGCATGTCATGGTCGTTACTATAAGAAGTGGAAGAGGTGGGAATGCACCCACCGCAAATCAAAGGCAACTTGTGGATGATGAGCAAGTGGTGCAAGAAGAAGAGGTCCCTAGCAATGTGTTGCAACCTAATGATGAAGTTCGGATTGATATCGATGATAGTGTGGAAGAGACTTAAGAGGAGGTGAAACCGTCTAGGGATCACATTATTGACATACTAGAACCCGATAATATAAAAGGCTAAGGTACCATTGCCTAAGCCTCCACCTCCATACCCCCAAAGACTTGCTAAGTAAAATGGTGAAAACCAATTCAAGAAGTTCATTCAAATGATGAAGAGTCTCTCAATCAATGTGCCATTAGTTGAAGCTTTGGAGCAAATGCTCGGTTATGTAAAGTTTATGAAGGATCTTGTGACAAAGAAGAGGTTAATAAATTTTGAAACCATCAATGTCACTCATCAAGTGAGTGCAATTGTGCATTCAATGGCTCCTAAATTGGAGGATCCCGGTGCTTTCACAATTCCTTGTACAATTGGAAGTGCCGATTTTGCTAAAGCTCTTTGTGATCTTGCGATAAGTATCAATTTGATGCCCTATTCAGTTTTCAAGACTTTTAGAATTAGTAAACCAAGACCCAACTCTATGAGATTGCAAATGGCCGATCGTACTATGAAGAGCCCCTTGGGTGTGATTGAAGTTATTTTGGTCCGTGTTGATAAATTCATTCTTCTAGCGAATTTTGTCATTCTAGATAGTGAAGTTAATTATGAGGTGCTGGTTATTGTTGGGAGACCTTTCTTTGCTACGGGGAAGGCCTTTTATGATGTTGAAGCCGAAGAACTTACTTTTTGATTTGGTGATGAAAAAGTGGTATTCCATGTGTGTAATCCATGCGGCAACCAAATAGCAATGATGTGTGCTCATTTGTGGACTTGGTTATCGATGTTGTTGTCGATAACTAGTGCTACAATCAATGTTGATAATATGTTGGAGGCTGTCTTGCTCAACTTTGATGATGACGAGATCGATGGCTTCGTGGAATTTGTGAACTCTTTGCAGGGAATGGGGTCGTACAATTATGCACCCCAGAAATTGTCTTTGAAAATAGGACAACTCCTCCTACACTAACTTCTATTGAAGAGCCCCCTACTTGAAGTTAAAGTCATTGCCTCAACATCTTCAGTATGAATTCCTTGGTCCTTGTTCTACTTTACCGGTTATTCTTTCCTCTTGTTTGACTAACGTGCAAGTAGATTCCACTTTGGAAGTGCTACAAAAGAGGAAGAAGGCTATAAGGGGACCTTGGTGGATATTTGGGAGATAAGCCCCGCACTTTGCATGCATAAGATCAACTTGGAGGATGCCGCCAAACCATCTATTGAACATCGAAGGAGACTCAATGAGGCTATGCAAGAAGTTGTCAAAAAGGAGATTATCAAGTGGTTGGATGCCGGGGTTGTCTACCCCATTTCCAATAGTTCGCGGACCTCTCCGGTTCAATGTGTCCCGAAGAAGGGGGGCATGACTGTGGCCACCAATGACAAGAATGAGTTGATTCCTACAAGAACGGTGACAGGTTGGAGAGTGCGTATGGACTATCACAAGCTCAACAAAGTCACAAGGAAGGATCACTTTCCATTTCCTTTCTTATATCAAATGCTCAATAAATTATCGGGACGTGCTTTCTATTTCTTTCTTGATGAGTTACTAGGGCTACAACCAAATTCTTATTGCTCCGAAATATCAAGAGAAACTAATCTTTACATCTCCCTATGGTACTTTCGCATTCAAGCGGATGCCTTTTTGTTTGTGCAATGCACCGACGACTTTTTAAAGGTGTATGATGGCTATTTTTACTGACATGGTGGAGGACTACCTTGAAGTCTTCATGGATGGCTTCTCGGCGGTTGGAGATTCTTTTGATGATTGTCTTGCAAATTTGGATAAAGTGTTGGCAAGATATGAAAAAACAAATTTGGTGTTCAATTGGGAGAAATGTCATTTCATGGTTGAGGAAGGCACTTTGCTTGGCCACAAGATCTCAAAGAATGGAATTGAAGTTGACAAGGCAAAGATTGAGGTTATTTCTTAACTTCCACCTCCAACTTCAGTGAAGGGTGTGCGGAGATTCTTCTGCGCTTCATAAAAAATTTCTCTAAAGTGGTGAACCTGTTGTGCAAGCTTCTCGAAAAGGATGCTAAGTTTAACTTCAATCATGATTGCATGAGAAATTTTGAATTGTTAAAGTTCAAGTTGACAACTACTCTTATCATCACCGCTCCAAATTGGAGTGTCCCTTTTGAACTCATGTGTGATGCAAGTGACGTAACGATTGGGGCTGTTTTAGGGCAACGCATCAAAAATATTTTTTATCCGGTCTAATATGCTAGTAAGACCATGAATAGTGCCCAAGTCAACTACACCATTATGGAGAAAGAGATCCTTGACATTGCGTTTGAAATTGAGAAGTTTTGCCCGTACTTGATGGGTGCAAAAGTCATTGTCCACACAGATCATGCGGTGCTTTATTATATGAGCAAGAAGGACTCCAAAGACCGGTTGATGAGATGGGTGCTTTTATTGCAAGAGTTTGATATTTACATTCAAGATAGAAAAGGGAGTGAAAACCAAGTGGCAGACCACTTGTCTCGCTTGGAGGAAGAGGGGAGGCCGCATGATGGCCTTGAAATCAATGGCTTCTTTGCCGATGAGAAACTCTTGGCTATTTCAATAAAAGAGGTGCCATGGTTCGCGAATTTAGCAAATTTTCTTGTGTGTGGAATCATCCCGGATGAGTTCTCTTCAAACCAAAGGAAGAATCTCAAACAGGATTGTTAAGATTATTATTGGGATGAACCATACCCCTTCCAAATTTGTACGGATGAGGTGATTAGAAGATGTGTACCGAAAGAAGAGCAAGGTGAAATTATTGGGGCTTTTCATTCTTCGCCATATGGTGGTCATCATGGTGGATCAAGAAAGGCAACCAACATGCTTAGTTGTGGTTTATATTGGGCCACTCTTTACAAGGATGCAAGTTAGTAAAAAGAAGTGACTAATGTCAACGGGCCGGTGGAATCTCAAAGAAAAATGAAATGCCTCTCACTATCATTTTGGAGATTGATATTTTTTATGTATAGGGTATTGACTTCATGTGTCCTTTTGTGAGTTCTTTTGGAAACACCTACATGTTGGTTGCGGTGGATTATATGTCTAGATGGGTTAAGGTCGTTTCGCTACCATACAATGAGGCGAGAAGTGTGGTGGCATTCTTGAAGAAGAATATTTTCAAAAGGTTTGGTACTCTGCGGGCTATTATAAGCGATGGGGGACACATTTTGCAACAAAGCTTTCGACACTTTACTTGGAAAGTATGTTGCTACCCACAAAGTCACGACCCCCTATCATCCACAAGCTAGTGGGCAAGTGGAAGTCTTCAATCGGGGGATCAAGAGTATTTTGTCCAAAGCGGTGAATGATAATCGGGCGGATTGGTCCAAGAAGCTTGATGATGCATTATGGTCTTATTGGACATCTAACAAAACACCTATCGGAATGTCACCATACATGTTGGTGTTCGAAAAAGCTTGTCATCTTCCGATAGAACTAGAGCACAAGGCATTGTGGGCTCTAAAGAAGTTGAATCTTGATTGGGATGTAGCTTGAGGATTGCACATTTGAATGAATAGGATGAGTTACGGTATCATGCTTATGCAAGTTCGTCCTTGTACAAAGAAAAGATGAAATATCTTCATGACAAATATATTTGGATCCAAGAGTTCAAGGTGGGCGATCTTGTATTGTTGTTTAACTCAAGGTTGAGAATGTTTTCCGGCAAGGTAAAGTCTAAATGGAGTGGTCATTTTGAAATTGTTGGTGTGATACCTTTTGGTGCATTAGACTTGAAGAACAAAAACAATGAAGTATTCCAAGACAATGGTCACAAGGTGAAGCACTATTTCGGAAAGGCTGGAGATAGCCACGTTGTGGAGGTCATTCATTTCACTTGATGGTACTCTGCGTCGTGCCACGACGTTAAATCAGGTGCTTTTTGGGAGGCAACCCATATTTCTTTTCCTTTTTCTTTTGTAGTTAGGTGTTGGTTTTATTCTAACTTGATTTGAACTGTGCTACAGGCTGAGTGTGACTTACAGGAATTGTGGACAAAAAATTTGGTTAAGTGTTATAAGAATTATGGAACACAGTTGATTTGTGTGGACCATACATTTTTGGGTGTTGTAGAAAAAGAGCAGTGCGGCCACCAATTAGCTGCAGACCGCACAAATGAAATGTTGAAAATACCCTCTGTTTGAAGTTTTAGCCTGTCATAGAAGAGGCCGACCTGCGACCGTAGAGGAAATCTACGACCGCGCATGAAATTGTGTGGACAACAGATGAGATGCTGAGATAAGGTCACCACGTAATAGAGTGTGGACTGCACATGAAATTGTGCGGCCGCACTCTCTCTTCTTTCCCTTAACAACCCAACTTATAAATAGAGGAACATGGACCATGGTTATGTTTTTCACGCTCTAAACAAAAGTTTGTGCTATGTTGAATTCTCTTGGTGATTTCATTTGTCCACACACACAACATCTTTGATCAATCACTCATTACACACACTCCATATGGTATGCTTCAATTCCACGTTAATCTTCTTAGTTAGTTTAATTTATAGATTTTTAGTTCTTTTTGGGCCATTTGTTATTCAAGTTCAATATGGGTCCATGTAGGGGTAAATCTGTACTGGGTTAGCTTGATATATGCTCTATGGGGACTGGGTTAGTGTAATTTCAAGTTTTTATGATGTTGCCATGTCAAATTATGCACGAAATTGAAAAGCCTAAGTGAAACTTTTTTGATTTGTGCGTCACTTTTGAAATCTGTGGTCGTAGTTGAATTTGTGCGGTTCGCAGAAATTGATTTTAGGCAACTTATTGAAGAAGGGATCTGCGGCCGCAAGATAAAATGTGTGGACCATAGAATTCTCATCACGACCATTAATCAACACTTTTACTGTCACTAGAGAGTCCCTACCTTGAGACTTCATTGTGGTCTGCAAGGTTAATTGTGGGGACCGCAGAAATCTTGTTGCAGACGCACATTAGTCAATTCTCTGTCATCAGAGAGTCAGTATTTTTGGGTTTCAGAGGTGTAGGTGCAAATGAAATTGTGCGGTTTGCAAGTCCTCATCTACGACCATAAGAAATATTGTGCGATCTGCAAGTCCTCATCTACGACCACAAGAAATATTGTGCGGTCCGCAAGTCCTCATCTGCGGACGTAAGAAAAATTGTGCGGACCACAGATCTGGTTCCTTGCAAGCATGCTTTGACTGATCACCCTCATTGTATACTTTGATTATCCTTTGGTTGTATGTGTCTTGTGTATGTTTGAACATTGAATTGCAACTAACAATCGCCTTTGCTTGATGCAGACAATGGTTCGATCGAGGGGATGAGGCAACACGTCAAAAATGAGAGCTGAACCTTCTCGGGGATGAGTCAAGAGTGCCTTACCTTTTTTCAAACAAAAGGTAATTAGACAGAAATCAACAACTGGGAGAGGGACGAGCTCATATGTCCCATCTAGGGAAGTATCAGAGGGTGACTTAACCTCAGTTTAGGAGAAGCCTGTCATACAGTCAAGGCCGCAAATGAGATACCAAATCAAGGACAAGCCATCCTCATCTCACAACCCTTTTGAGAGATTGAAAAGTGCTAGTCAGGTTTCTGAGCCATCGGCTATACCAATCCTTGAGGCATAGGATGCACCAGTTCAGGATATCAAAGATAATGGTAGAGGGAGAGATGCTGCATCTGCCGGCCTTGAAAGAAAAAAGAAGAGAGAGGTTTGGGAGGACCGCTTCGTCTGCCTGGCTGCTTTTATTAGCTTCCATACATGGTGGCCAGTGAGGTCGCTAACCCTTGAGTGTTAGTTTCTATTGACAGATTTTGAGAGGTGCAACCGATCCATTTTTAGACAGTTCAGGGCACACAAGTGGTGGATGTGCTTCACTCAAAGTGTACTAGACGCCAAAGAGTATGTGGTCTATGAATTCTATGCTAATGTGGCTCACATAAAAAAAGGGACAAAAGTGACAAAAGTACGTAACCTAAAAGTGAGTTTTGATGAGCATAGATGAATCGTCCTACCGTATCCCAACACTATTATAGAATATCTCATCGATAAAAAGGTAGAGTCGAGGGATTATGACACAAAGGTGAAGCCGAAGAAGCCTTTTACTTGGTACTCACTGATGGATGCGAACAATCCGAAGAGGAAAGTTCAGCCTCCTACTACCACATGCCAGTCTGATGTGCTAGCCAGGGTAGCTTCTGAGGCAGTTGATGTTCCATTTACTTTGGCCGAGCCTTCCTCTAGTGCTGCAACTACGCCACCGCCATCATCCACAAACATCTACTACAACTGCGGCCACAACTTCCACCTCAGCTCTTAGTCCAATGCCTATGCCCATTGCCCTAATATCTGCCTGCAAGTCTCCCATACATTGGCAAGTCTCAACAACTGAATGCAGACAGCTACTACAAAGTTGTTTGACTTGTCAAGTACTATTGCAGCACAGTCTACTGATCAGGCACCTTAGTTTCCCCTAACCATTGAAGAGACATTGAGGATGCTCCTAGAGAACCAGAAGATGATTATGGATACCTTGGTACAACACAAGTGAATGATTGAAGAACTGGGAAAAGAAGTAAACAAGATGATGAAGTCCCGGGCTAGCAAGAAGTCAGTAGATAAGCTCCAAAGAGAGGTGAACAGAATTGCTACAGCTGGAGATCTTCCATTTGACATGTTACTTGACCCGTACCAATCTGCACCAGATCCTACAACTCTATCTGAACCGGTAGCACCAACTGGCCAATTTGAAGAGCCAGACCTTGTTACAGACACTGCTAAGGTAGTGCGTGAGATGTTTCTCAACCCATCCACACCTACATTCGAGGATGATGAGATCTAGTTGGTTGATCCAGAGGGCGATGACAATACTGGGGACATAGAGATGTCCAAGGAGCCATAGGGAGTTTTCTTCACTCTTTCCCCTCTTTTACTCTTATTTTGCTAAGCATTGGGGACAATGCTTATTTTTGTTTAGGGGGTGGAGTTTATTTGATCTTATTTGGTGATTCTGAGACATTTGGCTTGTTTTTGCTTATTAGCTTCTTTATTTTTCTTTCTATATTAGTTCTAGTAGTTTTTTTTATGTTTTAGTAGACAATAAGCCTTTGGTTTTCTTAACACCACGGTTCTTTCCAAAGGTAGTTGTTGTATGAATCGGGTGACTCGTCCCAATGATAGATGGCGTGACAACCTTCTTAAGGGAATGATTCTGTTTTGCATTTAGGTAATAATAGTAGTAGTGATGAATAAAAAGACCTAATTAAGTCATGCTCGATGAGTCAACCATACTTCAATTGGCACCAACATACTTAATTACATGCTTATGATTAGAGATAAGATTTTTAAAGGAAATAGCTCTAGTTAGTGACTTTGTGACACTTGTGTTGACTTTGGTAATCATCTAGTGGTGTAATTAGACCATATTGATCTTTAAACTTGAATGTTGTCGTTGTAGGCTCTCGACTATATCCTCTTTTACAATCTAGCTGCGTGAGGGGTGAGATGAATTTTTGCTAGTCCAAGTATCCGTGAGAAGGGTCTAAAACTTGCCCCGAATGTGCTTTAAGGCGGAATCCTAAGTTTTTCTTGGTTTGGAAGTGATTGTAGGCTTTCTTTGGCCCGTTTGAGATTTCTATTGCCAACCAATGTCATTATCCCTAGTCAACCCCTTTGATCCTCTAACCTCTCTCATTTAATAACCATGTTACAAGCCTTTACCCTTTTTGTTGTGACCCTCTCTTGGCACCCCAACTTTCCATAACACTTTTGTGAAACAAATGTCTTAAAACGTAAGTTTGGGGAGAGATGAAGAATTTGAAAAAGGTATCAAGGGACAAAAAAAAAGAAATGATCTCTATGAGAAAAAAGGGAAGAAAAGAAAAAAACAAAAAGAAAAAAAATGCAAAAAGTGAATAAGTGGAAGGGTTGAATGGATTCAAAAAGAGGTAATGATACCAACAATTGAGAAATAAAAAAAGGAGAAAAATAATGATATGAACAAGAAAGAGTAATGTTAAGTCTCTCTAGGCCCCAATAAAAAGAAAGTGCCTATAAGATTTGGCAAGTGTGAGCCGAGAAATGAAAGAAGGAGAAGGTGTAACCACTTACCCATACAGTATCCTACCCTAACCCAAAATCTTTAATTGCATCCCTAAAGAAGTCCTACTTGATTTCAAACAGAGTGAGTTTACATTAGTGGCGATATACATGAGGGGCAAGCCTACGGTACTTGAACCCGCACTTATGACATTCTCTTGTGAGGGATGAGTGAACCTTTCATGAATTTTTGGATTGAGTGCTAACTTCTTAAGTGAGCTTGGAAAATGGAAACTATAGGAGGAGCAATTTGGAGTCCACCATGGCTTACATGATAGAACCAGAGTCCTTGATGAGTAAAGTCAATTCTTGAAGCTCAAATGCCATATTAGAACTATATGTTCATGAATGTTTAACTTGTTGCCTTGATGATAATGCATGAGTAGTGTGGGTAATTGCTGGTCCCAACTGATGTGTGAATAGCTCACCTTTGACTCATTGAAATGACCCTTAACTTTTGGAGGTGGGAACTAATTGATTTGCTTAAGGACAAGCAAAGACTTAAGTTTTGAGGAGTTGATAAGTGAGGATTTTGACTGCTTATTAACAACCTTTTTGCTCTTGTCTTAGTCCTAAAGTATCGAATTATGTTCCCAAAACTAACGCTGGAAGTTTGGTCCCCCATGATGAAATCTGACTCAAAAAGGAGTGTTCTGTAGCATAAGGCAATAAAGGGCACATAAGAAAAGATGTGCGGACCGCATAATTCTATTTGCGGCTACAACCCAAGCCAAGGATCCCAATAGAAAATTGGTAATGCAGTATGCTATAGAACCTCCTACATCCATTTGAAAATGTAGCGCCTCCGACAAAAGGGACGTTAGTACTATCGAATAGTACTAGTATATATGACTAAACACCCTCTCAAAACAAGCAGTAATGCAAGTAAGGACAATCATAATATCAGTTAAAGCCTCAAACAGTTTCTAAATGTCAAATTAGGAACAAGATAAGTTTTTTGTTAAATTCTGACATATTAAGTTGGGGAAATCTTTAGTACCGATTATCGGGCCCCCTTTTTTCCCTCTTATGCAATCGGGAGGTCGGGTTTATGACATTTGGACAACTCATTCCTTTTGGGAATTGGGTTTTGCATTTTTGAAGAATCGCCACCTAATGATTTAAGGTGCATTAGGACACCTATAAGGGTTCACTTCTAAGTTCGTTTAATAACCAGAGATAGGGTAAGGGCTTGAAATTATCCTAAGGGGAATGTGTTAGGCACCCCTCAGGATCCACTAGTGTGGTTCCCGGCTAGACAGTTTCTTGTAAATTTGTGCAATTTAGCAAATAGACAAGTATATGCTCGAATAGTAGGGGATTTAAATTTAAACACAAAAGAGTTTGAAAGAACAATTAAAAGAAGATGTTTTGAAAAGAAGTTTGCAAATAAAAGGGAAAGGGGGTCCTAAGTTTATATTTAATATGGATCACATCAATGCGATACCCGGTATGACACTCCTCAAAAGAGGGGATACACGTGGTATTAGCGCATCGGTCATCATATCCATATCTACCCTTCCCACCCCGTTAAGGTATTAAAGCGCGGATTGGTCTCGATTACTATTGCATGCTATTACCCGTCCCATTCCTATCAGTCCCAGAGGCACTTAAGACTACTATTCCTAGAAGGGAGGGATATAGGCTGACTTTGATGTTTCAAAAGGTGAAAAATCAAAGGCGACATACAAAACACATAATACTTCACGTTAGGGGGAGTATGTAAACAAATAAAAGGCTTAGGTATACCTACTCAAATAAACACATAAATAGCATGGCTTGAACATACGTTTAGGGTCTGAATTATTAAATACTAAGGCAAAGGGAAGTTCCAATTGAGGCAGACCAGTTTACTATATAACTCAGATAAGAAGTCCGAATCAGGCCTCCCTACTAGTTGTAGCAATTACTACTTAACAAAGGCGGATTTCATTTTACTATTATTATCACCTAAGGCTCGCCTAAATGTTTGGAGTGAGATCCTATGAACATGGTGCCTACTACTGATTCAGCATGTGGCCAAGAAATAATAGTTTTAAACGAACAATTTGAAAATCTTATAGGCATGCTTTCTAAACCGTGTTAAATAAAGGGGGAAGGTTGTTTAAAACTGGTTCAGAGTCGAATTGGTTTCAGATCCTATAGGCAGGATATCTAGTATTGCTCATTTTATTCCTATAGACATGATTTCTACAAAAAATGGTACTGATTCTTAACCTTATGGACATGATATCTGATTTTAACCATTTAGATCCTAAGAACATGGTGTCTAAATGTGACAATAACATGCAGAATTTAAGCAAATCCTATAGGCAGGTTCTCTAGATGCAGCGTTAAATATGCAGTATTTAGGTCCTATAGGCATACTCTCTAAATGTAGAACATGCAGAATTTTAGTAAAAACAGGTCTTATAAACATGGTATCTAAATACAGAATTAAACATGCATAATTTAAACAAACGGATCTTATAGGCATGATACCTAAATGCAAAGTTAAATATGTAGAATTTAAAACAACAGATCTTATAGGCATGATACCTAAATGCAGAGTTAAACAAATCTTATAGGCATGATTTCTACCCTTAAGCATGCATAATTACCCAGCCCTTTTCACTAGCCAACCCCAATGTTTATTACAAATTATTACAAACTGAATAATGAATTACATCAAGGAAGTATAAAGGAAAAGTTACAACCAAAGGAAGCCTGATTCTTGACTTCCTCTCTGAGTTATGGAATAAGCCACCTCAAATGCCATTGTTTCAAAGCCTTTCCCAGACTTGAGTGTGTCAAAGTTCTCTAAGGGTCTCAAGAGGACCCCGGGCAATACTCACACCCAAGTTGCATCACCAGATAGAGATGAGTGCAGTGTGGAAGGGCCAACCCTTATGTGTCCAAGTTCAGAGGGAGCTCAAGGGTCCCAAGTCAAGGCTCACACAAGAGGGGCAAAACTTAAGTCTAAGAATATGGTGGAAGTGCAGGAGTAGAGATTTAAAACAGAGTGGAGAATGGAGAGGGGAGAGGGGTGATGGGAGGACAGTAGTGGTAAGGCACATAGTTAATATTTTCATACAAAGGGGGTCAGGGGTTTGGGAATACATTGCAAGGAGCATATATCCTTAGGCAGGGATCAAGTTTGGGCACGCACAGTAATAGATAGTGCTGTCATGCCCATAACCAACCAGAACACACAACATATAGAGGGGATATGGAGGTTATGATCCTAGGGAAACAGGTTTGGGTCATGCACAACAATGTCCAATGCTGTCATGCCCCAAACCAACCAAAGATACCAAACACATAGGGGATGTGGGGGTTTAGGACTCATAAGTCCTAATAAGTGACTAACAGAATTCATACATTAGAAAGCTTTGATTCAGAATAGAAAGGACAGATTACAACATGCTTAATAATGGAACTTGATTGAACACAAACAGGAAACAAACAAGGGTGAAGGAAATAGTAAAGAAACATGTTGTCGTTGATGTTGAAAAATTAGTTAGAACATACCAGTAAATATGCAAATGCAGAAAGAAAAAGTAAGCAACCTTTCCATAGCCTAGCCTTGGCTTTCAGTCGGCTAGGTAAGGCAGCAACACAAGTAGCAACAGAGGAAAGAGAGAGAGAGAGAGAGAGAGAGAGAGAGAGAGAGAGAGAGAGAGAGAGAGAGATTTTTAGTGGAGTGTGTGTTCTGAACTCAAGTATTTTATTCCTTGTGTTCGTCTGTTTGAAAGAAGAGGGGTGCATGGTATTTATAGACTTTTGAAAACGTGTGAGAAATAAGGTAATAAGTAAAGTTCAATACAAATATGGAAATAATCAACAGTTAGAATCAATAAACCGAGTGGTTCCCCTTTAATTGAGGAATCACTTGTTTAACGGGGCTAACAGATTCAAAATAAGGAAAGAAAATCAGTTTGTAGGCAGACTGATTATTGCCATAAAAGAAGTAGTAAAACATTAAGGAAGCAATCGAGTCTAAGTACCGAAATACACTTATTTTTGGAAAAAGATTCAGCAAGGCAAAATAAGGTCAGGAATCAATTAGCTTTAACAGGCGAGTGAAATTAGAGTTTCACAAAAGAAAAGTTTGAAATGTCCCAATGTTGAAGATCAATCAAAGAAGGAGCCTCAGCATATAAATAGAGTGCACAAACATTAGACATGCGAGGCCAAACCTATTGGCAAAAGAAACAGCATGCAATAGTAGCACAAAGTTCAGTAGATAGCAAACATTCGAAGCATGATAGTCCAGTAGGTCGAGTCACATTGAATCAATAGTGAAGAAAAAATAGAGTATCAGAAGCATGCAAAGGGTCTCACAATAACAGATGAGAAGCCTTTTGAAAAGTTAGGGTTTCAAGCATAGTCGAGTTTAAAAGATAGTAAAAACCCAGAATTAGAGGAATCACATAAAGAAAAGAGATTCTGAAACAAGGAACCTCAAGTCGAGTAAGGTATTCAAACGAACAGTTTCAAACCCAAAGACATAGGTTCATTCAACAATAGTCAAGCTTAAAAGATGAAAATCAAATAAATTGAACAAGAACTTAACCAAACAAACACTTATCTAACAAACAGTTTCAGAACTCGAATGAACCCAAAGTAACTAGGGTTTTCAATATGCTGACTAAGATAAGAGAATAACATGAACACAACATAGTAAAATCACAGACACATTAAAATCAGAGAAAAGATTTTGAAAAGAAAAACTTGAAGGCAAAACCCTAATCGGAAAAGATGAAGAGTCTTTTTTTGAAAGAAAAGTTAAAGAAGCTTCGAGAATATGTTTAAAAACTCATGGCAAGCATGGATCTAAGGTAGATATGAAAGAAGTCGAAAAGGTCTTAGAGATTAGGGTTTCAGAAGAACCCAAAAGCAATGAGAAAGGCCTTGAAAGTTACCGATCTAACCAGGAGAGTGAGAAGTCTAACTCGAATGGCCATGGCTGGCCGGAGAAAGGTCAAGGATGACCGAAGAAGGGTCATCGAGCAAAGACTGGACCAAATCCCTTCAGAGTCTAGTCATGAGACCACATAACCAAACACATAGAAGCCCTAGAAGGCTGGTATAAGTCTCCAATGTCCTCGGAAGGCCATGGATTAGGGTGGATTAGGGTGGTGGCGGATAGGTTTTGAGGGTGTTGTAGAGAGGATTTGGAAGAGGAGGGATTCGGAGGCGGCGCATGGTAACAAATGAAAGGGTTTGGGGGGTAGTTCGTAATTAATTAAGGCAAGGGTCATTATTGGTTGTTGATCATTCAGACAACGGCCTAGATTAAAACGGGTAAGTGGGTGGTTTAATGAAACTGGGTTTGTGTTGGTTTAAATTGAAATTGGTTCGGGGTTCAATTGGGCTAGAATTAGGCTACAATTGAAATGAAATCTGGATAGATTTTAAATAGTCATTTTCCCATTTATTTTATAAAACATAGTAAATTAAATTCTGAAAATAAATTGAAAGTAATAAAATGATTTGTAACACATAATTATCAATTTAAAAATACTAGACTTAATTTTTATAACTATAAACGCAATTAAATCTTAAAGAGACTAATATTGCAATTATATGCAATTTAGCTTTAAAAATACTAAATAAATTTGTAAAAGTATAAAAAAATTATATTAGCTATATTTTGGCTTAAATATGAGAATCTAATAAATGAATCACCAAAAATGATAATTTTGGGAATAATTATTGGGGTTTTATGTATAAAATAGGGCAATAAATTGATTTAAAAATCTTTTAAAATTAAGGAAAAATAATAAAATATTTGGACATACTTATATATGCGTACATATGCTATTTTAAAAGTATTTTCCATAAAAAATATATAGGGAAAAATTGGGTATCAACAACTGCCCCTCTTTACCCGGGAAGGATGAAAGAGTTGCCGGGTAAAGATATGATGACTAATTTTGACTGAGCGAAATGGTTCGAAGAGGTTTAGGCTGCACACTGGCTTTTGAGATATCTACATATCCCTAGTTTTACAGGAATCAGGCCACATGTAGTTCAGGATCCATCTGCGGAGGATGCCAATAGAGACTTTTCTAGAATGGACGCAATATCTAGGGTCGGGTGTGTGATAGGTTTATCGGAATGATTAAGGTCTGGTATGGCTACTGGAACTGGAGCGGGATCGCTCCTGCTGAGATGGTCGTTGCTTGCCGGTTTACCTGTAAATAAGCAATACAAGCATATATTGTGCATAAATTTAAACATGATGCAAATTTCTGTCGGACCATGAAGGTTGTCTTTGGAAAGTTAGGATGACGTCCTTAGACCATGATGTCCTGGGCCATGAAGCATACAATAAAGGATTCGCAAGCCGTGAAATGATGCTCTTGGGCTATGAGGATGATACCTCCGAACCATGATGCCTTTGAATAATGATATGCAAGAGATTAAAAGGGATCCTCAGGCCATGACATGGTGTTCTCGGGCTATGAAGATGATGCCTCCGAACGATGATGCCTTTGGATAATTTGGCAATATTTCAGCCCATGAGATGTAGTATATGGCGATCTTTCAGCCCATGAGATGCAGTATGTGGTGATCTTTCAGCCCATTAGGCGATTTTTTAGCCATGCAATGTAGATGTGGCGATCTTTCAGCCGTGCAATGCAGTAGGTGGCGATCTTTCAGCCATGCAAATGTAGATGTGGCGATCTTTCAGCTGTGCAATGCAGTGGGTGACAATCTTTCAGCCATGCAAATGTAGATGTAGCAATCTTTCAGCCGTGCAATGTTGTAGGTGGCGATCTTTCAGCCATGCAAATGTAGATATGGCAATCTTTCAGCCATGCAATGCAGTAGGTGGTGATCTTTCATCCATGCAAATGTAGTATGTGGCGATCTTTCAGCCATACAGATGCAGATGGAAGTAGAGCTTAACCCGGAAGGCAGAATGGTAGCCTTATGCAATGCGAAAATGTAGATGGAGACAGTGTTTAGTCTTGGAAGGCATAATAGTAGCCTTATGCAATGCAGAAATTTAGATGGAGATAGTGTTTAGTCTCGGAAGGCAGAATAGTAGCCTTATGCAATGTGAAAATGCAGATGGAGACAACGTTTAGTCTCGGAAGGCAGAATAGTAGCCTTATGCAATGCAGAAATGCAGATGGAGATAGCGTTTAGTCTCGGAAGGTAGAATAGTAGCCTTATGCAATGCAGAAATGCAGATGGAGACAACGTTTAGTCTCGGAAGGCAGAATGGTAGCCTTATGCAAGAAATAAAATGGCAGGTGATAATAGAGTTGTCTTAGCTGATAGCAAATTGTAATATTGTGACCTCTAGGGACCTTATGACACACAAAATGTCACTACTGTGTGTGGATAGCAAATGTGGGTAAGTGCAATGGTTCTGAGAGTTGTTTTCCCGAACAATGTTCGTCTCATGAGTGTATAGTATGCTTGATGATTTCTCCATCCAAGTGCCTGCATCCAAAGAAAAATCGTGAGTTCTGCAAAGTGGGGAGGTTAGTTCGTATCCCTGCTGGCTCTACTTGACCTGCTCGGCTTTGATCTGGTGATACCGTATGTATCATTGGGGTAGCATTGCTAAACAAAGCAGTTTTAGTAATAAACATGCATGATTTCGTGAAAATATGACATAAGTATATAATTAAGAATAACTTTTAAATGAACCGATGACTGTGACGTGGTTCGGGACACTGCAACCTCTCTTGCTACGGAAATTTGAGGGACCTCCTCAAAATTCTGCCCAAGTTTAATGGGTTGATGCTTCTGGCTGTTGCTTGCGACGATCGACTGAAATTACTTCGGAATTTTGGGGGTCCTCCTCATAATTCTACCTCGTTTCCAATTGCAGGGGGAGGGGGGAATGAAATTTTATTAAATTGTGACCGAACCCATAGGGCTGCCTACGTATCCCCTCTTAAACGGGAATCAGGTCAGGCATAGTTCAAATACATCTATGAGGAAATCATGAAAATTGCACATAGTAACGATTGAATGCATCGGAATTAATTGTCTTTCGCCAAACTTCTCCGTCCATTTCTGCAAGTATGAGGGCTCCTCCCGTCAGAACCCGATGAACCATGTATGGACCCTGCCAGTTGGGAGAGAACTTCCCTTTGGCTTCATCTTGATGCGGAAAAAGTTTCTTTAACACCAGTTGCCCCGGTGTGAACTGTCTTGGCTTGACTCTTTTGTTGAAGGCTCTGGACATTCTGTTCTGATAAAGTTGACCATGGCAAACTGCATTCATTCTCTTTCCATCTATAAGGGCTAATTGCTCATAACGACTTTTCACCCACTCTGCGTCGTCGAGCTCAGCTTCCTGTATGATCCTTAGGGAGGGAATTTCTACCTCAACGGGAATGACTGCCTCTATACCGTAAACCAGCATATAGGGGTTGCCCTATTTGATGTGCAGACTGTGGTGCGATACCCCAATAAAGCAAATGATAAATTCTCATTCCACTGTTTATGCTTCTCTATCTTTTTTCCCAATATCTTCTTGATATTCTTGTTGGCGGCTTTAATGGCTCCATTCATCTGAGGTCTGTAGGAAATGGAATTCTTGTTTTGATCCTGAAGGTTTCACATATAGCTTTCATCAAGTCACTATTGAGGTTGGAGCCATTATCAGTAATGATCGACTCTGGAATCCCGAATTGACAAACAATGCGGTCACGGACAAAGTCTGCCATGACTTTTTTGGTTACTGCTCTCTAAGATGCTGCTTCGACCCATTTGGTGAAATAGTCAATTGCTACCAGGATAAATCTGTGTCCATTGGAAGCGGCAGGCTCGATTGGTCGAATAACATCCATCCCTAAGCGGCAAATGGCAATGGTGAGCTTGTTTTATTAAGCTCATTTGGAGGTACCTTTATTATGCCTGCATGTATCTGACACCAGTGGCATTTCCGGACATACTGGATGTAGTCTGTTTCCATAGTCATCCAAAAGTACCCAGCCAGGAGTATCTTCTTTGCTAAGACAAAACCATTCATATGTGGGCCGCAGGTCCCAACATGAATTTCCTCTAGTAGCTTGGATGCTTCATTTGCGTCAACACACCTTAGTAATCCCAAATTAGGAGTCCTCCTATATAGGATTCCTCCGCAGTGAAAGAAATTATTGGACAACCTCCGAAGCGTGCGTTTCTGAGTAGGATTTGCAAGCTCTAGGTACTCTCCTTTTTCCAAATATTCCTTGATATCATGAAACCAAGGCTTTCCGTCTACTTCTTTTTCAACACAGGCACAATAAGCTGGCTTATCATGGATCTTTACTGGAATGGGATCAATGAAATTTTTGTCTGGATGCTGTATCATGGATGATAGGGTAGTCAATGCATCAGAATTCATTCTAGATTCTGGAAACATGTTGGAATTCTGTCTTCGTGAACCTTTTCCTCAATTCCTATACATGATGCAGATACGGGAGTATCTTGGAGTTCTTGGTTGCCCATTCTTCACGCACCTGATGTATGAGTAGGTCCAAATCTCCAATCACTAGCAATTCTTGAATGTTCATGTCAATGGCCATTTTGAGCCCTAGGATGCAAGCTTCATACTCGGCCATGTTGTTGGTGCACGGGAACCTGAGTTTGGCAGACACCGGATAATTCTGACCGATTTTTGATACTAGGAACGCCCCTATTCCAACTCCTTTGAAGTTTTCTGCTCCATCGAAAAACATTCACCAACCATCATAGGATTCTGCAATGTCTTCTCCTATGAATGATACCTTTTTATCAGGAAAATATGTTTTCAGGGGTTCGTATTCTCCATCCACGGGATTTTCAGCAAAGTGATCTGCTAGTGCCTGTCCCTTGATTGCTTTTTGAGTCACGTAGACAATGTCAAACTCACTCAACAGGATTTGCCACTTGTCTAGCTTGCCAGTGGGCATGGGCTTCTGGAAGATGTACTTCAAAGGATCCATCCTTGATATGAGATATGTAGTATAGGCACAGAAGTAGTGCCTCAGCTTCTGAGCTACCCAAGTCAAAGCACAACAGGTGTGCTCTAACAGAGAATACCATGCCTCGTACGGGGTGAACTTCTTACCGAGGTAATATATGGCCTGCTCTTTCCTCCCCGTTTCATCATGCTGCCCCAAAACACAACTAAACGCTCCATCCAATATTGCAAGGTAGAGTAATAGTGGTCTACCTGGCTCGGGCTGGACCAAGACTGGTGGTGTTGACAGGTATTCCTTGATTCTGTCGAAGGCCTTTTGGCAGTCAACAGTCCATTTGGTAGCGGCGTCCTTCTTCAACATCTTAACGATTGGCTCACAGATAACTGTAGACTGTGCTATGAATCTGCTGATGTAGTTCAGTCGCCCCAAGAAACTCATCACATCCTTTTTGTTCTTTGGCGGTGGCAATTCTTGAATAACTTTGACTTTTGATGGATCCAATTCTATTCCTCGGCGACTCACAATGAACCCAAGCAACTTTCCAGCAGGAACCGCAAATACGCACTTTGCGGGATTCAGTTTCAGGAATCTATTGAAGAACTTCCTCAAATCTTCCACGTGATCGGTAGATTTCTTGGACTTGATGATGATATCATCTACATATACCTCAATCTCTTTTTGTATCATATCATGGAAAATGGTGGTCATGGCCCTCATGTAGGTGGCCCCTGCATTCTTCAGCCCAAACGGCATCATATTGTAATAGTACATTCCTCACGGCGTAATAAAAGCCGTTTTCTCAGCATCTTCTTCATCCATCCAGATCTGATGATAACCAACGAAACAATCTACAAATGATTGCAACTCATATTTGGCACAATTGTCGATCAGGATATGTATGTTTAGCAAAGGGAAGTCGTCTTTCGGACTGGTCCAGTTAAGATCCCGGTAGTCGACACAGACTCTGGCCTTCCCGTCCTTCTTTGGTACTGGTACGATGTTGGTTAACCATGTAGGGTATTCTACTACCCTGAGAACCTTAGCTTTGACCTGCTTGGTGACTTCTTCATTGATTTTCAAACTCATATCAGGCTTGAACTTTCTGAGTTTTTGCTTTACCAGCGGACATGTTGGATCGGTTGGTAGTTTGTGAGCCACAATATATGTACTCAGACCAGTCATGTCATCGTACGACCAGGCGAATATGTCCTTATATTCCCTTAGAAATTCTGTGTATTTCTTCTTTTCTGATGTGATAAGTGAACGTTGATTCGTGTTTCTTTGACGTTTTCTGCATCTCCCACGTTAACAATCTCAGTCTCGTCCAGGTTGGACTTAGGTCTGTTTTCAAAATTCTCAACTTCTTTAACAATCTCCTCCGGTATGTCATCTTCCTCTGAATCTATGTCCGTTTGTTGCGTTGTCCCATTGCATGTCACAATCATTGGTTCATCAAGATAAGTAATAGTAATGTTGTATAAGTAAAGTAATGAGATAAAGATAATAATGAGTGTTGATTCATAAGAAAAATGCTTTTATAAACTGCATAATTGTTTTGAACATTGGAGATCTTATTGCGGGAATTAAAAATACGCGAAAAATAAAATCTTTTAGTAAATAAAACAGTGCTTGTTTTAGCCTTGCTACCCTGAGGCTCATCGGGCTCTGGTTGTCCTGATGGTCTAGTTATTGAGGCACGCTCCTTTGCTCACAGCATGTATGGAAGGGCTTTTCCCCCTCCTCCTCGAGAACAACACAACAGTCCATGTCATTGTCTTCTAAGAACAAGTTCTTCACCACTGCCATTGCTTCCTCTTCATCTGACCCATAAATAATATTGGCCGGTTGGAAGGTCTGCTCCAGATGTGGTATTGGCTGCTCTAATGGATAGTAAGGACTGCGCCATGGTAATGACCAGTTGTTGAATTCTTCCCAGGTGTACTCATATCCCAGACCGAAAGTACTGCCATGTTTCTTGAGCTTTATGGATTTAGCGATTCCTTGGAGGTTCTTGCCGAGCCCTTTGCCAGGTTCGTACCCACTCCAATTCAGTATACTCTCAATCTTGTTATCCCACCATTTGTCTTTGTCAACAGCATTTACCTGTTCAATGTGATGGTAAGTCTCTTTGCCTAGCTTCCTTCTCCCTTCGATTGCCGGAATGGTCTGGCAACTGTATATAGGGTTGCTCCCGTCGCCGTGAATGATCACTTCCTGGTGATTCCATTCGAACTTTACAGCCTGATGCAGTGTTGATGCTACGACCCCAACAACATGAATCCATGGTCGTCCCAATAACAGATTGTAAGATGCTGGCACATCTATAACCTGGAAATCAACATCGAACCAGGTTGGCCCTATTTGCAAGCATAGAATAATCTCCCCAATAGTGGACCTCTGGGAGTTATCGAAAGCCTTCACATTGATAGCTCCATCTTTTATCTCGTGCACTCCCTTACCCAACTTCTTGAGTATTACCAACGGACAAATGTTGAGACTGGATCCTCCATCGATCAGGATTCTGGTGATAAAATAGTCTTCGCATTGCACGGTGATGTGCAGTGCCTTGTTGTGCCCCAGCCCTTCAAGTAGCAGCTCGTCCTCATGAAAAGTGATCTTATGGCTCTCCAACACTTGTCCTACCATGTTAGCCATTTCTCCGCCAATGATGTTGCTCGGTATGTATGCCTCACTCAGTACCCTTAGTAGAGCATTCTTGTGTGCCTCAGAATTTTGTAGCAAAGCAAGAATGGAGATTTGTGCTGGCGTTTTGTTCAACTGGTCGATGACCGAGTATTATTTGGCCTGTATCTTGCTCCAAAGATCGTCTGGACCTGTCTCAATAATGGGTGGCTGGTTAGAGGCCTGCTTGCTTGACTCGACTAGGTGTTCCGGGTATAAACCCTACTAGTTCTCGTCATACCCTGTGCGACAATAGTCTCTTCGAATCTGACCTTGCCTTTCCTCCTTGCCTCGGCTGTATAGTCCTAGGGTACATCCTTTGTAGGGAATGGTGTCATGGTAGACATCGCCACTGGGATGGGCGTGGCTATCCTTACTCCGAACGGAGCCTGTGCTTTGGGTGGTAAAACTGCAACTTCAAATGGTGTGGGTGCATTTTTCGGAGACACGAATTCGACCTCAATTGGCGCTGGTGTCTTTGCAGACGATATTGCTTCAAACTCAAGTGGCACAAACATATTTACCTCAGCATCCCCAGATGGCTGAATCTGGACTATAATTGGATTAAGAGTAACTATTGGCTTCTTTGGGTCATCACCTTCTGCGATCAACCCGATTGATCCCTCGGGATCCCAATAATCCTCTATTTCAATCATGTGAACGCCTCCTGTTGACATCCAATTTTGTCCCTCATTTCTTCCAATTAATTTCCTCGAGCTTCTACGCCATTAATATATCAAATACTTTATTTTTCAGTACTATTTTCCATTTATTATTATTATTGTTAAATTGTTATTACTATTATTATTTACTATATTATTATTTTTACTACTACTACTACTACTATATTATTATATTATTATTTTTATTACTATAGTATTATTATTATTGATGTCAATGTTCTTATAATTTTTAGTACTCTTTTATTACTACTAATTTTACTACAAGTTTAATACTATTAATTTATCATTATTATACACTTATTATTATACAATAAGGTTATTTGATTCAAAATGTAGAAGTTCAAGAGAAATGAGTAAAGAAAGAATTGAAAATCAAACAAACCCAAAAGCTATCCATCGCAAAGCCCACTTCAAAATTAATTGACCAAACGACCCAAGTCTTTCTCACCCCAAATGAGCAGGCCCAATCCGCCAAATAACCTGCTCCATAACTTGTCAATGGGTCTATTTTAAAATACTCTAGAAGGCTAATCTTAGCCATTAATCTTATTCGATCCAACGGTCTGTATTATTCCATCATATAGGACATATCATCAGGTTTGCTAAAATTCTGAAGCCCAAATCTCTCTCATCTCTTTTCCCACACGACTCTCTTCACCCTTTACCTCTTTCATGCCAACTTTCAAACTCCATCTGCCATAGACAAAGCTTGTCCCTCTATTTTGGTGAAAATTATCCTTCTCTCTCCATTTTATCGCTTTAGACATTTCGTTTCTTTATCCTCAACGTATCTTTGACGATTTGGTCAACAAAAGAGCCAAAAGAACCTTTTCAAAAAATCAGATTTAGGAAACGACTCTTTTAAAATCCTAGTCCGTGACCCTCTCATTTTGAATTTCAAACTCAATCTCTAACCCTAGACTTTTCCCCTATAAATACTATTGTTTTGAAGTGAAAGGGGGGATTTATTTTTGGGCGGCCACCATTTTTGAACTTTAGGTTTCAGCCGCCTACTTCACTTTAAAGCTTGAACAGGGACCATAAAAAATTTCTCTCAACTCAATCTTTCAATCTTGATCTTTCTTTTAGCACTTACAGTCTGATGCTCAAAGTTCTTTAATTTTATCGCTCAACTCTTGTCTTGTGGAGAAGATCTAAAACCTCGAAAGTTCCAGTTCACTGCACCACAAGAGGTAAATTCGACTCCACTCTATTTATTTTTGTTATTTTTAAATTACTGTATTTTAGAAAATCATGCTTCAGGATCAGTGGCGGACCAGAATTTTGTGCAAGCGGGTTCAGTCCGAGAAGTCCATAACTAACATAAGCGCTATAAGCCGCGTAAGCGGTTCAAAAATAATTTTTATACAAAATTTACCTTGCTTTAGCTATAATTTATACATATACACAATATTATTTTTTGACGAAGCAGGTTGAGTTGAACCCACTTCTCACCACTTAGGTCCGCCCCTGTTCAGGATCTTTGTATTATAAAGTATTATTTATGCTTGTAGGTTCTTTTCTGTTATGAATTTCGAATAGCAGCCGTTTAAAAAATATGGTTTGCTCCTCTATCATATGAATGTGACAATAGAGTTGTCCCTTTGAGAAGCCATGTCTCAGGCACATATATAGTTGCATGCGTTTTTTAAAGCTTAGCTATAAGATTGATATTAGAAAATCATGTTGTTTGGGACCACTGCTTAGTTTCAATATTAGAACGAGAATGATATGGTAATATAATCTTAAGGGATACATGCTTAGATTTCCTTATCAAATATACAGTAGGAAAGTCGTTTTACTTGAAAATTGGTATCCACATTTTAATAGTCTATAAGACACCATGACTATAAGAAATTTATTTTTCTTTTACATGAATTAAATAGAATACTTATGGGAACTGTTGCTATAAAGTTCTTGATAAGTTCAAATGTTAATTTGGAAGCCATGTTGTAGGGTCTTTCTCTCATAACTGAAATTTCGAGTTCAAGTTGAGTAATTAGTTTAAATATTTTATCCCATATGGTCGTCTATATTCTGTTAAGTTGATAGATTAAATACAATTCTATTATTTTTGAAATCTTGGTAACATATTTGAACGTCTCGCCCCTATTTCATGTTGTAGACGTTATTGCCATGCCTGAAAGCCATATCTTTAGGATTTTAAGTGAAGAAGATATGTCAATGTATGGTATCCTCACATTATAAAACATTTGCTGATATGTCTAGTCTCATGTTCAAAGGATATGTGTAGCTTATATTCTTGTAACTTTTTTACTATCCAAAGTTAAAATACTCCTAAGGATTATCTTGAATATGTCTACATAGAGTATCCTCATGATAGTGTGAAGTACTGATAATGGTTACTTTGATGATGTAGAAACGCCTACATGTTACATTTGACTATGACCATATGAGTATCTATGGCCTGCTTTAGTTTTTTTCTTCTTTTTGTTTCTTATTTGATACCCTGTTAAAATAAGATTCTGCCCTTCTAATTGTTTCCTTTCTTTTCCTTTCTCTTTATTTTGCATGACACACCGGAGCCGAAGAGTTTCATGGTGAGACTCAATGATGCCGCTGCTGCATAGAGACGGCACATCCTCATCTTTTCCACTTCTTACATCATATGCCCATAAATACAGAAGAGAAAATCTCTGGGAGCTGAACATGGCTCTTGAACCTTCCTTTCTGCTTCACTTATTTTATCTTTTAGTTGTCTTATTAACTAGTTTTATCCTTTAGCTGTGTGATCGGCCATTAAGATGTAAATTTACTATATAATCAGTCTTACGGTGTGTTTGGTATAACGGAAAATGTTTTCCGTGGAAAATTTTTTGCAAGAAAATGTTTTCTTGGAAAATAAGTAGCACTCTTATTCATTTTCCGGTGTTTGGTACGCAAATTAAGGAAAATGACTTCTCAAGAGTATTCATAAATATTTTAGATATAATAAACATGAAGCCATAAACTTTCAAACCAACAACCTTTTGGATCCACAAATTTCATAAACTTTTGAACCGCTAAACTTTCAATACTGCGGAATTTCGAACCCATAAACTTTATAATTTCTAAACCCGTAAACTTCCAAACACATAAATCTCCTAACTCATAATTTTGGAACTTGTAAAATTTTGAGCCTTTAAACCGATAAATAATAAAATGAAAAACTATAAAATATATTAAATTTTTTTTTTCGGGGGTGGGGGCAGTAAAACAAAAAAAACAGAAATTTAAATTACAGAAAAATAAAGTAAAAAAAAAATTTGTGTGTGTGGGGGGGGGGGGGGGTTTGGGGTGGGTGGTGTAGAAAAATGAAAAAACAGAAATTTGAAATTGCAAAAAAAAAAAATTAAGGTAAAAAAATAATTTGGGTGGGGTGGAGGGGTAGTAGGGTGGGTGGTAACGGAAAAACTGATTTTTTTTTTTTTAAAAAGAAACCTTTTTGTTGGAGAGGGGGTGGGGTGGGTTGGTGAGGGTCAAGAAGGTTGAGAAAGAACTTTGGAAAATGTTTTCCCTTCTTTTGATAAGGAAAACATTTTTCTCCAATTGGAAGAAAATGAATTGATAAGAAAAATGTTTTCTAAAACATGTAAGCCAACCAAACATGGGAAAATTGGAGAAAATGTTTTCCTTCATACCAAACACACCCTTAATGGTGTAGATTTTATTTTATGAAAGTACTCATTTATCACATAGTACTTACACCTAATTTAAACACTTTTACAATACTAATTGTTAAGTCTGTTAAGGCATTATAAAATCAACGATGTCTTTTAAACTTCTTCTCTCCACTTTACCCATTTTGTAAAATTGACAACTCTGCTTTTGTGATTTTTAAAGAACTGAAACTAATAGTATTTCTAAAACACAAAAGATGTTTGTTAGATGTTTGTTTTGTGACTGATGAATCCATTTTTTTACAATCAAAGATTAGCTACTGTTTTGGTATATCATTTGATAAAATATTTTAGTTATGCGTTCTTTCCTCCAAATACTTTCAATATACTAAATCATTTTTCTAATAAGTCTTTCATTAATTAATCTATGTTTGGCCGGTTAACCGTAATTAGCGGATCATATAGGGTGCCTTAATAACCTTCCCTATAGGATTAATTAGAGCTCTTACTCATAATCTCTAAGGTTAAGTAGACCATAAACAGAGTTAACTTTAAGCACTATATAACTAAAATTGGTGTCCTAATTCACCGTTAAAATAATTAGGTGGGGACTCTCTTTAATTAATTAACCTCAGAATTACCAATATGTTATACTCTAATTTGACCCGTGTTAAAATGGGGTATAACATCTACCCTTATGGTCTGGCAGGGGGTTATTGCGGACATTCGGAGCGGGTTCTTTTGCCACAATAATCTTGTTATCGATCAAGGACTGGATCTTGTCTTTCAAAGAACGATATTCATTGATGGTGTGCCCCCTTCATGCCGGAGTGGTATGCACAAGATTTGTTTGGGTTAACCCACTGAGAAGGGTTCTCAGGAGTTGCAGCAGGGATGGGGGTAACATAACCAACATCTTTGAGTCTCTCGTACCACTGGTCAATAGGTTCAACAATGACTGTATATTGTTTCGGAGGTCTGCGGTCAAAATTTGGTCGAGGTCTAGGGAAGTTTTGGCATGCAGAAGGTGATTGATAGTGGGATGGTTGAGTATTGTAGATTTGGTTAACATGTGCGGGTTGAGAATATCTAGGTGAAGTAGGCTGATATGTGGGAGGCGGAGGTGAATGATAAGGTGGTGGTGGAGCTTGGTAAGAGGGTGAAGGTGCTTGGTAGTTTGGAGTAGGCTGATATGTGAGTGGAGGTGTTGGGTAAGTTTGGTATTTGATAGGAGATTTGGTCCTTTGTGCAACCATCACGGCTCCTACGTCCCTTTTCTTGGACACACCACCGGACTGCAAAGCCTTATTTATAGCTTGCAAGGCCTCGAAGTTTGTAACCATACCGCTTTTGATGCCCTCTTCAATCCTTTCACCCAGCTTGATAATGTCGGAAAATTTATGGCTCTCAATCATCATTAAACTTTCATAATACTGCGGGTCCTGAGCCCAGACAAAGAACTTGTTCATCTGTTCCTCCTCTAAGGCAGGTTTGACCTTAGCAGTTTCGGACCTCCAGCGAGTAGCATACTCGCGAAATATTTCTGTGTGCTTCTTCTTTTGATTCTGAATGTAGAACACATCCGGCGCATTCTCTGTGTTGAATCTGAACCTGTCCATAAAGTCGGACGCCATGCCTACCCAGCTTGACCACTTCTTCGGATCTTGGCTAATATACTAAGACAAAGCATCTCCCTTCAAACTCCTCATGAACAACTTCATGCAGATTCTTTCATCTTTCCCTACTCCAACTAGCTTGTCACAGTATGTTCTCAAATGGACCCTTGGATCCCCTGTATCATCAAACATCTCGAACTTAGGAGGTTTGTACCCCTCGGGCAGTTTGACGTCGGGTTGTATGCAAAGATCTTCATAGTTCAGCCCCTCAATTCCCTTGCTTCCTTCAAAGCCTTGAATCCAGCTAGTCAATTTCTTAAGTTTCTCAGCCAGGTTCCTGATGAACAAGTCTTTATCATCAGACTCGGATGTGCTTGAGATATGTTGGGTGGAGTGTGACATGGTCTCCACGTAGATGGGGGTGTTATGGTGGGTGTGAAAGTGGTCATTTGTGGAGTTTTGGAGCTTTGGGATGAGTAGCGGAGTGTTATTTGGGGTATGGCAGGTGTTGCATTGGGTCTTTGGTAGAATAGTGTGAGGAGCGGGATGATTCTGTTGCTTTGGGATGTTTTGAGGTGGTGTAGGGTTTTAAGTATTGGGAAAGGTGATATCCGGGGTGCTCAGGAAAAATGACAAGCTTGCCAGATTCCAAACCTGATTGAGTTTTTCCTGGAATTTCAGGAATTTCTGTTCAAGTTAGGATACATTTTCCTTAGGAACCTGAGTACCATGACCATTAGTGGCCTCTACCCGTTCAGTTGAATTTTTCTTTCTGACGTTGTTCAAATCTTCCATCTTGCCTTTGTTTTTGTTTTGACTGGACTAAGAGGAGGAGTGGGTGGATGGCTCCTGGATCTCGTGGAATAGGATGATGTTGCTAGAGTGCACGAACTATCCTTTGGGGAGGGGAATAATAAGAAAAAATAAAAAATAAAAACAAAAGGTAATCAAGTTAGTGAGGATTATAATAAGTGTTGCAATATTTAAACACATAGTGCAATAATGTAAATCGTATCCTAATTTGGGGACCTCTTTGTGCCCGAGCTAGGCCTAGCGACAAATTGATTTGGAGAACTTAGGATACTAAATGCCTCATTTTATTGATAAAAGTAGACGAATCCCAAATTGACACTAAATAAACAGGAAATGAAAAATCACTAATGGCCATTGGCCTTATTACATTTGATAAAGTGGAAAGAAAAAACTCCTATCTACTTGGTCCTAGAAGGACCTTCCCCAGATTCGGCATCTTTGGCTCCGTCGAACGGCTTCCCCAACTCGCAAAGTACCAGCAGTAGGTAGGCTCTGGCTAGATATCCGCCTTCGTTTCCTTCAGCATTTTGGCAGTCTTCGACCCTCTTGAGAAACTTTATTTCCAACTCCACTATGCCTCGCTCCAAGTATCCCAGTCATTTGTTGGCACTGACAGCCATGTCCTTCCATTCCTCAATCAGTTTCTGGTTGGCCTCTTGCATCTCGCGGTGTTCACTCTCGCATTCACAGATCTTTTTGCGCAACTGGTTGTATTTGACTTGTTCCTCGGCCTTCTCATCTATGATTCTGTGACCTCGAACAAACCCAGGCTAGCCCAGACCATCATGATTATCCTCCAACCAGCCTGAATAGTAGGGAGTACAACCAGCGTGGTATCTGTCTGGCTCGATGGTATCCTTCCCCATGACGATCTTGCAGTACCACATATGCTGAGCTTGGCACTTGTAAGGACTATCATCATCCTAGAAGTTATCCCGGAAATGACTCATCTTGTCGACCCTGGGTACAACCTGCTTACTACCAGCTTGTCTTATAACTCGGAGAGGGACGTAAGGGTATGTTCCTCTCAGATCGATCAATATCAGAAAAGGTGCATCTCTGGATGGGGCGATGAATTCCTCGGTCGGAAACCACTCGAACATCCATTGTACCTGGTCCTCAGTTAGGTTATCAAATAACTCTACCCATCTTTTGACATCTTCTGGCTGAGCGAACATATTAGGCATGTAATTCATTCGCTTCGGATGATGGAAAGCGATATGATCATCCCAATCCCTTCGCTGAATCTTTTGTCGGTATTCACCCCTTTGGAGATGCTCCATGAGCCAGAGCTAAAGTAGAAAATTGCAGCCTTCGAAGTGTTTTGCTCCTTGTTGAAACTTCTCTAAGGCTTGGTATATGTCGGCAATGATCATGGGCATGATGCTGAATGGCTTCCCACCAATCCCTTCCATTAGAGTTTTAATTACCATAGCCAGCCTAGTGTGGATTCTTGCTTTCTTCATTGGAAACATGATCAACCCCAGGAAACAAAACATGAATACAAAGACCCTTCGGTGAATGTGCCCTAATGATGTGATGGAAAATTCGTCAGGATAGGTACGGTAGGATTTGCTGTGACCGTGCCTTTCATATAAATAGTCAAAAGGGATGTAGGATTGCTTCTGACATGTCAGTTCTGGATTCTTTTTCAGACCCATCATTTTGAGGAAGCCCCTGCCCTTGCAGTTCTCAGGCATTAACAGACCCGGGTTTCCCATACTATACCGGCCAATCCTCCTATCTCCTCTAGCAAGGGTGTCATTTCAATGCCCCCGAAGCGGAATACGACTCTCTCACAATCCTGGAACAAAGTAGCAGCTTCTATGATCTTGTTGTTAGGTTGGATTTCCAGAAGAGAAGGTAGGTTTCCCAGATACTTTCTGACGAGAGTTTGATCACTAGAGTGAAGATTTTTCTACCAACTTATCAGCCTTGGATGGATGTTGGTGACCATGCCGAATCTAGGGACTTCGTGCCTCATATTTCTGCAAGACAAATAAGGTTAGGCCTTTACCCCCACCAGACTCGACTATTTATCATCAACAATTAGCATGAAACATTTAGTTCTCCAAATAAATGCACAGAACGTGGTGATGTCCGTTTGGGTTTAGGGAAACCCAGTGGACTTTGGACAAGGCTATCCTAAATGATCATTATGTGGACACCATAACTGACCCGACTAGGTTTGACAGAGTAAGGTTTCTATGGGGTTCTAGACTGGTACCCTTGAGAGGACAACTCAAGGGGAAAAGGCACGGAGTCGTCGACTGCACCGCTGATCGACTGATTTTACCGTAAATATGACTTTCCGAATTTAGGGGGTAATAATATAGGAAGAGTGCAAACACTCATTATAAGCGTTGCTATGGTATTAGTTTGACATGAGTGGAGTATGATGTTGAGAATGATTATGCAATAATTAAAAGCATGTTGGCACATATTTACACGTTTAAGAAAGCAGTAAATACAGTAGTTTCATAATTTAAATCAGTAGTAAAGGAAAGAAACAAAGAAGACAAGCCAGTTTTGCAATTTAAAAAGAAATTAAATGCTTGAAGAAATATTAACAAGCAATTGCACATAAGGGAGGTACAAATTCACAAGAACAATCTGAAGTGGTAAAAGCCTAAAAATCCCCAGCAGAGTCGCCATGCTGTCGCGCCCTTTTTTTCCCCTCTTATGCAATCGGGAGGTAGGGTTTATGACATTTGGACAACTCATTTCTTTTGGGAATTGAGTTTTGCATTTTTGAAGAGTCGACACCTAATGATTTAAGGTGCATTAGGACACCTATAAGGGTTCACTTCTAAGTTCGTTTGATAACCAGAGATAGGGTAAGAGCTTGAAATTATCCTAAGGGAAAGGTGTTAGGCACCCCTCAGGATCCACTAGTGTGGTTCCCGACCAGACAGTTTTGTGAATTTGTGCAATTTAGCAAATAAACAAGTATAGGCTCAAATAGTAGGGGATTTAAATTTAAACACATAAGAGTTCGAAAGAACAATTAAAAGAAGATGTTTTGAAAAGAAATTTGCAAATAAAAGGGAAAGGGGGTCCTAGGTTTATATTTAATATGGATCACATCAATGCGATACCCGGTATGACACTCCTAAAAAAAGAGGATACATGTGGTATTAGCACATGTGTCATCATATCCATATCTACCCTTCCCAGCCCGTTAAGGTGCTAAATCACGGATTGGTCTCGACCACTACTGCATGCTATTACCCGTCCCATTCCTATCAGTCCCGGAGGCACTTAGGACTACTATTCCTAGAGGGGAGGGATATAGGCTGACTTTGAAGTTTCAAAAGGTGAAAAATTTAAGGCGACATACAAAACACATAATACTGCACGTTAGGGGGAGCATGTAAAAAATAAAAGGCTCAGGTATACCTCCTCAAACAAACACATAAATAGCATGGCTTGAACATACGTTTAGGGTCTGAATTTTAAAATGCTAAGGCAAAGGGAAGTTCCAATTGAGGCAGACCAGTTTACTATATAACTCAGATAAGAAGTCCGAATCAGGCCTGCCAGCTGGTTGTAACAATTACTACTTAACAAGGGCGGATTTCATTTTAATGTTATTATCACCTAAGGCTCGCCTAAATGTTTGGGGTGAGATGCTATGAACATGGTGTCTACTACTGATTCAGCATGTGGCCAAGCAATAACAGTTTTAAACGAACGATTTGGAAATCTTATAGGCATGCTTTCTAAACTGCATTAAATTAAGGGGGAAGGTAGTTTAAAACTGGTTCAGAGTCGAATTGGTTTCAGATCGTATAGTCAGGATATCTTGTATTGCTCATTTTATTCCTATAGACATGATTTCTACAAAAAAGGGTACTGATTCTTAACCTTATGTGATAATAACATGCAGAATTTAAGCAAGTCTTATAGGTAGGTTCGCTAGATGCAACGTTAAATATGCAGTATTTAGGTCCTCTAGGCATACTGTCTAGATGTAGAACATGTAAAATTTTAGTGAAAATAGGTCTTATAGACATGGTATCTAAATGCAGAATTAAACATGCATAATTTAAACAAACGAATCTTATAGGCATGATACCTAAATGTAAAGTTAAACATACAGAATTTAAAACAACATATCTTATAGGCATGATACCTAAATGCAGAGTTAAACAGATCTTATAGGCATGATTTCTACCCTTAAGCATGCATAATTTCCAGAGGAAGCCTGATTCTTGACTTCCTCTCTGAGTTATGGAATAAACCACCTCAAATGCCATTGTTTCAAAGCCTTTCTCAGACTTGAGTGTGTCAAAGTTCCCTAAGGGTCTCAAGAGGACCCTGGGCAGTGCTCACACCTAAGTTTCATGACCAGATAGAGATGAGTGCAGTGTGGAATGGCCAGCCCTCATGTGTCCAAGTTCAGAGAGAGCTCATGGGTCCCAAGGCAAGGCTCACAAAAGAGGGGCAGAACTTAAGTCTAAGAATATGGTGGAAGTGCAGGAGTAGAGATTTAAAACAAAGTGGAGAATAGAGAGGGGAGAGGGGTGATGGGAAGACAGTAGTAGTAAGGCACAGATTTAATATTTTCATACAAAGGGGGTCAGGGGTTTGGGAATACATTGCAAGGAGCATATATCCATAGGTAGGGATCAAGTTTGGGCACGCACAGTAATAGATAGTGCTGTCATGCCCATAAACCAACCAGAACACACAACATATAGAGGGGATATGGAGGTTATGATCCCAGAGAATTAGGTTTGGGTCATGCACAACAATGTTCAATGCTGTCATGACCCAAACCAACCAAAGATACCAAACACATAGGGGATGTGGGGGTTTAGGACTCATAAGTCCTAATAAGTAACTGACAGAATTCATACACAGGAAAGCATTGATTCAGAATAGAAAGGGAAGATTACAGCATGCTTAATAATGGAATTTGATTGAACACAAACAGGAAACAAACAAGGGTGAAGGAAATAGTAAAGAAACATGTTGTTGATGCTGAAAAATTAGTTAGAACATACCAATAAAGATGCAAATGCAGAAAGAAAAAGTAAGCAAGTTTTCCACTGCCTAGCCTTGGCTTTCAGCCGGCTAGGTAAGGAAGCAACACAAGTAGCAACAGAGGAAAGAGAGAGATTTTTAGTGGAGTGTGTGTTCTGAACTCAAGTATTTATTCCTTGTGTTCGTCTATTTAAAAGAAGAGGGGTGCAGGGTATTTATAGCCTTTTGAAAACATGTGAGAAATAAGGTAATAAGTAAAGTTCAATACAAATATGGAAATAATCAACAGTCAGAATCAATCAACCGAGTTGTTCCTCTTTAATTGAGGAATCACTTGTTTAACGGGGCTAATAGATTCAAAATAAGGAAAGAAAATCAGTTTTTAGGCAGACTTATTATTGCCATAAAAGAAGTAGTAAAACATTAAGTAAGCAATCGAGTCTATGTACCACAATACACTTATTTTGGAAAAAAGATTCAGCAAGGCAAAATAAGGACATGAATCAATTAGCTTTAACAGGTGAGTGAAATTAGAGTTTCACAAAAGAAAAGTTTGAAATCAGTCCCAAGATTGAAGATCAATCAAAGAAGGAACCTCATCATATAAATAGAGTGCACAAACATTAGACATGCGAGGCCAAACCTATTGGCAAAAGAAACAGCATGCAATAGTAGCACAAACTTCAGTTGATAGCAAACATTCGAAGCATGATAGTCCAGTAGGTCGAGTCACATTGAATCAATAGTGAAGAAAAAATAGAGTATCGGAAACATGCAAAAGGGCTCACAGTAACAGATGGGAAACCTTTTGAAAACTTAGGGTTTCAAGCATAGTCGAGTTTTAAAGATAGTAAAAACCCAGAATTAGAGGAATCACATAAAGAAAAGAGATTCTGAAACAAGGAACCTCAAGTCGAGTCAGGTATTCAAATGAACAGTTTCAAACCCAAAGAAATAGGTTCCTTCAACAATAGTAAAGCTTCAAAGATGATAATCAAATAAATCGAGCAAGAACTTAACCAAACACGACAGTTTCAGAACTCAAATGAACCCAAAGTAACTAGGGTTTTCAATATGCTGACTTCGATAGGAGAATAACATGAACAAAACATAGTAAAATCACAGACATATTAAAATCAGAGAAAAGATTTTGAAAAGAAAAACTTGAAGGCAAAACCCTAATCGGAAAGATGAAGTCTTTTTTTTTGAAAGCAAAGTTAAAGAAGCTTCGAGAAGATGTTTAAAAACTCATGGCAAGCATGGATCTAAGATAGATCTGAAAGAAGTCGAAAAGGTCTTAGAGATTAGGGTTTCAGAAGAACCCAAAAGCAACAAGAAAGGCCTTGAAAGTTACCGATCTAACCAGGAGAGTCAGAGGTCTGACTCGAATGGCCATGGCTAGCCGGAGAAAGGTCAGGGATGACCGGAGAAGGGTCATCGAGAAAAGACTAGACCAAATCCCTTCAGAGTCTGGTCATGAGACCATAGAACCAAACACATAGAAGCCTGGAAGGCTGGTATAGGTCTCCAATGTCCTCGGAAGGCCATGGATTAGGGTGGATTAGGGTAGCGGCGACTAGGGTTTGAGGGTGTTGTAGAGAGGATTTGGGAGAAGAGGGATTCAGAGGCGGTGTATGGTAACAAATTAAAGGGTTTGCGGGGTAGTTCAGAATTAATTAAGGCAAGGGTGATTATTGGCCGTTGATCTGAATGATCAACGACCCGGATTAAAATGGGTAAGTGGGTGGTTTAATGAAACTGGGTTTGGGTCGGTTTAAATTGAAATTGGGTTGGGGTTCAATTGGGTTCAATTGGGGTAGAATTAGGCTACAATTGAAATGAAATCTGACTAGATTTTAAATAGCCATTTTTCCCATTTATTTTGTAAAAAATAGTAAATTAAATTCTGGAAATAAGTACTAAAATGATTTGTAACACATAATTATCAATTTAAAAATACTGTAATTAATTTTATAAATATAAACTCAATTAAATCTTAAAGGGGCTAATATTGCAATTATATGCAATTTAGCTTTAAAAATACTAAATAAATTTTTAAAAGTATTCAAATATTATGTTAGCTATATTTTGGCATAAATATAAGAATACAATAAATAAATCACCAAAAATGATAATTTTGGGAATAATATTCGGTTTTTATGGATAAAATAGGGCAATAAATTGATTTAAAAATCTTTATAAATTAAAGAAAAATAATAAAATATTTGGACATACTTATATATGTATACATATGCTATTTTGAAAGTATTTTGCATAAAAAATATATATGAAAAAATTGGGTATCAATGCCGATATTCACTATTCACCATTTCGATTCCAATTTCTAACACAGTCACCACCATGTGTGCGACATGGTGTATGATCACGACCCGATCAGCTAGGCTGTCTCATCCAAGACATCAACCACAATCATAATTTCAATTACAATTTTCAATATAGTCACTACTATGTGTGCGGCATGGCGTCTGATCATGACTCGATCGGCTAGGTTATCTCATGTGAGACATCAACCACAATCACAATTTTGATTTGAATTACAATTTCCAGCACAATCACCACCATGTGTGCGATATGGCATCCGATTACGACCCGATCGGCTAGGCCGTCTCATGTGAGACATCATCCCTTTTTTGTCAATCATTCTATTTCATACTTCTTGCACATCTCTTCATTTTATTGTCACTAGTGGTCACAATTATATTATTTTCACTTGGCACATTAACTGTGTTTCATATTTCACATTTCTTATTTCTCATTTCGCATTTTCATGTTTCGTATTTTCATGCGCGTCTTTTCACTTTCAACAATCATCATGGATTTCTAGCCACAAGGCATTCCTATTCAAGACATTTAAGCACACATATGAGCAAATAAGGGTCTTAGGAACATTGAGATTTGTTACACAATTGTCATTAGCTTTCATTTGAAAGACAAATTCAAGTCAAGGTATTTAGACATGCAACCCATACTTTGAACACTTTCTCAAATAGTAGTACAACACAACAAGAGCATTTGAATTACATATTGATCATGGATGTCTTTTGACACAAGCTTATTCGGGACCATCGTTTCATAATGAGCAACTCGGGACTTACATGGATACCGTGTGGCTCAATTCAAAGAGAAGTGTTAACCCAACATACCTCAATTGAGCTTCCTTAAACTCAAAAATGTGCCGGAATTCTTAGCAACTTTGATCTATTTTAGAAATGTAACAAATTGCACCAAAATTAGGAAGATGATCATGGTTCTAGCTCATTTGAGCATTTTATCAAATACTAGTTGTGCATTAAGGTTTCGAGGTCCTTTTTATGGAGGATTCCTTCATCTTAAAACTCATTCTTTACCATTTTTAGCTCAACAATCTTCCTACCCCCTTTGATAACACATGCATGTAAAATAAACAACTCTCATACCTAAGAATTGTCTTGCTAATTACCCATCTTTAGTTAAAATTCGAGAAATTAAGGGCTAGGGTGTATAATCTTACCTCTAGGATGAAGACCTAGTGACTTTTCCTTTCTAGCCTTCCAAGATTTGAGTAAGAATTGGTGGATGAAGCCTAAGAACTCACTTTCTCACTCTTTGTCACTCCTTCTTTCTAGAAATATATGTTTTCCCCTTTAAAATGATCCCCACAGGTGTTTTATTTGAATGGGGTTAGGTTCAAGAATTAAAAAAATAGGAGCCCCGACACAGGTCTGCGGTCGCATAATGCTTCTGCGGTCCGTGAAATGGGCTGCGAAATGGCCCTCCAGAACTGGGTAGGTCTGCCCCACTCTATGGCCATTATGCGGTTAGCAGACCTATTCTGCGATCGCAAAATGCGCCGCAAAACCTCCCTCCAAAAAATTTCCATGCTGGATCGACGATCGTGTGCGGCCCGCAAAATCGTTTAGCGGTCGCATAATTGGCCGCAAAATGACATCCAAAATATGCCCAGTTGACTACCTCGCTCTATTATTATTAACACATATGCATATCTCGGCACCACAAAACTCCGGGTTTTAGGTAAAATTTTACGGGCTTTACACTTCGCAGTCACAGTTCAGATATGTGCGGCTGCAAAAATGCTTCTTCCTCCCAACTGAAGAAATCTATAGACCACATATGAAATTGTGCGGCCGCAGAACCTCCTGAGGGGCATTTTGTCAACGATTTTTAGCCTAGTATAAATAGACAAGTTTCACAAAATTAGGTTAAGTTTGAACATTAAAAGTTGCTGTAGCCGTTTCTTTTTACCATTTTAGGAAGTTTTGGATTATTTGAGTGTTTTAACATTAGATTTCATCATTTTAATCTTTCATTATGATTTCAATTAGCTTTCCTTCTTTATTTTCTGTAATTTCTATTATGAGTAGCTAGATTCTTACTAGATTTGTGACCCAACCCTAGTGTGTAAACCTTATAGGTTAATAATTTAATGCATGTTCCTGATTGGGTATTGATTATTTAGCTTAGTTCATGCTTCAATATTAGAATTAATGGTTGCAAATATTGATTAATGCCAATTTAACTTAGTGTCTACTTGAGAAAGAGGGACCTAGTCTAGGATAAATTGGCTAACAAGGAATTGGCTTAATTGAGAGATTGATTAGCCTAATTAAATGGTTCAAACTAGGGATAGTAAGAACCCGACTTGAGCTCATATCAACTATTTTGTTTGATATCCATTTGTACTTGAGAAAGCCAAATCGACAAAAATCACTCTTTGACCGAGAGGTATTGAGTGGGTAATATAGAGTTGAGAGCTATAATACACCCCAATCAACAAAACAAGCATTAATGTATTTATCCCATTAGGCAAAGGCCTATATTATGGTCACAACCCTAGGCTTTTAAACTATTTAGAAAAACATCAAAAACATTCATCTCTAGTCTATTTTTCTTAGCTTGCAATCATTAGAGTAATAGTAGCAGTAGAAACCAAAACTCTATTATGGAAGTGCAATCTTAGGTAGTCCATTCGCTTTCTTCAAATACATACCCCTAACAACCCTCATAACTCTCTGTGGATTCAACCTCGACTCATAGTTGGGTAATTTATATTGCATACGACCATATAATATCTCTTATCGAGGTGTGTTGTGGACATCATCAGGCGCGGCCGAACATAAAATTTTATTGAAGCGCGGTCGAGGGCCGGTAGGTATTTGTTTGAGCGAGCTGGAACAAAACCTTTTATTGAATTGCGGCCGAGGGTTGGTAGGTGTTTGTTCGAGCGGGGTCAAACATAACCTTTATACAAAAAGGTGTTCTGATGAGCGTAATCTTCTTATTTCTTTAGCATTGTTGCTTTGGTTACATACTCAGAGAAAATTACAGATTTTGGGTATTCGCTGGTATTCTAGTCCTAGTACCAGTCCCAGTCTACCTAGTCCCTTCATTGTTTGACATGGAGAGTATTGAGATGTCGAGCAATGAAATAGTAACAATGGTCCTACCCTCACATATTTCAACTTGAAGTGTTCCCTTTACCGCATCGTTAGAAACCTCCTTGAGAAAACCCAAATATGACAAAACTCAAGTGAGGAAAAAAGAATACGGGGGGGGGGGAGGGGGAGCGGGGGGTTCTCTCAAAAGTTGAAGTATTTGAGGTGGCTGATGTTCCATTTGTTTGGTAGTTGCCTTACTTCCATTGTCTCTAGTTGGAATGAACCCTTGTTCGCTTTGGCTGTGATTTTGTATGGGCTACTCCAGTTTGTTCCCAGGGGTGTTGCTCGCTTGGATTTTGGTTTTCAGTACATAGTTCCCGACATTAAGTGGCCGAACCTTTGCTTTTTTTTTGGCAATAGCGTTCTGCTTGTTATTTTTGGGCAACCATTCTTATGTACGCCATATCTCTTTGTTCGTCGATTTCATCGAGTTCCTCCCTTCTGCTTTCATCGTTACTCGGACTGCTTTCATGGGATTACCTTACGCTTGGTTCTCCAACCTCGACCGGTATTAATTCCTTGATCCCATAGACCAAAAAGTAGGGCGTCTCTCCAGTGCTTGTCTTCGGAGTTGTTCGATAGGCCCATAATACTTCTAGTAGTATTTCTGGCCACAATCCCTTGGCGTCTTCGAGGTTTTTCTTCATGATGTTTAGTATGGATTTATTGGAGTATTCTTCTTGCCTGTTACCCGTTGGATGATATGGGATTGAGAGTATCCTATTGATATGCCATTTCTGAAAAAATTTGATAGTTTTCTTTCCTATGAACTGGGGTCCGTTGTCATATCTGATTTCTTTGGGTACCGAATCGATAGATTATGTTTCTCCATATAAAGGTGATTACTTCCTGTTCCTGTATTTGGGAGAATGCTCATGCTTCCACCCACTTAGAGAAATGGTTAGTTAAAACCAAAAGAAATCATACATTACCTCGCCCTGATAGGAGGGGACCCACGATGTCTATTCCCCATCTAATGAACGGCCAAGGGGAGGTGATCACCTACTTGATGAATCATTGGGGCGTACTTTTGGCACTATTTGCATTTCCTCACGAAGTCTGCGATGTCCTTTTTCATCGTGGGACAATAGTATCCCCCCCGTATGAGGCATCTGACCAGTGCTCGATTGCCGGATGGAGCTCCGAAATGTCCTTCATGGACTTATTCGTGGACGCACTGGGTTAGGTTCGGGCCCAAACATTTTTCCAGAGGGCTGCTATAAGTCCTCTTGTATAGATCGTTCTGGAGAAGACTGTATCTGGCCGCCTGCATTTTTAGTTTCTTGGCTTTTTTTTTGTCACCTGGTGGTGTGCCATCCTGCAAATATGTGATAATACAATTTTGCCAGTCCCAAGTTAAGTTTATGTTTTTCACCTCAATTTGGTCTAGCGATGAGTTGAGGAGATTAACTACGCTTTGATTTCTGGTCGTGATGCTTTTTGTAGCTGCAACCAGTTTGGCGAGGCCATCTACTTCGGCATTCTGCGTACGCGGGATTTGATCGAGTTAACAATCATCGAACTCAGGAAATAGCTTGCAGATTTTTATCTGGTAATTTTGCAACCTTTGTTCCTTGATTTGGAAAGTCCTTGTGATTTGGTTGACTACGAGCTGGGAATCACAATGGAGTTTCAACTATTTCGCCCGATACTTGAGTGCTAACCTTAACCCTGCAATTACGGCCTCGTACTCGGCCTCATTGTAAGTCATATCTGGGAACCTTATGAACTTCAAACTTTTCAATTAGCTCTAAATGTGTTGAATCATACATAGACAACTCGGAATGATACCAAATTTTACGTACAAGTCATAAATCACCATACAGATCTATTCCCAGACTTGGAATTGCAAACAGACCTCGATAGCACAAAAGTCCTCCAAACTAAATTTAAATAACTCGAAAACCTTCCATGAGCTAACTTTCAACATTAAACGCTGAAATGTTCCCAGATCACCCGAAACCCGATCCGAACACACGCCCAAGTCCAATATCATCAAACGAATCTATTGGAACCATCAAATCCCGGTTTGAGGTCTTCACTCAAAATGTTGACTCAAGTTAAACTTGGACATCTTAGGCCACTTGTAAGGAACTAGGTGTTTCGATTCTGACCCGAACCCTCCCAAATACGAACCACCCATCCCCGTAAGTCATAAAATAGTAAGAGCACATAATGGAGTCTTAATTAGGGGAATAGGGATCCAGAAAGTAAAACATCCGGTCGAATCATTACATTATTGTTAATATTATTAGCTGTCATACCTGGTTTTTACTAAGGAAAGAACCAAAACTTGTTAGTAATAAACGAATGGATCAAAGCAATTATGTAGTTGTCTATTCCCTACGATGGGCGCCAAACTATTTATCTGTAAACTAGCATAGATGAATTTATAGCATGGTTTATAAATAAGCGAATTGATTTGATCCAAAAATGATAAAGAAATAGAACAAAAATAAGATTAGCGATTGAAATTAAAGGCTATCCGATGTTAAGCCTCTGAATCATTACCATTAATTGTGATCTCTTGGGGATCCATCTCGTACAGGTTATACACTTCGTAATCGACGCAGATTATTCGTCGACACAACTTTTATCTGTTCTCAATTCCACATGTCACCTTGCTGTTTAGACACTTGTTATCAACGGATTTTACCCCATACATTGACCATCTATTATCTACTCGACGGGCTATTTGTTACATTAGTTAACAATACATTAGATTCTCTAAGTCATGCTTGTCTCTTGTACCCTTTTCGGAGTTGCAATGTTTACTTTTAATGCTAATTCTCATGTCCTTACATAATTGGTGGAACTTTTTGAGTTTGACTTTAATTCCTTTTTGACTCATATGATAACAATAAGCTGATAATAATGATTAATTAAAATGAAGTGTATGCATTTTATGTCCATGTATTAGAGTATTTTGATTTTCTTAGATTTTTTCTTTTTTGCAAATCTACCATTACGGTGGGGAGGGTCCCCTATCTGTATATATCACAAAATAACTACTTGGAGTAGTATATAGACCCGAGCCTCCGAAACAAGATGAATTGTATTTCTTAAAACTCTTGTGCAAAGACAATGGCAGTAAAGTAAGATTGAAGAGGACTCATCCTTCACATATTGAGGCTGGTATAGGATTTACAATGTTTAGGATCACCATTTATCCAACACATTCCCCAAGATCTAAAATTGGAAGTCTGATTATATCCTTAGTAAATAAAAAATGCTTATCCTTAATTCAGTTGAAGAATTTTTCATATTTTAGTTGCATCATGCTATTGTTATTTGTTCTTCCTAGAATGTAAATGCAAAAAATTATTTTCCCTACTTTTAGGTGCATTCTTTCTTCTAATATTATTATCATACATCCGATTTCTTCAAAAAATTTACTTTGGTACCTAAAATGTATTTATTTTGCATGAAAAGTCATGATATTGTCACGCCCAAACTCGGGGAGCGTGACCGCCCCTCAACCGAGTGAACCCAGTCAAGCAAGCCTATTGAATACTTTCTACCCAACTCACCCATGATTTAAGGAGAATGCATAACTTGTAAATTGACAACAAGGAGATCATGTAGACAATATCAAATACATAACCATTAATTATTTCATTTAAAAGTTTCCAAAATAGTATGTTTTACAACCATAGTTTAACAATAGGAGCATGTGATACAATTATGAAATTTTTAGTTTAGCTTTTCCCACACCAATACACGACCCACACTATGTCTATGGAGGTTCTAAAGATACCAAAGAATACAATCATAGTGCCAACAATAAGGCTCCGGCTATACCTCAAAACATGATAATACATACGAAATAAAAGATGCACAACCCCAGAATGAGATGGGGCTCACCAAGTCAGCTGGGAAGAATAATCACCGCTATCACTAGTCAATATCCTCCGCTGTGGAACCACCTGCATCCATTAAAGATGCAGCGCCCTCGGCAAAAGGGATGTTAGTACATGTCGAATAGTACTAGTATGAAAACCAAATATCTACTCAAGAACTGGGCAATACAACATGAATATGATTAATTAGGGTGACAATAGAATAACATAGATAGCCATTGAAGTCAAAGCAAATTTATCAAGAGTTTCCAATAACATTTATATATATTAAGATGAGATCCTCTATAACCATCATTACACAAAGCGGCCCCGCCGCCTCACCCTAATGTATGCAGGCGGAGGTGTAACCACAGTACCAAAACCTACACAAAGGGGACTTGCCGCCTAACCCCAATATATATGGGTGGAGATGTAACAATGATACCAATATGACACAAAGCGGCCATGCCGCCTCATCCCAATATATATGCGGGTGGTGGTGTAACAACAATACCAAAATCCCACACAAAGCGGCCCTGCTGCCTCACCCCAATATATGCGGGTGGAGGTGTAATTCTAATCACAATCTCTACATAATTTGGCATAATAATTTTCATATGAAATACGACTTGGAGTTACAACATGTAGATACACAATCCATAGTTTTGAACACATCCTTAATTAATAGTACAACATAATAAGAGCATTTGAAACACGAATTGAACATATATCCTTGTACCAATCTTGTTCGGAATAATCAATTTATGATAAATATCTTGAAACTTACAAGGGTGATGTGGGGTTCAATTCTTAAATAGGAATTTAACCAACATAACTCAATTGAGCTTCCTTACACTCTAGAATGTTCCAGAAATCTTATCAACACCAATCTATTTTAGAAATGTTACCAATTGAACTAAAATTAGGAAGATGATCATAGTTCTAGCTCATTTGAGCATTTTATCAAACACTAGGTGTGTATTAAGGTTTCAAGGTCCTTTTACAGAGGATTCCATCATCCTACAACCCACTCTTTACCATTTTTAGCTCAAGAATCTTCCTACACCCTTTGATAAAACATGCATGCCAAATAAACAACTCCCATACCCAAGAATTGTCTTGCTAAATCATTTTTAGTTAAAATTCGAAATTAAGGGCTAGGGTGTAGAATCTTACCTCTAGGATGAAGACTGTAACGACCCGACCGGTCGTTTTGAGAATTTTCACTTTGCTCGCCAGTTCTTGGACATGACTAGCCTCGTATGATGTATTATGACTTATTTAAATCATTGGTTTTGGTTTTCAGGATAATCAAAATAGATTTGGAAGAATAATTCTCAGCTTGAAGCTTTAAATTTGAAAGGTTTGACCAAGTTTTGACTTTTTAGTATTCGATCTCGGATTTGGATTTTTATGAATTGGTTAGCTCCGTTAGGTGATTTTGGACTTGGGAGTGCGTCTGGAGTGTATTTTGGAGGTCCGTGGTAGATTTAGGCTTGAATTGGCGAAATTAGAAATTTGGCTTTTTTTGGTCGTTTGTGAAAAGCTAGATATAGAGGTCGGATTGGAATTCGAGAAATTGGAGTAGGTACGTTGTGCCATTTGGGACGTGGGTGCAAAATTTTAGGTAATTCGAAGGTGATTTAATAGGTTTCGGCGTCGTTTGTGGAATTTAAAAGTTTATAAGTTCTTAGGCTTGAATCCGAGGTTGATTTGGTGTTTTTATGTTGTTTTGAGTGATTCGAAGTCTCGACTAAGTTTGAATAATGTTATGGGATGTATTGGCATATTTAGTTGAGGTCCCGGGGGCCTAGGGTGAATTTCGAGTGGTTAATGGATCATTTTGGACTTTCGAAAGGTAGCACATTTTTTGGTATTTTTGTTGCAGAGATTTGTTCTTTGCGTTCACGAAGATTGAGCCGCGTTCATGAAGGTTGGAGTTGAAGTGCATCGCAATCGCGATAGGGAACTCGCGTTCGCGTAGAAGGGTGAAGTAGGCTTAGGCATCAGGCTCTAAGGCATCGCGTTCGCGGCCATATGAACACGTTCACGTAGGCCAAGCTAGGAAAGGCATCACGTTCGTAAGGTGGAGTTCACGTTCACAAAAGAGGAATTTGAGCAGGGGATTTTTTTGTACTTCGCGAACGCGAGGCTGTGACTGCGTTCGCGTAGAAGGGCGCACCTGGTCAGAGTGTTTATGTTAAAAAATTGAGGGTTTTGGTCCATAATCTTCAAATTCATTACAGAGCTCAGGAGAAGGCGATTTTGGAAGGGATTTTCAGAAAATTGATTGGGGTAAGTGTTCTTCACTCAAATTTGGTTAAATACCATGATTATGTCTTGATTTTTATCATTTAATTTGGGAATATAGGGAGAAAATTGGGGAAAAATGGAAGAAAATTTGGAGAGTTAAATTGGGGATTCGAGGGGCCATTTGAGGTCTGATTTTGATGTTCTTGGTATGTATAGACTCGTGGGAGGATGAGTATTCTTGTGATGTGATTTTTATCAAATTCCGAGATGTGGGACCGGGTGTCGGGTTTGGCTAATTTCGGGATTTTTGAGTTAATATGATAATTTTTGCATGGGCTTTGTTCCTTTAGTGTGTATTGATGATAATATACTGATTTTGGTTAGAGTCGGAGCTTTTGGAGGCGGAATGGAGAGGCAATGGCATCATAGGCTAGAGTTTGGCTTGGATTGAGGTAAGTAACGCTTCCAAACTTGGTTCTGAGGGTTCGAAACCCCGAACTGTGTGTTCTATGATTACTATTGCTGTGACACAAATGCCAAGTGATGGGCGTGTGGGCATGCACCGTGAGAATTGCGTCCGGGATCATTCATGGCACCGGTTAGTGGTTCTTTCTTACTGATATCTATGTTGTGATTATGTGACTAAGTTAATGAGCTGTAAATCATGCTAATTATCATGTTAAGTCTTCAAGCCGATACTGTTGAGACCCGAGAGGTCGTTTCTTACTGTCATATCATTAGCTTCATTGATATTCTATATTCAGTCCTGTTCATGCATATTATATCATGTCTCAGTCTCGGTTATTGTTATCTGGCATATCATATCATTGTTTCGGGCTAGTATCATGGAATTTTGAGCCCGTGTGCTAGACTGGAGAGTGATGATTGAGTGATGTCGAGAGCCTGATATTGAGTGACAGTTATAAGATCAGGCCGCACACCGCAGCAGATTACTGATATATGCCTTTGTTGGCTTGTGATTGCGCTTGGGATGTAGGAGCCCCTCCAGAGTCGGTAACACACCCCCAGTGAGCGCAATTGATTATATTCAGGGATGGATCTTCCCTTGGTATGGAGATGGATCTTTTCCATGAGGCTGGTTGGCCTGTTCCTCGGTACTGGATGACTGTTTTTAGTGATGTGTATATATTCCGGGATGGATCTTCCCTGGGACTTGTGAACCATATACAATACCTATTATTATTATTATTATTATTATTATTATTATTATGATTATTATTATTATTATTATTATTATTATTATTATTATTATTATTATTATTATTATTATTATTATTATTATTATTATTATTATTATTATTATTATATGGATCTTCTCCATAGGCTGGAATGACCTTCCTCAGTACTGAGTGACTGCTATTAGAGATGTATATATTCCGGGATGGATCTTCCCTGGGCCGTATGAGCCATATACAGTTCTGAGTGGACGAGTATTTGAGATTGTGGGAACATGAGGCACTCAACATGGTGCATTCATACAGCATGTGCATCAGCATGTAGATGTAGCAAAATTTCACTTCTGTATCTTGTTCATACATGCTTTGTTTTACTGTTCGAGCTATTTATTTAACTGAAAGCATGCCTATGTTTCTGTACATTATTTTTGTTACCTTTGATTAGGTTGAGTTCTTAGGCAGCACGGGCAGTTGAAGACCCAACGGATAGTTGGGAAGGGTTGCCTTTCTTATCTGGCCTTCGTGAGGGATGTCAGTGCAGAGAATCCTACCATTGATTCAACTCCGGTGGTGAGGGATTTTCCGGATGTGTTTCCTGCTGCCGGACATGCCACCGGACATGGTTGTTGATTTCGGTATTGATTTGGTGCCGGGAACTGTGTCATATGGCACCGGCGCAGTTAAAAGAATTAAAGGAGCAGCTTCAGGAGCTCCTTGATAAAGGGTTAATTGGTAGGCCAATATGCATGTATGTTCTGCAGCGAGTCGACTTTGTTGACTTTGAGTTGCTATTGTTGAGGGATGTGTTGATTCGATTGTTATTGAGCTTATTAGTGTGCTGGGGTGATCTATGAGTTACCTTTCCATGTTGCGAGGCGTTATGATTTATTGGTTATAGGCACATATAGTGCGGTTATATTGAGGTCTCATAGTGGAATTTGAGCGGGAGGAGTATTGGATATTGCTCGGTGGATGGCGTATCGGTTGTGTCCTTTTGGGTTTGAGTGGTATTATGTCATTTTCTTCGTCATGGTTATGATGATTTGATTTTTGTTCTAGACATCAAATTGTGCGTGGTTGTTGATTTTGAGCATAGTGACTTGAGGCATTTCATGCGGACCAGTGTTTGGATGGGGTCGCGCATTGGAGAGAAGTTATGTGGAGGTATGATCCTTCAGGTTAGATCTGTGTGTTCTGGTTCTACGGTGTGTGATGGTGGTACTGGTGAGCTTGCGGTACAGCTCTCTCATTTGGATCATTTTCCACGATTTGAGTACTTTTAGGTTGTTACTTTTGGTTCATGGATTGCACAGGTTGTGGCATTAGATGGTATCGCTGTGTCATGTCAATAGGGTAGTCGTGTTGGATGAGATTGAGGTTATTGCGAACTAGAATAAATACTATCGGATTCGATTTCAGCATGTTGGAAGGATAATATCGGGTTTTGGCTTAGAAATTTACTATGGTCCTTGTCGAAGGAGAGGGAGCTCCATGACTGGTTGATCGGAGGAATGAGTATGATTTCTACATGTTTCTTTCATCATTGGCAGTATACGAATGTGTTGGAATGAGGCTTTGGTTTGATAAGAGGCTTATTATTGGAATTGGGTTGTTTGGGCAGCTGTTGTGATTAGATGTTATCGCTATGAGTGTTTGAGTTGTGTGGTATATCATTTGATTTCCATCTTGAATTGTGCTTATGTCTTGATACAGTGTGTTCAAATTTATTCGGTGTGTAGATGTGAAATTCTGATCTTATAGATAATTTCGGAAGTGAAAATTTGGTTCTAAGGTTTGTGGGCTAGGTTGGATTGTGAAATTTCAGTTACATTGTCCTATCGGACCTATATAAGATAGGGTGACGTGGGATCAGCCCCGGGTATGTGCATGGTAAGGTTATATAGCGATTTGATGGTTTTCGGAACAACTCTGGGCACGTTCGAGGATGAACGTATATTTAAGTGGGGGAGGATGTAACGACCCGACCGGTGTTTTGAGCATTTGCACTTCGCTCTCCAGTTCTTGGGCATGACTAGCCCCGTATGATGTATTATGACTTATGTAAATCTTTGGTTTTGGTTTTCAGGATAATCGGAATGGATTTGGAAGAACAATTCTCAGCTTGAAACTTTAAATTTGAAAGGTTTGACCAAGTTTTGACTTTTTAGTAATCAATCTCGGATTTGGATTTTTATGATTTTTCTAGCTCTGTTAGGTGATTTTGGACTTGGGAGCGCGTCCAGAATGTATTTTGGATGTTCGTGGTAGATTTAGGCTTGAATTGGCGAAATTGGAAATTTGGCGTTTTTCGGTCGACAATGGAAATCTTGATATAGAGGTCGGATTGGAATTTCGAAAATTAGAGTAGGTTCGTTATGCCATTTGGGATGTGGGTTAAAAATATTCAAGTCATTCGGAGGTGATTTGATAGGTTTCGGCGTCGTTTGTGGAATTTGAAAGTTTATAAGTTATTAGGCTTGAATCCGAGGTTGATTTGGTGTTTTGATGTTGTTTTGAGTGATTCAAAGACTCGACTAAGTTTGAATGATGTTATGGGATGTGTTGGCATGTTTTGTTGAGGTCCCGGGGGCCTCGGGTGAGTTTCAGGTGGTTAACGGATCATTTTGGACTTTGGAAAGGTAGCAGATTCTTTGGTATTTTTGTTGCAGAGATTTGTTCTTCGCGTTCGCGAAGATTGAGCCGCGTTCGCGAAGATTGGAGTTGATGTTCATCGCGATCGCTACAGGTAACTCATGTTCACGTAGAAGGGTGAAGTAGGCTTGGGCATCAGGCCTTAAGGCATCGCGTTCGCTGCCAGATGAACGTGTTCGTGTAGGCCAAACTAGGCAACATCGCGTTCGCGAGGTGAAGTTTGCGTTCGTGAAAGAGGAATTTGAGCAGCGGATCTTTTTGTGCTTCGCGAACGCGAGACTTTGACCACGTTCGCGAAGAAGGGCGCACCTGGGCAAAATGTTTAAGTTAAAAAATTGAGGGTTTTGGTCCATAATCTCAAAATTCATTAGAAAGCTCAGGAGAAAGTGATTTTTAGAGGATTGATTGGGGTAGGTGTTCTTCACTCAAATTTGGTTAAATCCCATGATTATGTCTTGATTTTAATCATTTAATTTGGGAATTTGGGGAGAAAATGGAAGAAAATTTTGAGAGTTGAATTGGGGATTTGAGGGGCCATTTGAGGTCCGATTTTGATGTTCTTGGTATGTATAGACTCGTGGGAGGATGAGGATTCTTATGATGTGATATTTATCAAGTTCCAAGACATGGGCTCGGGGGTCGGGTTTGGCCAATTTCGAGATTTTTGAGTTAATTTGATAATTTTCGCATGGGCTTTGTTCTTTTAGCGTGTATTGATGATAATATACTGATTTTGGTTGGACTCAGAGCTTTTGGAGGCCGAATCGAGAGGCAAAGGCATCGGGGGCTAGAGTTTGGCTTGGATTGAGGTAAGTAATGCTTCCAAACTTGGTTTTGAAGGTTCGAAACCTCGAACTGTGTGTTCTATGATTACTATTGAGGTGACGCAAATGCCAAGTGACAGGCGTGTGGGCGTGCACTGTGAGAATTGCAGTCTGGATCATTCCATGGCACCGCTTTGTGGCTCTTTCTTGCTGATATCTGTGTTGTGAGTATGTGACTAAGTTAATGAGCTGTAAATCATGCTAATTATCATGTTAAGGCTTGACGCCGATACTGTTTAGACACGAGAGGTCGTTTCTTGCTGTCATATCATTAGCTTCATTGGTATTCTGTATTAAGTCCTTTTCATGCATATTATATCATGTCTTAGTCTCGGTTATTGTTATCTGGCATATCATATCATTGTTTCAGGCTAGTATCAGACATTTTGAGCCCATGTGTGAGACTGGAGAGTGATGACTGAGAATCTAATATTGAGTGACATTTATGGGATCGGGCTGCACGCCGTAGCAGATTATTGATATATGCCTTCGTTGGCTTGTGATAGCACTTGGGTTGTAGGAGTCCTTCCGGAGTCTGTAACACACCCCCAATGAGCGCATTTGATAATATTCAGGGATGGATCTTCCCTTGGTATGGAGATGGATCTTCTCCACGAGGCTTGTTGGCCTATTCCTCTGTACTAGATGACTGTTGTCAGTGATGTGTATATATTCCGGGATGGATCTTCCCTGGGCCTTGTGAGCCATATACAATACCGAGTGGTTGTGAGGTTGTTTTTATTATTATTATTATTATTATTATTATTATTATTATTATTATTATTATTATTATTATTATTATTATTATTATTATTATTATTATTATTATTATTATTATTATTATTATTATTATTATTATTATTATTATCTGGAGATGGATCTTCTCCATAGGCTGGAATGGCCTTCCTCAGTACTGAGTGACTGTTGTCAGAGATGTATATATTTCGGGATGGATCTTCCTTAGGCCGTATGAGCCATATATAGTACTGAGTGGACGAGTGTTTGAGATTGTGGGCACATGAGGCACTCAGTATGGTGCATTTCATATAGCATGTGTATCGACATGTATATGTAGCAGGATTTCACTTCTCTATCTTGTTCATATCTGCTCTGTTTTACTGTTCGAGCTGTTTATTTACCTGAAAGCATGCATATGTTTCTGTACATTATTTCTGTTACCATTGATGAGGTTGAGTTGGTCACTACCTATCAGTCCAAATGTTGGACTTGTTACTTACTGGGTTGTGTACTCACGTTACCCCCTTCACCTCGTGTGCAGATTCAGGTACTTTGGATCCAATGGCGGTGGTTGATTGAGGCTCCTTACTTAGGAGATTATTCAGGTATCTGCACGGCGTTCGCAGGCCTTGGCTCTCCACTTTACTTACCAGTTGTATTTTATTTGTTCCCTTAGACATTAGATTAGACTATGTATTTTCCTTAGATGCTCATGCACTCAGTGACACCCCGATTTTGGGTTGGATTGTATCTATTCTTGGAATTTCTTATGTTTCAAATAGTTCTTTAATTGTTAAAAGCTTTCGTAAATATTTTACAAACTTATTATTATCGTGTTGATTGTGGAGTTGAGGATGGCCTAGTTTCACGATAGGCGCCATCACGACGGGTCGGGTTTTGGGTCGTGACAATGACCTAGTGAGTTTTCCTTGCAAATCTTCCAATATTTGAGCAAGAATTGAAGAAATATTTGTTGAAGATCATCTCTCACTCTAGGACACTCTCTCACTCTAAAAGTATCAGATTTTATCTCAAAAATGGCCCATTGAATCTATTTAAGGAAGTAGGTCGGGTTATAAAAACCCAAAAATGAAGCTCCGAAACAGGTTCTGCAGGTTTTAAGTGAAATTTTACGGGGCCTTACATATATATTATTTTCTAGCCAGATTTGGACACTAATAGCTGCATTCGAAAAATTTTGAATCCCAAAATTTTTAGCTTAGAACAATATTAAACTAATAGGCCAGAAAAATAATTGAAATCGATGGCAAACATTAATCTAGAGATGCAATTTCTACTTAACATTATCATTCCACGTACTAATAATTATGTATTGAAAATATAAATAGATTATAGAAAAATGGATTTGAATAATGATTCTGTTGATCACGTACAAGAATTAATTACTCTTATTTATTGTGACTTTTGATGGATAAATTTAGAGACACTTTGAACATTATATATAGACATCTTTGTTCTCTATCTCACCATAAAAGACACCTTCCATTTTGAATAGTAGGAGTCTAAGTACTCATTTATTTAACTCCAGATAATTCACTTCTAATGTTCAAGTGAGTCTCTAGAATTCACTTAATTATTAGATTAGTTGATTAGTATAAACCCCTCTCTCGATTATGCCTCAACCTCACAAGTTGAACCAATTTAAACTCAGTGAAGATATGCAAGAATGTGTAGCGGATTGATTTTTCGGAGAACATCTCTTGGTTATCCTTCTAACTAGGTTTAATCAATAATTCAACTTGACTCTTCCGATTACTAAGAAGAATTAACGAACTCAACCAACAAAACAAGTTATGCCTCTCTCGATTACATGAACAAGTAAATATAGAAGATATAATTAAATCATCCAAAAATGCTTCAATACATATGTATACGGTAAAAATCGAGGACTATGATTTTGGAGTCTTAAATCGGGGTATAGGCTCGACTCCGGGAGACTCGAGGCGTGGGACAGATTCGGCTAAGGAACACCTACCTCGAGGAAGCTGATCGAAGGCATGACACGACATGCATCGAGGATAACATAATCTCGAAGTCAATCAAGAAAGAGCGAGAATTTCTCAAGGACACATGGATTGGGCATTAATTATAGGATAAGGGTTGTACAAAATAGTACTGGTCCTTACTAGACCATCATACACCTGTACCAATAGGATTCTTTACTTTTATGGGCAAGGTACTATATTGGGGTATTCTCCTCCTATATAAAGGGGACCCCAATTATGTTGTAGAGATCAGATCATTCATTGCAATAGAACATTCTTATTCTTCTTGTTTAACGTTCTCTCTAACTATTCTTCATCTTTATTGCTTTTACTTCATTGTTCATACTTTACTTCTCTTAATTGACCTCGAGGTCCCTGGATCAGTCAAGCTCGAGGCCCCCTATTGCCTCAACAACACTGATTTGGTTATTTATTTCTTCTTACTTAAGCTCAATATTACTTGTATAATCACTAGTATTAGAATATACCACAAAATATCTTTAATTATTACTCACATTTTTTGAGGTAAACAGTTAGACGCCCACCGTGAGGCTAAAGATAATAGTGATTATTTTAGTGCTAGTTTTCTGATAAGACACGTTATTCTTCACACGTTTTCTTGCCAAAGATTTTTTGATTTCAGGCCAAAATATGTCTAGAACAAAAAATGCACCCACTTATGACAGTGAAGGACTTGGAGAAAACAATGGCATAGGGCTCGGTGTGCAACCTGTAAACCCTGAGGAAGTGCCAAACGTGGCGCCAGTTGACATCAGCTCCCATAATGCTCTAAACACGGAAGCATGCGCAGACCCCGTAAGGAATGGGCGCAGGGAAGCCCGGGCTGGAGGCCAGGAAACACAAGGACCGGAAGAAGGAGGAGTTAGCCTCCAAGTGATATTCGAGATGCTGCAAGATCAGCTAGTCGCCATCGCTCAGCTTCAGAGTCAGAATAGGACTCCTAACATTACCGAACCAGTAAACACCCAACACGAACCGGTGCTTGAAAGTTCTGATGAAAGAGGCACGGGACTGTCCCTACAATCATGAAAATTCTCGAGGAACTGACTAAAAGAATCGAGTCAGGAGAAAAGAGGATAGAAGACAATGATTAAAAGGTGGAAACTTACAACTCCCGGGTGGACCAAATACCATGAGCACCTCCAGTTTTGAAGGGACTAGATGCCAAAAAATTCATACAAAAACCTTTCCTCTCGAGTGCTGCTCCGATGCCCATTCCCAAGAAGTTTTGCATGCTCGATATACCGAAGTACAACGGGACAATGGACCCTAGCGAACATATTACTTCGTATACTTGTGGGATCAAAGGAAATGACTTGAACGATGTCGAAATCAAGTCGGTATTATTAAAGAAGTTTGGGGAAATATAATCAAAAGGAGCTATGATATGGTATCACAACTTAGCTCCTAACTCTATTGATTCATTTGCTATGTTAGTGGATGCCTTCGTGAAAGCACACGCCGAGGCCATAAAGGTGGCCACAAGAAAATCGGATGTCTTCAAGATAAAGGCAGAGGGACGACGAAATGCTAAGGGAGTTCGTGTCCCAGTTTCAGATGGAAAGGATGGAACTATCCCTGGTCTCCGATGATTGGGCAGTTCAGGCCTTTATGCAAGTTTTGAATGAAAGAAGCTTGATAGCGTCTTGACAGCTAAAGCATAACTTGATCAAGTATCCAGCCGTGATATGGTCTGATGTGCAAAATCGATATCAACCGAAAATTAGGGTCGAGGATGAGTAGTTTGGAGCCCCCTCGGGCTCAGTTCACCCGAAAAGATTCGCAGTCAAACCCCCGAGGGACACAGACCGGGAATCAAGATTCAAAAAGAAAAAATATCAATCGTACATCGAAGATAGAAGGAACATTTCAAGGCGCAATGAACCTCGAAATGATCGAAGAATAGATCAAGGCCAAAGCTCCTGGGGATTTGTGGGAAAAATCGGGTTCGATAGGCACTTGGGGCCAGTGGAGGCCCCCAAGTTATCAGAATACAACTTCAGTGTCAACGCCTTAAATATCATCTCAGCCATTGGCAAAATTAAAGATACTAGATGGCCTAAGACCATACAGACATATCCTTCTCAGAGAAACCCCGACTTAATGTGTAAGTAACATGGTACTCACGGGAATAAGACTGAAGATTGCAGACAACTTAGAGAGGAGGTAGCTCGACTATTCAACGAGGAGCACCTTTGTGAATTTTTCAGTGATCGGGCCAAAAACCATTTTCCGGAAAGAGATGCAAATAGGAAGGATGAACCTGAAAAACCCCAACATGTCATTCACATGATCATCGGAGGAGCCGACGTCCCACAGGGGCCTACATTCAAATGCACTAAAGTGTCCATCACAAAGGAAAAACGGACTCGGAGCTATGTGCACGAGAACGCCCAATCATTTCGCGACAAGGAAGCAAAAGACGTATCCCAGCCTTACAACGATGCCCTGGTAATTTCTATCCTTTTAAATAAAATTTGGGTTAAATGTGTTTTAGTGGATCTAGGTAGCTCGACGAATATAATCAGATCGAGGGTCGTGAAACAACTTGGTTTGCAAGATCAGATTGTACCTGCGTTCCGGGTGCTAAATGGCTTCAATATGGCAAGTGAAACAACAAAGGGAGAAATTATATTGCCTGTAAACATAGCCGGGACCATACAAGACACTAGATTCCATGTCATCGAAGGTGATATGAGGTATAATGCACTCCTCGGGAGGCAGTGGATACACAATATGAGGGCGGTGCCTTCGACTCTCCATCAGATGATGAAGTTCCCGATAGAGGAAGGAGTGAAAATAGTCCACAGAGAACAACATACTGCAAGAGAGATGTTCACAATCAAGAAAGTGGTACCGATACCGAAACTCTTGACTTCAGAGACATCGACATCCAGAGGTAAGTAGGCGGTAAAATAGTAGTCACAGCTGCGGAAAGGAATTCTCCAAATCCTCGAACCCTTGCTATTCCAAGAAAGCCCGATGATACCAAGCCAACCGCTAAAAGGAAAGGTACACCTGCGAATGGGAAATAGCCCCAGCTCTCAGGAAAAAACTCATTTAGTTTCTTGATTAACGATTTCGATCACATTGCTTCGATATGACATGGATTCCGCTTGATGGATAAACAGGTAAAATAATTAAAACTTATATTGATAGTCCCTATAGGCAGAGGACCACTCTAATTCATTTGCAGGAAACAGTCAATGTTTCGGGGCAATACGACATAAAGTTCATTACAGAAAGGCATTCCCTTAGAGCTGGGGCAATTGAGCTTCTCGGCCTTTGTGGAGTCAAAACAGGTCATCGAAGTCATCCTCGACCAATCCAAGGTCCTCGGAGATATCATGGTCACGAACAGCAAGACCTCGGAGTCACTGGTAAAGAAACTTACAAGCTCGGCATAGTGGAGTCTCTCAAAGTCTCATACTCTTTAGAACGCCCCTTCCTACACGAAGGCCGCAGGTTATAGAGCATACTTTGCACTATTTTTCCCTTAGCTCGGATTTGGTCTCAAATAGGTTTTAGCGACAAGGTTTTTAACGAGGCAACACCTATATGCTACCCGAAGAACAACCAACAAGTATTCAAGGCTTCTTTTCAATCAACCTCGAATACTAGGGGGCATAATCCTCGGAGGTCACATGTTTGGGAAAAATATTTCACGCCCAAATGGGCCTCAATAGGAAAACTTTGTAATGGGCCAAACGGTCAAACGAGCCATGTCTAAATAGAATAGTCGAGCCCTGACAGCTATACATGTATGCATTTATCAACTATTCGAAGAAACATTCAGGTTATATAAAAAATACTTTGTATCTCATACAAGCTCTACACTTACATTCCTACGGGAAACGGCTTAAAAGACGAAACATAGAAGTACCCCCGAATACTGGGGATTGCCATCGAAATTCAAATTAATAAGACCTCAAAGAGGCCCTCGAAATTCGAATTAACAAGACCTCAAAGAGTCACCCCGTCGAAACAAAGGCCAAGGTCAATATTCTCGGGGTTTAACTTCTCGAACAAGTTTGGGAAGTTATCAGGGAAGAAGTCCAAGTGACATGCCTAAAGGCTACGACCATACAAAAGATTACGATCAGATAAAGGCTACGGCTCGAAGATGACCGACTTCCTCTATAAATTAAAAGGCCTTTAAACACTTCGTAAAAATTAGTTAAAACAGGCTACTCTCGACAAAAGCTAAATACAAAGGGCTTCGATAAATTCAGCCCTCGAAAATTCCAAGGGCTTCGATAATATCGACCCTTGGAAGCACCTTAAGAGGTGTTCAATTACGTTTACACAAACAAATTACCAATAAGGTTATGATACATGAGACCTTTGAAAAACCTATGGGTACAAAAAACACAGGCCAAGGCATAATTAAAATTTTCACCAACTCTTTTAAGTCGAAATGAGGGAAAACTTATATAGCCATACTAAGAGGCCGAATCAGCCCAACTTAAAGAGCCTAAGGGACAACTTAAAGAGCCTAAGGGCCAACTTAAAGAGCCTAAGGGCAGATATATAAGAGCCTAAGGGCCAATCTTAAAAGAGCCTAAGGGCCGAGATATAAGAGCCTAGGGGCCAATCTAAATAGAGCCTAAGAGCTGATGTATAAGAGCCCGAGGTTCAACTACGAAAAGCTCGAGAGCCAAAAATTTATAGCTTGAAACTCCGACCCGAACTCAAGGATTCACAATATCCCGGGCTTAACTCGGATCGATTTAAAAACTTAGCTCGAAGATTATTATATCTATCGATAAAAATCTAAGGGTTTATGACAACCTAAGCCCTAAAGACCAATAGTCAGATTGGTCATTCAAACGAAGTCTTCCATAAATAAAGGCAATGTTAAATCCAGCTCAAACCAAATACAAGATAAAAGTTCCCTTTGTATTTCCATAAGATGATTCCAGGGAATATTTACATAAAAGGGGGTCTACAAGAAAGAAAAATGGAGTAACCTAAAACTACTTTGGGGTCACATCCTTAGCAACCGCATCTTCAGGAGTTGCATCTTGGGGAATCCCATCCTCGGCGGCTTAATTTCTGTCTCCTTCACCCTAAGAGGCACTGGCTAAATCGTCCCCTTCGGAAAGTAGAGCGGCCGCCTCTTCTTCCCAAACCTTCTCCACTTCAATATCGGCCGAAAGGTCAAAGTTGCGGGCATGTATTTCCTTGAGGGTCATCCTCCGGGACTGTTATCTAGCATGGTCAAGGGAATTTCTAATTTGACCTCTGCCATAGAAGAGATCTCCCTTGTCCGAGCATTATCTACCTCGGCATTTTCTCGATATGAAGCAATAATTGATGCAATGTCGGATTTGGCCGTGGCCAGCTCAGTAGCTGATCTGATTTTAAGCTCCTTAATTTCAAGGCCCCGAACTAGGATCTCCTCCTTTGCACCTCGAAGCTGGCATTGAAATGAAGCTAACTGCTCTTTTAGAGTTTCCTTCTCAGAATCGAGATCATCCATACCTCGCCTCAACCCCAGGGCATTGGCTTCTTTTATCTTAAGCTCCTCCCAGAGCTACGCCTCCACATTGGCTTTCTGACTGAACTGTGAAATTAATGATGTCAGCCACTAAAACAAAACGAGTGCTTAACAAACTCTCAGAAACTATCTTACCTTCTCAACATACTCAGATCGATCTTGACACACCCGCTTCAACTCAGTTCGAAGATTATGGATCTCCAACTCTTTTTAGCATATAAGGCTTTGATGGCATCCCTCTCCTCCAAGGTCTTCTTAAGCTCGGTCTCGCACTGAGCAAGATCATCTCGGGACTTGGAAAATGTCCTCTTATGGAGCACCGAAGCCTTCATAAAGAGGGAGGAAAGAACGTTTAGAACAGTTAAAACAATGACACAAGCATAAAAACAGAAAAGTTACTTGTTCAAAATTGAGGAAAGCATCTGGGTCGGGGCCGTCATCAAGCCCTGCGAGGCATTCTTGAAAGATGTCCTACCCTTCATGATTTACTTGCACTCCAGAAGATCTCATATTCACAGCCTCCTAGATTTTCCCCTCGGAGAACTCGGGGCCAAGGGGAGAATCTTCCACATTGATCACCCCGAGCGATTCACTCGGGGCATTTCCTTTCGTTTGGAGAGGACCGGGGTCAGGACGTTCAACTACGCCCTCAGAATGATCCCCTAAATGAGGTGCCTTCTTTCTGGACAATGGTTGAGGGACTTTGTTCGAACACCCTTCGGAGATCTCTTCAGCTCTAGAGTGGGCCTCATCAATCGCCACCAGCTCGATAGGCTTCGAAGCATCGACATTCTTTCTTTTACGGTTTACCATCAGGAAATCATCATCTTCTTCTTCCTCCTGTTCCGCAAGAAATTGGGCCATTTCCAGAGATAAGGCCGCTGCATAAACCTTAGGCTTTCAAGGCAAGCTTTTCATCGGCTTCGAAGGATTTTCATATGCCTATCTTCTCTTTTTTCTTTCTTTAGGAGGATTCGAAATCACCGCTTCATCAGCCAGGGGAGGCCTCAACTCAACGGAGTCTCCGATACTTACATGAAACTGAGGTAAGTATCCCATAATGAAAGTGCTGGAAAACAAACGAAGAACTCACCATGGTTTTTTGCCTCCCATCGACGCTTGGCCAAATCTCGCTAGCAATGCTCCGAGTAAGGGGAGGTGGAGGCCAACTTTTGGACCCAGCCCTCGAGGTTCGAGACCCCACCGGGAAACCAATCAGCGGCTATATAAACATAAAAAGTTTAGAAAAAAGGAAAATATAAAATTGAGAAAAGAAAAGGAAGCATGGTATACTCACGCTTCATGTTCCACTCCTCGGGGAACAGTATCCAATCAGCAAGAATAAGATCAGAGGTACTAACTTGGAAAAACTGGCTCATCCATCTACGGTCTTTGTCCTCATCGATACTGACAAACATAGATTTTAAGGATCGGAGTTGCAATTTTATCAAGCCCCCACGATAAAGTCGGGGACTGTACAGTCTGATCAGATGATCGAGGGTGAAGGACATCCTCTCGATTTGGTTCGAAAAGAATTTGATTAAGTAAACAATTCTCCAGAAGGAGGGGTAGATCTGGCCGAGCTTCACTTGGTATCATTGGCAAAAATCAAGGATAACTGGGTCTATGGGACCCTGAGTTGGGATTGCAGGGCCCAGGATAAATGGGCAAGTATATACGCTTAAGTACCCCGCCTTAAAAGTAGTAATATCCTCCTCAGAGGAAGGAATCACTATTTTCTTATTGTCCCATTTGCAATCCTCCTCTACTTTCTTAAGCCCGGCCTCGGTCACCAGACAAACATATCGAGACATGGGCTCATATCGGCCTGGTGTCGAGACAGGTCTCTCAATTTTAAAATCATCTGCTATTTCACATGGCGGGGGAATACACTCCTCGATACTAGGAGACACTACCAATTTATCTTTGGTCGATCGAGAAGAAAATGAAGCTTTTTCTTTTTGAGGAACAAATTTAGAAGTTTTAGCCATCTCTATGCGGTAGATTGGGGAATATGAAAAATACTGTTAGAAGGGAGAGATCAAGGAAATTGGAAAGAGTTAAATGAGAGTTTGAAAGAAATATGGGAATAAAGCTTGTAAGGTGTTGGGATCTATCTATTTATAGAGCGTGCTAAGGAAACCAAAAGGCCGACCATCAGCCGCCTTCAATTAATGGTTTTGGGAATCACACAAAAAGCGACTTTTCAGTCACTTCAACTATTTATGTCATGATATTGACATCAGGACCAAGGCGTCGAAAATTAATTTGTCAAAAACCATTAAGGACAACATACAAGTCGAGTTCGGGAAAGTACCCACTCGATTACCTAGCCCAAGGGCTACCTGAGGTCGAGAAGATTCTCACTCGGGGACTACCTGTGCAGCCTAAGGGCTATCTTTATTTCGAGTCCGAGCAAACACTCACTTGAGTACTAAGCCCAAGGGCTACCCGAGTTCGAGCAAATTCTCATTCGAGGACTATCGATAAAACCTAAGGGCTATATTTATTCAAGGTTCAATCAAATTTTCACTCAATTACTAAGCCCAAGGGCTACCCGAGTTTGAGCAAATTCTTACTCGGGGACTATCTATCTATAAAGCCTAGGGCTATCGCTATTTTCGAAGTTCGAGCAAGCGCTCACCCAATTACTAAGCCTAAAGCCTACTCGAGTTCAAGAAAATTCTCACTCAGGATCTATCAATGAAGCCTGAGAAGGCTAGATTTATTTCAAAAATCAAGACCCTGCGCTCACTCTTCTCAGACTCAGGAGTCCCGGTGACCTGAGCTCGCATCAAATCAATCCAAGCTTTGTCCGAGGATTAGCGAAGAACTTTAAGAAGTATTATATTAATCAATTAAATACCAAAGGGTTTATTGGGTTCCAGGTTCAGTATTCGGACTGATACTTAGAGTTATACACTTGGATTTTTCACAAACGAAGGCAGAATGGAATTCAACACGAATCAAATACAAAATAGAGAAATTCTTATATTAACAAAAGATGTTTACAAAACCCACGAGGGGCCCTTACACTGAAACAACGAAGCAAAAACAAAAGCCAAGAGTCTAATCTAATTTAGGGGACATATCCTCGAGAGTGATATCTTCGGAAACCTCCTCATCAGGGACTCCATCTCGATCTTCAGAGGAAATTATGGCATGGTAAAAAACTTGGCGAGTATGGGTATTGTCAGCACAACTATTGTGAAGCCACTTCTTGAGACATTGTACCGGTGTGGGATGCAAAAGTTAGTAGATGATAGTTCCACCTCATTCCACGGAAGGCAAAGGGAACGACGTGCCACACCAGGTTGAAGTTAAGAGAGATGTGCAACAGTATAAAGTTCGCATATCTTCTGATATGGGAAGATTTCAGTGCCTTTCTCTTGTTGTCTCGAGCCAACAATAACAACAAAAACAACAACAACAACCCAGTATAATCCCACTTAGTGGGGTAAAACTTTTAAAAAAAGGGAGCCATGGCATAACTGGTAAAATTACTGCCATATGACCTTATGGTCACAGGTTTGAACCATGAAGATAGGGGAGTAGAGGAAGATATAGAGAAGGGAAAAGGCTGAAAGTTGATGAAGATGTAATGGGTATGGTAACCCCTTATTTTTAGAGAGACAATGACGAACCCGACGGCACAATCAATGCTTTTGGGGAAATGGACCGATGGCGCAATCAATGCTTTTGGGGAAATGGACCAGCGATATATTCAATTCTTCTAGGAAAATGAACCGATGGGACACTTCGATCTCAGCAAACGCCTATGTCACAATCATGATGTCATCGCTAGGGGCTTGGGAAAATTGAGGCTCAAATCGTTTCATATCATTTCATTCTAAGAAACGTGGGGACTATCTGTATACAGTCAAAATCGAGGAGTATGATTTTGGAGTCTTAAATAAGGTTATAGGCTCGAGTCCGGGAGACTCGAGGCATGGGGCAGATCCGGATAAGGAACACGTACCTCGAGGAAGCGGATCGAAGGCCTAACACGGCCTGCGTCGAGAAAAGCATAATCTCAAAGTTAATCAAGAAAGAGCGGAAATTTCTCAAGGACACGTGGATCTGGGAATTAATTATAGGATAAGGTTTGTACAAAATAGTACTAGCCCGTACTAGATCATCATGCACTTGTACGCATAGGATTCTTTACTTTTATGGGTAAGGTACTATTGGGGTTTTCTCCTCTTATATAAAGGGAACCCCAATTATTTTATAGAGATCAGATCATTTATTGCAATAGAACATTCTTATTCTTCTTGTTTAATGTGCTCTCTAACTATTCTTCAGCTTTATTGTCTTTACTTTATTGTTCATACATTACTTCTCTTAATTGACCTCGAGGTCCCTGGATCAGTCAAGCTCGAGGCCCCCTATTGCCTCAACAACACTGATTTAGTTCTTTATTTCTTCTTACTTAAGCTCAATATTACTTGTATAAACACTAGTATTAGAATATATCACGTATCTTTAAAACCACAAAATATCTTTAATTGTTACTCATATTTTTTTTAGGTAAACAACATAAAACTAGAATTATAATCCACAAACAATCATCAATACACCAAATCCATCAAATCCTAAAGAGAACTACTCCATAGACATGGAGTAATTCATCACAAATATGATGAAAAGATAGGAAAACATAAATTCAATCCAAACTCTTGTCTTGAGTGAGGAAGGAATGATGAAATCCTCGTGCCCTTGCTCCTCCAACTCTTCCTTTGCCTCATTAGGTCGATTATGTGTCAAAAGTCCCAAGAAAAATATTTTTCAATGTATATATACCAAGTAGGGTCGGGCCCAAACATGCTATAAGTACAAAACACGCTATAAGTACAAAACACTAGAGATTAAAGCTCAAACACACATAAAGTGTAGTGAATTAGAGTGCAATAAGCGACTAAAACACGAGATTATATCCTACCATCAACACCCCAGACTTAAACCATTGCTCGTTTACGAGCAATCAAACTACACTTTATATAAACACGACCTTTTTAAACAACTCTCCTAACTCATCATACCAAGAATATTTAAAATAGATTAAGCACCATAATGTAACATTCTCGCCTCAAGATTTGACTCACAAGTGCCACACATTATTCATTACCACCCGCTGACGTACTCTAACATAGAGGTAAGTGATATTACCTTTCCTTCGTGAATCAATTACCCTCACACAACAATAGAGAGTAGTTCCAACATATAATGAATTCAAAAACAATTAGGAATTTCAATTAGAAAGAATTTTCTCACTCTCAAAAACAACATTCATGTGCCACAAAAGATGAACCGTAGGCTTGCTTGTAGTGTACTAGTCTACTAATTGCATTCATTCAGTCAAGGATCAAGCAGACTTTAATTAATGTAGGCTGTGGGACGAGTAGGATACATTTAGATATATGAATGACTACACCTCCCTAAGCACTTTTAATACATACGCTTTAACATTTAATATCCCACACTTATGTCAAACCATAGCTCTACCTTCACACAAATCTATATTAACTCCGTATTTCTTTAAGCATAATTACATCAAGAGTTACCGCTTATCATGGAATATTTGCACTCAATACAACTATTTTTTTCTTTTCTCTTTTCTTATTCAATTCAAGTGGCTCTCACTATTTCAAAACATTGTACCTTTCTCCTTTTTACAAAAGTTCTACTCAAAAGCTAAACCAACCACCCAAAATTTTAACTTTTACAAAGTTCATAACAAATTTAAGTGCTCATGAGAGCTGAAAAGGTTCAAATAGAAGGTCAATTCAAACAAATAGGTAAGTCTTGTAATGTGGTTGCCAAAGAAATAGGATTACAGACTCAAAGGGTTTAACTAAGATACATAACAATTAGGTGGGTAAAATCATATAACTGGCTCAACAAAGCGCCTATATCACTTCCAAGCCTGAGCAAACTACTATTTCTTTTTGCAAACACACAGGGCAAGTTCTAAACATCAAATGCAATGCACATAATAATACAAAACCTCACACACACACATGGCACATAACTTACTCAGTATTGGACTCATCACGACACTCTAGTCAAAGTAGTTAAGCGAAGTTAAGATTATACAATTTAAGGTACTTATACAAGAGTCAAAAACTAAGCCTAAGTGTCACAACTAAAGCACTCACTATTCTCAAGGCATAACAAAGTCACGATATATTGCTTCAATTTAACTAATAGCACAAGGTTTCCTAGTCCTAACAAAAACAAAAAATAACTACACCCAGTTCAAACAAAACGCTTGGAAAAGAACCGCGGCCCAAAGAAAAACCAAGGGGGAATTCATACACTACCTAACAAAAGATGTTTTTTTTTTGTATTTTTCCTTCGACTTTAATCCCTCAAGAAACCTGTCGATATGATATCCATCGTTGGGAAAATCGAAATTTTTAAAAGTTTAATGTTTTTCTTTTCAAATTTTTTATCTATCTCTACTACTGCAACTAACAAAATAAAAACTAAAAGTAATATACATACAACATACAAACATCTCCCACCCCACACTTTATGTTGTGGCATGTCCCCAAGGAACACAATTAAAAAGAAAAAGGTAGAGAAACTTCCCTGAATATCTAGTCGGGGTATGAATCAAAGTCGAGCTCTATTCCTCGCACCCAAACTAGTGCACACATCCATGCAAACAACTTCTTCTCAGCCTTCTTGGGGTACACCCTACACTTATGTTTCTCACTAACTACAGCCTTTTCTTTCACGCCCTTCACCTTCCATTCAACTCTTGTAGATGGCTTCTCCTTTTTCACCTCAGTTGCTACATTCATCTCAAAAGTCACAGTCTCCTCACACAATATAAGAATGAGTTTTCTATCGTATATATCTAATATCTCTCTACCCATTTCTAAGAATAGTCTTCCTATATAACGACCCGATAGGTCGTTTTGAGAATTAACATCCCGTTCGGTGGTATAAGGTATTGAGAAGCTTTGGACTATGTGTTATGACTTGCGTGCATGGTTGAATTCAGTTACCGGATGATTCAGAGTCAATTTGGAAGAAGGATTCTAGTTTTGGAAGCTTAAGCGGTAAAAGTTGACTGGAATTTGACTTTTGTGTAAACAAATACGAAATGGGGTTTGGAAGGTTCCAAAAGCTTCGTATGGTAATTTTGTACTTAGGCGTGCATCTGGATTTGGAGGTTCGTAGGGTAATTTCAAGCATTTCGGCAAAAATTGGAAAAGTTGAAGTTTTGAAAGGTTGAGAGGTTTGACTAAGAGTTGAATTTGGTGATATTGGGACTGGAATGCGATTACGATAGTTGGAACAGCTTCGTTATGTTATTTGGGACTTTCCTGCAAAATTTGACATCATTCCAGGTTGATTTGATAAATTTCGGCGCGACTTTTGGAAGTTAAAAGGTTTGAAAGTTCACGAGTTCGATTCATGGTTAGATTCAAAGTTTAGACGTTTGATGTGATTTGAGGCCTCGAGTGAGTCCGTGTTAGGTTATGGAAATTGTTGGTATGTTTAGATGGGGTCCCGAGTGCCCCAGCTGTGTTTCGGATGGGCTACGAGCTATTTCTTTCTATTTTTGGACTGCTGACCTGCTGGTGTCTGGTTTCCTTAATCGCATTCGCATCAAGCGCTCCCCGATCGCATAGTGTAATTTTGGGGTAGATATTATTTACTCTTTACGTTCTCATACTTCTGTCTGTGTTCGCATAGGTGTGCAGTTCCTTTCTTCGCATTCGTGTACTGCCTCACGTGTTCGCGTAGCTCAGTCATTAGGCCATCAGAATTTCCCTCTTCGTGATCGCGTAGCACATTTTGGGCAGTAGCCATTTTTCATCTTCGCAATCATTCATTCTTCCGCGATCGTGATGTACAAACACCTGGGCAGAATATAAAAGCACTGTATTCCAAGGGTTAGCCATTTTTAACATTTTTGGAGTTCTAGAGCTCGGTTTTGAGCAATTATTTGTGGGGTTTTCAAGCAAATCAATTGGGTAAGTATTCTTTACCTAGAATTTTTTTTGTTTAGCAATCCGCTAGGCAAGCGCCTAGGGCTAATTTTTTATTAATAAAATAAAAATAAAAATACAACAATTAGGAAGAGTAGAAATAAGGGGGACAATAGCACCGGTATTGTTACACAAATGCCTTGGCTATATAATCACTCCTCTGCGCCTCACACTGCCTTATGATGATAGCCTTATGTAGAGGATTCATGGTGTAGCTGTCGGCAACGTCTCATGAGGGCATATAATCTCATAGACGTGTGGATAATTTCCAAAGGCATAGGACCAAGGCAACACAAACCGGGCTAAACCTTACCTTACTAATCCTATTGAGGCATACAATAGCCTAGAAAACTAACAAGCATGTAAAAAATATGAACTTGAAAGGACCAAATATTCTATGATCATCACAGAGTTTATAACATACTCTGTGATGATATTACAGATGAGGATACTAAGAAAGTGGTAAAATAAAATGTAGTACCCATTTGATTCTTGTCCTTTCTTTTCCAAATTTGTAAAATCTTCAATTTGTACTTCTTTGTCGATTCCCTCAACCGTGTGCAAAATGTATTCAAAAATCATCATTTCCTTTTTGAACGGTTGGACCTCGTAAAAGTAGTTGGGGCAGCCTGCTTTGTTTGGCAACTCTCATTGGAGGTCGCCTAACAATTCCTTCGTCACTCACCTTGCCTTCCCAGCTTTTATCTCTTGTACGAATGTTGTGATTTGGTCCGATGCGCGAGGGTGATAAATCCTGTTTCCTACACAGTGCAAAAATTGGATCGTCCTCTCTTGCTAAATTGAAGTCTATCCCCAAATTCAGAGATTGTGGAGCATTGGCACTCAGCAGTGATTCCAAATAAATTCTCTCATTATCTAACATAACTTGACTGATTGTAGCAATTTGCTTCTGTGCAGATGTTGGTGCTGTGACTTGTCGATGACCTATAGGACTATCAGCTGGAATAAGTTGTTGTTGTCCAGCATATGTCGAAGTCGATGCTAATTTAGACATTGTTGTTGGTTTTCGACCATAAGTATGTATAACAGGTGAATTGTTTGGATCAAGCTGTTGCTACCCAGATTGATTTGCGTCTAGCACTACAATCGAGTTGGCTTCAGGTATATTTGTGCCATTTCGCTGCTGCATCGCGTCGAGCCAAACTCTATCCTTATGTTGCTGTCCATCTTTTGGCACCTGAATTACTAACTGTGGACTGTTTTCAATTAGTTGTTGCTGTCCCGGATTTGGTGCTGCTTCATGTCGATCACAAATAGCAGTAGGAGTGTTCACAATTTGCTGCTTCTGCCTTCCAGATTTCTTGTTTGCTGCCTTTGCCTTCGAGCTAGTAACCACTGTGCTCTTTTCAATCTGTAGACTGCCTGTAGTCTGCTTCTGTTGTCCAGTCATGAAGCTAGTAGGAAAATGTTGCTGCCGTCCTGCATTTGGATACAATAGTGCATCACATTGAGTGCGTGCACGATGTTGTTGCATTCCAGGAGAATGATCATGAGCATAAGAAGCTTCTTGACTGCGTCGCTGCTACTGCCCAGATTATTGTTCAATGGAATCATCAAGCTCATCATCCACACCATTTTCCCAATGCTCCTTTTCTTCATACTCAGCTCGATCTGCCCAGGCTTTACTCCTTGGCATCATTCGATTTGAGCCATTTACTGGAGCATTTGAAACTTCTGATTTCTGCTTTGTTGCACACTTTGTGGTGTTTTTGGATGGCTGGTTCTTGGTGTTGCCTCACGTTTATAGCCTGTAATATCTAATCCAACACCAGCAGTAGCATTTTCCTACATAACTGCTGCACCAACGTTAGCAGATCCATTTGCTGTTGTAGTTCTACTAGCCATTGTACTAGTAGCAGCAGAAGTTGCTTTTTGGATATCCTGCTGCAGAGAACCCCCATGAGCTGATGCCATAACTGTTGGAGTTAAAATTTGCTCATGAACAAAAGCTGCTACTGATGGTGTTATAACACCAGTAGTTGCACATTTCAAAACAACAACATCACTTTGAATCCCAGATGGCCTAGTGACTTGTGTAACCACATCAAGGTTGTTTGAGATAGCTCGATCATCAGATGCCTCTAAAGATACAGCAGAAGCTGTATTCATATTAGCGTTCAATGGAACAGTAGCATCCAAAGCTGCATAATACTCAACAGAAGTACTGGACACCATTGTCCATTTTGCATCCTTGTTATCACTCTTTACACCCTCCTTCAAATCATCAGTAGCTCCAGGCTGTACACCTAGTGTTTTTGTATTTGTAGCAGTATGTTTATCAACCTTAGACACCACTCGATCAACCATTCATTCAACAGAGGATCATCAGTTTTGTTTTCTATAATTGCACCAGCTTGGCCTGCATAAAGAAGCACATGTGCACTAGGTGTTTGATGCCCAACTTCATCAAATCTTTGCCTATCCCCTGATCCTTTAGTAACCCCTGCTGCAGCACGATCAGGCACAGGATCACTGGACAATATAGCATTATCTGTAGTCACAGACTTATGTATTGCCAATGCTGTAGCAGCAGGGATAGCAGCTGCACCATTTACAACATCAATATCAACATGTTTTTTCAACATTGCAGCAGTCCTGAATTGATCAAAACCTTCAGCACCTTTTACTACTGCTTTTCCCACAGGTGTAACAGGCACAATAGTATTTACCTGTGCCAGACTACCCTGCTTAAATCCCTGCTCCCTTTCAGCTTGTGCGTTTGGAAATTTAGCCTCTACATTGACAGTCTGCTTTGCATGATCAGTAGCATCTTTCAATGCCCCTGTTACAGCTTTCATTACATTAGCTTGGCCATTAACATCTTTTGATCCAACTTGTTTTCAAAGTCAGTTAGCAGCAGCTGCTGCTCGACTACTTTCATCTTTGCTGCTTCATCGACCAATTGTTCTGCCCTTTTAGCATTGAGAAACTCCTTAGCATCACCTTCTAATTTCTCAATACTGCCCAGCCCTTCAATTTTAACCACTGACGCAACTTCTTCGTTAGTTTTCTCCATCCTCCAACGACACGATTTTACGTCATGTCCTTGATTATTACAACAAGTGCAATATTTTGGGAGATTATCATACACAATCTCTTGATAATGTTCAACTAACTTCCCAGAATTTTTATCCACAATATTTATCCTAACTCGCTTAGGATGTTTAGCCAGTAAATCAAGTAACACCTTAACTCTGGCCGTACCTGGTCGAGTTCTATCTTGTGTCGCTTTGTCCACTACTAAAGGTTTGCCAACTGCTGAAGTTATGGACATTAGAGACTTCTTGGAAAAGAAATTTGCAGGTAAATCAGGAAAGGAAATCCAAACAACTGACTTTGGAGTTTCTTCTCGCGGATTAAATCCAATTGTCCATGGGAACGATCTAAAGAAAAACTCATCGCCCTTCGATTTAACATAACCTGTTGATCTTGATAAAACTTGAACAAAATCTTCAAACAAATCAAACCTTACCAGTACATGTCGATATTCTAATTGTCCAACATTACAGTAGCTTTTGACATCAAATTGTTTGGGTATCAATTGTCGCAACTCCTGAAGATTAGGTTTTCCATACGAGAACTTGAGGATGACTGCTTGATGTAAACCTTCTTCGATGGTGAATGCATTTACCTCTTCAATGGTGAATTCCAGAGTAGGTTCACCATGTTAAAACGTGACTGGACATAGCTTGAGTTTTGACGAATTTGCGGCAGAATGTTTTCCTTGTAGCTGCGTTAAATATGACTGTTTTGTATTGCTTTTTGGGGGTGTTTCTGTACTCGTTTGGATGGACTCTCCCACAGCTTGAAGCTGGGGAGAGATGACAGCATCCATGGCTACTCAAAATGGCTAATTTAGTTTTGGGAGCTAGGGTTTGCGCCAGCTGTTCTATGATTATATCTTTATTTTTTTCATTAAATTAGTATTTTGAGTTTAGGAAAAATGGGGATTTTGAAGAAAACTTTCACAATGTAAATGATGAATTGAGGGACGAATTGGTATCAGAATTTGATAATTTTGGTATGGTTGAACTCGTATCGGAATAGGTGTTTGGGTTATGTGAAATTTGTTGGGTTCCGAGGTGCGGGCCTGGGGGTCGACTTTTGGGTTGATTTTTAGTTATTGATAAAGGTTGATGCTTTATTATCCGGAATAGTTTCTATGAGTTTTATTTGTGGTTTGAAGTTATTTTTGGCTAGATTTGAACCGTCCGGAGGTTATTTCACTCGAGAGGTTCATTTTAGAGTGACAGTCTATCTTTTTTGAGGTAGTCATCTTGCCTAACTTCGTGTGGAGGTACTACTCATTAGGATCTGAGTCTTCTATGATAATTGTAATATTTGAAGTCCGTATACACAAGGTAACAAGTACGTGCACGAGCTTATTTATGGAAAGTTGACCTTTTAGGGTTCTTATGCTCTTATGTTCATTAAATATGAAGGTTTTTGTTATGGTTAAATCCCCCAATTACTAATTTCACCCCTACGTGTCTTAATTGGATTTAATTACTTAATGCTCTACTCTTATTGCCTATTTGACTTTTATGCCTTAACTGAAGTTGTTGCCTCTTCAATTACAATGCTATCTTTCTGTTTCTTATCCTTAATTAAGTTGCTGTATTATTTCCGTAATTTGCTCAAACCTAAAAGAAGTTAGTTATCCTTTATCATAGGTCTCATCCTTCATTGGAATTAATGACTTATGTTACCTCCCTTATTATCGAATTGTGTTTTTGTGAAGTTATTGTTGCATATTAGTTCTCCCTTGTTGTGCTATTCCTATTGTGACTAGTATTATCTATTGCGTTTATTCTTTGTGAGGTTGTTATATCATTTCCTTGCATTCTAAAGATCTTAAGTTGATTTACTTGCCGTATTCTCGTGTACTGTTGTTGTTGTTGTTGTTGTTGTACTCGATTTGTTGAGCCGAGGGCTATGCACAGTTGTGGTATTGGAACCATTTATAGGAAATGTTGTCGAATATGGGCACATGTTGTGAATGACATTCTATTGTGTTGTTGTGTTGTGGCACGTGATATTGTTGGGAGGATTGGTTTGGGTGTTTGCACGAGGTTTCTGCCGTACTATTGTTACTATTGATTATGCACATACGGCATGACAAGGAGGGCTATATCTGTGTGTTGCGCATGTGGCGAGAGAAGGTGGGAACATTACTATGTGTGTGTGACGAGACAAGGCGGGCATTTACTTTATTATTGCGCACGTGGAGAGACAAGGGGGCTGTATCAGGGATTGTTTATGGTGACTTATGATGTCCTGGGGGCATTATTGTTGTTGATATTTGTGTAGCGACGCACTTTCCCTGTGCAAGTTATACCATATACATTTTGTAGTGATTGTTTCTTATGCGTCATTCATTGTTTCTATTCTTATTAATTGGCCTGAACTATGATAGAACATTGGCACAAGCATACACGTAGTTAATCACTCCTAACATTTTAAGAGATGGATCCTAATGATATTGATCATTTTTACATACCCTTGTCTACTTTCCTTCTATGTGAGAATGACTCTATTGGAACGTGAGTCATCCGTGCGATTATAAATTTGTAATGAGGGCATAGGATGACAGGTGTTTAGGGTTTAGGAAGTGGGACCCATAAATTGTGAATATTCTGAGGTTTGGTACCTTATGGAGATTATTGGTTGAAACCTGGTGTGAAAGCGATCGTTGTATTTGAGTTGCTACTTGCCTTTCCTTTATTTGTGTTCACCGGTTTTAAACTATGTTCCACTTACTCTACTTTGTCATTATTTGTGGTGTTCCGCTGCTAATTGTTGCTTCCCTTTTCTTACTGCAATTATCGTGATATTGTTGTCATTATGCATAGTCTTTATATAGATATCGTACTCTGTTGTTTCTACCCTTATACTTGTTTAGGTTATCTTGTCCAGTAGGTGTCTTGACTCTCCCTCATCACTACACTACTCTACTGAGGTTAATCTTGATACCTACTAGGTACCGCTGTGGTGTACTCATACTACGCTTCTGCACAATTTTTGTGCGAATCCAGGTATTTCGAAGTTAGTCGATCATTAGCTAGTTGTGCGGATTTTTAGCTGCGGAGACTCAAGGTAAAGTTGCTGCTGCATTCGCAGGCTTCGAAGTCACCTTCTAATGTTGTTTTCTTACACTGTTTACCCTTATTTTGAAATAGTTGTATTTAGACGTTCTAGCAAACTCTATAGAGCTTATGGCTTGTACTTACGATATGGGATTGTAAACTTTGTATTGAGATTTCTTTTTCGCATTTGTCAATCGTTATTTATTATTGTTATTATTTCAGTAAATATTAGGATTACCTGGTCCTTAAGACTAGGGGCCATCATGACATTCTACGGGGGGAATTTGGGTTATTACAAGTTGGTATCAGAGCTCTAAGTTCATAGGTGCTACGAGTCATAAGCGAGTTTAGTAGAGTCTTGCGGATGGGTACGGAGACTATTATGACAGTTTCACTTCTTTAATTCCTATTGTGCAAGTTTATTGATCTCGAAGTTTTAGTTTTTATCATTCTATTCTCTTACAGATGGTGAGGACACGAGCTATAGTTATTAATAATGCTGCTCCCAGATAAGGTGTCATTAGGGGGAGATGTAGAGGCAGATGAGGAGCACATGCTGTAGCTAGAGAACTTACCAGAGCAACAGTTTAGGAGATGCCAATAGCTCTGGTTGGGGGACAGGTACCAGAGGCACTTGCGGTTACCCTCGGACTTCAGGAGACCTTAGCATTAGTTCTTGATCATGTTTGGTACCTTGGCTCAGGCGGGGTTGATTCCGGTAGCACCAGCTACTTCACAGATCAGGGGAAGTACCCAGACTCCCACCGCCCATACTTTAGAGCAGTGCGTTCCTGTTGGTCAAGTTCTAGGTGTCATGGCAACATAGCCTATAGTTCCAGTTCATCCCGTGGTTAGGGGAGTAGCATCTGAGCAATGCAGTTTAGACTTGCAAGGTTTAAGAAGTATGACCCTCCTACTTTCAGTGGGTTGGCTTCAGAGGGTGAACAGGGCTTTCTAGGGGAGTGCCGTCACATTCTCCACACTATGGGTATTGTGGAGATGAGTGGGAATTCTTTTACTACATTCCAGCTTAGAGGAACGACTTATCAGTAGTGGTGGGCATATGAGTTGGGTAGCCCGGCCGATCCAACTCCACCTTCATAGGTTCAGTTTTCAAAGATATTCTTGAGAGAGTTTGTACCTTAGTCCCTTCGGAATGCATGGCGCGCAGAGTTTGAGCAGCTGTGCCAGGGCACTATTTTAGTGTCAGAGTATGTCGTTAGATTCAGTGATTTGGCCAGACATGCACCTACTTTGGTCGCTACAGTTAGAGAGCGTGTTCGTAGATTCATTAAGGGGCACACTCATGATATTCAATTCAACATAGCTCGGGAGTTAGAGGTAGATGTCTCATTTCAGTAGGTGGTAGAGATCGCTCACCGATTAAAGGGCATGTGGGACTAGTCAAGAGAGGACAGGCGGGGCGAGGAGAGAGAGGGCAGGCAAGGTCAGGATATAGAGGATAGGGAGGCGAGGAGGCCTCGCAGACCGGAGAGATCCACTGGTCCTTACTTTGGAGGTAGGGTACGACATGGTAGAGGTTTTGTGGGTTAGCCAATTCAGTTTGCACTTCAGGCTTTGCATAGTGTTTCAGGTACTCATGGGTCTTAGAGCACCCATACCAGATAGTTCCCACAACAATGTAAGAAAAGAGGTTGCTTTGAGTGTGGAGATACCAGCCAAATGGTGAGAGATTGCCCTAGATTTCAGACAGATGTGTCATAATAGGATATTCAAGCGAGTAGAGGGCGCCCAAGAGGGGGAGGCCCGACTCATTAATGTGTTTCATGCATTAGCTTTGAGGCCGTTGTGCCAGATGATGTCATACATGTGTGCTTTTGATTTGTTACAGAGGAGCACCATTCATATTTTGTTTATGTTCTGCTTATCAGGGTGAGTTATCTTATTTTACTTCATATATGGGTGAGTTTTGTGGCTTTGTACTCTACCTGTGTGTTCTGTTGAAAGATTATATTGTGGTATCCCATGTTTATCGTTTGTTTTTATTCATTATTGAGAGTTATGAGACTAGGGGTGACTCTTTATTCCTCATTTTGGTAGGTTTTGATGTGATTCCTGAGTAATTTGGTTACGATTTGTTATTTAGCTGCTCTACCGGGGTTAGAGTTCAGTAAGTATTGTGATTTTATTGGCGGAATTGAGTTAGTGGAAGGTTGCGGTTGGTATGATGTGTATTCTACTTATGATTCAGAGTTGAGGGTGAGACCCTCGTGATTTCATGTGATTTAATGTGGTTGAACCAGGTTGCGTGCTGCGGTGAAAGTTATATCAGGATGAGAACCTTATGATTTGTTCCTATACTTTGATTTTTCCTTGTAAATTGATTCGTATGATGGTACTGAAAGGGAGTTGTGCATGTCGGGCTTGTTTGATATTTCTCTTAAGTGTTTCTCCTTACATATCCAGTCATTTTCATGTTTTGCTTATTGCGTTTAGCTTGAGTGGTGTGTGTCCAATGGCGTTAGATGTGACTTGTTGATTCGGGTGAATATTTATGAGGTCTTCATGTTTCTTGCATCATTGTCAGTATTGTGGAGGTTTGAAATAGGGTTCTAACAGATATGAGGCCAATTGCCCATGTTGGATTTGATTATGGGTAGCTATTTTGATCAGAAATATTATTATGGGCCTATGTGTGATGTGTCACATAGTGTGGTTGTACTTTGTGGGTGCAGGCGTAAGTTGTTGCAATTGGTTGAGGTTGATACCAGGTGTTAATGTAGGAATCAGGCCTTTTTGAGATGAACAAATGGTTGAAAATTTTGGCTCTAAGGCTTAATGGTATTGGTAGGAGGGATAAGTTGCGGTTGAGATGGTGTCGTCGGGCGTATGTGGATTGGGGTGATGCGGGGTCACCCGCGGGTGTATGTTGGATGAATGCATTTAGTGATTTGATGACTTTGGGGCGATTCTTGGCACGTTTGATGACGAACGTTTGTTTAAGAGGGGGATGATGTAATGACCCGGCCGGTCGTTTTGTGAATTAACGTTTCGTTTGGTAGCATAAAGTCTTGAGCAGTTTCGTATATGTGTTATGACTTGCGTGTGTGGTCGAGTTTAGTAACCGGGTGACTCGGAGTTAATTTGGAAGATTAAGCAGTAAGAGCTGTCTGGAATTTGACTTTTGTGTAAATGACTCTGTAATTGGGTTTGGATGGTTCCAACAGCTTCATATGGTTATTTTGGACTTAGGCGTGCGTCCAGATTTGTATTTAGAGGTCCATAGGGTAATTTAACGCATTTCGGCGAAAATTGGAAAAGTTAAAGTTTTGGAAAGTTGGGAGGTATAACCAAGAGTTGACTTTGGTAATATCGGAACCAGAATGCGATTCCGAGAGTTGGAACAGCTCCGTTATGTCATTGGGGACTTGCTTACAAAATTTGACGTCATTCCGGGTTGATTCGATAAGTTTCGGCGCAAGTTTTGGATGTTGAAAGATTTGAAAGTTCATGAGTTCGATTCATGATGCGATTAATAATTTCAATGTTGTTTGATGTGATTTGAGACCTCGAGCGAGTCCCTGTTAGGATATGGAACTTGTTGGTGTGATTAGACGGGGTCCCGGGGACCCCAGGTGTGTTTCAGATGTGCTTCAGGCATTTCCTTCTGTTTTTGGACTGCTGACCTGTTGCTGTCTTGTTTCCTTAATCATGATCACATAAAGCCCTCCTTGATCGCGTAGTGTAATTTTGGGGCAGATATTATTTACTCTTCGCATTCACATACTTCTGTACGCATTCGCGTAGGTGTGCAATTCCTTTCTTCGCATTCACATACTATCTCACACATTCGGTGTCACGACCCCGGTTCGACCTCCATGAACCATCGTGACGGCACCTAGTCTCTACGACTAGGTAAGCCTAAATCGCGAAAGAAAAACCAAATTGTGGAAGTAAAATAATTTAAAATAGAAATAAAGTAATAACAGTGTTTAAATGTCCCGCTCGGCATACACCATATTTAACTCTCAATATCAATACATAAATCGAAGACCCAGAAACCCGCGAATCACAAGCTAAGAAATATTACATAGCTCTAACTCCGGAATGTCTAACAAGAATAGAAAAATACAAAAGGGCTAACTACTAAAAATCAGGAATAGAAAGAGACTTCTCAGTCTGCAGACGCGGCAAATATACCTCGAAGTCGCTAGGGCAGTCGCCTCGCCTCAGGGGTGATAGGACTAGGTAGCAGTACCTAAATCTGCACATGAAAAACATGCACAGAAAAGGGCCTGAGTACACCATAGCGGTACTCAGTAAGTGCCAAGCCCAACCTCGGTTGGGTAGTGACGAGGAAGGTCATGGTCCTACTGAGATTAAATAAGTATAGAAATGATAGCATAAGATAAACAGTACAATTTAGAATCTATAGCAAGAGTCTAATATAGGATAATAAGGAATATAATAAGTGAAACAGAGATACAGGCAAAACACAAGGAAATACTACTCATAACAAGGATGATAACCGGGGATCGCTCATTATCCTCAATATCTATGCCGAGTATCTCTTGGTATCCCGAGGATCTCTTTGTATCCTCAATGTATTCGAGGGATTTCTTAGTATCTCGAGGATCTCTTGGTATCCTCAATATATGCTAGGGATGTCTTGGTATCCCGAGGATCTCTTGGTATCCTCAATATACGTGTCAGGGATCTCTTGGTATCCTTAATATACGTGCCAAGGATCTCTTGGTATCCCGCACCTCAGTTCAATCCATAAATACGTACAGGAATCTCCCGGGATGCCGTCCCGTAGTCCCAAAGTAAAACACACAGTAGCAACACAAGAATACTCAGTAAGCTCAATATCGTACCAAGTAAACAGTTAATTCTAGCATAACATGCTTCATGTAATGCAATTAAGGCAGTTTAAGCAAATAGACAAATAAGTCAACTAGCCATGCTTTTTCTACACTAACAACATGCTAAATTGCTAGTAGAATGAAACAGGAAAAGGAACTCAGTTGGAATACTTAAAGAAAACCGGATTTTCAACAATTATGTCAAGTACACACTCGTCACCTCACGTACTATGCATTTCAATTATCAAATATACCATATCCTAAGGGGAAGGTCCCCCACACAAGGTTAGACAAGCCACTTACCTCGAACCAGCTCAATATCAACCCGACACCATGTCTTTGCCATAAGTACTGGACTCCAAATGGCACAAATCTATTCAATTAAATTTCATAATATAAATAACACTTCAAGTAACTGATTCTATAAAGAAATTCTAAGCTAATAAGCGAATTTATGTAAAATAGCCAAAACTCCCCTCAGGCCCACGTCTCGAAATCGGGTAAAATTTATATTTCCAGAAACCTCACACTCTTACGAGTTCAGACATATCAAAAGTACCAAAATCGGACCTCAATTTGTCCCTCAAATCATTACTCATAGGTCTCCAATTAGTCAAGCCCTAACCCCCCAATTACCACTGATTTTCCCCAATTTTTCATGCTTAAATTGATAAAAATCATTCCAATAACGAGTTTAGGGACCAAAGACCTTACCCTAATGAACTCCTCTGAAAATCTCTCTTGAAAAGTGCTTCCCAAGATTCTTCCCGATTTGAAAAAGATGAAAAATGGCTAAATTTCGCGAAGGCAAGAATTTATATGTTTTGCCCAGCGATTTCCGCATCTGCGGCCCTGGGACCGCGTCTGCGGTCCCGGAGCCAATGTCGCACATATGACTTTTCACTTAAAGGCCGACTTCCGCAACTGTGGTCTCCAACTCGCAGATGCAGTACTGCTTATGCGGAAATTCTCCTGCATTTGCACAAACTGCTTACCTCCCTCAACTCCGCTTCTGCGGTCTCTCCGCCGCTTCTGCGGATTAGGTCCCGCAGGTGCGGTTATGACAGAAGACCAGCGCCTGTAGCAAATTTTAAACTCCAAATCCTTCTGTCAACCATCTGAATTTATCCCGAGGCCCACGGGACCTTAACCAAAGGCATCAACAAGTCACAAACCACTACCCAAACTTGTACCAATCCTTAAAACACCTAAAACAACATCGAAACTCGAATTATCCAAGGATTTAAGCCTAAGAACTCCAAATTACTCAAAATACGCTTTCGATCAAATAGTCTATCAAACCTCGCCCGAATGACCTGAAATTTTGCACATACGTCACATTCAACACTACGGAGCTACTCCAACTTCCAAAATTCTATTCCGACCCTCAGATCAAAATCTCACTATCGAACCGGAAACTACAAAATTCGACCTTTCGGCATTTCAAGCCTAAATTAGCTACGAACCTCCAAATCACCATCCGAACATGCCCCTAAGCCTGAAATCACCCAGCGGAGCTAACGGAATCATCAAATTTCCATTCCGAGGCCGTCTTCACACTGTTCCGACTACGGTTAACTTTCCAACACTTAAGCTCTCATTTGAGGACTAAGTTGTCCCAAAAATCTCTGAAACTCAAAACCGAACATCCCGACAATTCAAAATAGAAAAAATAAACTCGGGGAAAGCAGTTAATAGGGGATTGGGCCGTAAATTCTTAAGACGACCGGCCGGGTCGTCACATCCACACTTAACCATTCGTTCGTCCCCGAACGTGCATAGAGACATACCTAAAGTAGTGAAAAGATGAGGTTAACGGCTGCGCATATCCTGCTTGGTCTCCTAGGTCGCCTCCTCGACCGGCTAACCCCACCACTGAACCATTATCGAAGCAGTGTTCTTTGACCTCAGCTTCCTAGCCTGCCTGTGTAATATTGCCACGGCTCCTTAACATAAGATAGATCCTAGTCCAACTAGACTGAACTAAAATCCAACACGTGTGACGGATCACCGTGATAACTCCGGAGCATCGAAACATGAAATACTGGATTCACTCCTGCCAAGCTGGGAGGTAAGGCAAGCTCATAAGCAACCTCCCCAACTCGCCTCAATATCTCAAAAGGGCCAATAAACCTTGGACTCAACTTTCCCTTTCTTCCCAAATCTCATGACACCCTTCATAGGCGAAACCCGAAGCAGAACCCTCTCTCTAACCATATAGGAAACATCACGAACTTTTCGGTCCGTGTAACTCTTCTGTCTGGACTGGACTGTACGGAGTCTATCCTGAATCACCTTAACCTTCTCCAAAGCATCCTGAACTAAGTCTATGCCCAATAATCTAGCCTCAATCGGCTTAAACCAGTTCACCGGAGATCTACACCGCCTATCATATAAAGCCTCATACAGTGCCATCTCAATGCTGGACTGATAGCTGTTGTAGTAAGCAAACTCCGCCAATAGCAAGAACTGATCCCAAGACCCTCCAAACTTGATCACACACGCACAAAGCATGTCCTCAAGAATCTGAATAGTGCGCTCGGACTGTCCGTCCGTCTGAGGGTGAAATGTTGTACTCAACTCCACCCGAGTACCCAACTCATGCTGAAAGACCCTCCAGAACCGTGGTGTGAATTGTGTACCCCTATCTGAAATGTTGGACACTAGAATACCATGTTGACGAACAATCTCCTGGATATAAATCTCCGTCAACCTCTCCGAAGAATAAGTAGTACACACTAGAATGAAATGAGCGGACTTGGTCAGCCGATCCACAATCACCCATATAGCGTAGAACTTCCTCAAAGTCCGTGGGAGCCCAACTACAAAGTCCATGGTGATACGCTCCCACTTCCACTCCGAAATCTCTATTTACTGAAGCAACCCACCCGGTATCTGGTGCTCATACTTCACCTGCTGACAGTTAAGGCACCGAGCTACAAATCCAACTATATCTTTCTTCATACGCCTCCACCAGTAGTGCTGCCTCAAATCCTGATACATCTTTGCGGCACCCAGATGGATGGAATACTGCGAACTATGGGCCTCCTCTAGAATCAACTCTCGCAGCCCATCAACATTGGGTACACAAATCCGACCCTGCATCTTCAATACCTCATTGTCACCAATAGTCACATCTCTGGCATCACCGTACTAAACCTTGTCCTAGAGGACAAGAAAATGAGGGTTATCATACTGCCGTTCTCTGATACGATCAAACAAGGAAGACCAAGAAACCACGCAAGCTAGAACCTGACTGGGCTCTGAAAGATCCAATCTCACAAACTGGATGGCTAAGGCCTGAACATCCATCGCCATAGGACTCTCTAATGCTGGTACATATGCCAAACTCCCCAAACTCTCTGCCCGGCGACTCAAAGCATCGGCCACCACATTGGCCTTGCCCGGGTGATACAAAATACTGATATCATAATCATTCAGCAACTCTAACCACCTCCTATGGCGCAAATTTAGATCCTTTTGCTTAAACAAGTGTTGCGAGCTCCGATGGTCAGTATAAATCTTATAGGGAACCCCATATAAATAATGGCGCCAAATCTTCAAGGCATGAACAATGGCAGCTAACTCAAGGTCGTGAAAAGGGTAATTCTTCTAATATATCTTCAACTGTCTGGCACGTAGGCAATCACCCTACCGTCCTGCATCAACATTGCTTCGAGGCCAATCCTCGAGGAATCATAATAGACCGTATAAGACACCGAACCTGTAGGCAATATCAAAACTGGGGCTGTAGTCAAAGCTATCTTGAGCTTCTGAAAGCTCGCCTCACACTCCTCCGTCCACTGGAACGGAGCACCCTTCTGGGTCAATCTGGTCATAGGGGCTGCAATCGATGCAAAGTCCTCCACAAAACAATGGTAGTAGCCCGCCAAGCCAAGGAAACTACGGATCTCTATAGCCGAGGATGGTCTGGGCCAACTCTCTATGGCCTCTATCTTCTTCGAATCCACCCGAATACCCTCACTCGATACCACTTGGCCTAAGAATGCCACTGAATCCAACCAAAACTCATATTTCGAGAACTTAGCATATAGCTTCTTATCTCTCATAGTCTGAAGCACAGTCCTCAGGTTCTGCCCATGATCTTCCCGACTCCGGAAATACTCAATAAAGACAATGACGAATGAGTCAAGATACGGCTAGAACATAATGTGCATCAAATGCATAAAGTCTATTGGGGCATTGGTCAGCCCAAATAACATGACAAGGAACTCGTAATGACCATACCAAGTCCTGAAAGCAGTCTTCGGGATATCCGACTCCCGAATCTTCAACTGATGGTAACCTTAGCGCAAATCAATCTTAGAAAACACTTGTGCGCCTGAAGCTTGTCAAACAGATCATCAATACGAGGCAAAGGATAACGGTTCTTCACCGTAACCTTGTTCAACTGGCGATAATCAATACACATATGCATAAAACCATCCTTTTTCTTTACAAACAAGACAGGAGCACCCCAAGGCGATACACTGGGCCGAATATAACCTTTATCAAGCAATTCCTGTAACTGATCCTTCAACTCCTTCAACTCAAGAGGAGCCATACGATACGAAGAAATGGAAATGGGCTGAGTGACCGGCAACAAATCAATGCCAAAATCAATATCTCTATCAGGAAACATACCTCGAATATCAGCTAGAAACACATCGGGAAATCCCATACTACTAGGACTGAATCAACTGAAGGGGTATCAATGCTGACACCTCTCACATGAGCTAAATACGCATCACACCCCTTCTTAACCATACACTGAGCTTTAAGAAAAGAAATAACTCGATTGAGAGTGTGATCTAAAGTACCCCTCAACTCGACACGCGGTACACCTAGCATAAGCAACGCCACAATTTTGGCGTGACAATTAAGAATAACATAATGGGGCGACAACCAGACCATGCCCAAGATAATGTCAAAATATACCATGCCGAGTAACAATAAATCGGCTCTGGTCTCAAAACCACAAAGAGTAACCAAACACGACCGATAAACACGGTCCACAACAAGTGAATCTCCTACAGGAGTAGACACATAAACAGGGGAACTCAAAGAATCCCGAGGTACACCCAAAATGCGGAGCAAAACAAGAAGACACATAAGAGTAAGTGGAGCCTTGATCGAATAGAACCGATGCATCTCTATGACAAACCATGACAATACCTGTGATGACAGAATCAGAGGCAACAACATCGGTACGAGAAGGAAGGGCATAGTATCTGTCCTGGACTCCCCCTCTAGGGCGACCTTTACCTCCCCGATCTCCACCTCTAGCTGGATGAGCAGGTGAGGTAGCAACTAGAGCTGTAACCATAACCTGAGAGCTCCGCGGGGCACGCTGTGGCTGAGATGTCTATGGAGGTGCACTCCTCCCAAGTTTAGAGCAATCCCTCATCACATGGTGTGTGTCACTACACTCAAAACAAGCTCTGGGAGGACGTGACGGCTGTGACTGGCTCAGGCCAGGTCTGCTGGACTAACCTCTGAAAGCACCCTGTGTAGGAGGCGCACTAGATACCGGTGGTGCATAATAAGGCTTCTAAGATCTAGGAGGAGATGGAGCACTACTGGCTGTTGGAAGAGCTGAATAAACAAGGCGACTCATATAACCCCTACCATGACGACCTGCAGCTAGGGTACGAGCACCAGAATAATGGCCCGACTCTCGAGACCTCTTGGCCTCCCTCTCATCTCTGTCCCTAGAATGTATACCCTCAATCCTCCTAGCAATGCTCACCACCTGCTGATAAGAAATATCCATCTCTAACTCACGAGCCATGATAGATCTGATGCTGGGAATAAGCCCTCAATAAACCAGCGAACCCTCTCATGAACAGTAGAAACCAAGGCTGGTGCATGCCTAGCCAAACTGGTGTAACGAACAGCATACTCTGAAACAGTCATAGCACCCTGGCGCAAATGCTCAAACTCTGCATGCCATGTGTCCCTGAGGCTCCGAGGAACATACTCCCTCAGGAACAGATTTGAAAACTGAGTCCAAGTTAGTGAAGCAACCTTATCTGGACTGTCTAACTCATAGGTGCGCCACCACTCATATGCGGCTCCTCGAAGCTGGAAGGTAGTGAAAGAAACCCTGCTCGATCCTGAAATACCCAAGGTACGAATAATGCGATAACACTCATCAAGAAACCCCAGAGTATCCTCCAATGCTAGACCGCTGAACATAGGAGGCTTGTACCTCTTCAACCTCTCAAGCCTCAGCTGCTCCTACTCGAAAGCTACTGCCTTGCCCTCGGGCTGAACTGGCACTACATGCGGTAAAGGAATAATCTCAAAGACCTTCTCAAAATGCACTCGCTGCTCAGGAGTGCGGGCGGCGGGAGTGTATGCTCCTCCCCGGCCTGAGACATAGCTGCAGCAAGGGGACACAACCGTGTCTGAGCCAAAGTAGTGTACATGCTCATGAACTATGCCAGAATCTCCTGAAGAGCTGGAGTAGTAGTAGTAGTAGGCGTATCAGGTACTTGGACTCCGACTGGATCTGCTGGTGGTACCTCGGCGGTAGCTCGCGCAGGTGCTCTGGCTGCAACACATGCGCGTCCTCGGCCTCTACCCCGGCCCTGGCCTCTGACTGCTGCAGTAGGAGGCGCGAGTGCCTGATTATCTCAGGTAGTTTGTGTCCTCACCATCTATGAGAGACTAGAAGACAGAAGTTTAGAATTGTGATGTCAAAATATCGCACGACAAGGAAATCAAATAAAGTGGAAATTTTCCTAACAGTTACATAGCCTCTCGTAGATAAGTACAGATGTCTCCGTACCGATCAGCGAGACTCTAATAAATCGGCTTGTGATCCATGACTCCTATGAACCTAAAGATATGATACCAACTTGTCATGACCCCGGTTTGCCCTCCGTGAACCATCGTGACGGCACCTAGTCTCTACGACTAGGTAAGCCTAAATCGCGGAAGAAAAACCAAATTGCGGAAGTAAAATAATTTAAAACAGAAATAAAGTAATAACAGTGTTTAAATATGTTGCTCGACATACACCATATTTAACTCTCAATACCAATACATAAATTCAAGACCCGAAAATCCACGAATCACAAGCTAAGAAATATTACATAGCTCTAACTCCGGAATGTCTAACAAGAACAGAAAAATACAGAAGGGCTAACTATTAAAAAACAGGAATAGAAAGGGACTCCTCGGTCTGCGGACGCGGCAGATATACCTCGAAGTCGCTAGGGCTGTCGCCTCGCCTCAAGGGTGATAGGACTGGGTAGCAGTACCTGGATCTGCACATGAAAAACATGCACAGAAAAGGGCATGAGTACACCACAACGGTACTAGTAAGTGCCAAGCCTAACATCGGTCGGGTAGTGACAAGGAAGGTCAGGGCCCTACTGAGATTAAATAAGTATAGAAATGACAACATAAGATAAACAGTTCAATTTAGAATCTACAGCAAGAGTCTAATACAGGATAATAAGGAATTTAATAACTGAAACAGAGATAAAGACAAAACACAAGGAAATACTACTCATAACAAGGATGATAACTGGAGATCTCTCATTATCCTAAATATCTATGCTGAGGATCTCTTGGTATCCTCAATATATGCTAGGGATCTCTTAGTATCCCGAGTATCCCTTGGTATCCTTAATATATGCTAGGGATCTCTTGGTATCCCGAGGATCTCTTGGAATCCTCAATATACGTGCTAGGGATCTCTTGGTATCCCGCACCTTAGTTCAGATCATAAATACGTACAGGGGATCTCCAGGGATGCCATCCCGTAGTCCCAAAGTAAAACACACAGCAACAACTCAATATCGTACCAAGTAAACAGTTAATTCTAGCCTAACATGCTTCACGTAATGCAATTAAGGCAGTTGAAGCAAATAGAAAAATAAGTCAACTAGGCATGCTTTTTCTACACTAACAACAGGCTAAAGCAAGTAGAATGAAACAGGAAAAGGAACTCAGTTGGAATACTTAAAGAAAATCGGATTTTCAACAATTAGCTCAAGTACGCACTCGTCACCTCACGTACAAGGCATTTCAATTATCAAATATACCATATCCTAAGGGGAAGGTACCCAACACAAGGTTAGACAAGCCACTTACCTCGAACCAGCTCAAAATCAACCCGACACCACGTCTTTGCCACGAGTACTCGACTCCAAATGGCCCAAATCTATTCAATTAAATTTCATAATATAAATAACACTTCAAGTAACTAATTCTATAAATAAATTCTAAGCTAATATGCGAATGTATGTAAAATGACCAAAACGCCCCTCAGGCCCACGTCTCGGAATCGGGTGAAATTTATATTTCCAGAAACCTCACAATCTCACGAGTTCAAACATATCAAAAGTACCAAAATTGGACCTCAATTTGTCCCTCAAATCATCACTTATAGGTCTCCAATTAGTCAAGCCCTAACCCCCCAATTACCACTGATTTTTTCCTTAATGTTTCATGCTTAAATTGATAAAAATTATTCCAATAACGAGTTTAGGGACGAAAGACCTTACCCCAATGAACTCCTCTGAAAACCTCTCTTGAAAAGTGTTTCCCAAGCTTCTTCCCGATTTGAAAAAGATGCAAGATGGCTAAATTTCGCGAAGGCAAGAATTTATATGTTCTACCCAGCGATGTCCGCATCTACGGCCCTGGGACCGCATCTACGGTCCCGCTTCTGCGGAGCTAATGTCGCACCAGCGACTTTTCACTTAAAGGCCGACTTCCGCACCTGCGGACTCCAAATCGCAGACGCGGTACCGCTAAATTCTACCGCATCTGCAGAAATTGCTGACCTCCCTCAATTCCATTTCTGCGGTATCTCAGTCGCTTCTGCGGCTCCGCTCCTGCGGAACCAAAACCGCAGGTGTGGTTATGACAGAAGACCAGCTGCTACAGCAAACTTCAAACTCCAAATCCTTCCGTCAACCATCTGAATTAATCCCGAGGCCCCCAAGACCTCAACCAAAGGCACCAACAAGTCACAAACCACTACCCAAACTTGTACCAATCCTTAAAACACCTAAAATAACATCGAAACCTCTAATTAACCAAGGATATAAGCCTAAGAATTCCAAATTTCTCAAAATACGCTTTCGATCAAAAAGTCAATCAAACCTCGTCCGAATGACCTGAAATTTTTCACACATGTCACATTCAACACTACGGAGCTACTACAACTTCCGTAATTCCATTCCGATCCTCGGATCAAAATCTCAGTATCGAACCGGAAACTTCAAAATTCGACCTTTCGGCATTTCAAGCCTAAATTAGCTACGGACCTCCAAATCACCATCCAAACACGCCCCTAAGCCCGAAATCACCCAACAGAGCTAACAGAACCTTCAGATTTCCATTCCGAGGATGTCTTCATACTATTCCAACTACGGTCAACTTTCTAACACTTAAGCTCTCATTTAGGGACTAAGTGTCCCAAAACTCTCTGAAACTCAAAACCAAACATCCCGGCAATTCAAAAGAGCAAAAATAAACTCGGGGAAAGCAGTTAATAGGGGATCGGGGATTAAATTCTTAAGACGATCGACCGGGTCATCATATTCGCGTAGCTCAGTTGTTGGGCCATCAGAATTTCCCTATTTTTGATAGTAGCCATTTTTCTTCTTCGCGATTGCATTAATTCTTCCGCGATCATGATGTGTAAACACCTCGGCAGAATATAAAAATACTCTATTCCGAGGATTAACCTTTTAAAACATTTTTGGTGTTCTAGAGCTCGGTTTTGAGCGATTCTTTGTGGGTTTTTCAAGCAAATCAATTGGGTAAGTTTTCTTCACCTAGAGTCTATTTTTTTTCAATCCGCTAGGCAAGCGCCTAGGGCTAGTTTTTTATTAATAACAGGTAAGAAAAATACAACAATTAGGAAATTATCATTGTCTTCCTTCAATGAAAGGAAATAGACTTGCACTCTAATGTAACGTACTATCAAAATTGAGCATAATACTCAAATTGATATCACATTATGCCTACTAAAACTTTGTAATTGTAAAAACAGCCCAAGTGAGTCCATGTCGACGTTGTATCTCCAGTCCAAAGCGTCCCAGTTCCAGTGTGAAATTTGATTTGCGTAAATAGCCCCTTTTCAGCAACTTCACGTAGACTCCACCAATTTGGTAGCGCGGTACTGTAGCATACGGTATTGTAGCATACGTCACTGTAGCATACGGTTACTGTAGCCATCAGGTACTGTAGCATATTGAACTGATTTCTGGTGATATCCTTGCATGTGCTTCATCCTGTTTTGTCCTTCTACCTTGCTGCGTTGATATGACAGCCCATTGTGGTCAATAATTACCCGAATGCTGCAGATAACCTTGCCACATGACCTGCTCCAGTGTATAAATTTGGACAGCCTATTGTGATTTTTGTTTTTTTTCTAATTGAAAATTCCCTTTAGTGGTATTATTTTAAAAATCCCCATGTGCATGCCTTCCTCTTCAATTGGATGCGTTGGTCTTGCATTCCAAGATTGGGAGATGATCTATGTATTAAAAAAATGTACAATCTCCTCCACCCAATGTTAGCTTTTTAATATTCCAAGAGGAAAGCACTAGCTTTTGTCCCATGTTTTCAAATATCCCCATCAATACAATAATTTCAAAAGTGCTGAACATCCTTTTCAATAGCAGACACGCCTGTATGGGTTTTGCTTCATACGAGTATTGTTCCTCGTGGACATTAATTTGCCTATTTTTAAATCCTTTCCATTGGATGAATGCATAGCATTAATACCACCAATTGAAATTTCATTAAAAAATAGACAAACTTGACCGTAACTTTTCCACTTGAGCACATTTTTTTTGCTCTAGTTATTTTTTGTTTTTCAGATTTTCTTGAAGAAATGTGAGCTCCACTTTACAATGCCAACATTTTTATATTCCCAGATAGCCCCTGCAAAAAAGCAAACTTTCTTAGAATAAAAAAAGGCCCTTATTTCCTACTCCCAAAGGCTGTTGAATTCCCAAGGAAAATTGGGTCATGTAATGTGAAATTTTAATCTCCATTCATTCATTTTACAAAATGCTCAATGTCCAGTTGACCCTCTAGTACGTGAGACCATGAAACACCCATGCTTTGGCCCCTTCTTTTGACCAATATTATAATCCAAGATGCCTTAAGTTACCCCATTTGATAGTCTTAAAACAATTCTTGAGATTTGTAGCTTCACATGGCAATATTCGTGCATATGGGGGTGTGATATATGCGTGCATTAAACAATACAAAAGCTTCCATTGTACTTTAGTGCCCATTCTTTCATTTCCCAAAGTGCAGTCGTGGATTATAGAATTTAAAAACTGTCTTGGCCTTTGTTTAGTGCCTAGCATTTCCTCCAAGTCACGCTTGTTCCCCCATGATTGTTGACCATCCAATGCCTTTATCGATTGATGTTGTGCTCGATGAAAGGTGTGCTTTTGAACTTTATCGTGGCTTGTCTCTTTTGCATCGTACCAAGAAAAAGCTCGCCAAAATACGTGTTACTGCAACAACTGATCGTAACTGTTCTCTTCAATTGAATTAGCACTGACTCTCTTACTGATGCCTATGACCTTTTTCCAAACTGCCCTCTCCCATGTGACATTGTGCTCACAGCCTCCAACATAGACCACCTTTCTTGGATTACGCTCAGAGATGCCAATGAAGACAAGCGTGCAGTGCAAAAAGCTATGACCATTGCTTTTTGATTCTCTCGAGTGATGCTGGTGTATATGGTGTTGTGAAAACAATGTCACGCTCAAATTGTTAAGCTGATCCTGCACATTTTTAATTCTTTGACTTAAAACGACGTAAACTCTCAGCTGTCCCTTTCTCTTAAAACATCTGAATCCAATTCTTAATCTCCAGATTTCTTCTATCCTTTTGAGTTCTCTTGACAAAGTAACAAAATTTTTTTCTTGTTTGTTGACGCTTCCATGGTTTGTATCACTACCCAGCTGCAAGTTACTTCCATTGGAATGAATGCATTGCATTAATACCGCCACTGAAGATTTCTTGACAACAAAGTACAACAGTACAAATTTAGTACCTGCAAAAAGGTAAGAAATGTTAGTGAATATCCCCATGTTGTCTTTTGTTTCTTCCCTTTCTTTCTCTAGTTTCTTGCAACTCTTATTCTCAGTTTTGGACAGTGTAGCTTATCTTCATTTACCATCCTCCTGCTCGATACATCAAGTTCCTAGAAATCAAAACTCTCGATTTTGGGTTGATTTTTAGTTTTTGATAAAGATTGATGCTTTATTATCCGAAATAGTTTCTTATGAGTTTATTTATGCTTTGAGGTTATTTTTGATTAGATTTGGACCGTCCGACGGTTATTTCACTCGAGCGGTTCATTTTAGAGTGACGTTCTATCTTCTTTGAGGTAGGTATCTTGCCTAACTTCGTGTGGGGGAACTGCCCCTTAGAATTTGAGTCTTCTATGCTAATTGTATCATGTAAAGACCTGTACGCAAGGTGACGAGTACGTGCTCAAGCTTATTTGTGGAAAGTTGACCTTTTAGGGTTCTTAGGCTCTTATGTTAATTAAATATGAAGTTATTTGTTATGTTAAATCCCCCGTTTACTAATTTCACCCATACGTGTCTTAATTGAAATTAATTACTTCATGATCTTATTGCCTATTTGACTTTTATGTGCCTTAACTAAAATTATTGCCTCTTTAATTATGTATGCGGCGAAATCAGAGGGCGTAATTTCTCGCTCTCAAGCGACTTCGGAAGAATATCTCGAGAGCCCGAGGACGTGGAGTTATGATCGAGTCCCCTCCCTCGGGGCTCATCGAGGCCCTACTCGAAGAAGACAAAGATCGAGGCTAGAGCAAAAAGGGGAATTCCAAAGGCATATGGCTAAGTCTGACAGAGCCGACCTACCCAGAGCTTGTGTCGAGGCATCATGTCTAGCCGTCCCATCTCCATGCTTTTATAATTAATACATGTTGTACTATTACCGGATCCCCCTCTTATATAAAGGGAATCCAAACCACTTTGTAAGGGGCTACTGTTGCTCCAACTATTCTACACAAGATCAATAATATCTCTCTCTCTCTTTCTTCTCTCTAACTCACTCGAGGCCACTCTTAGCATTTATTGCCTTCATACTTGTTCTTCATTTGTTGCTTGGTATTGGCTATGGAGAGCCTTCTTTAATTATATTCTAACTGTTATCCCTTTCCCGGTTACCCCCGATAGCTCGTGATCAAACCGGATATCAACCCCGAGGCCCTTCATCGACCAGTCCGAAACCCGAGTAGCAAACCCCTCTGTTTGATTATTGTCCTGTTTTAGCTTGTATCTCATCGTTAAACTTCAGAATCTTAGCATCAACTACTCTAACAACTACCATAAAAATAGATCACGCATTTTTAGAGTCCCATTTAAAAATTTAATTGTCGTCACCATTTTCACAATAAACAGTTTGGCGCCCACCGTGGGGCTAAAAATAATAGTGATTATTTTATTGCTAGTTTCATTACACAAACACAAGTTATCTTTAACTTTTTTTCTTGTTTGAGATCTTTGATTTCAGGTCAAAATGTCTGGCTCGGTAAACAGAGTCGAGAACAACCACCTCGAAAACCACGGGGAAAACGGCGTGGCTGTTCTGGCTGTCGGCGTGCCACCACAGAATTCCGATAACACACTCGGAATGATTCTAGCGGACGTGGATTCACAGGACGCACAATAGGTCAACGAAACCTCACACACCGACAGGAGCATACGACATGGCGACCGAGAGGAAGCCCAAAAACCCCAGCCCGGGAGGAATAGGAAGTTAGTCTTCATGTTATTTTTGAAATGTTGTAGGCACAACAGTTGACCATCGGTCAGTTACAAATCCATCCTAAGACTCCCAGCACAGCAACGCCGAAAATAGCTCCCCCCGCCGAACAAATACCTGAGAGATCAAGCAATAACGGCTCGGTAGCCGATCCTGCCATACTAAAGATGCTCGAGGATCTCACCAAAAAGATCGAATCGGGTGATAAAATGATAGCAGCCAACGATAAAAAGGTTGAGACCTACAACTCTAGGGTAGACCAGATCCTGGGTGCGCCCCTGGTCCTCAATGGCGTGGATTCGAAGAAGTTCATACAAAGGTCGTTCCCTGAGGAAGCGACCCCGGAACCCATTCCAAAGAAGTTCAAAATGCCGAAACTACTAAGTACAATGGGGCCTCAGATCCCAATGAACACATAACTGTCTATACGTGCACGGTAAAAGGCAATGACCCAAGGGACGATGAGATCGAGCCCATCTTATTAAAGAGGTTCGGGGAAACACTCTCGAAAAGGGCCATGATGTGGCATCATAACCTAGCGCCCAACCCCATTAACTCACTTACCATATCGGCAGATTCCTCCATAAAGGCACATGTCGGTGCCATCAAGGCAATAGCGAGAAACCCCGACACATCCGGGACCGAGCAAAGGGAAAATGAAATGCTGCATGGATTCGCATCTCATCCCCAGATGGAACAAACGGGATTGCCACCAGTCTTGGATGACTGGGCGGTACAGGCCTTCACTCAAAGCCTAAACAAACCAAGCCCGACAATTTTAAGGCAGTTAAAACGAAACTTGATCGGGTACCCAACCAAGATCTGGTCGGATGCTCATATCCTGCACTAGTCGCAAACTAGGATCGTGGATGACCATCCGAGAGCCCCCTCAGGCTCAGTATACCCAAGCAGGCTCCTGGAAAAGAATCCAATGCCGAACAGAGAAAGGTACCGCCTGTACGCCGTAGCCCCGAGACACAATCTACCTTGCAACAATTGAAGAAAGGATCGAGGACAATATCCTCGAGGAATCGTTAATAGAGACATATTTTACGGAGACACGAGACTGGCGAGGGTGCCTCGCTCGTCGGGATACAATTTCAACATCGATGTATCAGACATCATGTTCACTGTCAGCAAAACTAGGGATACCAGATGGCCCAAACCTATTCAACAGAATCCCTCTCAGAGGAATCACAGCTTGGTGTGGGAACTGTATAACATGCACGGCCATGGGGCCAAAAATGGCCACCAACTCAAGAGGAAAATAACTGAGCTACTCAATAGAAATCACCGTCGAGGACTGCCGAGCGATCAGGCTCGAGTTCAGTTCCGACTAAGGAAGGCGGCCAAGAAGAACGAAGTAAATGAACTGCAACTTATTGCCACGATAGTGGAAGAGAGATGCCACTCTCCAAGAACTTATAAAAAGGAGAGTAAAAATGCTTGTCGCCAGAGAAAAATGGATCCTGGGATATATCCCCGAGGACGCCCTCACATTCAGCAAAAAAGACACCGAGACCTTGTCTCGGCCTCACACTGACGCATTGGTAACCTTCTTCCTCATTCAATCCATTTCAAATAAAGCATATGCTCATGAATTTATGTGGCTCGATCAACGTTGTCGGGCCGAGGATGACAGGGCGACTCAGATCATCAGACCAAATCACGCCCACGTCTCGAATATTTGGCGGATTCCACACGGTGATCGAGACAACGAGAATAAAGATCATTCTCTTAGTTAGCGCGGCTGGTGTAGATTGGAACACCAAGTCCCGTATCATCAAAAGAGGCACAAGGCATGAACGCCTTATTCAGACGGTCGTAGGCACACCGCATGAAAATGATACCTTCCCCTCTTCGCCAAAGAATGAAACCCCCAATGAAGGACAGAATTGAAATAGTTTGCGGGGAACGACACGCAGCAAGGAAATGTTTGCATCACATAACGCATCGCTAGCACCAATATCTCCACTCTCGAAAGAGTCAAGGATAAGTGAACCAAATCTTCATCCAAGCCTGATTAAACACAGTGGAGGGCTGTACTAGAGTCCTTGCTCCAAAACAGCAGGGACATATCGAACCTCGGAACATCGCCTGCGCATCCCACGGTAAAGTAAAACAGCCTTCCTCCTTCAATATTTTACCATAACCTGTATACAGACACCCGTCTAGGGTGTTCGGAAATGTTAACTCTACCCAAAGATCCCAAGGACTTAACGACACCCGTCGCACTCTTTCCCCTTGGCCGTACTTCCGCCTCGAAGAGGGTCTCGCCAGCAAGGTTCTTAGCGGAGCAACGTGCCTCCTAAGGAGGATCCGACAAGCTTGCAAGCTTTCTTTTGCAATCAAACCCTTCATAATGGAGGGCACCCCTTTGAAGGCGCCCTCCGCTCGAAAAGGCAGAGGAACGATAGACTGAGTTCCAATAGGAAATAATGTACCGGGCCAAATGGTCAAAGGAGTCGTGCCCACGCGGGCTGAGCTCACAACAACGAAACAACATGTATTTACACCAAGAAATTAAGGAAAATCATTCAGCATCTCGTACTCCAAAAAAGAAAAATTCGGCATGCTCATGGCAAGGATTCCCCCCCCCCCATCGAGTACATCCCGAAATACTCGGAGACTTAGCGTCAACGATTTAGCACCCGCACGATCTCAGGGTCGAAACTCTGTGCTCATAAGCCCCAATAAGGCAATTCTGAGCTCGCGAATAATGGCTTTCGAGCCTAAGCAAACTCGATGACTCGGAGACTATCGTCAATCACCATACACTGGAAAACCCGAGGCCGTAAGACCCCGAGCGGGCAAACTAGGTATAGCCAGATCTATTTTACATGACAAACTGTAAGATCTAAACAGGCATGACAAACTGTAAGACCTCAACATGCATGAAAAACTGTAAGAACTCAATAGGCAAGAAAAACTGTAAGACCTCAACGGGCATGAAGATTTTGTAAGACCTTACTACAGTCATAAAACTCAATCCCAAAATTTAGGCTATATGTCGCATTTGTAAGACTCCCGAAAGGGTATACCCTCGATGTAGATGCCTAAACTATCACTTGGGATCAAAAATGGCTCCGGCCAAACACATATTACTATGGTCAAAATGGATGCATCAGCCAAATTACCGCGACTCGGGGATGCCCGACCATTGCTAACAAAATCACAGGCCATTACTTCAAATCCACATCGAAAAGAACCGGTTAAAATAGGCTACCATCAACAAGAAAACGAGCTTCAACCATGTCAGCGCCAAATCACAAGGCTTCGAGCTACTCAGCCTACGAGCAAAACATTCTAAGGTGCTCGAACATCGCCGCTAACAACTTGAAATCGAGGTTCTTTCCGAACCGACGACGGGTCTAGCAAAATTATTTCAAAAAGACCTTAACGAGAGGAAAACAAAGCCTACAATATGCCCACGGGCAAAAGCGTAAGAGCCATTACCGCCAGCCAATCGAGCCTCAAGGTCGCACACTAAAAGGTTGCAACGACCAATAGCGAAAAAGCCACGTCGCCAGCTTGAAAATTGAAAACTTGAGGATTAAAATGAGCTCGAGTCGTAACCCGATTCGGAGACCGTATCCAAAATAGTTAACTATACGTGCCTAAGGGCACAGTGTAAGAGCCATCGTCGCCAGCTCCACGAAGCCTCAGGGCCGCATACTTGAAAGGTCACTTCGACCCGAGGCGTAAGAGCCATTATCGTCTGCCCATGCAGGCAGAAGAAACTTGAGGGTCAATTAAGTTCAAGTCGCAACACGACTCGTAGACTGAATCCAAAATAATTAAAATACAAATGCCCAAGGGCGAGGCATAAGAACCGATATTGTCCGCCCATGCAGGCACATGAGATTGAAGATTAGGTAAGTTCGAGTCAAAGGCTGACTCGAAGACTAAACCCAAAATAGCTTGGCAAAGCACGAAAGCTCTAATGCCTACTCATGTTAAAAATCGCACTTGACCGAGCATGAAAGAGCCTTAGGGCATGTAGAATGAGCTCCGGATCCGTAGGGCTCCCGCCAAATGCCGAAACCAGCCCGCCTGGTCGAAAGCCACGCAGAAAGAGATACAAAGAGGTAAAGCTTCACGTTTTCTTTTATTTACATATGCAAAAGGTGCATTCTCCATCTACAAACATGCTCTGTGAATGCCAAATGGCAAAATGGTGAAATCTATGCTCCGCTCCAGAAGTCTACGACCTATCAACCCCAGCTTCGCTCTCTGTGACATCGACAAGAAGTGTTCGAGCATCACGCTCATCCGTCCTCGCTCGAGCCAACTCCTCCGAGAGAACGAAACCCCTGGCGCCAATCTCTTCGAGTACCTCTCTTCGGGATCTGCAACGAACATATTCCTCGATCCTCCTTTCATGATCGAGGACTCGCTTCAACTCGGCTTGGGCACCAGTAGTGTCCGTCAAATGAATCACCATCTCCTAATCAGCCTTAGTCCGACTCAATGCTGCTTCAGCCCGAGCATCGATTATCTCAGTCCTGACCTTCGAAAGATAGGACTCGAGCTTCGCGATCATATCCACTTGAACTGAAGTGTTATCACGAGCCAAACAGAGTTGGGCCTCGAAGGCGGGAACTTTATCCAAGGCACCTTTCTCCTCTAAAGCTTGAGCCTACACCTGAGCCCTCAGTTCACCACAAGCATTCCTAACTCGATCGGATTTGCCTCTAAGGTACTCTAGAGCCTCCGTCCTTTTCTGCAACTAAGATAGGCAAAAGGATTAACCTTAAGGGTCAAAAAGGCGAAATGCGTACTGCGATAGGTTACCTGCTCCATCAAATAGCTCTCGTAATTCGAGCTCCGGTACGCATCATATCGCCAGTGCATCAACTCAACCTCCTTCTCCTCGTTGAGGAGCCTAAGAGACTCACCCTAATCTAGAGCTTTCCGAAGCCTAGCCCCGTGACGGAGTAGCTCAGAACTAAGCCTATTAAAGGCCTGCAGAATAAAAACTCGATAAGGAAAGGAAGACGCAAAATGTAGAAGGACTACACCGAAAGTCACCCCGAAGTGAAGCCGGCGGACTTTGTCGAAGGCCGAGCACACTCCTATTGGTCCGTCCCCTCTGGCCCTAGAAGAACCAACATTGGTTGAGGCATAATCACTCAGAGGAACCACCGTTCCGGAACCAAGGACTTCGGGAACAACAGGCTCGGGCGATGTTCTCTCCTCGAAGACACGGGCCCATTTAGACCTACTAAAAGCTCCATCGCACTGCGAGTGCAAATCCTGTTTATCGCCATCGTCCCTTGGCTCGGTAGTCGATGACTCCTCCCCCCTCTCCGGAGGAACACAGCCTCGCCCCAAGGAACCTCCCGATACCTGCGACGGCAAAGCCAGTACAAAAGAAAGGGGAAAATGTCATATCAAATATACAAAGACCAAGGTAAAAGCAGCGTACGTGCATACCTTGGTATTCGGCTTCCCATCTGCCACGGGACACAGGTCGCCACCTACGCTCGTCGCAAGCCGAATGGGTCACCAACCTCCGAACCCAGCCAGGCAAATCAGGAACTTCTCCCGGCATCCATGAAGTTGCTGCAGAAAAGGAGGAAACACAATTACTCAACTGGTTTTTGCTACAAGCGAGTCTAAGAAAGCAAGAGACACTCCACTCACGCACGTAATTCCATCCCTCAAGAAATGGCATGAGCTACACGGGGATAACGTCAGCCGTCCGAGCCCGGACGAATCGACTGACCCACTCTTGATCCTCATCATCAACATTAAAGGGCGTAGGCGAACGACACCGTAGGGTTAGTAGGCCTCGATGGTGAAAGGGCTGGTACAGCCTGACGAGGTGACTAAGCGTGAATTCAAGCCCGGCCTTCTCCACAAAGAATCTCATCATCAGCACCACTCGCCAAAATGAGGATGTATCTGCACCAAAGTAACCCGATACTTCAGGCAAAAATCAAGCACGACCCTATCAAGGGCGCCTAATGCGAAAGGGTATAAGTATACGTTCAAGAATCCATTACCAAAGTCCATAATATTCTCATCCGGGGAAAGCACATGCAATGCTACCCCCTCGCCCCATCCGTAGTCTCTCCTCACCATCTCCAGATGTTCATCTCTTATCGAAGACATAGTCTGCAGAGCAAACTCCCGCGGACCCTGAGAACTGGTAGTAGAACTCTCCCCTCCCTGCCAGGTAGGCCCTGAAATAGCAGCCATGGCTATGGTAGAATTGGCAGACTGAAACAGGGACCTACGCCAATGCTTTTGCGCTTAAGGTAACGAAGGACCTGATGCTAAGGAGGAAGAATAACTATCTAAAATAATGGGATCTTCCAAATAAGAAAGAGCCACCCCACATATATATGGGAAACAACAATGATTCGCCTATCCAGGGTAAACCTTGAGAGGGCAACAGCCTCGGTACAGATCCCGGGGTGGTACCCGACCCTAGAGACCTCCATCGACAAGAAGTTAGGCTTCAAGGAGCCAACTACATCATCTCTAGTACCGAGGTGATACCCGACCTCGAGGACCTCTATCAAAAAGAATTCAGGCTTCAGAAAGCCTTCAGCGTCATCATAGAGCTCGAGGCGGTACCTGATCTTTTGGTTTTCCTTTCTAAAAAGAAAAATAATCACTTTATGGGACACCTCAATGGTTATCTATGCCAAGGTCAAAGTCAAATCTCTGAGTGCCCAAAGTCGACTTTTGCTTCGGTGCCTTATCTCCATGGGACTCGAGGGCCCCGATGATCCAGGATTATCGGACCACTTCGGGCTTGATCTCGGGAACATCAATGAGCTCGAAAAAGAGCCATTTTTATCGACCAAAGGCTAGAAAAATATTGGCAATCGTCAATAGAGGCATACATTTAAAATCTCCGCGAACGCACAAGAGTATACGGGGACACGACAAAAATCAAAGGCAGAAGTAAAGGAAACGTCTTCATATTTGGTAAATATCGGCTACAACGGCCTTCGAAGGGTCCTTACGTACAATTACAAAAGCCCGCAAGGGGTTTTTACGCAGAAAGAAAGAAACAAAAGGGTGCACACGCGTGATAAAGCCTAGAAACTAGTCTATTTTTGAAGGTCCACCTCCTACAACAAGCGCCTCTGGGCACGCATCCTCAGAAGCCTTATCTCATCCTTCTACATTGATATCCCCAAATGATAGGGCAAGAAGAAGGGAGGTATGAAAACATGCCATAGCTAGCCAAAGGTCGAGGACCGTCGCTGGCCAAGAGAACCTCAGAGAGATAGCGGACCAGGTGAGCCTCAGCCTCACATGCACGGCTACTTAGAATCCATTTCTTGGAACATTTAGCTGTGCAAACTACCAGCTCGGGGTAGAGTGCCACGTTGAGCCAGGGTATGAAGGTGAGCAGTGATATATAATCCGAGCCCCCTTTTGAGAAGCGGTATATAATCCGAAGAGCTTTTCACGAGCAAGGAAAGTTGACCCCCGAATTTTATCATCTCGAGAAAACAAGGGTAGCAATAGCAGACGTAACAATAACCACAGCAGCGATGGACATCATGGTTGTGCTCGACAAAGGGAAGCTCTGGCAAGAGGCCGTAACACAACCTACAAGAGCTCTGCCAAGCAGCCTTGAGGCCACAAACCCCAAACATGATGTTCAATGATAGAGGAAGATGATAATAAGAAATGGGTGAATGAGCAGATGAAGGTAGTTGGATAGAAAAACAATGCCAAAGCACCCCCATTTATAAGGGGTAACGACACAATCATCGAGGATTTGGTAGACTGACCGATGGATGCAATTATTGCGTTCATGAAGAACCGAATTGACGACAGTACTTTCACCTTGGAGAACAAGAATCAACAGTGCATTGGATGATGTCAAATACACAAGTCCATGGGACATCCCGGTTGTCGCAAAAGCTCGCGCCATAGGTTGCATCATTGGAATGACATCACCTCAAGAAGCTCGTAGAATCAGGTGTCAGAATCATTTCCCATCGCTTCGTTTTGGGAAATGTGAAGACTATTTGTATGCGGAAAAATTAAAAGGCGTAAGTTCTCGCTATCAAGCCACTTTAGAAGAATATCTCGAGACCCCGAGGACATGGAGTTGCGATCAAGTCCCCTCCCTCGGGGCTCGTCGAGGCCTGACTCGAAGAAGACGAAGATCGAGGCTAGAGCAAAATGGGGAATTCCCAAGGCATGCAGCTAACTCTGACAGAGACGGCCTACCTAGAGCCTGTGCCAAGGCATCATGTCTAGCCGTCCCATCTCCATGCTTTTATAATTAATGCATGTTGTACTATAATCGGATCCCCCTCCTATATAAAGGGAATCTACACCACTTTGTAAGGGGCTACTATTGCTCCAACTATTCTACACAAGATTAATAATATCTCTCTCTCTTTCTTCTCTCTAACTCACTCACTCTTACTCACTCGAGGCCACTCTTAGAATTTATTGCCTTCATACTTGTTCTTCATTTATTGCTTGGTATTGGCTATAGAGAGCCTTTTTTAATTATATTCTAATTGTTATCCCTTTCCCGATTACCCCTCGAGCTCGAGCCATATATCGACCCTGAGGCCTTTCATCGACCAGTTCGAAACCCGAACAGCAAGCCCCTCGATTTGATTACTGTCCTGTTTTAGCTTGTATCTCATTGTTTGATTACTGTCCCGTTTTAGCTTGTATCTCATCGTTAAACTTCATACTCTTAGCATCAACTGCTCTAACAACTAGCAAAAAATAGATCACGTATTTTTAGAATCCTATTTACAAATTTAATTATCGTTACCATTTTTACCGTAAACAAATTACCATGATATCTATCTGTTGCTTAACCTTAATTAAGCTGCTTTATTGTTTCCGTAATTTGCTCTAACCTAAAAGAAGTTAGTTATCCTTTATCATTGTGCCTCATCCTTATTTGGAATTAATGACTCATGTTACCTCCCTTATTGTCGAATTGTGTTTTTGTGAAGTTATTTTTGCATATAATTCTCCTTTGTTGAGCTATTCTTTGTGATGACCCAAACCGATGGGCCGCGACGGGTACCCAGTACCTTACTCAACCGAGTACCAGCGTAACGTATCTTTTATATCATTCTATTATAGGTAAATGAATCAGAGTAAAACATGAGGGAACACAAACTTATACATATGAAGTACGAGACTATAAGACCAAAATAGCCACTCGAGTACTGATCATGGGCTGACAAGGCCATAATATCTTGTATGTACATGACATATGTCTAAAAGACTCTAAGAATACATAATTTTTAGAAATGTCAGGACAGAGCCCCGCCATACCAAATAAAAGACATCTAAATCATACTAACCAATCAATCAACTCCGAAGCAAATGGAGCGCACCAACATCTTCCGCTGAGATGATATCCTACTTGAAGGGCTCTCGAACTGTCTATCGGGACCTACGGGCATGAAACGCAGTGTCTCCAGGCAAAAAGGGACGTCAGTACGAATAATGTACTGAGTATGTAAGGCACATAAATAAGTACATAACAGACATGGAAAAAATATAGAGTAAATGACTCAACCTATAAGTCTGGATAAATCTGTAAATCATGAAATACTTATAGTGTCATGCATATGCGTGTGAATGTCATGTCATGCATAGGTACATGTGTTCATAACATCATCAAGCCTCTGAGGGCATCCCATCATATAATATCGGCCATTGTGGGCAAATTATCAACGTATACCAGCTGATCAGGTGATGGTGCATATATAACGCCGTAACCTTTTTCCATATCCCATATACATATATATACATATATATTCGTATATAATGCAGTCTGAGTCATGCATCAATGTACATGTATAAATGCATGAAATGCATAAGAAATACGTTAATAAGATTTTCTTGAAATGGCATAAAACTCAATATGCCTTTCCGATAAACTTTATCAAATACATATTTTTCTGAGACCCATGAACAGACGATATAATAATATGACACATAGAGAATCAAGAACATAAGCATCTCTAGCATTTCTATGAATAAAGTCATTTATGAAAGTTGTGCATTTGCACGTTTTGTTTGCATCGTATGGATCATGCCAAATGAAAGAAGGGATATTGTTAATGTAACGACCCAACCGGTTGTTTTGAGCTTTTGCACTTCGCTCACCATTTCTCAGGCATGACTATCCCCCTCTGATGTATTATGACTTATGTCAATCGTCGGTTTTGGTTTTTAGGGTAATCAGAATGAGTTTGGAAGAACCTCAGTTTGAAGCTTAAAATTTGAAAGGTTTGACCAAGTCTTGACTTGTTAGTATATGATCTTGGATTGGAATTTTTATGATTTGGTTATCTCCGTTAGGTTATTTGGGACTTAGGAGCGTGATCGGAATATATTTTGGAGGTCTGTGGAAGGTTTAGGCTTGAATTGACGAAATTGAAATTTTGGCATTTTCCGATTGATAGGTGAGATTTTGATATAGGGGTCGGAATTGAATTACAGAAGTTGTAGTAGGTCCGTTGTGTCATTTTTGATGTGTAAGCAAAATTTCAGGTTATTCGGACGAGGTTTGATAGACTTTTTGATCGAAAGCGAAAATTGGAAGTTTTTGGAATTCTTAGGCTTGAATCCGTTGATGATTTGAAGTTTTGATGTTGTTTGAGCATTCCGAATGTTGGAACAAGTTTGAATGATGATATGAGATATGTTGTCATGTTTGTTTGAGGTCCCGAGGGCCTCGGGTGAGTTTCGGGTGGTTACCGGATCAATTTTTGGACTTTGGACTTGGCAGTTTTGCTGGTTTTTCTTGCTGAGATTTTTGTTCATCGCGTTCGTGAAGGGTGTTTTATGTGATGATGATTTTTTTCTATGCATTCGCGAAGGAGGGGAGGCGAACGCCAAGGTGAAGGCAACATGTGCATCGCGGACGCGTGTTTGGGGTCGGGTTCGCGAAGAGGAGTGAGGTCGTTGGGCACCCCAGGCCCTTGTGCTATTTGTTCGCGAGAGTAGTATCTTTCGCTAAAGGCTGGACTGGCGAAGCATCGCTTCGCGTGGAAGCGTCCGCGTTCGCAAAGGGAAAAATGGAGAGGCAGTGTAATTTGGTCTACGCGAATGCGAGAGGGAGGTCGCGTTCGTGAAGAATGAAATTTTACCTGGGGCAGAATGTTTAAAAGTGGGTTTCGCGATTTTTGGTCTATTTTCTCCATTGTTCAGAGATTTTTGGAGCTTTTGAGAAAGATTGAAGAGGGAATCGAAGGGAAACACTTGGAGGTAAGATTTTTGAACTCAATACTCGATCCTATGTTGATTCTTACTTGTTTAAACATAAAATTTGTGGAATTTAAAGCCTAAATTGGGGAATTAGGGCTTGAGATGGAGAGTATAAATTGGGGATTTGAGAGGTCATTCAAGGTTCGATTTTGATGTTCTTGGTATGTATGGACTCTTGAGAGGATAAGGATTCTATTGATGTGATTTTTATCAAATTTTGAGATGTGGGCCTAGGGGCCGGGTTTGAGCAGTTTTGGGATTTTTGATGTAAATTGGATATTTTCAAGTGGGTTTTGTTCCCTTAGCGTATTTTGATAGTATGAATATGTTTTTGGCTAGATTTGGAGTATTCAGAGGCCGAGTCGAGAGGTAAAGGCATCGCAGGCTAGAGTTTGGACCCGATTGAGGTAAGTAATGATCGTAAATGTTTGTCCTGAGGGTATGAAACCCCGAATTTCACATCATTATGCTACTTTGAGGTGACGCACACGCTAGATGACGAGCGAGGGGTCGTGAACCGTTGGGTATTGTGACTTAGTACATCCCATATGACTGTTAAGTCGCGTATTTGATTGAATACTATTTGATATCATTGTGTTTTGGAAATTATTATCATGTTTTGGGCTGAATGCCTTATTTGGGCTTCGTGCCAACTGTTTTGGACCCTTAGGGGATTTTTACTACTATTCCTCACTGTTTTGACTTCATATTTGTACTCAGTCATATTTTATTCTACTGTTTTCATAACTCAACCATATTTACTCGTTTTTGATATTTTAAATGATATTTTGGGATGAGCATTATGTTTTACTGTTGCTCGAGTGGCTTGAGAGGTTTCTGACTAAGCGAGACCGAGGGCCTGTGTTGTGAAGATATTATGGGATCGGGCTATATGCCGCAGCAGGTTATTATTGTTTAATGATATTGTGAGGCCAAGGGCCTGATTGATTTATGCCACAAGGTGGCTTGTTGTTATAAGGCCGAGTGCCTATTTGATTATGCCACGAGATGGCTTGTTATTGCGCTTGGGCTGTAAGGAGCTCTTCCCGAAGTTTGTACACTCCTAGTGAGCACGCGTACCCAGTGTGAGTGATATGATGTAGCCTGAGGGGCTGTTAATTTTTTATGTTGTTGCCTGAGGGGCTGTTCTTGATCCATGTTTGCCCGAGGGGCGGTTCTTGATTTATGGTATGCCCTAGGGGCTGATTATGAGTGATTGTGAGGTACCCGAGGGGCTGGTTCTTGTTCATATTATGTCTGAAGGGCGGTTTATGGTACATGTTTTGCCCGAGGGGCTGCTTACATTTTCTATCATTTATACTCGTTGTTTTATCACTCGTTTGAAACCATTAAATGTTGTTTTGTTTTTACTGAAACTAAGCTTGATTTACGATGTAAATGATTTGTGTACTGCTTTGGAAATGATCTACATTTTTTGAAGTCTTATGATGTGGTTTACGTATTTTCTTACTGCTCAACTTTCATTTACTTTTATTACTTACTGAGTTAGCGTACTCATATTACTCCCTGCACTTTGTGTGTAGATTTAGGTGTTTCTGAACCCGGTAGCAGGTGTTGATTGCTTAGTGGCAGAGTCATTGGAGTTAGCAAGGTTGCTGCCCAACGTTCGCAGCACTGCTTTCTCCCTCTTGTCTTCCTTAGACTGCATTTACATTTTTAGACTCTCTGTTGTATTCAGACCTTAGTAGATTCTCGTGACTTGTGACACCCTGATGTCAGGATTGTGTAATTATTTCGCACTATTCATTTAGACTTATATTATGAGATATCTCATTAATTAAAGGCTTAAAAATGATTGTTACTGATTAAATGGTTAATTCCGGAGTTGAGTTGGCTGGCCTAGTTTCACGATATGCGTCATCACGACCGGGTCGATTTTAGAGTTGTGACACTTAACATACCTGGAGTAGGGAAAATTCCGTATAATATTCTTGGAAAAGATTGCACCGTATTTCTTTAGAACCGCAAAATTTTACGTTGCTACGATTCTAACAATTCTCATTGGAATTGTGTTGTTGCAAGAGTTTGTTGGAAGTCTTTGTGGATTGAATATCTTCTGTTCTTGAAAGGCAAAAGGAATTGCTGTTGTTGAACTCGTTATTTAGAAGCTTTCTTACAAATAGGAAAGAACTTTGGAATGCATCAGAACTTAAGAACTCTAGAGTAACTAAAATATTGTTGGTTCTCCTTGATTATTAATCTTCTTGTAGAAAAAGGGTTGAAGGCCATTATTGTGGTGAATGTGCATTTAAAGTTAAGGGTCAATTCTTGAACAAAGAAATGCTTTAAACTGGGAAGAATGATAATCATTCTTGTTAAGAACATTGGGCTTCTTTTGTCCAAATTGAAAAATGGAATAAGACTTATCATAAGTCTTTATTTATTAATTCCAAATAAATCCTAGATTGCCACCTATTTAAGAAGATTAAAGAGTCATTTTCTAGACTATCTAATGCTGCCATGTTACAATTCTTGGGTGGTTTAGGCTTATCTCATAATTTATTAATTAACTAGGTAACGTCCCGTTACCCGGTAATTAACCAATTACTTGTATAATTAAGAATTATCTCAAATTACCTAAAAATACTACTCATTTTCAATATACTTTATACATTATACTACAGTGGTCATATGGTACGTTGCATTATTGGGTATTATCGCTCGACCCGTATTTTATCCCAAATTGGCCACTTTCAACGAAACTCGTTTTCTTTAATTCGTGTACCCTTTATCCTTTATGACACTTGCTTTTTTCTAGTTATAAAATAGCATAATCCTTATAATCTCCAAATAATCTTTTCCTTGGACTGATGTCAATTACCGTACGATAAATTCAACATACAATACTACAAGGTGCAACATCGACATAATTTAATACTGCGAGGCATAACATAATTGTAATATTGCGGGGCGTAATATCATTCCCCCTTTTGGAACATTTGTCCTAGAATGTTGACTGCTGCTCTTATCATTTTCATAACTTATAGCTCTTGTGAATAGCTTAATACACTCCTTGCCATTTAGGCCTCTTTCCCACGCCATGACTTGTGATCGAATACCTTCGAACCTCGTAACTGTTGCTACCTTCTATCATGAAGCCTCTACGATACTCACCTTGTGCCTATGCGACTTTTCTCTCCTTTTTCCTCTAGCTTTTAGCCAATCTCTAGGCCTTACTTTGTAAACATATACAAGGCTTAATAGGATGCCTATCTGGGCATATATAGGTGTACTGAAGTTCTTCGCTCGGTACTTTGTAGAACATGCGAATATGGCTATATCTTATTTCATATACCTAGTTATCAATTCGTATGACTTTACTTCATCTACATGGGTCATACTCTGGCATAACTCTTAAATTGATTTATTATTATTGAGGTCATCAACCAACTCCAAGTTACTCTCGTTACTTATCCTTAAGACTGATGGTCTAATCTCATATCATATTGTTGAACTTTTATCCATCTATTGTTGATTCACCTTAATGTTGATCCATCATCTACCACTGATAACATCTCTTACAGCTCTAGAGATACCCTCCACTATTGCATACCCATTGACTGCCCACCATCTGAGCCAGGCCCTCGCCAGTATCAACAACTGGATGCAGACAACTACTTCTAAGATGTCTGTACTATCTACTACGGTGGCAGCCTAGTCAGCACCTCCTCCTCCATAGGTCCCACAGCCCATTGATGACACTCTCAAGGATCTTCTGAATAACCAGAAGAAGGTCCTACAGAACCAAAAAGTTCTTATAGACGATGTTGCTTCACATGGGAAGGCACTAAAGGCGCTTGCAAAAGAGGCAAAGAAAATGAGGAAGACTCAGGCTTCAAAAGAGTCGGTCAAGGAGATACGGGTCGAGGTTGAGAGGTTGAAGGCGGATCACCTGCCTTTAGATTTGCTATTGCATGACCCAGCACCAGCAGCCCAGCCCCAGCCCCAGCCAGAGCAGGAGTCCGAGAGGCTACCCAAGAGAAAGAGGATGATTCCCCGTTCTGATGATGTAGTAATAGAGTTGGTGGAACCGCAAGATGGTTCCTCCAGCCATCCCCAGGATTCAGCCCAGAGCCAGTCCAGGCCGAGGTTCCAGCAGAGCCACAGGTCACAGGGAGCCAGTCACAGGTTCCCGAGCAGACAGAGGACCTAGGGACCCAGACTCAGGATCCCATGCAGACGGATGACCCATAGGGAGTTTCTTTTTCCTCTTCTCTATTTTTGTGCTTATTTTGGGTAGTTTGCATTGAGGACAATGCCAGCTTTCATTTGAGGGGGTAGCTCTATTTGGATTTGGATGACTGTACATATGACAAATTTTATGCTTTCTTTCCTTTTTTATATTTGGTATGTATATATTTCTAGCATTTCATTACACTTTTCGTACTTTTTACTTTGGGTCTGTAGATAAAAGTTACGTTCTTATGTATATATTCATTCTCCCTATTGTATATTCGATTAAATCCCCTCTTGTACATATTCATTTTACTTTCCGCATTTGTTTTCCTATCTTAGCTTCTTATTTATGTTCATAGCTTCTTGTTTTGAGTTTTGCAATAAGCCTTTGGTTTTCTTAATGCCACGGTTATTTCCAAAGGTGGAATTTGTGTGAACCGGGTGGCTCTTTTCCGATGATGGATGGAATGACAACCTTCTTAAGGGTTTGAGTCTGTTTTTCTTTTTGCTTTTTAGTAGTTAGTTGGTAAGGGTACCTCAAACAAAGCTTCACTTGGACCTAACACATTTGCCTTTGATCCTATGGTCAAAAACAAATTGTTGTGTATAGGATGGTGAAAGTTGTGACCTTGAGACTCTTGTATTGGCCGATAATCATCAAGTGGTTTTTCAAGACATTATGTGCTCAAATCTTATCTAAGGTTGTTGTGGGCCCCGACTCTATGTCTTTAGCAATCCCATAGCTCGTGTGGTGAGAAGTTGAATTGGAAGTTCAAGTCCCGAGCCATTGGTCTAGAACTTGCCCTAAATGTTTGTCTAGGCGAAATCCTAAGTGTAATTTGACTTGAGATATGATTATAGGCTCTCCTTGATCCGAATGATATCTTGAACACTTCCATAGCCTACCAATGATAAAATCCCTAGTCAACCCTTTTGAGCCTTAGACCTTTTCCTTCAAGAACAATGATACAAGACTTTACCTGTTCTAAAGATACCCTCTCTTGGCACCCGATCTTTCCTTAGCATATGGCAAAAGTATAAGTTTGGGGGGAGAGAGGAGGAGTGAAACAAAGTGGTAAAAAGGTACAAAATGAAGAAAAGGAAAGGCAATGAAAAAGAGAGAAAAGCAAAATAACAAAAAGATGTTCAATGTAGAAAAGAATGAAGGGATTCAATAAAAGTAAAGAATGAAAGGTGTGGAAAGTTGAGAAAGGAGAAAAGATTTGAAATGAACAAGAAAGAGTGAAAGTGTGTCTCTCTAACCCCTTAAAAAGAAGTGAAATGACTTATGAAGTCAAGTGAATGCGTGCCAAAATGAAGCAAAAGAAGTGCTAAAGAGAAGATGAAACCTACCTAGACCAAACATTTTCTACCCTGAACCAAAAGGCTTTACTATGTTTCCACAAAAGCCCTATATGATCTTGAGTTGAATGAAGCTTACATTAGTGGTGACTTACATAAGGGGCAAGCATATGGTACTTAGAGCCGGACTTATGACTTTTCCTTGAGAGAGATGAGTGTATTTTCATTTACCCCGTTCTAAGTGCTACTATCCTAAAGGTGAGGTTTGCTTAGGGAGAGTTGAGGATGAGTAAGTTTGGGTTCCACAATGACCAAAGTAATAGAAAGAGTTTCTTTGATGTGTTGAGTCAACTCTTGTGTCACACTAAATCCATGGTGTTTAAAAGAGTGAATGTTGTTAATGATTCATTTGAATTGAGGGCAATTGTTAGTCTCAATTGATGCTAGATGAGGTCACTTTAGGACGGCTGATTTTTCTTGGATTTACTCTTATGAGGTGGGTCTTATTTTGTTTGCTTGAGAACAAGCAAAAGCTTAAGTTTGGGGGAGTTGATAACTAGGGATTATGATGCATTTTACACTCCTTATTGCTTAAGTTTTGATTAGAAATGTGTACAAAATAGTCCCAAAGGCTCACATATTGTACTTGATTGCAGGGTTTGATCAACAAGGTGACAATTCGTCAAAACCAGCTCAAAAAGGAGTGAAACATGCACAAGTACCAAGAACAAGGCAAATCTCATTATAATAGGACTAGTGAGGCCACACACCATTCTGTGCAGTCCGCAAAGAAGAGGTTCAGAGAGTATGCATTTCAGACAGCCAAGTAATGCGGCCGCAAAGTATATTGTACGGTCTGCATTAACTTAAGTGCGACCGCACTCGACTTTATGTAGTCCGCAAAGCCCAAGTTAAGAGAGTTGCCAAGTTGAAGGAATATATCCAATGTGGTCCACGGTCCATTTTGTGCGGCCCGCGGTGGCCAAGTTCAGAGAAGCAGATGTTTCAGCCAAGAGCCTTAGTGCGACCGCACTCGATTTTGTGCGGTTCGTACTAGCCCCGCAGCGGTATTTTTGTCCAAAATTTTTGACTTAGTTTAAATAGCTTCTTTTCCTATTTTTAGGTAATCAGTTGTATTTTAGACCGATGTTGCGCTCATGAACAGCTGTCTTTTACCATTTTGAGTAATTTTAGCTTAGTTTCATCATTGAATCTTTAAGATTTATCTAGTAATTACATATTATGGGTTTTTCTTCATCTATTTCTTTGTTTTCTTCTCTTATCATGAGTAGATAGACCCATTAGCTAGGGTTGTGGCTCAACCCTAGTGTGGGTAATTGATGGGTCTTGTGTTTTAAGGCTTGAATGTCTATGGGTGTTTGATATTGGGACTAATTTCTTGTTTAATTGTTGAATTAGTGGTTGCAAACACTAGTTTATGCCTAGTTGACTTTGGCTCTTCTTGAGAAAGGGAGCCTAAGTCTATGAAATTGGTCCAACAAGGAATTGGGGCGTAATCAAGAGATTGATAGCCCCAATTAAAGGGTTAAACCTAGATATAGTAACACCCGACTTGAACCTCTATTGCTTGCACAAATTATCATACCCAATTGGTCTTGAGAAAGTCAATTAGGGCAAAAGCACTCGAACCACCGAGGGGTGTAGAGTAAGTAGAATCGTGCAATAGTTATATCATACTCCCCAAATATGACAATCTAGCCTTAGATTCGAAAATCCGTCAATTATCCACCTAGAAAAAAGTCACCCCTAGTGCCTTTTACCTATTTAGACAACCCTCAATAGTTTAATCTTAGCTTAACTTAGCTTAATTTAGCATCCTAGCAGTATAAATTTAGAAGTAATATCAAAATCAACAATGTTTAGAAGTGCAGTTAGGAACAATTACGCAACTCCAATTTAGATAGAAACTCAACTCTAATATCTAGCTCCCTGTGGAAATTAATCCCGACCTTATCAGGTAAAAGCTGCTTCGACTACTCTCGCTACTTTCTAGTAGTGTAGGGTTGGCCTTGATCACACTATCCGATGGCTTACTACCTTTAAAAGGTAGCCGACCGATTGAATCGCTTTTTCTTAACTGTTGAGAAGGAGTTGCCCCACTACAAGCCCTTTTACACCCCAGAACCTCTTTTCGTTTATCATCGATTCTCGATCCTGAGGCTGACAATCTCTCCTTCTCTACCGGAGGACACAGCCTCATTTCAGAAAAATCTCCGATACCTACAGCAGTTGAGTTAATAAGCGAACAAGAAAAACGCCATTTTCAGGAAACAAAACACTGGACACCTACCACGATGCTTCGCCTCCGATCTCCCTTTGGACAGATCTCGCCACTGGTGCCTATCATAAATCGAGCTAGCTGCCAGCTTACGAGACCACTCTGCTAAATCGGGGACCTCGTTTGGCGACCAATGAGTTGCTACAAATATAGAACAGAAAGATATCATTACGGAGCCCGCCTCTGGTCAAAACGATGATAGTTCAGGTGAGACGCTTACGTGTGAAGTTCCATTTCTCAAGAAATGGCAAATTTTCTCTAGGGACGACATCGGTCGTTCGAATTCGAATGAACTGATTCATCCATCCATGGTCCTCGTCCACTTCGCTACCGATGACAGGAGCTCGGGTGGATCGACGCTGCAGAGAAATCAAACCCCGACAACGTAGCGGCTGATATAACCTCGCGAGATTGCTGAGGGTAAACTCTATCCCTGCCATATCGGCGAAATATCTCATCGTCTGCGCTATTTTCCAAAGGAAGGGGTGAGCCTACGCTAAGGTAACCCGATATCTCCGACAAAAATCAAGCAAGACCCGGCCGGGGGGACTCGATGCAAAAGTATGCGTGTATATGCTCAAAAACCCCTCAATACCGCGCCTTCTCCCCATCCGCAATATTTTCTGATAATTTCGAGGTTTTCCTCTCCCACTGACGAGATAATCCTCGACACGTGCTCCCGGTGACCCGGAACATTAGGAGGCCTCCCCGACATAATGGCTCTCCCCGAGGCAAGGCACCTCGAGGCCCGCTTAACGGGCACTGGCGGTGGGTCACTATCACCAACCGAATGTGGAGCGTAGGAAGAACTCCCCTCTCCTTGGCGGTCGGACGTCGACGTAGCAGTCATGGCTATGATAGAATAAGAAGAGAAAGGTGTGGATCTGAGCAAAAATTTTGAGTTGAAGAAATGGAAGAACTAGCACAAACGCCTGGTTCTGCGGAAGAGGTAGTCCCTCAAAGCAGCAGAATTACCATTGGAAAGGCAAGTAAATGAATGTATAGGGTCAAAGCAGCAATAGCCCGCCTACACAAAAGGCCAGTTAATTCTGGCCGCGTTAACATCACCCACTCCTAGGGAAATATACTGACAAAATTGCTCTGGGGCCCTGCAAAATGCTGAGAAACTGCAGGGCCTCAGGGGCCTCAGGGGCTCCTCGATGGAGCAAATGCTGCTACCCTGCAAAATTTGAGAAACTGCAGGGCCTCAGGGGCTCCTCGATATCGCCGGCACCGGCCCGTTAGAAGCAATAGATTTAACCCCGGAGCACGACCCGATTTGAGAGTCTTAGACGCTCCAAGAATGGATTTTGAAAGGCTAACGTCAAAAGCTGAAAGGTTAAATTCCCAAAAGCAAAAGTACGAAAAAATTGAAAGAAGAAAAGTGTCTCTTTTTACATCGCCAAAAATGTATCCACAAGAGGCATCTTTATAAAATCCATCCCCCGGTGATTGCATACAAAAGGAAAAAGAAAGGATGCAAAATGACATGGGGACTACTCTTCATTACCACTATCTCCGCCCTCATCTGGGACAATCACAAGTGCCAATTCTCTCTCCAATTTGCGGGCTTCCTCGAGATCAACTGACATATCGACGCCCCTGGCTTCGATCTCCTCCAGCGTTTCTCTCCTCGCCTCTGCCTTGTAATGATTAATAGCCCGGGCTGGCTTTTACTCAGCTGCTATCGATATGTCACAAGCTATTTTATGCGCCATGGATGCATCTTCCAAATAAGTGGCAACATTTCTTTCAATCTCGAACTTGGCCGCTGCCAAGGCAGCGATCTCCTTGCGAGCATTCTTGAGAAGATCATGGGATGACGCCAACTCCTCGGTCGCTACCTCACTTTGCTTCCTCAACCCGAGGATCTACATGTTCAGTCGACTAATCTGCAAACCACTTTGCGTGACCTACGAAATAAATGTAGTCAACTTGTGCCAGAAAATGGGAGGAAAGGTCGGGTACAGGAAGGGCGAAATACCTGCGCAGTGAGATCTGCCTTTTCCCAGAGCGCTCTCTCCAAAGCAGCTCGGAGCTCTCCTAAATCTTTCTCTCCTCTAGCAGAGTGAGCGTCCGAATCCTGCAGCATCGAGGTAAGCTTCTTACACTCCTTTTCACGGTAAGAAAGATCCTCACGGAGCCAAAATGGGCATGCTCATACATATCCTTGTATTGCGGCATAGCGAAGGAGTTAGAAAAATGAAGAATGACGCCCAAAACTAAAAGAAATATACGAAAGATAGCTATCACCTGTTGCATGAATCTCTCTGCCACCTTGACGACGCTAGGAACATCAAGACCGATGCTGTCCCTAACACCGTCAAAGATGTTGGTAAGGGACTCCCCCTTGGAGAGGAATTCCTGCTTTGACGGCATTCGCTTTTTGAGCGTCCCTCAGTTCCCCTGACGAGACCTAAAAGAATGAGATGAAATCATTCATGTCGCCAATTTCTCCAATTGGCAACCCCTGCTCCTGAAAAGCTCTGGGCCCCGACCCTTCAGGATCGATGGCAGCGGTCCCCCCAACTGAAACTGTGCCAAAACTAATCATGCGATCTGAGGCCACATCAACACCCCCCTCAAGGGTCTATGATCTACGGGAACGACCTGAGTCGGCTGTTCCAGACTCAGGAGCCTCCGATCGATACACCTGCGAGGCTCCCGCACTCGACCTCATCCTGTAAGCTAACTGGCACTCATCGTCATCCTCATCCTTAATGCTGGGATTTGCCCCTGAAATTGAAGCAGAGGTCCTGGTAGTGGCTTAATGCTAAAGTGACCTGGCTTTCTTTGCAATCGGAGGGTAAACAACTGCCTTGCCTTCTCTCTTCTTGCCCTTTTCGGGCTCCGAAGACTCCGTCCCACCACCAAGGGGCAGCCTCATCTCCATATTCTCGCTCACAACCCCTTCAGTAAAATGATGGAGCATCTATACTATCCTCTAGACATAAGGATAGATTTGACCGAGCGTCACTTGATATTTGTCACAAAAATAAAGGATAACCGGATCTATTTCCGGGGGAGGATTCAGAGGAATCAGCAGGACCCAGGGTGAACGGGTAGGTATACACATGAAGGAAGCCGGCCTTGTAGTACGTTATATTTTCATCAGGGCCGGGAATTTCCACCTTCACTGCCTCGCTCCATCGATAGTCTGTCCTCACTATTTTTATGTCGGTCATGACACTAATGTATCGGGACACATGTTCACATAGGCTTGGTGTGGATGAAGTGGTATCAACGGTAAAATCTTCTGACATATCAAGCTTGGAGGGAGTGAACTGATCCAAGGTGGGTACAGCTTTGGCTTTCTCCTAAGATGACCGAGATGAAGATGCAGCTTCATTCCATCTAGGAACCATTCTAGAAGTCCTGGCGAAAATTTCCTCTCTGAAATAAAGATAGAAGAATATAAAACAAGATGGGTATGGATTCGTGAATTTAAAGATGCTACGAAGATAAGGACTATCAAACAGTCGATGTATTTATAGGAACCGCTTGGGCAGTGGAAAGGACGAGCCAATAGCAGTTCGTGGGTTGCTCGATAATAGAATTTGACGGTGACCATTGCAAGGTTTTTTGGGACATGGAATTTAATGCTCTTATAGGTTGATGTCACAACAATGATTCCCTCAAAATGGAGGCTCAAGATTGTTTCCTATTACTTCGTTCCAGGAAACGTGGAGACTATTTGTATACGGTAAAATCAGAGGGTCCAATTCCTCGTCATTAAGTGTCTCGGGAAGTTGTCTCAAGATCTCGAGGCTGCGAGGTAGCAGTCGAGTTCTCTCCCTTGATGTCCATTTATGCTCGAACCAACAACGATGCCGAGGATGGGGAGTTCCCAAGGCGAGCAGATAGCACTGGCAGAGCCTGGTGTCACGTCTAGCCGTCACCTCTCCAAACCTTTATAATTAATGCATTTTGTACTATGTTGGGATTCCCCTCCTATAAAGGGGATCCTTGCTATTTTGTAAACTCTCTCTCGGTTGTTGCTCCAACTATTCTACACAAGATAAATAACAATTCTCTCTCCCTCTTTTCTCTCTAACTTACTCTCTCGATATTATTGCCAATATTTATTGTCTTCATACTTGTTCTTCACTTATTTCTCGTCATTGGCCATGAAGGGCCTCCCTTAATTATATCCTAACTATTAGCCCTTCCTCGTTTATCCCCGATTGCTCGAGCCTGAGCCCAAGCATCGACCTCGAGGCCCCTCATCGGTCAATCCGAGGCCCGAATATCCAACCCCTCGGTTTGGTTAAAACTATATTTTAGTTCATATTTCGTCTTTAAACTTCACATACCTAGCATCAACTACTTAACAACTAGCATAAAAATAGATCACGTATTTTAGAGTACCGTCAACAAATTTAATTGTTATTACCATTTTCACGGTAAACACAATTATTATGCATTCTATCTTAATTTCTTCTTGTATTTTTTCATTTTTCATAAGTAGCTAAATTTCTAGCTAGGGTTGTGGCCCAAACCTAGTGTGGGTACTTAATGGGTATTTGATTTAGGGCTTGTTTGTTGTTGGGTTAGTGATATTTAGCCTTGTTCATGCTTGTATTCAAGAATTAATGGTCGCAAATATTGATTCATAACTATTTGACTTAGTCTGTATTTGAGAAAGAGAAACTAAGTCTAGGAAAACTTGGCTAACAAGAAACTGGAGTGAACTTAAGAAATTGATAGTCCCAATTAAAGGGTAAAATCTAGAGATAGTAAGACCCGACTTGAGCATATATCACTTGATTTGTGCAACACCCATTTGGACTTGAGAAAGCCAAATTGGGCAAAATCACTCAAACTACCGAGAGTTATAGAGTGGTTAATTGCGTGTGATTGCTATATTATGACCCTGACTACTCAAACTTACCCTAGAGTTTACAACCCATTAGGTAACCACCTAGGTGGGAGTCACGACCCTAGATCTTTTACCATTTGAAAAACAACCAAAACCAAAAATATTTTCTCCTAGTTTCATATTTGCAACCAATATCTTAGAGTAGAATTAAAAACAACAACAAACAAGAATGTGGAAGTGTAATTTGAGGCATATCACATAATTGCACTAAGTGTATACCTAATACCAATTCTAACTCCCTGAGGATTTGACCTCGACTCGTGTTGGGATTTATTATTGCTTCGACCACCTCACTACCTATACTTGTGGTGTGAGTTTGGGCGACATCAATTTTTGGCGCCGTTGCCGGGGTGTTAAACGGATTTAGCTATATATCTAGGCTTTTGTGTTTTTTGTCTTCTTTTCCTTCCGATTCACTAACTTTGATTTTGAATTGCTTTTAGGTAAAAAAAATGGCTCTCAATAATGAGCCCATCGGAAATGCCCCACTGGGGGAGGAAGTGGATGATGACCAAGTTGAGGAGTTCCTCTTGAATTCCAAGCAAATAGACGAGGCTGTCCGCCTCAAGATATTGTTCCCGTCCCTCCCCCACCTCCACCATGATCAGCAACACACCGACAATTACTGAATGAGGGTTATGCAAGTGATATAGTCGTGCCCCGCATTAGGGCGAGCAACTTCCAAATCACCAATGTAATGCTTACACTACTTGAGCAATGAGGATTCTTCATCAGGGCTTTGAGTCAGAATGCCTATAAGCATCTCAAAGGGTTCGTCGATACTTGTTGGGGGAGCAAGCAAACCAATTTCTCACAAGATGCGATACGGTTGAGGTTATTTCCCTTTTCTCTACGGGGAAAGGCATTGGACTGTTTAGAGAGATTGCCCAATCATTCCATCCATACTTGGGATGAATTGGCGGAGAAGTTCATTTCCAAATTCTTCTCTCCGGGACATATGACGACGCTTCGGGATGAGATTCTTGCATTCAAGCAAGAACCCAATGAGCCCTTGCACGAGATTTGGGAAAGATATTGTACCATGGTTAAAGAGTGCCAGAACAATGATACAACTGAGGCCATGATCCAACAGACCTTCTACAGGGGGATCATGTCACGACCCCAGTTTGCCCTCCGTGAACTGTTGTGACGGCACCTAGTCTCTACGACTAGGTAAGCCTAACAAGTGCGGAAATAAAATTGAAACTTGTGGAAATATAATTAAAAGAAAACCAAGAATAACCAAAAGGAAAACATTGTATAAAATGTCGCTCGGCATATACAGCTCAACATCTCAAAATCCTACAATACTATCCCCAAAACCCTATATCAACAGTAAGATAGAAAGGCTAACACTACCGGATAGAATAAAGATAGAGACTCCTTGGTCTGCGGACGTGGCAGATGTACCTCGAAGTCTCCGAAAGATCTCCCTGCCTCAAGGGTGATAAGCTTGGGTAGAGGTACCTGGATCTGGACATGAAAAACATACGCAGAAAGGGCATGAGTACACCACAGCGGTACTCAGTAAGTGCCAAGTCTAACCTCGGTCGGGTAGTGACGAGGAAGGTCAGGGCCCTACTGAGGTAAATAATAATAAAAAGAATGACAGGATAAGATAAATAGTATATATGAGAATCTACAGTAAGAGTCTATACAGGATGATAAGAGTACAATAATGGGAACAAAAATAAAGGCAAAATACAAGGAAACACCACTCACAATAAGGATGATAACCGGGGATCACTTGGTATCCTCAATATGTACGATAGGGATCTCTTAGTATCCCTAGGATCTCTTGGTATTCTCAATGTATGTCAGGGATCTCTTGGTATCCCGATGATCTCTTGGTATCCTCAACACACGTGCTAGGGATCTCTTGGTATCCCGCACCTTAGTCCAAATCATAAATACGTGCAGGGGGTCTTCCGGGATGCCGTCCCGTAGTCCCAAATTAAAACACAAAGCAGCAGCTCAAGAATATTAAAATAAATTCTAAGTTCGTAACAAGTAAATAGTTAATTCTAGCCTAACATGCTTCACGTAATGCAATTAAGGCAGTTTAAGCAAATAGGCAATTAAGTCAACTAAGCATGCTTTTCTAAACTAACACAGGCTAAGGTTGCCAGTAGAATAAAAACAGGTAAGAAAGGAACTCAGTTTAAATACCTAAAGTAAAACCGGATTTTCAATAATTAGCTCAAGTACGCGCTCGTCACCTCACGTACAAGGCATTTCAGCTGTCAAATATCATATCCTAAGAGGAAGGTCCCCCACACAAGGTTCGACAAGCTACTCACCTCGAACTGACTCAAAATCAGCCCGAAACCACGCTTTTGCCACGAGTATCTGACTCCAACTTGCACAAATCTATTCAATTCAATTGCATATTGTAAATAACACTTTTCTACGATTTAATTCTAAGCTAATACGCGAAATTAGGTAAAATGACCAAAATTCCCCTCGGGCCCACATCTCGGAATCGGGTAAAATTTACATTTTCAGAACCCTCATGCTCTCACGAATCTAACCATATCAAAATTATCCCAATCCGAAGCCAAATACCCAATCAAAATCCAATCTCTTTGTCTAAGAACTTTTTCCCCAATTTCTACTAAAATTCCAAAATTAAAGGATGAATTTAAGTGAAGCTTCATGGAAATTAGTCTAAATCGAGTAAGAATCACATACCCAAGTTGCCCAGGTGAAAATCCCTTCAAATATTGTGATCTCCCGAGCTCCCAAGTCAAAAATATGAATTATGGTCTAAACCCTCGATTTTGGGTTTTAAATTATGCCCAGGGATTTCCTTAATCGCGATCGCGTAAGGCCAGTCGCGATCGCGAAGAGCAAATATGCTCCTCAGATTACTCTATGCGAACGCGGAACCCCATCCGCAAACGTGATGATCTAACTCCCTCGACCTACGCGATCGCGGTTGACTCCACGCGACCGTGTAGAGAAATGATTGACCAACCTCTGCAGCCTTATTTCTTCATCGCGAACGCGGCCTAGTCCACGCATTCGCGATTCAACACTGCCCTAAAGCTACGTGTTCGAATCCCTCTTCACGCGAACACGAAGAGCAAAATTCACCTCCGCCTCGCCTAAGCCTTCGCGATCGCGATACTCTCCACGCGATAGCGATGAAGTAATGTCTGCAACACCTGAACCTGAAATTCTGCAACTTTCTAACAACTCAAAATGACCCGTTGAGCATCCGAAACACACCCGAGGCCCTCGGGACCCCAACCAAAGGCAGCAACATATCCTAAAACCTCATTCAAACTTTAACAAATCTTCAAAACGCTACAAACAACATCAAATTCACCAAAACACATTGGATTCAAGCTTAAGTTTCTAAAATCTTCCGAATTCCGGTTTTGATCAAAAACCCAACCCAACCACCTCCGAATGACCTGAAATTTTGCACACACATCCCAAATAATATGACGGAGCTACTGCAACTCTCGGAATTCCATTCCGATCCTCGAATCAAAATCTCACTATCGAACCAGAAACTTCCAAAATTCAACCTTCGGCATTTCTAGCCTAAATTAGCTACAGACCTCCAAAACACTATCCGAATACGCTCCTAACCCCAAAATCACCCTACGGAGCTAACGAAACCATCAGATTTCCATTCCGAGGCCATCTTCACACTGTTCTGACTGCGGCTACTTTCCAACACTTAAGCTCTCATTTAGGGACTAAGTGTCCCAAAACTCTCCGAAACTCAAAACTGAACGTCCCTGCAAATTAAATTAGCAGAAATAAACTTGTGGAAAGCAGTTAATAGGGGATTGGGCTATAAATTCTAAAAATGACTGGTCGGGTCGTTACATCCTCCCACACTTAAACATTCGTTCGTCCTCGAATGAGCATAGAGATATACCTGAATTAGTGAAAAGATGAGGGTATCGGCTGCACATATCCTGTTCGGTCTCCCATGTCGCCTCCTCGACCGGCTGACCCGACCACTGAACCTTCACTGATGCAATGTTCTTTGACCTCAACTTTCTGACCTACCTATCCAATATCGCCACTGGCTTCTCAACATAAGATACATCCTTGTCCAACTAGACTGAACTGAAATCCAACACGTGCGACGGATCGTTGTGATACCTCCGGAGCATCGAAATATGAAATACCCTACAAACTCATTCACGCACGCACGGAGCATATCCTCAAGAATCTGAATAGTGCGCTCGGACTGTCCGTCCATCTGAGGGTGAAATGTTATGCTCAACTCCACCCGAGTACCCAACTCCTACTGAACGGCCCTCCAGAACCGTGGTGTGAACTAAGTACCTCTATCTGAAATAATGAAAACTAGAATACCATACAGACGGACAATCTCCTGAATATAAATCTCCACTAACCGCTCCGAGGAATAAGTGGTACACATAGGAATGAAGTGCGCGGACTTGGTCAGCCGATCCATAATCACCCAAATGGCATCAAACTTCTTCGTAGTTCGAGGGAGTCCAACTACAAAGTCCATGGTGATCCTCTCCCATTTCCACTCCGGGATATCTATCTGCTGAAGCAACCCACCCGGTCTTTGGTGCTCATACATCACTTGTTGACAGTTGAGGCACCGAGCTACAAATCCCACTATGTCTTTCTTCATCCGTCTCCACCAATAGTGTTGCCTCAAATCTTGATACATTTTCGCGGCATCCGGATGAATGAATACCGTGAACTATGGGCCTCCTCCAATATCAACTCCCAAATACCATCAACATTGGGTACACAGACCTAATCCTGCATCCTCAATACCCTGTCCTCCTCAATAGTCACATCTCTGGCATCGCCATGCTGAACCTTGTCCTTGAGGACAAGGAAATGAGGGTCATCATACTATCACTCCCAGATACGATCAAATAGGGAAGACTAAGAAACCACACAGGCTAGAACCTGACTAGGCTCCAAAAGATCCAATCTCACAAACTGGCTAGCTAAGGCCTCAACATCCATCGCCATAGGCCTCTTTGATGCCGGTAGATATGCCACCCCAAACTCTCTGCCCAGTAACTCAAAGCATCGGCCACCACATTGGCCTTGCCCGGGTGATACAACATAGTGATATCATAATCCTTCAGCAACTCTAACTACCTCCTCTGGTGTAGATTTAGATCCTTTTGCTTTAACAAGTGTTGAAAGCTTCGATGATCCGTATAAATCTCACAAGGCACACCGTACAAATAATGACACCAGATCTTCAAGGCGTGAACAATAGCAGCTAACTCAAGATTGTGGACATGATAATTCTTCTCATGTACCTTCAATTGTTTGGACGCGTAGGGAATCACCCTACCGTCCTGCATCAAAATTGCTCCAAGGCCAATCCTCGAGGCATCACAATAGACAGTATAAGAACCCAAACCTGTAGGCAATATCAAAAATGGGGTTGTAGTCAAAGCTGTCTTGAGCTTCTGAAAGCTCGCCTCACACTCTTCTGTCCACTAGAATGGAGCACCCTTCTAGGTCAGTTTGGTCATAGGTGCTGCGATAGAAGAAAACCCCTCAACAAATCGACGGTAATTACCCACCAAGTGAAGGAAACTGCGAATCTCTATAGTTGAGGATGGTCCGGGCCAACTCTGCACTGCCTCTACCTTCTTCGGATCCACTCGTATACCCTCACTCGACACCACGTGACCCAAGAAAGCCACGGAATCCAACCAAAACTCACATTTCGAGAACTTTGCATATAATTTCTTTTCCCTTAGAGACTGAAGCACTGTCCTCAGGTGCTGCTCATGATCTTCCCGACTCCGGGAGTATACAAGAATATCATCAATAAAGACAATGACGAAAGAGTTGAGATATGGCTTAAACACACTGTGCATCAAATGCATAAAAGCTATTGGGGCATTGGTTATCCCAGATGCAATGACAAGGAAGTCGTAATGACTATACCGAGCCCTGAAGGTAGTCTTCGGGATATTTGGCTCCCGAATCTTCAACTGATGGTAACCTGAGCACAAGTCAATCTTAGAAAACACTTGTGCGCCCTGAAGCTGGTCAAACAGATCATCAATATGAGGCAAAGGATAACGGTTCTTCATTGTAACTTTGTTCAACTGGTGATAATCAATACACACACGCATAGAACCATCTTTTTTCTTCACAAACAAGATAGGAGCACCCCAAGGTGATACACTGGGACGAATAAAACCCTGATCAAGAAATTCCTATAACTGGTCCTTCAACTCTTTCAACTCAGGAGGGGCCATACAGTAAGGCGAAATAGAAATAGGCTGAGTACCCGGCAACAGATCAATGCCAAAGCTAATATCTCTATCAGGCGGCATGCCTGGAAGATTATATAGAAACATATCAGGAAAATCCCGTACAATAGGGACTGAATCAACAGAAGGGGTATCAATACTGACATCTCTCACATAAGCTAGATATACGTCACACCCCTTCTCAACCATTCGCTGAGCCTTAAAGAAAGAAATAACTCTACTGGGAGTGTGATCTAAGGCACCCCTCCACTCAACACGTGGTATACTTGGCATAGCCAGTGTCATGGTCTTGGCGTGACAATCAAGAATAGCATAATGAGGTGACAACCAATCGATTCCCAAGATAATATCAAAATCAACCATGCTGAGTAACAATAAGTCGGCTCTGGTCTCAAAACCACTAAGAGCAACCAAACCCGACCGATAAATGCGGTCCACAATAAGAAAATCTCCCATAGTAGTAGACACATAAATAGGGGAACTCAAAGAATCTCGAGGTACACCCAAATGCAAAGCAAAATAAGAAAACACATAAGAATAAGTGGAGCCCGGATCGAATAGAACTGATGCATCTCTATGACAAACCATGACAATACCTGTGATGACAGAATCGGATGCAACAACTTCGGTACGGGCAGGAAGAGCATAATATCTGGCCTGGCCTCCCCCTCTAGGGTGACCTTTACCTCCCCGACCTCCACCTCTAGCTGGCTGAGTAGGTGGGGTAGCAGTTAGAGTTGTAACCATAGCCTGAGAACTCTGCGGGGCACGCTGTGGCTAAGAAGTCTGTGGAGGTGCACTCCTCCCAAGTCTAGGGCAATCCCTCACCACATGGAGGATGTCACCACACTCAAAACAAGCTCTGGGAGAATGTGGTGGCTGTGACCGGCTCGGGCCAGGTCTGCTGGACTGACCTCTGAAAGCACCCTGCGCAGGAGGCCTGCTAGAAACCAGAGGTGCATAATAAGGCTCCTAAGGCCTAGGAGGAGCTGGAGCATTGCTAGCTGCTAGAAGAGCTGAATGAATGGGGCGACTCATATAACCCCTACCATAATGACCTAAAGCTGGGGCATGGGCACCTGAGAAATGGCCTGACTGTCGAGATCTATTGGCCTCCCTCTCCTCTCTCTCCCTAGCATGCATACCCTCAATCCTCCTAGAAATGCTCACCACCTGCTTATAAAAAATATCCATCTCCAACTCACGAGCCATGCTAGATCTGATGGGGGGAATAAGGCCCTCAATAAACCGACGAACCCTCTCACAGACAGTAGAAACCAAGGCTGGTGCATGCCTAGCCAAACTAGTGTAACGGACAGCATACTCTGAAACAGTCATAGCACCCTGGCACTAATGCTCAAACTCAGTGCGCCATGCATTTCTAAGGCTCTAAGGAACATACTCCCTCAGTAACAGATCCGAAAACTGAGCCCAAGTCAGTGAAGCAGCCTGATCTGGACTGTCTAACTCATAGGTGTGCCACCAATCATAGGCGGCTCCTCGAAGCTGGAAATTAGTGAAAGAAACCCCGCTCGATCCTGAGATACCCATAGTACGGAGAATGAGGTAACACTCATCAAGAAATCCCAGAGCATCCTCCGATGCTAGACCACTAAACTCAGGAGGCTTGTACCTCTTGAACCTCTCAAGGCTTAGTTGCTCCTGCTCGGAAGCAACTATCATGCCCTCGGGCTGAATTGGCACTGCAGGCGGTGCAGGAATAATCTCAGGGGCCTGCTTAACATGTACTTGCTTCTCAGGAGAACGGGCGGTGGGAGTCTGTGCTCCTCCCCCGATGTACATACTCATGAATTGTTCCAAAGTCTCCTGAAGGACTGGAGTAGTAGTAGCAGTAGGCATGTCAGGTGCCTGGACTCCAGCTGGATCTGCTGGTGATACCTTAGCGGCAGCTCGCGCAGGTGCTCTTGATGTACCACGTGCGCGTCCTCGGCCTCTACCCCGGCCCCGACCCCGGCCTCTGAAGGCTACAGTAGGGGGAGAGGGTGCCTGATCATCTAGAGTAGCACGGGTCCTCACCATCTGTGAGAGAATAGAAGATAGAAGTTTAGAATTGTGATGTCAAAAATATCGCACAACAAGGAAATCTTATGAAGTGGAAATTTTCCTAATAGTTACATAGCCTCTCGTAGATAAGTACAGACATCTCCGTACTGATCAGCGAGACTCTAAGGAACCGGCTTGTGTTTTGTGACTCCTATGAACCTAGAGCTCTAATACCAACTTATCACGACCCTAGTTCGCCCTCCATGAACTGTCGTGACGGCACCTAATCTCTAAGACTAGGTAAGCCTAACAAGTGCGAAAATAAAATTGAAACTTGCAAAAATATAAGTAAAGGGAAACCAAGAATAACAAAAAGGAAAACATTGTATAAAATGTCGCTCGACATATACAGCTCAACATCTCAAAATCCTACAATACTATCCCCAAACCATGGAAACTCACGGGAACACAAGCTGAAAGAAATATAGTAAAGTGCTATAACTCCAGAGTGTCTACATCAATAGTAAGATAGAAAGGCTAACACTACAGGATAGAATAAAGATAGAGACTCCTTGGTCTGCAGACGCGAAAAATGTACCACGAAGTCTCTGAAAGATCTCCTTGCCTCAAGGGTGATAAGCATGGGTAGAGGTACCTGGATCTGCAAATGAAAAACATGCGCATAAAGGGCATGAGTACACCACAGCAGTACTTAGTAAGTGCCAAGCCTAACCTTGGTCGGGTAGTGACGAGGAAGGTCAGGGCCCTACTGAGGTAAATAATAATAAAAAGAATGACAGGATTAGATAAACAGTATAAATGAAAATCTACAGTAAGAGTCTATACAGGATGATAAGAGTACAATAATGGAAAAAGAAATAACCACAAAACACAAGGAAACACCGCTCATAATAAGGATGATAATCGGGAATCTCTTGGTATCCCGAGGATCTCTTGGTATCCTCAATATGACTAGAGATCTCTTAGTATCCCGAGGATCTCTTGGTGCCAGGGATCTCTTGGTATCCCGAGGATCTCTCGGTATCCTCAACTCACGTGCCAGGGATCTCTTGGTATCCTGCACCTTAGTCCAGATCATAAATACGTGCAGGGGATCTCCCGGGATGTCGTCCCGTAGTCCCAAATTAAAATACATAGCAGCAGCTCAAGAATATTAAAATAAATGCTAAGTTCGTAACAAGTAAATAGTTAATTCTAGTCTAACATGCTTCACGTAATGCAATTAAGGCAGTCTAAGCAAATAGGCAATTAAATTAACTAAGCATGCTTTTCTAAACTAACACAGGCTAAGGTTGCAAGTAGAATAAAAACAGGTAAGAAAGGAACTCAGTTTAAATACTTAAGTATAACCAGATTTTAAACAATTAGCTCAAGTATGCGCTCGTCACCTCACGTACAAGGCATTTCAACTATCAAATATCATATCCTAAGGGGAAGGTCCCCCACACAAGGTTAGACAAGCCACTCACCTCGAACCGGCTCAAAATCACCCTGAAACTACGCTTTTGCCACGCGTATCCGACTCCAAATGACCCAAAACTATTCAATTCAATTGCATATTGTAAATAACACTTCAAGTAACTGATTCTACGATTTAATTCTAAGCTAATACGTGAAATTAGATATAATGACCACAACGTCTCTCGGGCCCACATCTCGGAATCGAGTAAATTTACATTTTCAGAACCCCCATGCTCTCACAAGTCTAACCATATCAAAATTATCCCAAAGCGATGTCAAATGCCCAATCAAAACCCAATCTCTTGGTATAAGAACCTTTCCCCCAATTTCTTCCAAAATTAAAGGATGAATTTAAGTGAAGATTCATGGAAATTAGTCTAAACCGAGTAAGGATCACTTACCCAAGTTGCCCAGATGAAACTCCCTTCAAAAATCGTGATCTTTCGAGCTCCCAAATCCAAAATATGAATTATGGTCTAAACCCTTGATTTTGGGTTTTAAATTCTTCCCAGGGATTTCCTTAATCGCGTAAGGCCAGTAGCGATCGCGAAGAGCAAAAATTCACGCACCTCAGATTACTCTATGCAAATGCGGAACCCCGTCTGCAACACGATGCTCTAACTCCCTCGACCTACGCGATCGGGGTTGACTCCACGCGACCGATAGAGAATTGATTGACCAATCTCTACCGCCTTATTTCTTCTTCGCGAACATGGCCTAGTCCACGCGTTCGCGATTCGACACTGCCCCAAAGCTACGCGTTCACATCCCTCTTCATGAGAACGCCTAGAGAAAAATTCACTCCACCTCGCCTAAGCCTTCATGATCGCGATACTCTTCATGCGATCGCGATGAAGAAATGTCCGCAACACCTGAACCTGAAATTCTGCAACTTTCTAACAACTCAAAATGACCCGTTGAGCATCCGAAACACACCCGAGGCCCCTGTGACCCCAACCAAAGGCACCAATATATCATAAAATCTCATTCAAACTTGAACCAATCTTCAAAACGCTACAAACAACATCAAATTCCCTAAAACGCATTAGATTCAAGCTTAGGTTTCTAAAATCTTCCAAATTCTGGTTTTGTTCAAAAACCTAACCAAACCACCTCCGAATGACCTAAAATTTTGCACACACATCCGAAATGACATGACGGAGCTACTACAACTCTTGAAATTTCATTCCGACCCTCGGATCAAAATCTTACTATCGAACCGGAAACTTCAAAAATTCAACCTTCGGCATTTCAAGCCTAAATTAGCTACGGACCTCCAAAATACTTTCGAAATACACTCTTAACCCTAAAATCACCATACAGAGCTAATGGAACCATCGGATTTCCATTCCGAGGCCATCTTCACACTATTCTGACTACTGCCAACTTTCCAACACTTAAGCTCTCATTTAGGGATTAAGTGTCCCAAAACACTCTGAAACTCAAAACCGAACGTCCCGGCAAATTAAATTAGTATAACTAAACTTGGGGAAAGTAGTTAATAGGTGATAGGGGCATAAATTCTAAAAACAATCGGTCGGGTCATCACAGATAAACACAACAAATCAATGTGTGGTTAGCCAACGCGCCAGGGGGAACTTAACGACACTCCTTACGCCGAAGCTTGTGAAATTCTTGATGAAATGGAGGATACATCTTCGGCATGGCAAAGTAGAGCCAATGTTCCACAAGGTGACCCTAATGTTATTCACCTACACAAGGAGCTACATAATCATGGGCAAACCATTGTCGAGTTGACAATTACTATGAACCAATTGGCCAAAGCTCAGCTTCAACAAGTTCAAGGGTCCAAACAAGTGAATTGAATGGAAGGTGTGAATATGATGGTAAAAAAGAGACGGCAACAAGGTCAACAAATGCAAAACCATCCGGAACAATTCATGCAAGATGATAGTGGTTATGATCAAGGTGATTCATTCAAGGAGCAAGAAGAATAAGTTCAATATGTCAACAATTATCAAGGTCAAAGAAACAATGCTCAAGGACAAAATCAACAACAATGCAGGTCACAAGGGAACCAAAGTAATTAGAACAACCAAAACCACCAAGGCAGTTGGAGTGGTAGCAATCCTAATCAAGGCAATTGGAAAAATCAAGGAAATCAAAGCAATTGGGATGGCAACAATCAAGACAATTGGGGAGGAAATAACTAAGGAGGGTGGAACAACAACAACGATGACCGGGGGTCGGGTTTTCAAAGGCCCCTGATGTTCCAACAACCAAGCAATCCACCTCCCTATCATTCTCAAAGCCCTAGCTCTTCTTCCAATGAGATGGGTAGAATTGAAAACATGTTTAAATAGATGATGGAGAAGATTGCCTAGTCTGATGCTTAATTATCTTTGCACAACACTTCTATTCGGAATTTGGAGGTTCAATTAGGCCAAATCTCACAAGCTTTGAACACCCATCCTAAGGGGGCACTACCTAGTGATACGGTGGTGAACCCGAAGGGTGGGAATAATACGGGAGATGCAATAGCCGTGACTACTAGAAGTGGAAAAGGTGGAGATGCAACCACCTCAAATCAAAGAAGGATTATGGATGAAGATGTTGTGGTTCAAGAAGATGAAGTCCCAAAAAATGTGGTTCAAGCTAATGAAGAGGTGAGAATTGATTTTGATGAAAGTTTGGAGGAGACACAAGAAGAAGTGAACCCGTCTAGGGAACACGTGATTGATATACTGAAACCGGTAGTGCCAAAGGCTAAGGTACCAATGCCAAGGTCTCCTCCTCCATACCGTCAAAGGCTTGCAAAACATAATAGTGAGAACCAATTCAAAAAGTTTATTGATATGATGAAGAGTTTGTCGATTAATGTGTCGTTAGTTGAGGCATTGGAACAAATGCTGGGGTATGCAAAATTCATGAAGGATTTGGTTACCAAGAAGAGATCGATAAATTGTGAAACGATCAAGATGACACATCAAGTGAGTGTTATTGTGCACTCAATGTCTCCGAAATTGGAAGATTCGGGAGCCTTTACAATCCCTTGCACTATTGGGAGCGCCGATTTTGCCAAAGCTTTATGTGATATTGGGGTAAGTATCAACTAGATGCCCTACTCAGAGTTCAAAACTTTGGGAATTGGGCAACCAAGGCCCACTTCCATGAGGTTGCAAATGGCGAATCATACTATGAAGAGCCTATTGGGTATTATTGATGATGTGTTGGTTCGTGTTCATAAGTTCATCCTCCCGGCGAGCTTTGTGATTCTTGATTGTGAAGTGGACTATGAGGTGCCTATTATTTTTGGTAGACCTTTCCTTGCTACGGAAAAGGCTCTTGTTCAATTTCCGAGTGGGTGATGAAAAGGTGGTCTTCCATGTGTGCAAACCTATGAGGCAACCGAATAGCAATGAAGTTTGTTCGTTCATGGATTTTGTAGCGGATGTGATTGTTAATGATACTAGTGCCACAATGAATGTTGAAGACAAATTGGAAGTTGTTTTGCTCAACCTTGATGATGATGAGGAGAGTAATTGCTATGTGGAGTGTGTAAATGCATTACAAGGCATGGGGTCGCACACTTATGAGCCCCGAAAGCTATCTTTGGATCTTTAAAACCGAAAAACTTCTCCAACAAAGTCCTCAATCGAGGAACCTCCTACCTTGGAGTTAAAGCCATTGCCCCTGCATCTCAGGTATGAATTCCTTGTCCCTTCTTCTACTTTTACCGGTTATTCTTTCTTTGTGTTTAACTAACATACAGGTAGAGCCCACATTAGAGGTGCTGCAAAGGAGGAAAAGAGCAATCGGATGGACATTGGTGGATATCTGGGGCATAAGCCCCACCTTTTGCATGCACAAGATTATTTTGGAGGATGGGTGCCAAACCCTCCTTTGAACATCAAAGGAGGCTAAATGAAGCAATGCAAGAAGTGGTCAACAAGGAGATCATAAAGTGGTTGGATGCCGGGGTTGTACCCCATTTCCGATAGTTCATGAACTTCTTCGGTGCAATGTGTCCCAAAGAAAGGGGCATGACCGTGGTTACCAATGACAAGAATGAGTTGATTCCTACAAGGACGCTGACCGGTTGGAGGGTGTGTATAGGCTATCGCAAGCTCAACAAAGTTACAAGAAAAGATCATTTCCCACTTCCCTTCCTCGATCAAATGCTTGATAGGTTGGTTGGTTGTGCTTTCTATTGTTTCCTCTATGGGTATTCCGGCTACAATCAAATTCTCATTGCTCTGGAGGATCAAGAAAAAACTACCTTCACTTGTCCCATGGTACTTTGGCATTCTCACATATGCCATTTGGTTTATGTAATGCATGACGACTTTTCAACGGTGTATGATGGCCATTTTTACCAACATGGTGGAGAATATTCTTGAGGTATTCATGGATGATCTCTCCGTGGTTGGAAACTCTTTTGATGATTGCTTGAACAATTTGGATAGGGTCTTGGCTAGCTGCAAGGAGACTAATTTGGTGTTGAATTGGGAGAAGTGTCACTTTATGGTTGAGTAAGGCATTGTCCTCGGCCACAAAATTTATAAGCATGGTATTGAGGTCGACAACGCCAAAATTGAGGTGATCTCCAAACTCCCTCCTCCTATATCCGTGAAGGGAGTGAGGAACTTCTTGGGTCATGCGGATTTCTATCGCCGATTCATCAAGGACTTTTCCAAGGTGGTGAACCCATTGTGCAACCTTTTGAAGAAGGATGCCAAGTTCCATTTCAATGAAGATTGTATGAAGGCATTTGAATTGCTTAAGTTCAAGTTGACTACTACTCTTATTATCACCGCACCAGATTGGAGCATGCCTTTTGAGCTCATGTGTGACACAGTGATGTGGCGGTAGAGCGATGTTGGGGCAAAGAATCAACAAAATCTTTCATCCGGTCTACTATGCTTGCAATACCATGAATGATGCCCAAGTCAACTACACAGTGACCGAAAAGGAGCTACTTGCTATTGTTTTTGCTATGGAGAAGTTTCGACCGTATTTTATGGGTACAAAGGTGATTGTTCACACCGACCATGCGGCGCATCGATATTTGATGAGCAAGAAAGATTCTAAAGCAAGGTTGATGCGGTGGGTGCTACTATTGCAAGAGTTTGATCTAGAGATTCAAGATCGCAAGGGCAGTAAAACTCAAGTGGCGGACCACTTGTCCCGTTTGGAGGAGGAGGGGAGGCCACATGATGGACTTGAGATCAATGATTCATTTCCTTACGAGCAACTCCTAGCCATTTCAATGACCGGGATGCCATGGTTTGTTGGTTTAGCCAACTATCTTGTGAGCAGTATTGTACCGAATGAGTTCTCTTCAAACCAAAGGAAGAAGCTCAAACAGGATTGCCTTGACTATTATTGGGATGAGCTGTATCTCTTTCGGATATGTATCGATGGTGTGATCCGGCAATGTGTGTCGGAGGAAGAACAAGATGGTATTCTTGAGGCTTGCCACTCTTCACCGTATAGTGGTCACCATGGTGGAGAAGAACGGCGACAAAAGTTTTGAGTTGTGGATTTTACTAGTCTACGCTCTACAAGGATGCTAGTGAGCTTGTCAAGCGTTGTGATGAATGTCGTGCCACCTTTTTTCCCTCCGCGGAGAGAGAGAAGTCCGTGTTTCGACATTCATGGGGGTAATAACCAATTTCCTTTTGGGAATTGGGTGTTTGAAGAGTCGCCACCTAACAGATTATGGTGCGTTAAGGCACCTAGAGCGATTAACTCTTGCAATAATTTGCATTACCAAAACTTTAGGGTACGGGCACAAAATAACCTTGAGGACAGGGTGTTAGGCACCCCTCCCGGTCCACAATTGGATCCCGGCCGAACTTAAACTATGTGAATTAGTTCTCTTAAAAAATAAATGGTTTAAACACATACTTGCAAATAAAGGCATGTTTTTGACATTCTAAGTACATGTATGGTTCAAGTAATGAAAACAAGGGAAAAGGTTTGAACATATATAAAGAGAAGTAATATTTTTTAAAACATATAAGAGTTGGAAAAAAGAGGGGTCTTAGGTTGGTTAGTGTCACGACCCGGATTTCCCACCATCGGGTATCGTGATGGCACCTACTATCGGAGCAAGGCAAGCCAAATATTTAAAACACCTTTCCTGCTTTCTTTCAAACAAACTAATAAACGAGACAAAATCTAAGCGGAAGACTTTAAATCTAAAGCAACTGAAAACCAAAAGTGCGGAAGTTTAATACACATCACTACCCAAGGTCTGGTGTCACTAGCTCACGGACTACTACAGAATACTACAATCAATGTCTGAAGGGAAAATACATCATGTTTGTCTGATACAAGATAAACAAAAAAAGAAAAACATGGAAAGGGACTTCGGCCTGCGAACGCCAGCTAGGCTACCTCGATAGTCCCTGAACTGAAGATAGCTCCCAGAAGTCCTACTGCTGCGGTCCGTAAGCTGCTCCCTGATTTGTGCACCAAAAATGCACAGATTGTAGCATCAGCACAACCGACCCCATGTGCTGGTAAGTGCCTGGCCTAACCCCGGTGAAGTAGTGACGAGGCTAGACAGTACCTACCACAATTAACCTGTACAGATATATATATACAACACGTGCAAGAAAACAATAACAAGATAATACAAAGTAAAACTGGGAGGGGACATGCTATCGGGGAGTAACAGATAAAAATGAAATATCGGAAATAAGCAGAAGAGACTCCGGTTCCCATGATGTATATATATATATATATAAGTGGACGGCGTGCCACACGATCCCGTAATATCATATATAAGTGGACGGCGTGCCACACGATCCCATAATATCATATATATAAGTGGACGGCATGCCACACGATCCCATAATATCATATATAAGTGGACGACGTGCCACACGATCCCATAATATCATATATATAAGTGGACGGCGTGCCACACGATCCCATAATATCATATATAAGTGGACGGCATGCCACACGATCCCAATTCATCTTTATCACAGTGCACAATATGTCACCGGCAACAGAGGCCAATAACCAAGTGGACGGCATGCCACACGATCCCATAATATCATATATATAAGTGGACGGCGTTCCACACGATCCCAATTCATCTTTATCATAGTGCACAATATGTCACCGGCAACAGAGGCCAATAACCAAATGGACGGCGTGCCACACGATCCCATAATATCATATATATAAGTGGACAGCGTGCCACACGATCCCAATTCATCTTTATCACAATGCACAATATGTCACCGGCAACAGAGGCCAATAACCAAGTGGACGACGTGCCACACGATCCCATAATATCATATATATAATATCTGACTTCATATAGTAGACCCCTTCAGTGAAGAATAACAACTCAATACCTTTAACCCGGCAAGGGTACAGCTAACAACCCAAAATATCCCGACAAGGGAGAATATATATATATCAGTATACACATCCCGGCAAGGGAGTATTCACAACACATTCTCCTTTTATATCATTCTTCCTCAACTATTCGCATTATATGAAACTTATCAAATAAACAAGGAGCTTGTGTTACATTATTCGAATTAAAAGCAATCAAGACTCACGGTCATGCTAGACTCTGGTGCATTGATAACCGTCACCATTCCTATACACCGTACTCCATATTAGCAAGTAGCAAATATCATCCTAATTCTATTCCCTCAAGCCCAAGTTAGAATAAACACTTACCTCGAATTCTCCAAACTCAACTCACGCTTCTAGTATAGCTTTACCTCTGGATTCCACCACCAATCCACTCGAATCTAGTCATAAGTTACTTAATCACATTAATAATTACTAAATGAATCATCCCCAATGCATGAAAAATAGATTTTTCAAGGTTTTTCCCAAAAAGGTCAAAAATACCCCCGGACCCATGTGGTCGAAACTCAAGGTTCGGACCAAAACTCGGTTACCCATTCCCCCATGAATCCAAATATATGATTTGTTTTTAAATCGGACCCCAAATTGAGGTCCAACTTCTCAATTTGTAGAAAACCTAGGTTCTACCCAAAACACCCAATTTCCCCCATGAAAATCTTTGTTTTGAAGTTGAAATCATGTTAAAAGATGTTAAGAAGTGAAGAAAATGAATTAGAAATCACTTACCAATCGTTTTGAAGAAGAAAAGTTGTTTGGAAAAACGCCTCTTAGGTTTTGGGTTTTTGAAAAGTGGAAAAAATGACTGAAAATCCCGAATTTATATATATGCTGGGGGCTGGCGCGGACCGCGCAGAAATGCACCGCGGCCGCGTGGCTTCCAGCGCGGACCGCGCGGAAATGTACCGCGGCCGCGCCGAGGGAGGGAAGAAGTAGGCTCCCTCTGAACCCACCCAGCGCGGACCGCACTGATTTGGTGCGCGGCCGTGCTGGTCGACCCTCTGAACCCCACCACGCGGACCGCACAGAAAAGCACCGCGGCCGCGTGGCTGCCAGCGCGGATCGCGCGGAAATGGCCGCGGCCGCGCTGGGCCTGCAACATCTGGACCTATATATTTTTTTTTTAAGTCCAAGACATCCCGGGCCCCATTCAAAACTCACTTGAGCCCTCGGGGCTCCAAACCAAACATGCACCCAACCTTAAAAACATCTTATGGACTTACTCGTGCGATAAAATCGCCAAAATAACATCATATACATAGGATCAAGCCTCAAACACATGATTTTCTTTCAACTTTCACAAAAACTCAACTTCCCAATTTTAAGTCTGAAACACATCATATGACGTCCGTTTTTAGCCAAACTTTACAGATAGTGTTTAAAACATATTTAAGACTCTTACCGGGCGTCGGAACAAAAATACGAGCCTGATACCACAGTTTTATGATCAATTTTCTTCTTCATTTTCCTTAATTAATTTCAGAAAACAATTTCACAAAAAAATTCATTTCTCGGGCTTGGGACCTCAGAATTTGATTCCGGGCACACGCCCAAGCCCCATATTTTTCTACGGACCCTCTGGGACCGTCGAATCATAGGTCCGGATCCGTTTACCCAAAACATTGACCGAAGTCAACACTAAGCATATTATACCAAAATTCATCAAATGTTTCACATAATTCACATATTCTAATATAAAAACTTTCCGGCTACGTGCCCGAACTGTGCACGCCAATCGAGGAAACTAAAAGCGAGGTTTTCAAGGCCTCGGGAGCACGGAACAAGGAAGAATTACGGTGATGACCCCTTGGGTCGTCACATTCTCCACCTATAAAACAATCGTTCGTCCTCGAATGGACAAAAGAAAGAAGTACCTGAGTCGGAAAATAAATGAGGATAACGGCTCTGCATATCGGACTCGGATTCTCAGGTCGATGCCTCAGGAGGCTGACCTCTCCACTGAACCCGCACCGAAGGAAAACTCTTAGACCTCAACTGTCGAACCTGCCGGTCTAGAATAGCCACCGTCTCCTCCTCATATGACAGATCCTTGTCCAATTGGACAGTGCTGAAATCCAACACGTGCAATGGATCCCCGCGATACTTCCGGAGCATAGATACATGAAACACGGGATGCACATCTGACAAGCTAGGTGGCAAGGCAAGTCTATAAGCCACCTCTCCCACAAGATCAAGAATCTCAAATAGACCGATGAACCTAGGGCTGAGCTTGCCCTTCTTCCCAAATCTCATCATGCCCTTCATAGGCGATACACGGAGCAATACCCGCTCACCAACCATGAAAGCAACATCTCTGACCTTGCGGTCTGCATAACTCTTCTGTCTGGACTGAGCTGTATGAAGTCTATCCTGAATAATCCTGACCTTGTCCAAGGCTTCCTGAACCAGATCCGTACCCAATAATCGAGCCTCTCCCGGCTCAAACCATCCAATTGGAGACCGACATCGCCTACCATACAATGCCTCATACGGAGCCATCTGAATGCTGGACTGGTAGCTGTTGTTGTAGGCGAACTCTGCTAAAGGCAAAAACTGGTCCCACGAGCCTCGAAAATCAATGACACAGGGTCGGAGCATGTCCTCAAGAATCTGAATAGTCCTCTCGGACTGACCGTCCATCTGGGGATGAAATATTGTACTCAACTCAACCTCGGTGCCCAACTCTCGCTGAACCACTCTCCAGAAATGCGAGGTAAACTGCGTACCCTGATCCAAAATGATAGATAGCGGCACCCCATGAAGGCGAACAATCTCCCTAATATAAATCTCGGCTAACCTTTCGGACGAATAGGTGGATGCAATAGGAACAAAATGCGCTGACTTGGTCAGCCTATCAACAATGACCCAAACTGCATCAAACTTTTTCCGAGTCATCGGAAGCCCAGTAACGAAATCCATAAAAAAATCCTCTCCCACTTCCACTCGGGAAGTGCAATCCTCTGAAATAGACCACCGAGTCTTTGATGCTCGTACTTAACCTGTTGACAATTCAAACACCGAGCCACATGTGCCACGATGTCTTTCTTCATCTTACGCCACCAATAGTGCTGCCTCAGATCCTGATACATCTTCGCGGCGCCCAGGTGAATAGAATACCGAGAACTGTGGGCCTCCGCTAAGATCAACTCTCGAATCCCATCAACATTAGGCACACAAACTCGCCCTGCAATCTCAATACACCATCATCATCTAAGGTTACTTTCTTGTCACCTCCAAGCTACATTGTGTCTCTCAAGACACACAAATGGGGATCCTCAAACTGCCGCTCGCCGATACGCTCTAATAGTGAGGAACGAGCAACCGTGCAAGCTAACACTCTGCTAGGCTCAGAAATATCTAACCTCGCAAGACGATTGGCCAAGGCCTGAACATCCAAAGCAAGCGATCTCTGGATGACTGGAATATAAGCAAGACTACCCATGCTGGTGGACTTCCTGCTCAATGCATCGGCCACCACATTGGCCTTCCCCGGGTGGTATAAGATAGTAATATCATAATCCTTTAGCAACTCTAACCACCTCCTCTGCCTCAAATTCAACTCTTTCTGCTTGAACAGATACTGAAGACTCTTATGATCAGTGTAAACCTCACACGTCACGCCATATAAGTAATGCCTCCAGATCTTCAAGGCATGAACAATGGCTGCCAACTCGAGATCATGAACCGGATAATTCTTCTCGTGGATCTTCAACTGCCTCGAAGCATAAGCAATGACTTTGCCTTCCTGCATCAACACTGCACCAAGCCCAATACGAGACGCATCACAATAGACCATATATGGCCCTGAACCTGTGGGCAAAAACCAATACTGGTGTCGTAGTCAGAGCCGTCTTGAGCTTCTGAAAGCTCGCCTCACACTCGTCCGACCACCTGAACTGGACACCCTTTTGGGTCAATCTGGTCATAGGGGTTGCAATGGATGAAAACCCCTCCACGAACCGACGGTAGTAACCTGCTAACCATAGGAAACTCCGAATATCCATAGCTGAAGCTGGTCGAGGCCAGTTCTTGACTGCCTCTATCTTTTTCGGGTCTACCTGAATACCTGCTGCTGATACGACATGACCCAGGAATGCGACCGAACTCAACCAAAACTCTCACTTTGAGAACTTAGCATACAACTGACTATCCTTTAGGGCCTGAAGGACCACTTTGAGGTGCTGCTCATGCTCCTCCTGACTGCGGGAGTATATAAGAATATCGTCAATCAAGACTATCACGAACAAGTCCAAATAAGGTCTGAACACTCGGTTCATCAACTCCATGAACGCTGCTGGGGCATTAGTCAATCCAAATGACATGACCAAAAACTCATGGTGCCCATACCGAGTGCGAAATACTGTCTTAGGGACATCAGACGCCCTAATCCTCAGCTGGTGGTAGCCTGATCTCAAATCTATTTTTGAAAATACCCTCGCACCTTGAAGCTGGTCGAATAAATCGTCGATCCTCGGCAGTGGATACTTATTCTTAATTGTAACCTTGTTCAATTGCTGGTAATCGATGCACATTCTCATCGAACCATCCTTTTTCTTAACAAACAACACTGGCGCACCCCAAGGCAAAACACTGGGTCTAATGAAACCTTTCTCAAGCAAATCCTGCAGCTGTTCCTTTAACTCTTTCAACTCCGGCGGGGCCATACGATATGGAAGGATAGAAATAGGCTGAGTGCTCGGGGCCAAATCAATACAAAAGTTGATATCCCTGTCGGGCGGCATACTCGGCAAGTCTGAAGGGAAAACCTCAGCAAACTCCCGAACAACGGGCACATAATCAATAGAAGGGGCCTCCGCGCTAGAATCGCGAACATACGCCAAATAGGCCAAACATCCCTTCTCGATCATACACCGAGCTTTCACATACGAGATAACACTGCGGGTACAATGACCAGAAGTCCCTATCCACTCTAAACGGGGTAAATCCGGTAAGGCTAAGGTCACGGTCTTGGCATGGCAATCCAAGATAGCATGGTACGGGGATAACCAATCCATCCCCAATATAACATCAAAGTCGACCATGTCCAAAAGCAACATATCAACATGGGTCTCAAGACCCCCAAACACTACGATACAAGAACGATGAACTTGGTCGACCATAATAGAATCACCCACCGGTGTTGACACATAAACAGGAATATTCAACGAGTCACTAGGCATAACCAAATAGGGTGCAAAATAGGACGACACATATGAATACGTAGATCCGGGATCAAATAGCACAGAAGCATCCCTATCACAGACCACAATAGTACCTCTAATCACAGCATCTGATGACTCAGCCTCTGGCTTGGCTGGCAAAGCATAACAACGGGGCTGGGCCCCACCTCCCTGAATCATATCCCTGGGATGATCTGCTGTTGGTTGACCCCTACCTCTAGCGGTCGGAGCTCCACCTCTAAGACCTCTACCTCCACCTCTATGTCCTCTACCCCCGCCTCTAGCTGGCTGGGCAGGCTGTGGGGCAACTGGTGCCTGGATTATCGGGCGAGGACCCTGCTGATGCGAGCTGCTGGAAGCTCGAGGGAAATATCTGGCAATGTGACTCACATCGCCGCAAGTATAACAAGCCCTCGGCTGCTGAGAATAACGAAGTGGTGGCGCACTGATAGGTGCTGATGGTGAACTGAAGAGCTGCTGGTTAGAATACTGCAGCCGAGAACCGCAACCACCTGGTGTACTATGAGAAGCCTGGAGAGCTGACTAAAAGGGACTCGAAGGATGGCCTCTACCATAAGAATCCCTACCTCCAGATGAGATACCACTGAATCTACCAGAATGACTGGGCCTCTTATCAGACCCATGACCACATCCCTGAGAAAGGGCCATCTCTATCCGGCGGGCACCATCTACCGCCTCCTAAAATGAAATCTCACTACCGACACTCATGTCCATCTGAACACGGATCGGCTAAACTGCTGGAACCTGAGCCTGAGGAGCTACCGGCTCTGGAGTACGAGTATCGGGAGTCTGAATTCCTCCGCCAGCCTGAGATGTGGCTGGAGCTACGGGAAGCAAACCTGCTCTAGAAATGCCCTCCATAAAGCCTACCAGTCAGACCAAAGCGTCCTGAAGCACTGGAGTGGCTATGAAACCCTCTGGGACCTGAGCTGGGCCCACTGGAATAGTTGGGGCCGGAACCTCCTCCTCAAAATCGACCTGAGGCTCCGTCGCTGGAAATGCTGCTCGGGGCTGAGCCCTTCCCCGGCCTCGGCCTCGCCCTCTGCCCCTAATATGAGCTGCTGCTGGGGGCTCGGGCTGCTGCGTGGTAGAAGAGGAAGCACGTGTCCTCGCCATCTGCGAGAGAACAAAGTGGAAAGACAATCAGTACTTGAGAAACAGAATTGCACGACAAGAATGAACAAGGTGAAGTTTTCCTAACTCAGTATCCTCTGCGGGATAAATACAGACGTCTCCGTACCGATCCCTCAGACTCTACTGAGCTTGTCCGTGAGTTGTGAGACCTAAGTAACCTAGTGCTCTGATACCAACTTGTCACGACCCGGATTTCCCACCATCGGGTGTCATGATGGCGCCTACTATCGGAGCTAGGCAAGCCAACTATTTAAAACACCTTTCCTGCTTTCTTTCAAACAAACTAATAAACGAGACAAAATCTAAGCGGAAGACTTTAAATCTAAAGCAACTGAAAACCAAAAGTGCGGAAGTTTAATACACATCACTACCCAAGGTCTGGTCTCACTAGCTCACGGACTACTACAGAATACTACAATCAATGTCCGAAGGGAAAATACATCATGTTTGTCTGATACAAGATAAACAAACAAAAAAAACATGGAAAGGGACTTCGGCCTGTGAACGCCAGCTAGGCTACCTCGATAGTCCCTGAACTGAAGATAGCTCCCAGAAGTCATACTGTTGCGGTCTGTAAGCTGCTCCCTCATCTGTGCACCAAAAATGCACAGAGTGTAGCATCAGCACAATCGACCCCATGTGCTGGTAAGTGCCTGGCCTAACCCCGACGAAGTAGTGACGGGGCTAGACAGTACCTACCACAATTAACCTATACAGATATATATATACAACACGTGCAAGAAAACAATAACAAGATAATACAAAGTAAAACTGGGAGGGGACATACTATCAGGGAGTAACATATAAAAATGAAATATCGGAAATAAGCAGAAGAGACTCCGGTTCCCATGATGTATATATATATATATAAGTGGACGGCGTGCCACACGATCCCATAATATCATATATAAGTGGACGGCGTGCCACACGATCCCATAATATCATATATCATATATATATATATATATATATATATATATATATATATATATATATATATATATATATATATATATATATATATATATATATATAAGTGGACGGCGTGCCACACGATCCCAAAATATCATATATAAGTGGACGGCGTGCCACACGATCCCATAATATCATATATATAAGTGGACGGCGTGCCACACGATCCCATAATATCATATATAAGTGGACGGCGTGCCACACGATCCCAATTCATCTTTATCACAATGCAAAATATGTCACCGGCAACAGAGGCCAATAACCAAGTGGACGGTGTGCCACACGATCCCATAATATCATATATATAAGTGGACGGCGTGCCACACGATCCCAATTCATCTTTATCACAGTGCACAATATGTCACCGGCAACAGAGGCCAATAACCAAGTGGACGACGTGCCACACGATCCCATAATATCATATATATAAGTGGACGGTGTGCCACACGATCCCAATTCATCTTTATCACAGTGCACAATATGTCACCGGCAACCGAGGCCAATAACCAAGTGGACGGCGTGCCACACGATCCCATAATATCATATATAATATCTGTGACTTCATATAGTAAACCCCTTCAGGGAAGAATAACAACTCAATACCTTTAACCCGGCAAGGGTACAACTAACAACCCAAAATATCCCGACAAGGGAGAATATATATATATATATCAGTCTACACATCCCGGCAAGGGAGTATTCACAACACATTCTCCTTTTATATCATTCTTCCTCAACCATTCACATTATATGAAACTTATCAAATAAACAAGGAGCTTGTGTTACATTATTCGAATTAAAAGCAATCAAGACTCACGGTCATGCTAGACTCCGGTGCATAGATAACCGTCACCATGCCTATACACCGTACTCCACATTAGCAAGTAGCAAATATCATCCTAATCCTATTCCCTCAAGCCAAAGTTAGAACAAACACTTACCTCGAATGCTCCAAACTCAACTCACGCTTCTAGTATAGCTTTACCTCTTGATTCCACCACCAATCCGCTCGAATCTAGTCATAAGTTACTTAATCACATTAATAATTACTAAATGAATCATCCCCAATGCATGAAAAATAGATTTTTCAAGGTTTTTCCCAAAAAGGTCAAAAATACCCCAGGACACACGTAGTCGAAACTCGAGGTTCGGACCAAAACCCGGTTACCCATTCCCCCATGAATCCAAATATATGATTTGTTTTTAAATCGGACCCAAAATTGAGGTCCAACTTCTCAATTTGTAGAAAACCTAGGTTCTACTCAAAACACCCAATTTTCCCCATGAAAATCTTTGTTTTGAAGTTGAAATCATGTTAAAAGATGTTAAGGAGTGAAGAAAATGAATTAGAAAACACTTACCAATCGTTTTGAAGAAGAAAGGTTGTTTGGAAAATCGCCTCTTAGGTTTTGGGTTTTTGAAAAGTGGAAAAAATGACTGAATATCCCGAATTTATATATATGCTGGGGGCTGGCGCGGACCGCACAGAAATGCACCGCGGCCGCGTGGCTGCCAGCGCTGACCGTGCGGAAATGTACCGCGGCCGCGCCGAAGGAGGGAAGAAGTGGGCTCTCTCTGAACCCACCCAGCGCGGACCGCACTGATTTGGTGCGCGGCCACGCTAGTCGACCCTCTGAACCCCACCACGTGGACCGCACAGAAAAGCACCGCGGCCGCATGGCTGCCAGCGCGGACCGCACGGAAATGGTCGCGGTCGCGCTGGGCCTGCAAGATCTAGACCTGTATATTTTTTTTTCTAAGTCCAAGACCTCCCGGGCCCCATTCAAAACTCACCCGAGCCCTCGGGGCTCCAAACCAAACATGCACACAACCTTAAAAACATCTTACGGACTTACTCGTGCGATCAAATCGCCAAAATAACATCATATACATAGGATCAAGCCTCAAACACATGATTTTCTTTCAACTTTCACAAAAACTCAACTTCCCCATTTTAAGTCCGAAACACGTCATATGACGTCCGTTTTTAGCCAAACTTTACAGATAGTGCTTAAAACATATTTAAGACTCGTACCGGGCGTCGGAACCAAAATACGAGCCCGATACGACAGTTTTCTGATCAATTTTCTTCTTCATTTTCCTTAATTAATTTCAGAAAACAATTCCACACAAAAATTCATTTCTCGGGCTTGGGACCTCAGAATTTGATTCCGGGCACACGCCCAAGCCCCATATTTTTCTACGGACCCTCCGAGACCGTCGAATCATAGGTCCAGGTCCGTTTACCCAAAATGTTGACCGAAGTCAACATTATGCATATTAATACCAAAATTCATCAAATGTTTCACATAATTTACATATTCTAACATAAAAACTTTCCGGCTACGCGCCCGAACTGTGCACACCAATCGATGCAACTAAAAGCGATGTTTTCAAGGCCTCGGGAGCACAGAACAAGGAAGAATTACGGTGATGACCCCTTGGGTCGTCACAGTTAGCTTATAGGATCACCCCACACAATGTCCGGTAAACACTCCTCAATGAGGGGTTACACATGACATTAGCGCGTAGTCATCATATCCTTACTACCCAATTCCCTCCCCTTGGTCATAGCCTAAAGCGTTCTAATATCCTTGATAAATGTCCTATATGTGCACTACCCGTCCCTTCCTTGTGGCCCTAGAGGTATTTAGGACCTCTAATTTAGGCAGTTCTAGACCATCCTAAAGTTTTAAAGGATAAAAGCCTAGGTGTCAATCAAGAACAATTAGGACTGCATTTAAAGAAAACAAATTACAGGCTCACAGTCACCTCCACAGATAAAACAAGTGCACAACTTCAAACAACAGTCAAGTATTTAAGAGAAAATCCTAGAACACGAATTCTAGGTGAGCAGGGATTATACAGCATTAAGTGTTAAAGACCTATTAACTTGCCTACTGATTTTAGACCTGAGAATGTGAGCAATTTAAAATAGGAAAGTGCAATTTTATAATTGAAGAATTTTAGTCGCCCTAGAGGCTTGCCTAGACGCATAACCGTAACGTCCTAAAAGCATGGTATCTATATTGATTGGGAATGTAGTAAAACAATAAAAGTATTTTTAAATGACAGCTCGAGATCCTATAGGCATGTTTTCTAGCAGTATTAGTTTAAGATAGTGTTTGAAAACTTATTAAAGAAGCAACAGATTAATTGATTAACCCAATTCAGAATAAACAAACGTGAATTAAACTGATTTATTTAACTACACTGGTTTCAAGTTCTATAGGCATGATTTCTATTAGAGATGGTTTTAATTCCTAAGAAGACGAATGTGAACACGTGTTGTAACGAAAACCGAGCCTTAATTACTTTACACTTTATAGGCATGATATCAAGTTATAAAGTTGATTTTAACCCTATAGGGAAAGAGGTAGGGGGAACACCTAGAATGCACCTTAGTGATGGCAATCAAATACATAGATTGTAGTTGCAAAGTTAAGTTGAGAACACATAGGTTTAAGACACAAATAGGATCTCATTAGTGAAATGGAACAAACTGGACTAGACAAACACTTCATGAAACATTTAAGGTTTTAGAAATACTAATCACATACAGAACAGGCAGGATTTCGTCATGCTGGGTGAAATCATAAGCACACAATGCAGCTTGGGACATGCTAGTGAACCAATTATTTAAAGCAGGATTGTCATACCAAACAATATAATAGCTATGAGCTTAAACATGCTTTGTCATACAGTAATCTAGGCATGCTGATTGCATATTAAGTAGAATAGCACATAGAACTGGAAATCACATATTGATGAACTACAGCAACAAAGAAAACACAGTTTGTAATGTAAATTGAATCAGAACATACCAGTTAAGGGGAGTATACAGAATACATAGTAGAGATGATGCCAGTAGCCAGCCTTGGCTTACAACCGGCTGGATTAATAAGAATTTCAAGGAACATGAGAGAGTAGAGAGCTTTTGAGAGTATAATAGTGTAGATAAACTAGTGTTCGTTGTCCAAAAATTAAAATAAGAGGGGGTTTATATAGTAATCAAAAGCTTAACAAATAACGTAAGAGATCAAATAAGTAGCAAATCAGGGAAGTCACATGTAAATCAGCAAGTTTTTCCCTTGATCAAGGGACAATTTAAATCAACTGTAAAAGCATGTTAAGTATTTAAGGAAAAGAATCAATTAAGGTTTAGTATAGAGTAGGTAATTCGGGGTAAATGAACAGAAGTTTCAATTTAGGAAACAAATCAGTAAGAATCAGCAAAATACAAACAAGGCAAATCAATCAAATCGAGTAGAGAGGTAAGAATCGAAAGTATAAGGGAAAGTGTTCAAATCAAACCAAGAAATAAGGAATTCAGAATAATCAACGAGAAAGTCATGAAAGAGTCAGCATGTTTAACATATAAAATAAGGTAGAACATGAATAGTCAGGATTCCACATAACTTTAACAAAAAAATAGTTAGAACGGCATTGATTCAAGGAGAATATTATAGGTCTTAACATGAATAGTCAGGACAAATATAAGCACATAGAATCAGTGAAAGGTCAAACTAATAAATTTAGTAGAAGATATTAGGGCAAGAAAGTCACGAGAAATCACAAGAACCCAATGTAATAACCAGTCGATATACTAATACTCAGAAATAGATGAAGAACATCAAAAGAATTAGGGCTTTCGGTACAAACGGGCTAAGGTTGTAGCAGACTTACAAAATCAATCAAAATATATGAGAAGCAGAAGATTAAACAAAAAAAGTCATCAAACAATTTGTAAAAAGAAATTTCAGGAACCCTAGTTTAGGAAAAAATGAAAATCGCTTGAAAATCATACGATTCTTGTAAAAAATCTTAAGGTTATTGTAAAACTCACATGAAACAAACCCAAATCATCTTATATCTATACAGATCTAAGAGGTTTAGAAAAGAAATTAGGGTTTCGAAGAGAACGATACAGAGGTGAAGAAACCTGCTTAGAAAACCATAGATCGTAGTCAATAAAGGACGATATTACTCAGAATCACATTGGAATGGCCTGAAATAGGCGAGAGAGGAACCATAGATGCAAGCCAACAAGCCCCGGTCCCTTGAGGGCCCTGGAGATGGCACGATTAACGTGAGAGAGGCCATTGGAGGACTGAGAGGTAGTGAGAAATCATCGGAGATGGCCATGGACGAGGGTCAGTGAGACTATTAGGGTTAGGTTTTGAGAGCATTTGAGAGCAGAGAGGGGTTTCAGGGCGGCGGGTAGTATGAAAATGATAGGGTTTGGGGGGTCTTTTGGGTTTATTTTAGGAATGGTCGTTTGTGGTCGTTGATCATACGGCCGAGATTAAAAGGTTTTGGGGGCCAGATCGGGTAGGTGGGGTTTGGGATAGGTAATTTAATTGAAATTGGGCTAGTAATTGGGTTAGGTTGGGGCTAAAATTGAAATTAAAATGGGTTAGATTTTAAATAGCCACTTTTAATAGTTGTATAATTTATAAAAAATAATAAATGATTTCCAAAAATATTTTCGTGTACTAAATTATTTAAAATAGTTGTTTAATATTTTAAAAATATAAAAGATAATTTTATGCATTAACAATGTAATTATGCATTAGTAGGGCTATTATTGCAAAGATATGCAATTTAGCCTAAAATGTAAATGCAATTAAAAAAATGTACTAAAATATTTAAACAAAACTTTGGCATAAAGAAAGAATTTAGATGACTAAATCACCACAAAAATAATTTGAAGGATAATTATTGGAAATTTTATAAATAAAAGGGAAGAAATAAATCAATTTGGAGCTTTTTAAAATTATAGAAAAATTATAAAAATGCATATGCATGCTTATAACTGCATATGTGCTATTATGAAAGTATGTATATATGTATATATATATATATATATATATATATATATGTGTGTGTGTGTGTGTGTGTGTGTGTGTTAAAACATATGAGGAAAAATTCGGTATCAACTGCTGCCCCTCTGTACCCGGGAAGGATGAAAGAGTTTTTGGGTAAAGAAATGATGGTCAATTTTGACCGGATGGGATGTTTTGAAAGACAGAGGTCGGACTCTGGCCTTGAGTTGCCTACATATCCCTGGTCTTACAGGAATCAGGCCATGTGTAGTTCTGGATTCACTGGAGAAATATACCGATGAAGTCATTGCAAGAACGGACATGGGATGCAAAAGCAGCTATGGTGAGCGGTTAAGGTTTGAGACAGTTGAAGGAACTGGAGCGAGGTCGCTCCTGCTAGGATAGTGGTTGCTTGCTGGTCACCTGTAGATGAAAAGATGTTGCCGACATGTATTTGCGCGGAAATTTAAACATGATATGGATCCCTTTGGACCATGAAGGTTGTCTTCAGACGATTAAGGATGACTTCCTTGGATCATGACGTCTTGGGACATGAATTGTTTAGTGAGGGATTCGCATCCATGAAATGATGTTCTCGGGCCATGTAGCTGGTGCCTCCGAACCATGATGCCTTTAAATAATGATATGCAAATTTGAGGGATCCTCAGGCCATGGCATGGTGTCTTTCGGCTATGAGGATGATGCCTTTTAGACTATGACGCCCTTGGATAGATTGGCAATATTTCAGCCCATAAGATGCAATAATATGACGTTAACAAGACAAGCTTTAGTCTTGTGAAATGGAGGGCAGACCTTAGCCTGATTGAAAGGAAATAGATAGTACCGGAATAGAACGATATTTGTGCAAAGAGGGACAGTGTCTAGTCCCATGCAAATGCGGAGGAAGGGATTAGCCTCATGCAGATATGGAGGCAGGGATTAGCCTCATGCAAGTATGGAGGCAAGGATTAGCCTCATCCAGGTGGAGGCAAGGATTATGTTACACCTCATATTTTCGTACATAAAAATACGCCATAAATAAATTAATGAGAGCCCGGAAATGAGATGTCACGTCCCGCAGTACTACATTATGACGATGTTGCACCTTGTAGTGTTGTACGTTGAATTTGTCATAAGGTAATTGACATCAGTCCAAGGAAAAGATTATTTGGAGATTATAAGGATTATGCTATTTCAAACAAGTAATAAATAAATTCATAAAGGTGAGAGGGTAAACAAGTCAAAGAAAACGAATTTTCGACCAAGTTTAGCATTTGGGATAAAATACGGGTCGAGCGGTATTTCTAGCGATAATACCCGATAATTATAAACTAGTACTATGTAAGGTACCATATGACCATGGTAGTGTAATATATAAAGTATATATGATGTATTTTAAAATAAATAGAATTTTAAGTAATTTGTGGTAATTTCTAAATTATGCGAGTAATTGATTAATTACCGGGTAACAAAACATTACCTGATTAACTAATAAGTGGATAAATAATTAATAAACTAATCTCCCACACGTGGCAAGAAGCCACAAAGCCTAGAAAGTGACTAAGTAGTCACAATTCTAGTTGGCTACTTAATAATAACTCAAAGTCTTAGAAAGACTTATACAAAACTTATCCAAATCTGTATTCAAGATTCATTTTTATTGTCTTTAGCCTAATTTAAGGCCTTTGACTTCATTAACGTTACTTTGACTTGAAGCCGAATCAATTGTTCGTCCAAACTCTTATCTTTAGCCAAAAAAATTCAATCGAAATTTCCAAAAGTAACCAATTTCGTTTCTGAAACTTTCAAGCAGAATTTCAGTCCAAATATTCAAGCATAGGTTTTGTTCATACTTCGCAGAAGCAAAAAGCTTCAATTCGTTCAAATAAGTCAAGGAACAAGTATGAAGGCAAAATGGTCTTATGACATTTTGAATGATTTTATTGACGTACTTTTCATGCATTGCATTCATGTGCATTGACCCATGACCAGATGGTGTTATACACGCGTATATAAGTAAGTATATGTATATGGGATATGGAAAAAGGTTACGGCGTTATATACGCACCGCCACCTGATCAGCTGGTATATGATGATGATGTTGCCCACAGTGGCTGAAATATGATTCAAACGGCATTATATATGCATATATGTGTATATATTCAAATGGCGTTATATACGCATATATATGTATGTATTCAAACGGCATTATATACGCGTATATATGTATGTATATATATGTATATGGGATATGGGAATGGTTATGGCGTTATATACGCACCACCACCTGATCAGCTGGTATACGATTATGACTTTGCCCACAGTGGCCGATATGATATGATGGGATGCCCTCAGAGGCTGATGATGTTATGAAACATATACCTATGCATGATATGACATTCATACGCATATGCATGACGCTGAAAGTAATTTATGATTTACAAAGTTATTCAGACTTACGGGTTGAGTCATGTACTCCATATGTCTTCCATGTCTCCTATGTATTTATTTATGTGCCTTACATACTCAGTACATTATTCGTACTGACGTCTCTTTTGCCTAGGGACGTTGTGTTTCATGCTTGCAGGTCCTGATAGACAGGTCGAGAGCCCTCCAAGTAGGCTATCAGTTCAGCGAAAGATGGTGGTGCGCTCCATTTGCTTCGGAGTTGCGTATTTGGTTAGTATGATTTAGACGTCTATTTTTTTGTATGGTGGGACTCTGTCCCGACCTTTGTGACACTTATGTACTCTTAGAGGCTTGTATACATATGTCGTGTACGTGAAAGATTGTACGGCCCTGTCGGCCTATGTTTGAGTTTATAAATGATTATGTTAGCCTATTAGGCCCATATGTTACATGTATATAATGATGTAACAAAAAAGGTACATTATGTTGGTACTCGGTCAAGTAAGGTACTGGGTGCCCGTCGCGGCCTATCGGTTTGGGTCATGACAAAAGTGGTATCAGAGTCGTTCTGTCCTAGGGAGTCTACAAGCCGTGTCTAGTAGAGTCTTGTTTATGGGTGTGTCGTGCACCACACTTATAAGCAGGAGGCTACAGGGCATTTAGGATTGTCACTCTTTCTTCTTACTCTAGATCGTATGGTAGAACTCACTTATAAGAATCCAGGTTCTGAAATTCTATTTTATTCGTAATAAGACGATGCTTACTTCCCGAAAGAATGTTGGAAAGAGAGATTGTTGTGAAAAAACTGAGTCAGAGGAATTGGATTTTTGTATGATGCCTATGATAAGTAAATGTGAGGTCTTTAGCAGATCATGGGTGTACAGTACTAAAAGGTACAAGCTTCCTGATAAGAAGCCTTAAGGCAATAATGTCTATCCATCTTTATGGTAAAAGACAATAAGAGATTAAGAAGATATGTACAAGTTTCAGCAAGTAAAAGGAGCAAAGTGAAAAATGGTACGAGGTACCCAGTTAATGAAGGTTAACAGCGTTTATAATTAAGGCAGAGGAACATAAGCTTTTTGAGTTATATTCAATAGTAACAGAAGTATATACAATTGGCCGTATCCATCTCAGTTATGCCCTATGGGGGCTAACAGACATAGTTTAAGAAAAGGACGAGTTATCAGGATCCGGCTAGGGATATAGTAACCCTAAAATAGTACAGCTAGATATGAGTACTACAAAGACATGCACTATAAGCCTTGAAGGGATAAATATTATCTTAGTGTGGCTCGCGGCCCTAGTAAAGTGAGAACGTTAAGCAATTTGAAGAGCCACTGGATGGAGCAAAGGAAATCTAAAAGCGAAAGAATGTTGTATTGAAGTTTTCACAAGAAAAGGGATATGCATAAATATTAGCAAAGTAATGAGAAGAGAGATAAGGAAGCATTATGAATAAGGTATGATACATGGATGAAAATGGTAGAATGTTACAGAACCTATAGTCAAATGAAGGAAGAGACGAAAGGTGATGGGCCTTAAGACAACAAAAGAGTATAGGCTAGAAGGTTATATCCTCATTTTGAGAAATAAGTTCGTGACTCCAACACGACTACCAGAGGGGAGAGTTAATCCCCAGAGTAACAGAAATCAGTATGGGCTGGTAAACAAGATAAACTAAATATGAATTAGGGACTGAATGATTGGAAAGTACTCGGCATCATGGGAATTTCAAATTTCGTTCTGGCGGCAATAGAATAGACCACAAAAGAAAAGTCATAATAAATTAAGAGGATGGTAATTCAGGGAGACGCTTCCTTAGAGCAAGCAATGTGAGCAAAGTTAAGTTTAAGATACTGTATGTACCAATTACATTAAGTGTCACCCTCCTGAGTAAGGGATTTTGTCATCCTTGGTACAGGAGAATTGCCGCAAGGCGAGTAAGGATCATTGATGTTAAGAAATGACGCCAAAAATGAAGAGAAAAAACATCTATAGGTAGATCCTCATGGTTTAAGCTTTTAGTACACCCCTAAAGGGGGGAATATGGAGTGATATGATATTAAGTCAGAACTAAGTGGTTCTAGTGACTATGGAATGGTAAAGGAAGAATGCGATAAATGAAAGAGGAATAAGATGGCACTTATCCAAATCTTACAGATACACTACAATTCAAGAATATTGTGCAAGCACGACGGTAAGGAGGGGAAGTAAAGGTTCCTGCCCGAGCCGTTATTAATAAATAAGAAACCAGTGCAAGATGTAAGTTAAGACAAAGAAGATAATCCAAGAATGATTACGAGGAACATTGATATGACAATGGGCCAACGAGTAGTTAGTAATTGGTCAGGAAGATACCAGTTATGGCTAAACAGGAGATTACAGATGAGTCATCAGATCGTGTGAGATAAACATAGTAGAACCCAACGTGGAAAGTTCAGCCTCGAAGAATATCATTATAATATTTGAGATATATTCAAACAAGAGCTGGGGTAGTTAAAGGTATGGTATGAATGTTATGGAAATAAAAAAAAGTGCCATTGGGAAGACAATCAAAATATAAGTTCAGAAGCAACCCTACAAGCACAAGGGCGTGAGATAAGTAACTACGGATAATCGTAGGCGAGGAAGGATATAAAAAAAATTTATTGGGTATACGATGAAGTAAACTTGCAGGTTTACGAGAGTCAAGGGTTCTCCCTAAGTACTACAATGAAAGACTGGCTAAGGAAATAAGGAAGAAGGTTTCAACTTAAGCACAACGATCTAAAGAGGAAATGGTCGTGTAACAACAATCTCACGACAACATTGTAAGCATTCCAAAGGAAAGTGGCACCTACAGTGGCCAATGAACAAGGAGTAAAATCAGAAGTGATATTCAGAATCATATGAGTTGTATGGAATTTTAATATATATGGGCACTAAGATAAGGTAAGTAATGATGCAACGAGGGGGTAGAAAGACCAGGAAAAGTAATAGCTTACGTTGAAAGAAAGCTAAGATGGAACAAAAGAGTTATTTGATCAATGGTCCAGAATTGGTTGCATTAAGAACTCACATAAGGCTTTGGAGTTTTATATATATATGTAGCATATACAGTCGTAGAAGATTCTAGTATACGTTAAAAGAAAGAATTCAGCCCAGGTCATGAACGAAGGATTAAATTGTTAAAGGATCGTATCATGCACATACATCAGCGCCCATAAAAGGCTAAACAGAATAAATAAGACCATGAACCACAAATCAGAAGATAGCTCAAGTCGACGTTAAGGCCGATCAGAATAAGGAGGAAACTAAAGAGTTATATCACCCAAGCAAATCAGGAGTTTGATTATTGGACCCAGAAAAATAGAAACATCGTGATCGAGAACATTGCAAGATCTCCCTTAAAAATCAGAGGTGCAAGTATTATAATAGAGTTTCAAATGGTGAATGTGATTTATACCTATGTAGGAGGGAGGTTATGAAAGAAATATAGAAGAATGTAAGGTGATACTTTAAAGTAAGTAAGGTAAAGGTACACAATGTACGAAATACTCGAGTATAGAAGGATGAGAGTGGTCCATACTTCAGGTAGAAGATTAGAAGCACTGGGATTCAGTATATAGGAATGATAGTAGCGTCTTCAGTGGTATATCTTCCAGTCTATGATTTCTAGGTACTGAGAAGCCTAGTTAAGAGAGTAAAGGAGAGTTAGAGATGGTGTGATGTCATGTAAAGTTTATTTTTAAAGGGGAAAAAAGGCGAACGACATTTCGCTAAGGGCCTTCGTACTTTTAATATAGTAAGTATAGATGAATCTGTTAATTAGGACTGAATGCCATGTTTGGGGCCTTGTGCCGAATTGTTTGGACCCTCAGAGGTATTTTATTACTTTCCTTGTTGATACTCAATTTTTTCCTCATATATTTTTAATTGGGATTTTTACCTATCTATACCATATATCAAATCTTATTACCAAAAATGTTCATAATTTGTTATTTACCCGTGTAGTTCACATTTTTACTACAAATTATATACCAATCCAAAAATAGGTAGATTTTGCCATTAAAAAGCCCTAAAATGAAGGCACCAGATCTGATGTGATTCTGTCAACGATTTTATTCCAATTTTGAAACTGAAGGAAATCTCTCTTCCTGATGAAGGCACCAGATCTGATGAAGGCACCAGTTGCGTAATTCTCTTCTTCCTCAACAGAAAGAGATCTCTCTTCTCTCACGGGACTACAATTCTCAAAAATTGCAAGCTACTGAAGCTCAATACAAATTGTAGAATACAAAATTGCTCTTCGTCGATATCAATACTCAAATTGTCGAAACTATATCTGTTCTTCATCTTTTTTCCTATCAACTACACGAAATCATGTCAAAAATCCCAATAATGCTGAAATCGAGTGGTACTTGGGATAACTATGGCATATTTAGAGATTTTGAAGTTGATGCCATTGTGGTAGATGATAATGCAAGCTACGGAATTCTCAGTTCTACAACTGCAGAACAATTATCGATTGATACATCGGATAAAATTATAGAAATCAAATACATTGTGAACGAGAATTGTCCTCCAATGGAGATTAGGAATGATATGGGGGTTCGTGTGTACATGGAAACCAAAAAGGATAATAAAAACTTAGGTTCGTATCCTTTATGTATAAGTGTAAGAGATTTCAATATGGAATTGGCAATCAACAATGAAAGCACCAGTGCAGGTGTAAGCACGTGATTTTTGACCCTCCCCGAGAATTTTCACATTTTTAGTGTGAATATGTGAAATTGGGTCTAGTATAGCTATTTTAACTATTTTTACTTTATTTCGTTGCAAAAAGAAAATTTCAAAAAAATATATATATAAATTTTAGTTTATGTATTTCTCATAAACTTGAAAAATACAAAAAATTGCACTTTATTTTTGTACCTTATATAATTTCGAAAAAATACAAAAATAATAATTCTATTAAAGTTTTATAGGCATTTTTAACTTTGAAAAAATACAAAAATATTACCTCATATTTTATCTTAATATTTAAAAACGAAAATTGCAAAAAAAAATATAGTTTTATTAATATTTTGTAGCTATTTTAAACCTTGAAAAATATTTAAAAATATATAGTTTTGTTTAAATACTAGTCTTATTTTTGGTAGTTATTTTGCTCACATAGGACTAGTTAAGTAACGTGTTCCTATTTCTCGGGTCCGGGCAAAAGAATGATATTCGGGTTTAAACTACCCGGTTTTAGGCCTAATTTTCGGACCGAGCCCATAATAAACCGTGTCCAGGACACGTGGGGAACCCCACCACGCGTGGGGGACATATGCCTTGAACCCCACCACGCGTGGGGCTCATTTTTTGAGGGAAAAACATTACAAATACACGGACAAAACATGAAAGGAGAGGACGGATTTTTGAATTTTTTGGAGAGGATACCACTGTTCACGCTTCTTCTTCATAAAAGAAGAAGAAGCAAAAACCCTAGACCTCCGGGACTCCCCATCGTCAAAAAAAACCAACAGACCCCCTCCTCAACCCAACACCACCCGTCCCCTCCAACTCCGTCGATTGCCCGACGACCAAACCGACCCGTCGTCACCCCGCCAAACACTCCATCGTCGACCCTCCGTCAAACCCAACCAGCCCGCCTCCATGAACGACCACCCAACTCCTCCATCGCCTACCACTGTCCAAACGCCATGACCCGCGTCGACCACCACCTCCTCACGTCGCCACCAACCTCCTCAGCGTCGTCACCCCCACCAAACACTCCGTCGTCGACCACTGCCCAAACTGCGTCGCCCAACCACCCCCCGTCGCCAACTGCCCAAACGACCTCTCCAACTGCTGCTTCAAATACACAGAGGTCGCGCCGGAAAAATATAGCAACGACCAGCTCCTGGACACTGTCCAAACACCGCCATAACCATCTCCTTCCTCCTCCTTGAATCCGCCATTGTTGCCGTTGCGAGCTCCACAGTCGTCGACCAAACAAGCCGTCAGTGAGGTCGAGTCGAGGTCGAGTTCCAGTCCAAAGCCCAAAAAGCTGAGTCGAGTTCCAGTCCAAAGTCCAAAGTTGAGTCGAGGTCCGGTTCGTCGAGTTTGTTCCGGGGTTTTCGTTGTTGTTCCTTGTTCGGTGAAGTCCGGTTCGAGTTCCGTAGAAAGCACTGTTTGTCGTTCTAGGATTGTCGAGGTTCGAAGGTTGGTGTTCTTCGTCCTTTGCTTCATTTCATTCATTTTGCATATTATTGTTCAAGGCAATAAATGAAAATATTCTATATTTATAAATGTCAACGATGCAATTTTTGTTGTTGTGTTAAGAATGGTATTTTTATGTTTAGTTACTGCATGCTTAAAGTAAATATGAGCATACGAACGAGGTTATTCTATTTTTTCATTTTTACCATGAATATTATTACCTGTTAGAATCGTTTTGTTCGTTTAATCTTGGATGGCTTCACTAGTAGGAAATCGTAGTTGTTTTAAGTTTGCCCTTAAATAGTAAAAATGAGACGAGCCTTGCAAAAAATAAAAAAAATAAAATAAAAAAAAAATAAAAAGAAAAAATGCACAAGCCGTGGGGCCCTCTAAATGCATATATCGAATACTTAGATTCCGGGACGGGCCGTTTAGCAAGTTTCACGGCCCTACCCAAAAATAATAATGCGCTAGTTGCTTTAGGCGCGCCTTTAATAATGTTATCTCCCTAAACTCGGGTGCACATTTATGTGACCCAAATCCAAATCTCAACGGAGTCGAAATATGTCTCTAGTCACGGGCGCATTGATTGTGGCGCGGCCCGAGATGCATTTCCATGACGTTGCAAATTCTTAAAAAAAATAAGAATGAGATGAGCCTCGCCGAATAAAAATACAGATTGCGGGGCCCTCAGTAAATACTTGTTTAAAATTACTTAGAATTCAGGAGGGTTGTTTAGCGAATTTCACGGCCTCCGCAAAATAATAACGCTATAGTCTCTTTAGGCGCACCTTTAATAATCTAATTTTCTTAAACTCGGGTGTGCATTTCATGCGACCCAAATCCAAATCCTAAAACATCAAATAAAATATGTTTCGGATTGTGGGTGCATTTCATGTGACACAGTCCAAAGATATATTTTAAGCGATGTTCACATTCTTGTAAAAACAATAATAATAAAGCGGTTAAAAGATAAATTTGCACATAAGTTCATAGTGTATTAAAAATCAGATAAATAAGCCAAATATAACAGTTGAGCGACCGTGCTAGAACCACGGAACTCGGGAATGCCTAACACCTTCTCCCGGGTTAACAGAATTCCTTATCTAGATTTCTGGTACGCGGACTGTAATATAGAGTCATTATTTTCCTCGATTCGGGATTAAAATTGGTGACTTGGGACACCCTAAATCTCCCAAGTGGCGACTCTGAAATAAACAAATGAATCCCGTTTCGATTGTCCTTTAATTGGAAAAAACTCCCCTTGCGCCCCCTCGGGCGCGGAAAAAGGAGGTGTGACAGCTCTGGCGACTCTGCTGGGGATGTGACACCCAGAACCACTGGTTCAGGGTTAAGAATTCGAGCTTAGAATAATTGTTATTATTTGGCTTTATTTATTATCTGATTATTACATGTTTTGAGCCTAATGTGCTAAATGCTGCTTTTACCGCTTTGATATTATTTGAACTGTATATAAACTGTGCCGAAACCTTTCTCTTCTTACCTCCGGGGATGTGCTTACTGGTTGAGACTCCCTATTCTGTTAGTGTCATACCCTAAATAAAAGAGGCTCGGAAAGTTTCTAAGCCGGCTGGCCTTTTGGTTCCCGGAAAGGAGCACCTTCCTCAGCTCGAGTTGTCCGCTCGGGTACACTGTCTAGAACACCGACCCAAGTTTTTGAACCTAGTATAACAAAGCCACATGCCGGATCCCTAGTAGGAACGTTTATTTGCATCATGTGCATTTGACTTAGGGGACTCAACATAGGGGTTGGGTCCGTCTAGGACAAGCAACCTGAAAATAATAGACAATCTTTCGGCATCCTATGTGCTACATGTTGTATTTAGTCAAGGGCGTATGGGTCATTTGGTCGTTTCCAGCATGATGTTATTTTAATCAAAGCATGGGGAACATTTGTGGAATCCAAGAAGCCTTGGAATTCCCTATGTCCCCCACGCTTGCTTTTTGGGAAAGCACATGGGGAACATTTGTGGAATCCAAGAAGTCTTGGAATTCTCATATGTCCCCCACGCTTCATATGTTGGGAAAAGCGCATGGGGAGCATTTGCGGAATCCAAGAAGTCTTGGAAATCGTTATGTCTCCCATGCCACATTTTTGAAAGAAATAATAAAAATAAATAAAAGTATTGGAAAAATCAAAAAGATTTTATATGTTGTCATCATTTTCCACAAATTAGAAAATCGTGAAAAGATGAGAAAATGGCAGTGTGGAGATATAACTACTTATTTTTAGAGGTAAAAAACCAATGTCCAAGTAGTATCGAAACCCTGCCGAAATTTTGAGAAAATGAAAAGAAATGTCTTATTGGTTTGTTATATTAAAAGCAAAGGAAGAATAAAAAAAAAATCACCATTGTTCTGTCTGTTTTTTTAAAAAAATATTAAAGAAAATAGTTTGTTTTGCCAGAAATAAAAATAAAAAGAGTTTTATTATTTGTTCCAAAAATAAGTATATATATAATCCAAAAAAAAAAAAAATTCAAAAGAAAGTTCAAAATTCAAAAAAGATAAAATAGATAAATAAAAATCCGAAAATATTTTGATTCTTCTTTAGAAAATTCAGAAAAAAAAAAACATTTTAGAAGCATTTCTTTTATTAAAGGTAAAATTCCAAAAAATATTTTCTTCTTCTTCTTTAGAATAAAAAAAAAAGAAGCAAATGAAATTCAAAAATATATCTTAGAAGTGTTTCTTTTAAAAAGAAAATCAATCAAAAATAAAAAATTATACTTCCTTTCTTCTTTTAAAGTAGTTCTTTCAAATTCAAAAAAAGTTAGTTCATCTACTTATCCTTGATCGACCGAACTACGCGGGTTTGATTCTCACCGGATGTGAGATACGTAGGCAACCCTCATCGGGTCCAACCCCACCTTCTCAAAAAAGAAGGAATGTTTTATGTTTTTCGTTAATTCGTTTGTTTGTTATAAATGAAAATAATAGAATAATAGTCTATTTGATTGTTGTGAAAATAATAATAAAAAAAATATAGAAAATGGAAAGGGGTCCTCTCAAAAACAGTTTATTTGCCCGAACTACGCGGGTTTGATTCTCACCGGATGTGAGATACGTAGGCAACCCTCATCGGGTCCAACCCCACCTTTGCTAAAATAGCCAAAAACAAAAAAAAATAATAATAAAAGAATAACATGTCAAATTTTAATTTTGTCATAAAGAAGTCGGGTGACGTTGTTTTATCAAGACATAGCCGAATGTTCCCGAGAGGGACGCCGGAAGGCTGACTTTGCATAAACAGCCACCTTTGGGTCATATTTAAGATTTGGTCCAGTTGACCCACACAGCCTTAAAAATCTTCGTCCCCGAGACGTTGAAAGGCCGTGTTCGCAATATTGACTTTTCTAATTTTGAAAAACGATAAAAAGAGTTATAAATAAGTCAGGTGATGTTGTTTTGTCATAAATAGCCGAATGTTCCCAAAAGGGACGCCGGAAGGCTGACTTTGCATAAACAGCCACCTTTGGGTCATGTTTAGGATTTTGGTCCAGTTGACCCACACAGCCTTAAAAAGCTTCGTCCCCGAGACGTCGAAAGGCCGTGTTTGCAATACAAGGTTTTTATCATAATTTGAAAAAAAATCAAAGAGTCAGCGGTCATGTGAATACCGTCTTTTGTCATAATAAGCCGAGCCAGCTTCGGCCGCGTCTTAAACCGTTCTTGCCGAAATAGCCTTAGAGTATCTTTCAGTTGTCGAAAGGTTATTTTCGTAAAAGAATGGACAACTTTCAAAGTGTCAAAATAATCCTCCCCGGCCTCAAAATTCATGAGAAAATTGGAAGGGGCCACATTTGCAAAAATAACCATTTGGTGGCATTTTTCGAACAGAGAAAGGGAGCTGGAATTTTGTTTTAAGTCTACCAATCTTTTGATTAGAACATGCCGGTTGTTTAATTTTCAAGCTGGTGGGTAATCTTTAAATCCTTAAAACCCAGTTTGTTTTAAATTTTTTTTTTTAAAAAAAAATGTGTGTTTAGTGTTGTTTATCTTTTATTGGCAGAACTACGCCTGGTCTGATTCACGCGGGGACGTGATACGTAGGCAATCCCCATAAGATTCGACCGCTTTTAATAAATAAAGAAAAGAAAATGTAAATAAAATAAGACGCGGGGTTTCGCAGAATACTCTAAAAAGAGACGAATGAACAAACCGGGATGACGCATGTGGTTTGAAGCAAAGCATGTAGAAACGGTTAACTGCCTAGGTGCATTGCATCCTCTATGTGTTATGATCAAATCTGTTAAGCTCTAACACTAACAAAGTTTGTTGTTGTCTGATAACCAAACAGTTAGTTGTTAAAGAATTCTGGCAACACATTCATACCAAACCAGATCCAAAGGACCGGTAGCAACAAGCATGACTACTTCAGAGAATAGTAATGAGGAAGAAAGGCCGATGAGCCAGTTGCTAAAAGAGGCAATGGAAAAGATTGAAAGGATGGGACTAGAGATGCATGCAATGCAGCTAGCCCTGGCCAAAACACAAAAGAGCCCTGAGACACTGGGACACATGCCGGAATACCCTCACTCTGGCCCCTCCACAAGCCGCCCAAATCCCCTCTATCATCACGAAAGAAGCCCTCATGATTCCCAAGCTCCACCACCCCATCAACCTCTCCCAACACCCAATATTCCCATTTTTGTGGGACCTGCATCGGCCCCTTTGCAACGAACGACCAGTGAGCCATTGTTTCAGGCTCACGATACACAATTCTATCCCCCTGAACCTACATTCCATGCACCCGAACCACAGGCTTACAATCCCCATTTGGAAGTCCCGGCAGAGGTTGAGAAGCCGGTTAAGGCCCCTGAACAGGATGAAGTGTTGAGAAAGTTCAAAAGCTTGGAGCAGTCCTTCAGGAACCTGCACGGTTTGGGCAACCAGGTCAGCGTAGCATACAAAGATCTATGCCCTTTCCCAGACGTCCAACTCCCGGCTGGGTTCAAGATGCCTAAGTTTGATTTATATGAAGGGCACGGTGATCCCATGGCACATTTGCGGGGATTCTGTAGCAAAATGAGAGGGGCAGGCGGCAAGGATGAGCTGCTAATAGCTTATTTCGGCCAGAGTTTGAGCGGATCTGCGCTAGAATGGTATACCAGGCAGGATCCCAGTAGGTGGTATACTTGGGATGATCTGGCGCAGGCTTTCGCAAGTCATTTCCAGTACAATCTCGAGATAGTCCCTGACCGTCTCACATTGCTGAGGACTGAAAAGAAGCCCGGGGAAAGTTTTCGTGAGTTTGGTTTCCGCTGGAGAGAACAAGCGGCCAGAGTTGATCCTCCCATGAAAGAGGGAGAAATGGTGGACTGCTTCTTGCAAACACTTGATCCAACTTACTTTGGTCACTTGGTGACAACGGTTGGGAAATCCTTCAATGAAGTGGTAAAGATAGGGGTCATGATAGAGGAGGGCCTAAGGTCTGACAAAATCCTAAATTACTCAGCGCTCAAGGCAACGACCCAAGCTATTCAGAGCGGCGCGGGAGGTGTGCTCGAGGTCGCATCAGTCGAAGCAAGTACTGGGTCCAAATTCAGAGGTCCTTCCCCTCACTACCAGCCCAGGCCCAGTCATACAAATTATCCACACACTCCATACAACCTTCCACAACCCTACTACCCACCATTAGAGCCACTCTTTTCAGACCATCATGCCCAAGCCTGCCCCCGAGCTCCACATAATCCGCCTCAGTATTATCCTTCGAACGAGGTCCGGTCGCAGGGTCAACCATCAGGTCACCCCCGCTGGCGAGAGCCAACACCACATAATGTATTCTTGCCTTCACATCGTTTCCAAGCACCCAACGACCCTAGAAAACAGGGGCAAGGGGGAAAACAAAGGCAAGGAAACAATTTCACGCCAATTGGGGAGTCCTACGCAAGTTTGTTTGAAAAGCTAAAGCTTTCAGGACTGATTGAGCCGCTCCTTGGCTATACTCCAGATCCATATGCAAAAGGGTTCAATCCTGCTGTACGATGCATGTACCACTCTAATGTCCAAGGACATAGCATTGAAGATTGTCGTTCTTTGAAAAAGGAAATCGAAAGAATGATTCAGGAAGGGACAATTGTGATCGACGACAGTGACAGGGAGCAGGCGAATCATCTTGAGAACTTGTTGATTGATGTTGATAATACTGAAGTTGGGGATGGTCTTGGCAATGTTGATATAGAGATCAATGGCTAAAATGTCATGCTTTGCAGTTGGAAAGACACTCCATTTTGGGTCAACCGGAGAGGATCTTTGATGGTCTATTTTGTTGTCATTTCCGCTGTTCGGATTATTAGGATTGTCATTTGGATTTGTCTTGTGTCAAACCTTCCTATCTTTCCATTTTGACATATAAGTTTGTTTAAGTTTTGTCGAGGCGGGGTTAGAATTTTATTCTGGTTGTTTTGTTTGTCTGGTCATTCAAACCATTTCACCGGTAATCTAATGCAAAATCCGGTCCTTTTTATTTCAAGTTTTGTTTAGTCCTTTTATCATTTTTTATTCAATACCGATTCTAGGGACATGACATGCGCACCCAATTTGGGCCTAGTCTTTAAAGTTAATCATAAAACCCCAGAAAGGCGATCAAACCATTTAAAGAAAATAAGGACGGTTTGAGATTATTTGGAGCCCGAGTCATGTGGAACTGGGGCAAGTTAAACACAAAGAAAACCGTTAAAGAAAGATTCGCCTAAATTGGCATGAGGGTCGTTCATAATAATGAGAATGAGAGTGTCGCCCAACGGTGTTTTAGAAGTGACAAATGAACAAACAGATGTTGAATATAATTGTCAAGTCCGGCACCATCGGAAGAGCTATAAATCTATGGTTTAATTGTGTTGTTTGCACTTGGCATGTGTTGAAGACTGGAATGACGAAGGCATTTTGTTCTGCTACCCAAACACTTTATCCTTCGTTACCCCTTTTGAGCCTTATGTATTTTTCTTTCATACCCCTCGTTCGGAATCAGTAACAACGAAAAAAAAAAAAAGAGAAAGAAAGAAAACAACAAAACGAAAAAAGAGAAAAAAAGGGGAAAAAGAAAAGAAAAGAAAAATGATAAAAAGCAAAAAAAAAAAAGGAAAGTCAAAAGAAAAAGAGGAATTGGGAACTACGTTTGACCTGATTCCTCAAAGAGGATACGTAGGCGCTTCACGGCTCGGTCATAGTTTTGAAAAATGAAAAAAAAATCAATTAAAATATCCCCAAGCAAGAAAATGGGGCAAAAGTTGCGTTTGTTGTAAATAAATCTAATTCCGAAGGTTGTAATTAATAACCCAAAATTAATGCATTTTTTGAGCCTTTTATACCCTTTCTTTCTAGCCCTATCCAAAACCCACATTACGGTCCAAAGAAAGACCTTCTGACCAGTCTTCAAAAGATGCCAAGTCAGACAAATAAGATTCTTACCGGCGAACATAACATTCTGTTTCCCCAACAGAAAGGACTCTAATCTCCAGCAGAAAGAGTCATGCCGACGACACTCCAAATCCCCAGCTGGAAAATGATACAAATGAGAGAGTCTTATCGGTGAAAACCTTCACAGGCACCATAAGGCGATGAAAGCTGAGAGAAAACCAAAATGAGAGAGGCTTGATAGTGAAAACCCTTCGGGCACTGCAAGTCGAATAAGATTGGGAATCAGATGGGGAATCGCCAATTGAGGATCTTGAAAGATGATTGGCGGTAAAGGATAGGCCACATACGCATGTCATGGCCATTAGAGTCGGTATCTGCATTTGATAGGGTTTTTTTATTTATAGTTTCTTTTGTTAAAGAGTCATGTTTCTTCCTTTGTCTTTTTATCCTGTTCCCTTTCATCTTTTTCCTTTCATAGAAAAATCCCCAATAGAGTATGTCTGGTCAGAACAGGTATGAAATGACTTCAAATAGGCCATCAGCTTTCCAAAATGAGATCTGACTAGTACATCCAAGTGGTATAGTCAGTAGGGAGCAAACGCGAGGCCAGTGTCAAGAAACATATCCCCAGCAAAGGGAATTGACAAAAGGATTGACAAGCGTCAAGAGGGATATCCTTGCCAAAACCAAGGTTATAAACCTCAAAGCAAGGAGAGCAGTGAGCATGATTTGGCGAAATCAATGCTAGACTAAAAGGTCGGGGAAAATGCCAGTTTCCAAGCTATGCCACAAAAGAAGAGGGATATCCCCCAGCAGGAAGGGATTATCCCTAGCACATAATATCATCCCCAACAAGTTGTGCAACGCAAAGCAAGGAAGGAAAAAAGGAAAAGCCATCCCATTGGGAGTATCACAACCAACCACCATGTTTTAAACTAACAATTTTGTTTGATTTGGAACAGGTAAGGGAAATGGCATTGAGGCAGAAACGCATGCCACAAGGGATATTATCAAACTGGGGCAGAAAATTTTCCTTCCATTTAGAAAATTTTCTGGAAGTCAGGTACCCCCAGCTGATAACATTTTACCCCCCAACAGGTAAGTAATCAAGGGAGGTATTCTTTGAAGGGAGAAGCTATGCAAAAACAAAACAAAAATAAAAAAGGGAATAGAAAAAAAAAAAAGAATAATAATAAAAATGGGGAAGGTAGAAAAGGAAAATTCATCCCAATCCCCAGCAAGTATTCGAGGTAAGACATTTTCAAGTCTTAAGGATATTTCGGGTTCATCCGCCCTCAAATAGGATATGTTGGGTTCGTCCGCCCTCAAATAGGATATGTCGGGTTCGTCCGCCCTCAAATAGGATATGTCGGGTTCATCCGCCCTCAAATAGGATCTGTCGGGTTCATCCGCCCTCAAATAGGATATGTCGGGTTCATCCGCCCTCAAATAGGATCTGTCGGGTTCATCCGCCCTCAAATAGGATCTGTCGGGTTCATCCGCCCTCAAATAGGATCTGTCGGGTTCATCCGCCCTCAAATAGGATATGTCGGGTTCATCCGCCCTCAAATAGGATATGTCGGGTTCATCCGCCCTCAAATAGGATCTGTCGGGTTCATCCGCCCTCAAATAGGATCTGTCGGGTTCATCCGCCCTCAAATAGGATCTGTCGGGTTCATCCGCCCTCAAATAGGATATGTCGGGTTCATCCGCCCTCAAATAGGATATGTTGGGTTCATCCGCCCTCAAATAGGATATGTCGGGTTCATCCGCCCTCAAATAGGATCTGTTGGGTTCATCCGCCCTCAAATAGGATCTGTTGGTTTCAGTCTTTTTATTTCAGGTTTTACCAGGCGCCCACCTGTATAATGAGAGGAATACATTCAGTCTTTACTTTTAAGTGTTGAAACCAGGCGCCCACCTGTATAATGAGAGGCATAAATTCAGTCTTTACTTTTAAGTGTTGAAACCAGGCGCCCACCTGTATAATGAGAGGAATACATTCAGTCTTTACTTTTAAGTGTTGAAGCCAGGCGCCCATCTGTATAATGAGAGGCATAAATTCAGTCTTTACTTTTCAAGTGTTGAAATCGGGAGCCCGCCCAGATAACAGAGGCATACATTCCACGTTTTTACCCATAGGAGATGCATTTCCTCCTAAGTTCAGTTTTACCATAGGAGACGCACTTCCTAAATTCAGTTCTACCAATAGGAGACGCACTTCCTAAATCCATTCACCAATAGGAGACGCACTTCCTAAGTTAATTTCACCGATAGGAGACGCACTTCCTAAGTTTAATTCACCAATAGGAGACGCACTTCCTAAGCAAGTTTCACCAATAGGAGACGCACTTCCTAAACAAGTTTCACCAATAGGAGACGCACTTCCTAAGTTTATTTCACCAATAGGAGACGCACTTCCTAGTTTCAGTTTCACCAATAGGAGACGCACTTCCTAAGTTTCAGTTTCACCAGTAGGAGACGCACTTCCTAAGCAAGTTTCATCAATAGGAGACGCACTTCCTAAGTTCAAGTTTCACCAATAGGAGACGCACTTCCTAAGCAAGTTTCATCAATAGGAGACGCACTTCCTAAGTTATTTTCACCATAGGAGACGCACTTCCTAAAGCAAGTTTCACCAATAGGAGACGCACTTCCTATGTTCAAGTTTCACCATAGGAGACGCACTTCCTAAAGCAAGTTTCACCAATAGGAGACGCACTTCCTAAGCAAGTTTCATCAATAGGAGACGCACTTCCTAAGTTATTTTCACCATAGGAGACGCACTTCCTAAAGCAAGTTTCACCAATAGGAGACGCACTTCCTATGTTCAAGTTTCACCATAGGAGACGCACTTCCTAAAGCAAGTTTCACCAATAGGAGACGCACTTCCTAAGCAAGTTTCATCAATAGGAGACGCACTTCCTAAGTTATTTTCACCATAGGAGACGCACTTCCTAAAGCAAGTTTCACCAATAGGAGACGCACTTCCTATGTTCAAGTTTCACCATAGGAGACGCACTTCCTAAAAGCAAGTTTCACCAATAGGAGACGCACTTCCTAAGTTCATTTCACCCATAGGAGACGCACTTCCTAAGTCAGTTTCACCATAGGAGGCGCACTTCCTAAAGTTCAGTTTCACCATAGGAGACGCACTTCCTAAGCAAGTTTTACCAGTAGGAGACGCACTTCCTAAGATAAGTTTCACCAGTAGGAGACGCACTTCCTAAGTTCAGTTTCACCAATAGGAGACGCACTTCCTAAAAAGATTTCACCCCTAGGAGATGCACTTCCTAGTTTGATTCATTTTTAAGTTCTACCATAGGAGACACCATTCCTAGTCCAGATTCATTTGAAGTTTACCCGTAGGAGACGCACTTCCTAATCAAGGTCTTTCAGGTTCATAGGAGACACACTTCCTAGTTCTAGTCACTAGAGTTTTCACCCTTAGGAGATGCACTTCCTAGTTTAGCTCATTCCGATTCAACCATAGAAGACACACTTTCTAGTTTGAGTCATTGAGGTTTTATTTTAGCAGACACATTTGCTAGCAAGAGTTTTGGTTTTACTCATAGGAGATGCACATCCTAGCCTAGTCTTTAGTTCACTCTCATCATTGCATCAGTAGTGTAAGTGAGTTACAATTTTGCTAACGACTCACAAACCTTCCCAGCACAAACTGGGTTAGGAAATTTTGTTTGTTTTGTTTGCTTTGATTGTCAGGGACCCGCCTGTAGAACGGAGAAAACATTTTTCAAAATCAAGCAGTGACCCACTGGAGAGCAGAAGGATTACAACAAAAATCCCCAGCACTCAATCCAAGATAGAAGCAACAAGAATCTCGCCCCAAGGATGCGAGTCAACAGTCTGAGAGGGTCAACAAAAGCTAGTCACAAAAAAAACAAAAAGAAAAAAAGAAGAAAAAGAAAAAGAGAAAAATGAATGAATCCGAAGCACGGAAGTGGAGAACAGATGTGATCTGCTCAAGAACTAGCGCCTACAACTAGCAAGTATCAAGATTCAAATCCAAAGTCTGTATGAAGCACCATTCAAGACTCAAGACCAAGTTTCAGAAGACTTAAGAGATAGGAATCCTTGTAACTAGTAGCTGATAGGCTTAGTTAGTCTTTTTCAGTTTTCATTTTTGTTGTAATGACAGGACCGCGGATCGGAACCTCAACGGAACGGCACCTCGATCGGCTCTTCACCTCGGTACACTTCACTATCTCTCTCATTTCCGAACTACACGTGGCCTGATTCCTGTATAACCAAGGATATGTAGGCAGCTCGGATACCAGGGCTCGGTCACATTCCCTCCCTTTCCTCAAGTGTAGTCCGTCCAAGTAATGGTCGGGTCAAAAACACGTCTAGTCGTTCTTTGTCGGAAAACTCTTCGTGTTTCCAGTCAAAGAGGGGCAGCTGTAAGCACGTGATTTTTGACCCTCCCGAGAATTTTCACATTTTTAGTGTGAATATGTGAAATTGGGTCTAGTATAGCTATTTTAACTATTTTTACTTTATTTCGTTGCAAAAAGAAAATTTCAAAAAAATATATATATAAATTTTAGTTTATGTATTTCTCATAAACTTGAAAAATACAAAAAATTGCACTTTATTTTTGTACCTTATATAATTTCGAAAAAATACAAAAATAATAATTCTATTAAAGTTTTATAGGCATTTTTAACTTTGAAAAAATACAAAAATATTACCTCATATTTTATCTTAATATTTAAAAACGAAAATTGCAAAAAAAAATATAGTTTTATTAATATTTTGTAGCTATTTTAAACCTTGAAAAATATTTAAAAATATATAGTTTTGTTTAAATACTAGTCTTATTTTTGGTAGTTATTTTGCTCACATAGGACTAGTTAAGTAACGTGTTCCTATTTCTCGGGTCCGGGCAAAAGAATGATATTCGGGTTTAAACTACCCGGTTTTAGGCCTAATTTTCGGACCGAGCCCATAATAAACCGTGTCCAGGACACGTGGGGAACCCCACCACGCGTGGGGGACATATGCCTTGAACCCCACCACGCGTGGGGCTCATTTTTTGAGGGAAAAACATTACAAATACACGGACAAAACATGAAAGGAGAGGACGGATTTTTGAATTTTTTGGAGAGGATACCACTGTTCACGCTTCTTCTTCATAAAAGAAGAAGAAGCAAAAACCCTAGACCTCCGGGACTCCCCATCGTCAAAAAAAACCAACAGACCCCCTCCTCAACCCAACACCACCCGTCCCCTCCAACTCCGTCGATTGCCCGACGACCAAACCGACCCGTCGTCACCCCGCCAAACACTCCATCGTCGACCCTCCGTCAAACCCAACCAGCCCGCCTCCATGAACGACCACCCAACTCCTCCATCGCCTACCACTGTCCAAACGCCATGACCCGCGTCGACCACCACCTCCTCACGTCGCCACCAACCTCCTCAGCGTCGTCACCCCCACCAAACACTCCGTCGTCGACCACTGCCCAAACTGCGTCGCCCAACCACCCCCCGTCGCCAACTGCCCAAACGACCTCTCCAACTGCTGCTTCAAATACACAGAGGTCGCGCCGGAAAAATATAGCAACGACCAGCTCCTGGACACTGTCCAAACACCGCCATAACCATCTCCTTCCTCCTCCTTGAATCCGCCATTGTTGCCGTTGCGAGCTCCACAGTCGTCGACCAAACAAGCCGTCAGTGAGGTCGAGTCGAGGTCGAGTTCCAGTCCAAAGCCCAAAAAGCTGAGTCGAGTTCCAGTCCAAAGTCCAAAGTTGAGTCGAGGTCCGGTTCGTCGAGTTTGTTCCGGGGTTTTCGTTGTTGTTCCTTGTTCGGTGAAGTCCGGTTCGAGTTCCGTAGAAAGCACTGTTTGTCGTTCTAGGATTGTCGAGGTTCGAAGGTTGGTGTTCTTCGTCCTTTGCTTCATTTCATTCATTTTGCATATTATTGTTCAAGGCAATAAATGAAAATATTCTATATTTATAAATGTCAACGATGCAATTTTTGTTGTTGTGTTAAGAATGGTATTTTTATGTTTAGTTACTGCATGCTTAAAGTAAATATGAGCATACGAACGAGGTTATTCTATTTTTTCATTTTTACCATGAATATTATTACCTGTTAGAATCGTTTTGTTCGTTTAATCTTGGATGGCTTCACTAGTAGGAAATCGTAGTTGTTTTAAGTTTGCCCTTAAATAGTAAAAATGAGACGAGCCTTGCAAAAAATAAAAAAAAAATAAAAAAAAAAATAAAAAGAAAAAATGCACAAGCCGTGGGGCCCTCTAAATGCATATATCGAATACTTAGATTCCGGGACGGGCCGTTTAGCAAGTTTCACGGCCCTACCCAAAAATAATAATGCGCTAGTTGCTTTAGGCGCGCCTTTAATAATGTTATCTCCCTAAACTCGGGTGCACATTTATGTGACCCAAATCCAAATCTCAACGGAGTCGAAATATGTCTCTAGTCACGGGCGCATTGATTGTGGCGCGGCCCGAGATGCATTTCCATGACGTTGCAAATTCTTAAAAAAAATAAGAATGAGATGAGCCTCGCCGAATAAAAATACAGATTGCGGGGCCCTCAGTAAATACTTGTTTAAAATTACTTAGAATTCAGGAGGGTTGTTTAGCGAATTTCACGGCCTCCGCAAAATAATAACGCTATAGTCTCTTTAGGCGCACCTTTAATAATCTAATTTTCTTAAACTCGGGTGTGCATTTCATGCGACCCAAATCCAAATCCTAAAACATCAAATAAAATATGTTTCGGATTGTGGGTGCATTTCATGTGACACAGTCCAAAGATATATTTTAAGCGATGTTCACATTCTTGTAAAAACAATAATAATAAAGCGGTTAAAAGATAAATTTGCACATAAGTTCATAGTGTATTAAAAATCAGATAAATAAGCCAAATATAACAGTTGAGCGACCGTGCTAGAACCACGGAACTCGGGAATGCCTAACACCTTCTCCCGGGTTAACAGAATTCCTTATCTAGATTTCTGGTACGCGGACTGTAATATAGAGTCATTATTTTCCTCGATTCGGGATTAAAATTGGTGACTTGGGACACCCTAAATCTCCCAAGTGGCGACTCTGAAATAAACAAATGAATCCCGTTTCGATTGTCCTTTAATTGGAAAAAACTCCCCTTGCGCCCCCTCGGGCGCGGAAAAAGGAGGTGTGACAGCAGGTATGTTTGATTCGACATTGCAGAGAGTTATGGTGTTACTATGTTATCTACAATATTACTATAATTACCTACAATTAAACTACAAAGCTCACATAGTACTGAAAAGGATAAAGCAATGTTGTTTTCAAAATTATCTACATAGAAACTACATTTATGAATTTATTGTTTGCAGGTTCGTCTGGATCCCTAAACCTACTTGAATTTCCATCCTCACCAGCTATAGAGGAATATCAAAGTGAAATAATAACTGAATCTACGCAAACATATATTGAAGAAGGACAAGTTTATCAGGACAAGCAAACAGTAGCTGCTGCAATGAAGAATTATTCAGTGATGCACAAGTTCCAGTTCAGAGTAAAAAGATCTAGTCATAGAAGGTATGTAGTTATTTGTGGATAATATATCAGCAAAATCAGTGTATGATTGAAGATAGGTGGGTTTTATAAATTGTAGATAAATTGTAGTCAGTTTGTAGTTAATTGTAGTTTTTCATAAATTTGTGTAAATATTGTATTTCTTTTGTAGCTACTGGCTTATATGTGTTGCTGAAAGCTGTAAATGGCATTTCAAGGAAACGTCAATTAATGATTCGGCAATGTTCAAGATAAGAAGTTTCAGCCGTCAACACACATGTTGCCTAATGGACGAAACATTCATACAGCAAAAACGTACTGCAGCAGTACTTGGTAGCATGGTCGTTCCAAAGTATTGTGATCCTAAGACTATTTACACACCAAAGGACATACAAACTGACATGTTATCCGAACATGGACTGAACCTAAGCTACATGCAAGCATGGAGAGCAAAGGAAAAAGCTTTACAGTTTTTGAGAGGGAATCCGTGTGACTCCTACAACAAATTACCCAAATATTTTTATATTCTTGAGAAGAATTATCCTTGTTCTGTTGTTAAATTGAAGAAGGCAGCAGATGATTGCTTCTTATACGCATTTGTTGCTCTTTGTACATCAATAAATGGTTGGCAACATTGTAGGCCGGTAGTAGTGGTTGATGGGACATTCTTAAAGTCAGCCTACATGGGGATTATGCTGACAGCAAGCACCATGGATGCAGCAGGTAAATAATGGAATAATTTTGTACTTATTTTGTAGACAGTCTTTAAAATGCAGTTAAATTGTAGTTATGTTGTAGTTATTTTGTAGTTATATAAAAGAATGTAGTTAACTTGTCTATATTCTCAATATATATTGTAGTTGTTATTTAATCATATTTTATGTCTTAAAAATGTAGGTACTATTTTTCCCTTGGCATATGCTGTGGTTGATTCTGAAAACGACGCATCTTGGAAGTGGTTCTTTGAGCAATTCAAGGAGGCATATGGTGAAAGACCTTCAATGTATGTTGTTTCAAATAGGCATGAGAGTATACTAAATGCAACATCAGTTGTCTATCCGGGCATGGCACACTACTCTTGCATGTGGCATATATGGACAAATATAAGGTCAAAATTCAAGAAGGGACATCTACAATTACATGAATTGTACTTTGCTACAGCACGGTCATACACTCTGGATGAATTTAATGAAAGGATGTTGAAGATTGAAGAGGTAGACCTGTGTGTAAAGTCTTACCTATATGATATTGGCTATCATAGATGGTCAAGAGTACATGCAACGGTGAATAGAACTTTTACTATGACGTCAAACATTGCCGAGTCGTTGAATGCTGTAACAAAAGATGCAAGAGAGCTGCCAATATTTGATATATTTGAGTATATGAGGACTCTTCTTGAACGTTGGACAAAAGAAAAGTTATCGAAGGCAAAGGGTACTTTCACATACCTTGGTCACAAATACAACAAAGAATTGGAAGACAACAGTACATTATCTCAGAAACTAAGGGTAAGATATTTTTTTTGGTGCAGGAGAATCAAAAAAGTACTAGCTACAGTGTTTCCGGATTGTAGTTAAACTATAGTCAAATTGTCGGTAATAATAGTTTGTAGATGAGCTGTAATATATTTGTTGCTGATTTGTAGGTAAATTGTTGATAATCCATTTTAATGATTGATGTATTATTATTTCTGTTTGGTCTTCAATTGTAGGTGAGGGCTTCAACAGATACATACTATGTTAGATGGTGTGAAGCGGTACATTGTGTGTCTAGAAAACAAGAAATGTAGTTGTGGCCAATTCCAACTTGATGAACTTCCATGTGTGCATGCTTTGGCAGCATTAAGGCATAGGAATGAAACATACGAAAACTATTGCTCTCCGTATTACACAAGGAAGAGCCTTCTGCTTACCTATTAAATGCCAGTAAATCCTCTTCCTGATGAAGGCAAATGGGATGTGCCACAACATATTTTGGATGAGGTAGTAAAGCCACCGGCGGGAGATAAAAGGCAACCAGGGAGACCTCACAAGGAATGATATAAAACATTTGATGAAATAAAGTCAAAGAAATACAAGGTGTCATGTGGCAATTGTGGAGGTGAAGGGCATAACAAAAGAACTTGCAAGAATATCATGTAGTTAGAATAGTTATTCAAAATAAATGTTAGTGAGCTCAAATTATCGGATTTTCTTGTGTAATTGTTTATGTTTTTGAAGATGAATAAGAAGTATAAACATCAATTTATGTATCTGCACTATTTATGTTTTTATGTATTCTGTCAAGCATCTAAAGTTATCTTTTTTTATAGAATAGTTAAACTTTAATATTTACTGTATACAAAAAAACTGATATTAATAAAGAATGCATTCAACGTAAATTGTATCCAGATTGTAGTGAATATGTAGTTTAACTGTGTTAGAACTGTAGTCCTGTTATTCATATGTAGAGGAGTTGTAGTTAAAATGTAGTTTAACGTAGTTTAAATGTAGATAAATTGAATTTTTTTGATAAACCTTGTTGATAAAAGATGGCTAAATTATTTATATGATTCCTGTATATATTTTATCTTTATGCTGTGTAACAAATGACAGTTATATATAGATATTACTTGGCACTTGAAGGTATTTATAATAATAACTTGAAGATTAAAGTCAAATTGTAAGACAAAGTTGTTGCTGTAAAAATGTAATCAGAGTACTCGAGTATAATGTAATTAACAAAAAGTCTTGTAGAAAACCAAAACGATATATTTCCTACATTGTTTTCCAATTCAACTACCAAATTTCACAGACCAAACTAGGAACACAATAGTCTATTTCTTCTTTCGTTGCACTCTAGTCCTCTCATTTTTTGTCGGAGCACCCTTCCTCCTTACTAGCCTGCCAGTAACCTCACTCTCACTGATTGACCCATCTTCTTGCTTCTTTGTTTCATAGTCCCACAGTAGAGCTCCATAGCGTCTACGGTGTTGGTCAATATCAGAAAGATCTTCCTTTGGGATTGCCAAATCTCCAAGGCTAACATACTCCGCAAATGCAGCCACAAATACACCACAATCGCTGCATAAGATGAGAATTTTTCATTATATAACAAATGATTAAAATAAAATAATTAAACATATAGAAAGGGAGATTATTTTTTTACACTGAGCCTTCCTTTTGTTGTGGAATCTCAGCAACCATCCATTGTATGTCGAGAGGGCCCGTAACTGGTTTCTCGATATATGCCTTTGTGGTCTTGAAGTTAATGTCTTTACGTTTACCATAGAAACCAGTGCATGACAAATATAGAGGGATAATGATTGAAAACTTGTCAACCAATGTCTCAACTGTTTTATGACGGTTTGCTCTCACCATGGAATCATAAACATAAAGTTGTCTGTCCTTTATGTCAAAAACTAGCAACAACCAATGGAAGTTCTCTACAAGGTTCACAGGTATGAGCACATAGTCAACAAGATCCCAGGCAACATTAGCAAGAATTTTGTACCCAAGAATATATTCTCCAACATCATCCTCGGGTTTAACAACCGAATACCTTTGTTCCGGTGGAGAACTTATGAACTTGTCATAGATTCTTTCAATCTTTGTCTTGAACAAGCAATCCGTGGTTGTGAACCTAGTATTATTGCTGGGGCCATATTTGCCTCTTTTTCGCAGATAATACATAATAACATCAATGTGCTGCCAAAATAGAATAAACATATACAATAAGGTACGGTGTAACCACACTTGTCTACAAAACAGCTACAGATTAACTACAATTTGAATTTATTAAAAACTCTAACAGATTGCTGCAAATTAGCTACACTATAACTACAGAAATATAATAGTTAGTCCAAGTACCTCACAAAATGTAATTTAATTGTAGTTTGTATGAACCATAGTGAACAAGTACTATATGTACAATTGACCCATCAGACTACAAAACAACTACACATTAACTATATTTATGCACTGTCTACATTTATTCACTATACAGAGGAACAAATGAAACATACCACCTAACTTAAGGTCCCAATAATCAGCAAGTTCAACCTACAGTTAATATTAATAGGCACAATCACAAGCTCTACAATATTACTACAAGGTAACTACAGTTGTGGTACACAGAGATTCCAAGTCAGTCAAAAGTACCAAAATTCCAGTTTGTACATACAATCATCATCACATATGATACATAAGGTCCATAAAAAGCAAAATTTCACAGCTGAGACATAAATATAGTAACATATATATGTTGTCTACAATATTACTACAATTACACATCATAGCTGAAAAATAAACTACAATTACACTACACAGCTGAAGACAAAACAGATATTGTGAATGATTCTGTTCTTTATACTTACTGTGTTATTGATGACTTGTCTGGGGTGAGCAAGGGCATAAAACCAGTCCTTCTTATCAATCTTTTCACAACCAAAATCCAACCAAGGCTTGATTTAGTTATCCTTCTTGGAAAAGTAATATTTCCTCCTGTAATAACAAAAAAATATCAAATACAAAAAATTGACAAAATGAATTACAATTTTAAAGTATAAAAATGGTGAACAGACAGTGTAAAATAAAGCATTCATACCTCCTAGATACTTTATCACTACGAATGTATAACCAGTTGGTGAACCTTTCTGTCAATTCAGGATCTACATTTTCACCTATGACACTTGTGAAGGGGTGCTTGAGGTAAAAAAATTTAGGTCCAACAGATGTGCTGCCTCCAGAACTATACAAAGATGTGAAAGGTGATCGTGCATGTTTTCCCGGTTGCCTGGTTCTACCGGGATGAACAGGGGTTGATTCATCTGGTATGGGCTCGCCATACATGACCAACTGTGATAAGTTTTCTGGCAGCTCAAAGTCATCCAATGTCAAACCTTTGTTGTCAATGCCTTCAGGAACAACTTTTTTATCAATGCCTTCAGGAACAACTTCAGTCACAGCCACACCGTGAATTGGCGACTGTGGAACTTCACCTTCTGTAGATAAGTGTAGATCTATGTAGATATGAAAAGTATTATGGAGTTATAGAGAATATAGAGAATATATTACCTGCTTGTTGTGCCTCAGCTACTTCATCAATTACTGGTTCTTCCTCAATATTTCCTTGTAGATGTTCTGCTGAAACTTCAGCTTGAATGAATAATTGGAAATAAGAATTGTAGATATATGTAGGAATATGTAGTTAAGGTGTAAATTATTAAAATTTTGCATAAAAACCTTATTGTAATGAAGGAATGGTTCTGTACCTGCTTTATATGCCTCAGCTGCTTCTTGGAAGTCAGGATATAAGTCAACATATGGTTGAAAATGTTCTGGAGAAATTGTAGGTGCAACACGTAGTAAAAAAATGATTAGTATAATTAAATAATGCTGTCTTGAAATTTGTAGATATGTATGTAGGAATTTTGTAGATACCTGTATTGCTTGTGCTTCCATGCAGTTGATCACCAGCATTGAACTGGAATTGCTGGTTGTTCTCTCCTTGATGTTGGTAATTATTTTTTATTGAACTACCAGCAAACTACAATTTTGGGGAATATTTTAGACTACTTTATTCATATGTCTTAATTAGTCTTAGTACAAAATTATATGTAAATTCTTACCTTTGACTCGTCCAAATCAAACCTCTTGTTTATCACATTCATAACACTCTTCAAAGATTGATCTATGAGCTCTCGAAGGCTTGAGAGTTCCTCAAAAACAGCCTTCCTAAAGGCATCTAACTTTCCATCAACCTAAAAATTAAATATATAATTAGTTGGTAATCTTATTCTAACTGCTACAGTTACACTACAATTCAACAAACTATAATTGTTATAGATTTATACCACAAATTAACTACAATGTATAACATACTATAATTGTTATGTAATGAAGTCAAAATGTAGCAAATTATGTCAATATATTGTAGTTATTCATAATACCTGCACAATCCCCTTTTTCAACTTCCTGAGCTTGCTACTGACAGATTCAATGTCCTCTTGACAATCTGTATATTTGGGTTCAAATGATGGAGAAGCAGCAGTTGGAACATGTGATGGTTGAGCACCATGTTCATCTTCATATTGAATCTTGTCTGGCAGATTAAGCACTCATAGCTCTTCTCCAGATTCAATCATGTTTGTGAACTGAATGATGAAAATAACAGTTAATTCAAGTGACAAAAAAATGTAGATTCAATGTAGTTATAATGAATGTAATTGTAGCATCATACAAAAGTGGAAAAAAATATTTTGATCCACTCAGGCTTGATCATCTTCTCTTCAATTGCAGTTAACCAAATTTGCCCCTTTGTAGCTGACCATCTTAAAATGCGAGGTATAGATTCAGAACATCTCGTAGCAAGCTCGGTGCTGACGGACGAGCAACACTCATATAGCCACACTTGCAAGGCTAATGAGCATCCCCGTATCAGATAAGAATGTATATAGGGATTAAGACGATGTCGGACAGATTCAATAACCTTCTTGAAGGATTTGATACCCCACGGGTATGACTCAAAATTACCAGACTCTATTAGAAAGAACATAAACTTGTCTATGAAAGTCACATGGTCTTTATCAGAAGGACAAACAAAAAATTCCAACATATAAAGAATGCACAACTTCACCACATCCACATCGTTTGCCCATGCTTTATTAGTCACTACATTTTTCAAATGCCATTTCTCAACCCTTTCTTTGTTCGGAAAATATGTATTCATTAAAGGGCTAACATAGGTAGAAGTGTAACCATAGTCTGAAAACTTATTCACACAATTAAGACCAGTTATCAACCTAAATTCTCTCAAGGAAAAATTCAATTTTTCACCCTTAAATAGTACTGAAAAATATGAGTCAGTAGACTTTGTCAATTCATACTTCATCAGAAGATGAAGTGATTGGTTTTGCATACAGATTGTGGGGAGACCTAATAAGTAACCAAAACAAGTTTTTTTGAAAACCCTTAAAGCATTCGGAGAGAGTAAAGCTTGTATCTGGCTAGGTATGCTAGGATCACACAAACCGTGGAATCTAAGCACACCATAATCAATATTTTGTTGTGCAAAGTAAGGTCCATTCTGTAGAAAATATAAAATTAATGAACATTAGTAGTTTGCATAAAAAGGAAGCAGTAATCTACATATAACTACATGACAAATATAAAATATAACTAGAAGAAGAATAGCCTACCCACACCTATAACTACAAAACAATAACAGAAGAACAATGCACGTGTAAACATTATCTACAGGATGTAACAGTTACTTCAAGTATCTCACATAAATGTAGATTAACTGTAGTTAGAATGAAGTTAAATATATGAGCTATACAGGCTACAATAAAAAATATCATATCTACAATTTAACCATCAGACTACACATCAACTACAAACTAACTACATTTATACACTGTCTAAGAGTCACAGTTCCAATTAAACTACAAATTTGAGACAAAGAATCTACAAAACAGTTACTTCAAGTAACTCACAAAATGTAGAATTAATTGTATTTAGAATGAAGTTAAATGTAGCAACAATGCAGGTTGCAATGAAAAATATCATCTCTACAATTTAACGATCAGACTACAAATCAACTACAAACTAACTACAGTTATAGACTGTCTAATAATCACAGTTCCATTAAACCTACAAAATTGCGACAAATAATCTACAAAATTAAGACAATACCACATTTTACCAAAATACACTTGAACAATCAAAGAAGAACAATGCACGTGTAAACATTATCTACAGAATGTAACAGTTACTTCAAGTAACTCACAAAATGTAGATTAATTGTATTTAGAATGAAGTTAAATGTAGCAACAATGCAGGTTGCAATGAAAAATATCATCTCTACAATTTAACGATCAGACTACAAATCAACTACAAACTAACTACAGTTATAGACTGTCTAATAATCACAGTTCCATTAAACCTACAAAATTGCGACAAATAATCTACAAAATTAAGACAATACCACATTTTACCAAAATACACTTGAACAATCAAAGAAGAACAATGCACGTGTAAACATTATCTACAGAATGTAACAGTTACTTCAAGTAACTCACAAAATGTAGATTAATTGTATTTAGAATGAAGTTAAATGTAGTAGCAATACAGGTTGCAATGAAAAATACCATCTCTACAATTTAAAGATCAGACTACAAACCAATTACAAACTAACTACAGTTATAGACTGTCTAATAATCACAGTTCCATTAAACCTACAAAATTGCGACAAATAATCTACAAAATTAGGACAATACCACATTTGGCCAAAAAACTCTTGAACACTAAACTAACACTTGAACAACAGATTTTTACAACCAAAATCAAACTACAAAACAGTGAGGAAACATAATAGTGTTTACCTTTATTGAAATATTTTGGTGAACCAATTTTGGTAATTTTGTTGAGGGTTTCTTCTTTTTTGGTTTTGATGAAGAAGGAGAGACCTTGTGTTTTTTCACAGATGGAACTTTGGGGGAATCATCTACAAAATCGTCATCTACACTCAACTCTTTCCCCTTGCGTTTGAGTTGTTTCTCGACTAGTTTATCAACTCCACCAACATCAACATCGTGCAAATGCTTGCTTCTCATTTCCGCATGAATTTGTCTAGGAGATGAAATACAGTAGTTTGTTCACTTGCATGCGTCGATTGTGGGTTTTTGGGTGGTGATTTTGGTGTTAAAACACCCAAATCAAAGGTTGGAATATCAGCTAATATAGCTTTTGATGATTTTTTTGGGGAGTGTTGGTTTTTTTCATGATTTAGGAGTTGAAGACAAAGATGGAAGTGAATTCAAATCGTGGGGGATACAACTGAAGGTAATTAAGTGAAGAAGAAAGTGATGGTAATTGTGGGTGAAAAGAGATTGTACGAGAATGGGGGAAAAACTGAAGGTAAATCGTAGGGGTGGGGGGAATTAACTGAAGGTAAATCGTAGGGGGTGTGGGGGGTGGGAGGAGAGAGAGGCGGGTAAACGAAATAACATGAAAATACGGTCCTACAATCACGCCTACAATAAATGAAGGAATAATTATACCCTTAATTTGAATTATGGTATATAAATGGTAATTGGGTATGCTTAAATGTAATTAACACAATCCTTAAACAATGAAGGTAATAAGGTTTGATATATGGTATAGATAGGTAAAAATCCCAAAAAAATATGCACGTTAGTTACATTCTGTCTAAGGTATTAGGACTTTTTACATGGCCCAAAGAACGAAAGGTATAATAAGTAGAACTTTAGTTGATTTAAAAATTCTAAAAATTAGGAAAATAATTAAATAACTATTTTGTCTCGTGTGAAATTATTTTTTAAAGGATATAAAAGGCAAAAGATATTTTACTAAGGACATTCGTGCTTTTAATATAGTATTGATTAATTGATGATTAATGATATATATATATATTGGACGAGCAGCCATATATGTTAAAACTCTCTTGATCTTCGCCCGTAAAGTTAGTGCTTAAATAATTTTTGTGAACAAGTTTAGGTGACAAGTTATGTACTTTTCTATTTTCTTTGTATGGTAAGTATTTGAGAAAATATTTTTAGATCTTTTCTTGTTTGGTTGAATGCATATTAAGCGTCCTAAAAATATCCCACGGAAAAGGTCCTAAAACAGTAAGACGACTTCTCTCTCTCCAGCGGCGGTATTCCCCTTCTCACTGCAGTATTATGATTTTTGTGTAGTGATACATTCTATGTCCCGTTTGACTGTGATCTATACCGGTAAGTCTAATTATACTCCTAAGTTCTCTTTTACCGGTGGATCTAGGATTTTTATAATATAAGTGTACCACTAAAAAATATGAGGAAAAAAGTATTAAGTCGGAATTGATCCCTACTCCTTTACGTAAATAACTCAGCATTTAACTAACTGCACTAATTAGTCTATTTGGAGCACGAATGCCAAGGAGATAATCTTAGATCAATATATATATATATAATACCAAGTTTGGCGGAGAGATCATGAGTTTAGATACCGCATATATTGGGCTATAAATCTGCCCCTGCTCCTGCTATGCTGTCTTGGCTGATATTTGGATATTTTCAAGCCTGGTTTATATGTTGATGGTTGATTGTTATAAAATTGTACGGAACAAAGTCTAATGCTGCAACTGCTTTTTCATTTAGTTCTATTGTAGTTTTTTTTAGCAAACAGGAAATATATATTAAAAGTTAAGGAACATGTCGTACATGCGTTTCGTAGTTAATGTCACATAGGACACTTTTATTACCTAAACTTGTTAAAGTATTACAAGCATCATAGGATAAAAGTTTTCTAAAAACATATTGTTCTAGTACATCATGTTCTATTAGGATTTTAACATCTGTTGGTGGATCAACAAAAAATTTCTTCTTGGGATTAGCAATTCCCATTTGTGCTAGCTGGTGAGCTATCTTATTCCCTTGTCGGAACTCGTGCTGGAGGATGACCTGCTTCTGTTGGTGCATTAACAACCTGCATTTATTGATAATGTTAGCATAAAGATTATTGCCTTGTTGGATTGATAGGATTACCTCCGTGGAATCTGTTTCAATTTGTAGTGGAAACAACCCCCAATCATAGGTTGTTTTTAGTCATTCTAGTAGGGCTTTGATCTCAGCTTGTAGACAACTGTTTGCATGTGCATATTTGGTATAGCCAACCGTCCAGTGGCCCTTAGCATTCCTGATTATACCACCTAGGCCACAAATTTGCATATTTTTGTGGAAACTTGCATCAATATTTAATTTAAATCATCCCATTGAAGGTTATGCCATTTAACATTGATATGGAGTTTTGGAGATGGAAACATACTTTTTTCAGTTAGGAGACAAAATCCAATAGCTCTTTCCATGATGTGATTAATGTTTATAGGGAGATTTGTATTTTTCTGGTTGTTGCTATTCCTATTAATCCAGATATGGCAGATAGCAAAAGGGAAGAAGAGATTTCAATTTAAAAAATTATTAGTGAGGGGGTAGCTAAATTTTTTTAATTGGATTAACCAGTGATCACCATCTTCCTTATAGGAATTCTGCCATCCAAGCATGTCCCAAAGTTGTTTGCTGGCTTGGCACGTGAAGAAGATATGTGTTATGGATTCATCTATATGGTTTCGACATATAGGACAGTGAGGGTCAATATTAAGACCAATTTTTGCTAGATATTGTCTACAAGAAATTCTATTGTGAAGACATTGCCAAAGGAAGAATTTGATTTTATTAGGTCATATCAAGTCCCAAATCCAACTAAAATCAATTTTCCTGCCCTCATTTGTGTTCATTAATGAATTGCAAGTTTTGCTTGTAAAGAAGCCTTTTGTATTTATGGACCAAATAGGGAAGTTGCCATTAGGACTTTTAACAAGAATTTTAACCTTTGATATGGAGTCTTTGATATCTTCTGGTAGATTGAGGGATATATTAGTAAAGTGTCAATTTTTGCCATCAAAGATGTCTCTTATTCTTAAAGAGTAGTCATAAAGGGCCTTCTATTGTATTTCTAAGGCTTCCCAAGTTAGGAATCCAATTGTTCTCCCAAATATTCATGTTTGAGTGGTGATGAAGTTGCCAAATGATACCTTTGGAACATAGCTCCCACCCCGTTTGAATACTTTTCCATATAAACGAATGTTTTCTAGTGTTGATGTTGTTAGCATAGTTATTAACAATTAGTTGTGCACATGGGGTGGTAGGGTTCGTAATGGCTCTCCAGGCTAGGCTGGCATGGTTACAAAGGTTTTTATTTTTGGCCTTATGGAGTCCAAGGCCTCCTTTGCTTTTTGGTTGGCAAATGGTGGACCATTTAATGAGGTGAATTTTTCTCTTCTCATTTGTAGTACCCCATATAAAATCCCTTTAAACTTTGTCAATTTTTTAAGAATGTTCATAGGGAGGAGGGTAAATTACATGTAGTGGTTTGGAATTGAGTTTAGACAAGAAAGAGAGAGAGTTGTCCGGCCTGCTATATTCAAAAGTTTATTTTCCAAGCCATTAATTTGGCTCTCATTTTGTCAATAATGAATTGATAACCTTTTGGTCTAGGGTATTTGCTTAGAATAGGAAAGCCTAGATAAGTACTAAAGGAATCACTTTTTTTAATATTCAAAATATTGGTAATCTCATTAGTAAGAGTTTGAGGACTATTATTGGAGAAGATAATTTTTGACTTTGAGGTGTTAATACATTGCCCTAAAAGATTACAAAAGAGGTCTAAGCCTTTTTGAATTGTATGGCTTGATTTCATATTGGCTCTAGCCATTAGTGTGAGATCATCAGCAAAGAAAAGGTGAGAAAACTTGGGGCTTTTTTTCCTATGCAATTGGATCCCAATTCCTAACATCAACTTGATGGTTTATATATCGTGACAATATTTCTAGGCAGAGGATGAAGACATATGGAGATATAGGATCTCCTTGTCTGATTCCCCAACTTGGTTTGAAAAAGGTTGTAGTAGAGCCATTCACTAGAACATCTATGGAACTGGTTGAGATGCAGTTTAAGAGAAGTTTTTTAAATTTTGGAGGGAAATTGAAGTAGGTTAATGTGTGATGCACAAAAGACCATTCTAACCGGTCAAAAGCCTTTTCAAGGTCAATTTTAGGAGCATATGACCTTGCTTCCCTTTTAATTTATGCATTTTTGAAACAAGCTCCTGTATGATAATAGCATTATCCGACGCCCTTCTATTTTTTATAAAGCTGGCTTGGCAAGGGCTAATAAGCTGATTAAGGAAAGGTTTTAGGTGATTTGCAAGGATTTTTGTGATTACTTTATAAATAGTGTTGCAAAGGCCAATAGGTCTAAAAAATTTTATGTTATTAGCATTGGGTATTTTTGGAATTAGGCAGAGGTAAGTTTTGTTAAGTTCTGGGGGAATCTCTTGATTTCTAAAGATGTCATGGTACAAGTTTGTTACAGAGGGTCCTATTATATCCCAATACCTTTGAAAAAAGAATGGATGGAGGCCATCTGTTCCATGCGTTTTGAAAGGTTTAAAGGAGAAAATGGCTTTTTTGATCTCAATACTAAGTAAGGGATTATCTAGACCATTGAGGTTTAAGGAGGTTTGAGAGTTGTTTTTAGAGAACTAACCTTACTAGAATTGATGTGAGAAGTGGTTAAAATAGTAGTGAAATAGTTACAAACATGAGAGGTGACTAGATGAGGATCGTTAATCCAATTTCCTGCTTCGTCTTTAAAGAAGTTGATCTTATTTCTTCTTTTTCTATTGGAGGCGGAAATGTGGAAAACTTTGGTGTTCGCATCTCCCTCGTTTAACCACATAACCCTTGACCTTAATTTCCAATAGTCCTTTTCTATTTTTAGTAAATTATTGAAGTCTTTTTCTAGGTTGGTTTCTAGGGTTTGGAGTGTCGCTCCCCCTTTTTCTCGCGAAAACGGGTTTATGACATTTGGAAAGACAACTCGTTCCCTTTCGGGAATTAGGTTTGAAGTGAAGAGTCGCCACCTAATGATATGAGTGCATTAGGACACTAGGGAAGGTTTGATTTGAACAACCAGAGATTGGGTAATGGCTTGAAATTATCTCAAGGGGAAGGTGTTAGGTACCCCTCAAGATCCACTAGTGTGGTTCCCGGCCATGCTATTATTGTGACTTTAAGTACAAATAACACATAGGCAAATAAAGGCTTCAAATAAGAGGGGGGTTTTCACGTAATAAACAAAAGTAAGAAAAAGAAACTAAAAGAGTTGATCTTCTTAAAAGAAATGGTTTAAAAAGATTTAAAAGAAACAAAGAAAACAAAGGAAAGGGGGTCCTATGTTTATTAATAATATGGATCAGCCCACACAACATCCGGTAATCACTCCTCAGTGAGGGGCTACACGTGATGTTATTGCGTGGTCATCATATCCATATCTACCCTTTCCCACCCTGTTAAGGTATTAAAGAGCGGAATGGTCTCGTTTACTTATTGTATGCTATTACCTGTCCCAATCCTATTAGCCCCGGAGGCACTTGGGACTACTAATCTTAGAGGGAGGAGGTATTGGGCTTATTTGTGGTTTCAAAAAGTAAAATACTAAGGCGACAAACAAAAACCTTATAGCAAGTTTGGGGAAACATATAAACAAATGAAAGGGCTCAAACAGACCTACTTTAAACCAAAGAAAGCACATAATATAGCATGACTTGCATGTACTGTTTAAGGTCTGATTAAAACTTAAAGGGTCGAGACAGACTGATTTATTACATAGTTAAGATAAGAAGCTCGAATCAGGCCTGCCTGCTGGTTGTAGCATATAAAATCTGATTCAGTTTATAAACTTTCACCCTATGGCTTGCCTAAGTGTTAGACGAAGACCCTATAGGTATGATATCTACTGATTCCAGAAACAATGAAGTAAACATGAATACATACTGGTTTAAGAAAAAAATCGTTTGTTATTAAAGAAAGGCGAGTTTTAGCAGAAGAACACAAGTCATTTGTGACTGGTTTTAAACTTATAAGCAAATGAAGCGGTTCAGATTCGATTAAAGCTCCTATAGGCATGATTTCTATGTGTTGTCTATTTTGGACACTTTTACAGACATAGCAAGAGTGCAGAAATTCTATAGGCATGACATCTAAATGTTGTACTTTGTTTAAGCCTATGAACATGATATCTAGATGCAGTTAGTTATTTAAGACCTATAAACATGTTTGCCTAGTAACAGATGCATATGCAGGATGCGAATTTCCAGTTAACTATGATCATGGTATCTATATGAGAGATGCAAAAATTTAACTATAGGCAGGATATCCATATGAATGCAGAATTTCAGAAAACTATAGGTAGGATATCTATATGGGTGCAGAGTTCCTTATAGGCATGGTATCTACATATGAAAGTGCAGAATTTCTATAGGTAGGATATCTATGTGATATGCAGGGATCTTGTGTTTGATCTTGAAGGTTTCACACACGACTTTCATCAAGTCACTGTTGAGGTTGGAACCGTTATCAGTGACAATTGACTCCTGGATCCCGAACCGGCAAACGATACGGTCGCGGACAAAATCTACCACAATCTTAGTCACTGCTCTATAAGATGCTGCATCAACTCATTTGGTGAAATAATCAATTGCTACTAGGATAAACCTATGCCCGTTTGATGCGGCAGGTTCGATTGGTCCGATAATATCTATTCCCCAGGCGGCGAATGTCCACGGTGAGCTTGTTACATTAAGCTCATTTGGAGGCACCTTTATCATGTATGCATGTATCTGGCAGCAGTGGCACTTTCGGACATACTGGATGCAGTCTGTTTCCATAGTTATCCAAAAGTAACCAGCTCGGAGTATTTTCTTTGCTAAAACAAAACCATTCATATGTGGACCGCAGGTCCCTGCATGAATTTCCTCTAATAGCCTGGATGCTTCCTTTGCGTCGACATACATTAGCATTCCCAAATCAGGAGTCCTCCTGTACAGGATTCCTCCGCTGTGAAAGAAATTGTTGGATAACCTCCAAAGCGTGTGCTTCTGAGTAGCGTTTGTGAGTTATGGGTATTCTCCTTTTGCCAAGTATTCCTTGATATCATGAAACCAAGGCTTTCCGTTTGCTTCTTCTTCGACATGAGCACAATAAGAGGGCTGATCATGGATCTTTACCAGAATGGGATCAATGAAATTCTTGTCTGGATATTGTATCATGGATGATAGGGTAGCCAGTGCATCGGCGAATTCATTCTGGACCCTGGGAACGTGCTGGAATTCTGTCTTTGTGAACTTTTTTCTCAACTCCTGTACATGATGCAGATAAGAGAGTATCTTGGCATTCTTGGTCGCCCATTCTTCTCGGACCTGATGTATAAGCAAGTGTGAATCCCCAATTACTAGCAACTCTTGGATGTTCATGTCAATGGCCATCTTGAGCCCTAAGATGCAAGCTTCGTACTCAGCTATGTTGTTGGTGCACAGGAACTAGAGCTTGGCAGATACTGGATAATGCTGACCTGTTTCTGATACTAGGACTGCTCCTATGCCAACTCCTTTGAAATTTGCTGCTCCATCGAAAAATATTCTCCAACCGTCATAGGATTCTGCAATGTCTTCTCCTATGAATGATACCTCTTCATCAGAAAAATATATTTTCAGGGGTTCGTATTCTCCGTCCACGGGATTTTCAGCAAGGTGATCTGCTAGTGCCTGTCCTTTGATTGCTTTCTGAGTCACGTAGACAATGTCAAATTCACTCAATAGGATTTGCCACTTGGCCAGCTTTCCAGTGGGCATGGGCTTCTGAAAGATGTACTTCAAGGGATCCATTCTTGATATGAGATATGTAGTACAAGCACAGAAGTAGTGCCTCAACTTCTGAGATACCCAAGTCAAAGCACAACAGGTGCGCTCTAACAGAAAATACCGAGCCTCGTATCAGGTGAACTTCTTACTGAGGTAATAGATGGCCTGCTCCTTCCCCCCTGTTTCATCATGCTGCCCCATAACACAACCGAACACTCCATCCAATACTTCAAGGTAGAGTAATAGAGGTCTACCCGGCTCAGGTGGAACTAAGATTGGTGGTGTTAATAGGTATTCCTTGATTCTGTCGAAAGCTTTTTGGCAATCATCAGTCCATGTGGTAGCGGTGTCCTTCTTCAACATCTTAAAGATCGGCTCACAGATGATCGTAGATTGTGCTATGAACCGGCTGATGTAGTTAAGTCTCCCCAGGAAGTTCATTACTTCCTTCTTGTTCTTTGGCGGTGGCAGTTCTTGAATAGCTTCGACCTTAGATGGATACAGTTCTATCCCTCGGTGACTCACAATGAATCCAAGTGGCTTTCCAACAGGAACCCCGAATGCACACTTTGCGGGATTCAGTTTCAGGTTGTACCTTCGCAGTTTATTGAAGAATTTCCTCAAATCTTCCATGTGATCAGTGGCTTTCTTGGACTTAACAATAATATCATCTACATACACCTCTATCTCCTTGTGTATCACATCATGGAAGATGGTAGTCATGGCCCTCATGTATGTGGCCCCTGCATTCTTTAACCCAAACGGCATCATCTTGTAAGAATACATTCCCCACGCCGTAATGAAGGCCGTTTTCTCAGCATCTTCTTCATCCATCCAGATCTGATGACACCCAGCGAAATAATCTACAAATGATTGCAACTCATGCTTGGCGCAATTGTCAATCAGGATGTATATGTTTGACAAGGGGAAGTCATCCTTTGGACTGGCCTGATTGAGACCCCGATAGTCGACACAGACTCTGACTTTCCCATCCTTCTTTGGCACCAGCACAATATTGGCTAACCATGTCGGATATTCTACTACCCTGAGGACCTTAACTTTGACCTGCTTAGTGACTTCTTCCTTGATTTTCAGACTCGTGTCGAGTTTAAACCTTCTGAGCTTCTATTTTACCGGTGGACATGTCGGATCAGTTGGCAGTTTGTGGGCCATAATAGATGTGCTCAAACCAGTCATGTCATCATATTACCAGGTGAATATGTCCTCATATTCCTTCAGAAATTATGTGTATTCTTCCTTTTCTGACGGTGACAAATGAACGTTGATCCGAGTTTCTTTGGCATTTTCTGTATCTCCCAGGTTAACAATCTCAGTCTCTCCAGGTTGGACTTAGGTCTGTTCTCAAAATTTTCAACCTTTTTAACAATCTTTTCAGGTATATCATCTCCTCTGAATCTATATCCGTTTATTACGTTGTCTCATTGCATGTCATAGCCATTGGTTCATCAAGATAGGTAATAGTAATGCTGTATAAGTAAAGTAATGAGAGAAAATAATAAGAGTAAGATTTGTAAGGAAACCGAAATGCTTTGATAAATTTCATAATTGTTTTGAACATTGGAAGATCTTATTGCAAAAATTCAAAATGCGAAAGGAAAATCAACTAGTAAAAATAAAAGATAGTGCATGATGCTTTGTTCAGCCTTGCTACCCTAAGGCTTTCCGGGATTTGGTAGTTTTGATGGTCCAATTTTTGAGGCATGCTCCTCTGCTAGCTGCCTGTATGGAAGGGCCTTCCTTCCCCTCCTCCTCGAAAATGACACAACAATCCATGTCATCTTCTTCTAGGAACAAATTCCTCACTGCTGCCAGTGCTTCCTCTTCTTCCGACCCACAGATAACATCGGCCGGTTGGAAAGTCTGCTCCAAATGTGGTATTGGCTGCTCCAGCTGGTAGTATGGACCGCGCCATGGTGGCGACCAGTTGTTGAATTCCTCCCAAGTATACTCGTATCCCAGATCGAAAGTGGTGCCATGTTTCTTCAGTTTGATCGGCTTGGCGATTCCTTAGAGGTTCTTGCCAAGCCCCTTGCCAAGCTCATATCCGCTCCAGTTCAATATGCTTTCAATTTTGTTGTCCCACCATTTGTCTTTGTCAACGACATTGACTCCCTCGATGTGGTGATAAGTTTCCCTGCCTATCTTTCTCCTTCCTCTAAACGCTAGGATGGTTTGGCGACTGTATATGGGATTGCTACCGTCGCAGTGAATGATCACCTCTTGGTGGTTCCACTCAAATTTCACTGCCTGATGTAGTGTTGATGCTACAACCCTAGTAGAATGAATCCACGGTCGTCCCAACAACAAGTTGTAAGATGTCAGCACGTCTATAACTTGAAAATCAACGTCGAACCAAGTAGACCCCATTTGCAAACACAGGCTGATTTCCCCAATGGTGGATCTTTGGGAACCATCAAAAGCTTTAACATTGATGGCCCCATCCTTGATCTCATGCAGCCCCTTCCCCAATGTTCTGAGTGTTAACAACGGACAAATATTGAGGTTGGACCCTCCATCAATCAAGATCTTAGTGATAAAATAATCTTCGCATTGCACGGTGATGTGCAATGCTTTGTTGTGACTCAACCCTTCTGGTGGCAGCTCATCTTCATGAAAAGTGATCTTGTGACTTTCCAATACCTGCCCTACCATGTTTGCCATTTCTCCTCCGGTGATATTGCTTGGTACATATGCCTCACTCAGCACCTTCAACAAGGCATTCTTATGTGCATCAGAACTCTGCAGCAAAGCTAGAATAGAAATATGTGCCGGTGTTTTGTTTAGTTGATCAATGACTAAGTATTCCTTGGCTTGTATCTTTCTCCAGAGATCATCAGGCCTGGTTTCAATGATGGTCGGTCGACCAGAGGCCTGCTTACTCGACTCAACTAAATGCTCCGGAGTATAAACCCTTTCAGTTCTTGTTATACCCTGTGCCGCAATTATTTCCCCGAATTTGGCTTTCCCTTTCCTTCTAGACTCGGCTGTGTAATCCTAAGATATGGCATTTGTATGGAACGGTATTACGGCTGACATTGCTACTGGAATGGGAACCTTTACTCTGAACGGAGCACGTATTTGGAGGGTAAAACTGCAACTTCAAACGGTGCGGGTGCGCTTGCTGGAGACCCAAACTCGACCTCAATTAGTGTTGGCTTCTTTGTACGGGGTGGTGCTTCAAACTCAAGTGGTACAGACACGTTTACCTCGGCATCCCCAGAAGGCTGAGTGTGGATTACAATCAGATTGAGGGTGACTATTGGTTTCTTTGGTTCGTCACCTTCTGTGATTAAATCGATTTATCCTTTGGGATCCCAATCATCCTCTATTTCAATCATGTGAACACCTCCACCCTTATGGTCCGGCAGAGGGTTGTTGCGGACGTTCGGAGTAGGCTCCTTTGCTACAATGATCTTGTTATCGATCAGAGTTTGTATCTTATCTTTCAGAGAGTGACATTCATCAATGGTATGTCCCTTCATGCCGGAATGGTATGCACAGGATTTATTTAGATTAACCCACTGAGTAGGGTTTTCAGGGGTTATAGCAGGGATAGGGGTGACATAACCAGCAGCTTTGAGCCTTTCGTATAGCTGGTTAATCGGTTCAGCAATAGCGGTATACTGTTTGCTGGGTCTGCGATCAAAATTTGATTGAGGTCTAGGAAAGTTTTGATGTGTGGGAGGTGATTGATAATGGGATGGCTGAGCATTGTAGGCATTGTAGACATGTGCGGGTTGTGAATATCTGGGTGAGGTAGGTTGATATGTATGAGGTGTGGATGATTGGTAATTAGGTGGTGGAGTTTGGTAAGAGGGTGAGGGTGCTTGGTAATTCGGGGTAGGTTGATATGTGAGTAAAGGTATCGGATAGGCTTGGTATTTGATAGAGGATTTGGCTCTTTGTGCAACCATTACGGCACCTACGTCCCTTTTCTTGGACGTACCACCAGACTGTAAAGCCTTATTGGTAGCTTGCAAGGCTTCAAAGTTCGTAACCATACCACTTTTGATGCCTTCTTCAATCCTTTCACCTAGCTTGATAATGTCGGAAAATTTCTGGCTCTCAATCAACATCAACCTTTCATAGTACTGTGGGTCTTGAGCCCCGACGAAAAACTTTTTTATTTGTTCTTCTTCTAAAGCAGGTCTAACCTTAGCAGCTTCTGATCTCCAGCGAGTGGCATACTCGCGGAATGTTTCCGTGGGCTTCTTCTTTAAGGTTTGAATGTAGAACACATCTGGTGCATTTTATGTGTTGAACCTGAACCTGTCCATAAAGTCGGACACCATACTCACCCAGTTCGACCATTTCTTCAAGTATTGGCTAATGTACCAAGACAGAGCATCTCCCTTCAGACTCCTCATAAAAAGCTTCATGCGAATCCTTTCGTCTTTCCCTACTCCGACCAGCTTGTCACAGTATGTTCTTAGGTGGACTCTCGGATCCCCTGTACCATCAAACATTTCGAACTTAGGAGGTTTGTACCCCTCGGGCAGTTCGACATCTGGTTGTATGCAAAGATCTTCGTAGTTCATCCCTTCAATCCTCTTACTTCCTTCGATACCCTGAATTCGACTAGTCAATATCTTGAGTTCCGCAGCCAGGTACCTGATGAGTGAGTCTTTATCATCATACTCGGGTGTGCTTGAGACAGGTTAGGTGGAGTATGGCATGGTTTCCACATAGATGGGGGTGTTATGGTGGAAATGGTCATTTGTGGAATTCAAAGGTTCTGGGATGAGTAGTGGAGTATTGTAATGGTGGTGAAGAGCGGGATGGTTTTGTGGTTTTGGATGTTTTGTGGAGGTATGGGGTTTTAAGCATTAGGAAAATTGATATCTGGAGTGGTGAGGGAAAATGACAAGTTTGCTAGATTCCGAACCTGATCAAGTTCCTCCTGAAATTTCAACAGTTTTTGCTTGAGTTGGGACGCACTTTCTTTGGAGACCTAAGCACTATGAGTGACCTCTACCCGTTCAGTTGAGTTTTCCTTTCTGGTATTGTTCAAATCTTCCATCTTTCCTTTGTTCCTGCCTCTGACAGGACTAGGAGGAGGAGTTGGTGGAGGGCCCCTAGATCTTGTTGAATTAGATGATGTTGCCAGAGTGGACGAACTAACCTTTGGGGAGGAAAGTAAATAAATAAAAATTAAAAACAAAAAGGTAACAAATCAGTGAGGATTATAAGGAAAAGATGTTGCGATATTTACACATAGTGCAAAAATGTAAATCGTGTCCTAATTTGGGAGCCTCGTTGTGCCCGAGGTAGGCCTAGTGACAAATTGATTTGGAGAACTTAGAATGCTAAATGCCTCATTTTATTGATAAAAAGCAGATGAATCCCAAAGCGACACTAAAAACAAGGAATAAAATATCACTAGTGGCCATTGGCCTTATTACATTTCTTAAAGGAAAAAGAAAAGATTCATATCTATTTGGTCCCAGAAGGTCCTTCCTCAGGTTGAATGCTCTCGTTGATCAGATCATCCAGTTCACGTAGGTTCACCAGTAAACATGCCTTTGCCAGGTGTTCTCCTTCGTTTCCCTCAGCGTTCTGGCAGTGGGTGACTCTTTTCCTCGCTTTTCCTTCCAATTCCAGCAGACTGCATTCCAGATGTTCCAACTTTTCGCTAGCTTTGGCGGCCCTCTCTTTTCACTCATAGATTTGGTCATTTGATGGAAGACTCTTCCACCAGTCTAGCAAGAGTGAAGGTATTCTAACCATACCGAAGTTGGGGACCTCGTTCTTCATTTTCTGTAAAACAAAAGGGTTAAGACCCTACCCCCACCAGACTTGACTATTTAAATATTAATAATTGGCATAAAAGCATTTAGTTCTCCAAATAAATGCACAGAACGTGATAGTGTTCGTTTGGGTTTTAGGGAAACCCAGTAGACTTTGGACAAGGTCATCTTAAAAAGTCGTTATGGGGACAACATAACTAACTCGACTAGGTTTGATCATGATGCACAGTTAAACAGAGTAAGGTTTCTATGGGGGTTTTAGAATGGTACCTTTGAGCGGACAACTCAAGAGGGAAAGGCACGGAATCGTCGACTATACCATTGATCGACTGCTTTTGCCACAAATACGCCTTTACCGGATTTAAATGGTGATAATATCGGAAGAGCGTAACCACTCATTATAAGCGTTGCTATGGTATTTGTTTGGAACGAGTGGAATATGATGCTGGAAACATGCATATGCAATTAAAACAAGTTGTCACGTATTTACATGTTCATAAAGTAATAATTACAATAATTTAAAACAGTAATAAAGGAGTGCAGTAGAGGAAAGCAGTGAAAGAAACAAGAGACAAGTTAGTTTTTGCAGTAGAAGAGGAAATTAAATGCTTAAAGACATATAGAGAAGCGCAAAGTCACAATAATAGCCTGAAATGGTAAAAGCCTAAAAGTCATCCCATGCAGAGTCATCACACTGTCGCGCGTCCCCTTTTTCTCGCGAAATCGGGTTTATGACATTTGGGAGGACAACTCGTTCCCTTTCGGGAATTGGGTTTGAAGTGAAGAGTCGCCACCTAATGATTTGAGTGCATTAGGACACTAGGGAAGGTTTGATTTGAACAACCAGAGATTGGATAAGAGCTTGAAATTATCTCAAGGGGAAGGTGTTAGGTATCCCTCAAGATCCACTAGTGTGGTTCCCGGCCAAGCTATTATTGTGACTTTAAGTACGAACAACACATAGGCAAATAAAGGCTTCAAATGAGAGGGGTTTTTTCACGTAATAAACAAAAGTAAGAAAAAGGAACTAAAAGAGTTGATCTTCTTAAAATAAATGGTTTAAAATGATTTAAAAGAAACAAAGAAAACAAAGGAAAGGGGGGTCCTAGGTTTATTAATAATATGGATCACCCCACACAACATCCGGTAATCACTCCTCAGTGAGGGGCTACACGTGATGTTATTATGTGGTCATCATATCGATATCTACCCTTTCCCACCCTGTTAAGGTATTAAAGCGTGTAATGGTCTCGTTTACTTATTACATGCTATTACCCGCCCCAATCCTATCGGCCCAAGAGGCAGTTGGGACTACTAATCTTAGAGGGAGGAGATATTGGGCTTATTTGTGGTTTCAAAAGGTAAAATACTAAGGAGACAAACAAAACACATATAGCAAGTTTGGGGAAAGCATATAAACAAATAAAAGGGCTCAAATAGACCTCCTTTAAACCAAAGAAAACACAAAATGTAGGATGACTTGCATGTACTGTTTATGGTCTGATTAAAACTTAAAGGGTCGAGACAGACTGATTTATTACATAGTTAAGATAAGAAGCTCGAATCAGGCCTGCCTGCTGGTTATATCATATAAAATCTGATTCAGTTTATAAACTTTCACCCTATGGCTTGCCTAAGTGTTAGATGAAGACCCTATAGGCATGATTTCTACTGATTCAAGAAACAATGAAGTAAACATGAATACGTGTTGGTTTAAGTAAAAAAAAATTGTTTGTTATTAAAGAAAGACGAGTTTTAGCAAAAGAGCACAAGTCATTTGTGACTGGTTTTAAACTTATAAGCAAATGAAGCGGTTCATATTTGATTAAAGCTCCTATAGGCATGCTTTCCATGTGTTGTCAATTTTGGACACTTTTACAGACATAGCAAGAGTGCAGAAATCCTATAGGCATGGCATCTAAATGTTGTACTTCGTTTAAGCCTATGGACATGATATCTAGATGCAGTTAGTTATTTAATCCCTATAAACAGGTTTGCCTAGTGACAGATGCATATGCAGGATTCGGATTTCCAGTTAACTATGAGCATGGTATCTATATGAGAGATGCAGAAATTTAACTATAGGCAAGATATCCATATGAATGCAGAATTTCAGAAAACTATAGGCAGGATATCCATATGGGTGCAGAATTCCTTATAGGCATAGTATCTACATATGAAAGTGCAGAATTCCTATAGGCAGGATATCTATGTGATATGCAGAGATCAGAAATTCCCTATGAGCAGGATATATACTTCTTTTACATACATAGTTATTCCCCCCCCCCCCCCTTTCACTAGCCATCCCAATAGTTTATTACAAAGTTATTACAATCCAGAAAAAATAAAGTAAAGAAAATACATCAGAAGTTGAAAATTACAACAAGGAGAACCTGATTCAAACTTCATGTCTGAAGTATGAAGTAAACCAACTCCAAAGATCATGTTTCAAAGCCTTTCTACCACTTGGGTGTGTTAGAGTTCCCTAAGAGTTTCATAAGAACTCCGGACAGTGCTTACATCCAAATGTATCGCCATATTAAGCCAAAGTGTTGTGTGGAAGGGCTAGCCCTAAGGTGTCCAAGTTTAGAGAGAACTCAAGGTCCCAAGGCAAGGCTCATAGGAGGGGGGCATAACTTAGAGACTAGGAGAGAGTGCAAGTGCAGAATTCTGAAAGGGGAAAGGGGGAAGGGAAACATTACACATAGGGATATAGGGAATGGGGGATTGCGAGAGCACAAGAAGAGCAGGTTGATGGGCATACCCAGCAATGGGATGTACTGGCACACCCTCCAGCCTGTTTAGAGGTTAATACCCTATTGGTTCAAAGCTCAGTTCATGGACAACAACTCATATTGCCATGCCCTAAGCCACCATTTACGAACATATAGGGGTAATGGGATAGGGAGCAAAGATTCACAATAGAAATAAGTAGTAGAACATTTGCATTACTAAGCTAAATGTCAAACTCTACAGAAAACAATAAAGTAGACATGGATACAAAGACTGTAAGTAAACACATTGGGGTGATGCTGAAACTTAAATCAGGACATACTAGTTTCGAAGAAATAAGTAGAAAAAGTAGTAGTCTTGTAAAAGCCAAAGTGCAAACAGGAAGAGAGAATACTATAAGTGTGAGTTCAGAAGAGATTGTGAAATTGTGAAGTCTGAAGTGTGTGTTTTGTGAAAAGGGTCGTGCCTTATAGTGTAAAAAGCAGGCAGAAACAAGGTAAGAAAATAGTTTGAAAACTGATTGTCAATCAATTACACAAGGCTTCCCTTACTTAAGGGATTCAGATTCAAAACGAGTAAAACCATTTAAGGAAAGGAATTGAATAAACACTTTGTGTGAAGAATGCAATTGAGGGAAAATACATAAAGGTTATTTAAGGACAGGGTTTTGACAGTACACGGTTTGTGCAAATAAGGTAAGGGAGTCAATTAACAGCCAGTAAATCACAAGGTCTGAGATTTGGTATGAATGAACCAAGTCAGAAAAGATGAAGAAGGGTTTTGCTTAAGTCGAGTAACATAGGAAATTAGTAAAATATGGAAAGAAATCAATCAAGCTATATTCAGAAGGAAGTTTGCACTAATTGCAAATTTGAAAACTATTTAGAGGCAAATTCATCATATATAAGGAGCATGTAAGCATGAAAGAAGATTGTCGTGTAAATCAATAGAAAAAATCCAGTGTAAAAAAGCTTAGCAAAAAGTTCAGCATTGTATGAAAACAAAGATGTCCAAACTCAGTTCAGAGACTCAAAGTCAGTCTGAAAGAGTTAAGGGTTCTAAAATAAAACCCTAGTTCAATCAAACCTCAACAGAACCCCCAAATTCTAAGGTTTCCACCTTGAAAAAAGTACAGAGATGAGGAGGCAAGTAGTCAAATTGAAACATGTTTAGAGGTTTCAAAAAAGAACTGAAACTTCTAACATGCTTCTTCCAGCAACAGAACTCATGAATAGCATGTAAATACAGTAGAGGGGGTCAAGGCAAACAGAGTAAAGAAACTAATTCGAAACATGATGAGAAAAGACTGATAAGAACAGTAGAAGAAAGCATGCTTAAGAAGATCCTTTTAAAAGAAACTTAAACAAAGTTCAATAGAAGAAAAATAGTAAGAACACTTAAGAACACGGTAGAAGAATACAATAGGTGAAACATACTAGAACATAGTAGAAGAAAATAGCAGCACATAGTAGAAAAGCATACAAGAACATAGTATAGAAAACACAGTAGAAGAACATACAAGAACAGAATATAGAAAGCACAGTAGAAGAACATACATGGTAGAAGGAAAACATAGAACATAGTAGAGGCAAATACACACAAAAGAAAAGGAAAAGAAAGTCAAAGAAATACTTAAACATTTTCAGAAAACCCTAAATCGTAAAAGAAAGTCTTTGAAAAGTAATTTTCGAAAGAAAAGATAGGGATATCGTTTGAAAACTCAAAGAGAACACAGATACATAACGGATATAAAGAGATCAGAGAAAACCTCGAAGGGTTAGGGTTTTAAAAGAACCCTAGAAATGAGAAAGGCTTTGAAAAGGTCACCGATCTGAGTCAGAGAGGTCAGAACTAGGCTCAAAACACCATGGTACGCCGGAGCAAGGCCGGCGATGACTCTAGAACCTTGAATCGGCAGAGGTCTGGGTGCAAACCTTCGAGGCCTGGCCTTGAATCTTCAGGTATCAGGTGTGTAAGAGCAAGGGGAGGTGAGTATAGGGCCCTCACAGCTTGGGAAGCCATGGTTTCCGGTGGGTTCGAGGTGGAAGATGATGAGAGGCGGCTATGGTTAGGGAAGGTTTGAGAGAGGAGAGGGGTTTCATAGGCGGCAGGTGAATGAAAATGATTTTAGGGTTGGGGTGTTTGTGAATTAAAAAAGGAAAGGTAGAATCGTGGTCGTTGATCATTTTGATCAACGGCCTGGATCAAAAGGGGAGCCGGGCGGGTTGGATAATCGGGTCAGGGGTCGGGTAATTCAAAATTGCAATTGGGTTTAATTGGGGGTTGATTTGGACTACAATTGAAATGAAATAGGGCTAGTATTTAAATAGCCACTTTTTCTCTTTTATTTTATAAAAACTAGTAAATGATTTCTAGAAATAGATTAAAGGTACCAAACTAATTAATAATATATAAATATTAAATGAAAAATACTGGAATCAATTTTGTAATTATAAACGCAATTAAATCTTACAATAGGCTGAAATTGCAATTATATGCAACTTAGCTTTAAAAATACTAAATAAATTTGTAAAAATATGTAAAAATTACCTTAACTATATTTTGGTAAAATATGAGAATAAAATAAGTTAATCAGCAAAATGATAATTTGAGGAATAATTATTGGTTTTTGTACTGCTAAAATAGGGCAATAAATTAATTTAAAAATCTTTAAAAAATTAGGAAAAATACTAAAATATTTGGACACACTTATATATGAATACATATTCTATTTTGAAAGTATTTTGCATTTATAAAAAAATATACAGGGAATTGGGTATCAACATGGAGGAAAATACTATTAGGGTAATGTTTCGAATTTTGAATACCTTGAAGCCGGGCTAGGATTTTTCTTTTTTGTTCCCCATTATATCCCCAAATATGTGATACTTCCAAACCTTGACTTTTGTATGAACATATTGCTAGCCCTATTATAATTGTTGCTTGTCCAATTTTCTTGGACTAGGGTCTTGAATTCAGGATATTTGCACCAGTAGGTCTCAAGTCTAAAAGGTGGCTTGTGTAGAAAATTATTCTTAGGGATTAATTCTACTAAAATAGGGTTATGATCCGAATGAGTCTTAGGAAGGTGTATAATAGAACTCTTTGGAAATAGGTTAATCCATTTCTCATTTCCTAACACTTTATCCAAACTTTCCATAATTAAACCTTTATTCTTATGCCTATGGTTCGACCAAGTATATTTACACCCTAAATCAATTAAGTTATAATTGTTAACCTTGGACCATAGATATTTTTCCCTACTGTCCTTTATACAATTACCACCAAATTTTTCGTTTGAGCCGAAAACATCATTGAAATCTCCCCCTAATAACCAAGGACCATTGTAATTTTTGCTAATGTTCTCAAGATTATCCCACATATTTCTATTGAGCATGTTTGTACTAGCATAAATAGCACTAAAAATCACAGTATTTACGTATGGGAGTTACCTCAATCGTAGCATGAATTTCTTGATCCCTTCGAACAAAGTTTTGAATGGTGACAACTTCATGGTTGTACAAGACCACTATCCCTCCTGCCTGGCCTTCAACTGGCACTTCTATGAACTCAGTAAAACCAAAATCATCCAGCAGCTCCATGTGATTTCCCATTCTAGTTTCTAACAAAGCCACCAGGTAGGGTCTATGTGTATCTACCATTTTCCTGAAGTTCCTCCTAAAGTTGTCATGGTTCCCTCCCCTTATGTTCCAAATGATAATATTAGTAGGTCGATTCATGGAGATATTAAGGTTTGAGTTGGCTGGATTCCCATTTTCCTTCACTTCCCCTAGGACTGGGTTCCTCCTCATTGATGGAACTAGGATAATGGCTTTGTTGCCCACAGTTGGATCATGTGGATGTCTTATGTCCATCGAGCATTTGTATAATGCTAATGGGCAACTGAGAACGTGCCTCTTCTCTTGGCTCTCCGTGAAGAGAAACACTTTTACTCCGTCGAGACTTGAGATTTCTAGGACTCTTTCTAAGACTAGGTTTATAGGTTCCTCCTCCTGTTCCATTTCTGCCTCTACTGGGTCTGGTGCATGTACTTGATTGTGGGGAGGAAAGGGAGGTTGTTGATGAAGTTGTGGTACTTGTGGCTCTTGGACTGGTTGAGGTTGTTCCCATGGAAGGAATATGGGATTCAGTTGAGATAGATTCTCTGGCATGAAGAAAGGCATGTCGAGGAGTGCATTTTGTGGTAGATCAGATTGAAGTGTAGAGGGAGGTTCCACTGGTTTCTCATTGCATGGACCAGTTGGGGATTCACTGATGATGCTAAGGGTTGAAGGATGTTGTTTAGCCATGCCTGATTGAGGTAGTTGTTCATGGCCAACCTCATACCTTTTGTCACTAACTGGTCAAGGTACTGAGTGTTGTGAAGGATGATGATCGAGTCCTGGCCATTTATCTGGACATTGAACGAGCATGCATGGCCCATCAGGCCCATCTCCATCCATGACACAGGTTGATAATTTTGAGCTTGTGGTGGTTGAACATAGATTATTTGAGGATTTTCTGGTTGAGGGTGTAAAGGTGGAAGGTTTTCCATGGTAACTCTGTGAGTTCTATTGTAGTTTCTAACACACACTTTTTGGTCCGAATATTAGGGGACTCCAATTGACCTTGCAATTTACAACCAGCATGACTCAAGGTATGCAATTCTCTCTTTTACCCCTTCTTTTTAATTTTTTCTTTTTCCTTTTTGGATTTTAAATTTTAAACCCAATACTAATTCAACTTCTTCTATCAGATAGTAAAACAACTGCGGTTGACGTTGAAGGAGACAGAAAAGATAGAATTAGTGATCTACCAAGAAATGTTATAGATGGTATCCTTAACCTCTTGCCGGTTCACGATGCAGCAAGAACTAGTATTTTGTCCCGAAAATGGAGATACATTTGGGCCATGCTTCCAACTCTGGTGCTGGATAAGCACTTCTGCAATAAATTGGCCGTAAAATCTCAATCTGTCTTCAAAGAAACAGTGGACGAGATTCTGTTGCAGCATATTGGAGACATTGTGAAGTTTGATCTTGATGTTTCAGAAGTAAATTTATCTTCATATGCAAATATTGATAGATGTATGCTTTATGTCACCAGAAATGGTGTCAAGATTCTAATCTTTAACAAGTCAACAGAAAGTACTACTTATAAATTGCCTTCTTATATATTTAATTGTACAACCCTAACACATTTGAAACTCTTCAATTGTGTCTTCAAACCACCAACTTCTTTTCTTGGCTTTCAGAAACTTGCTAACCTCTATCTGGAAAACATAACCTTTGTGCCAACCTTGGAGTTTTGTGTTATTAAAGCACCCCTTCTTGTCAGTTTAACCTTGAGGTACTGTCTTGACTCTTGACACTCAACACCTGAACATTATTGCATCACGGTTGAAGTACTTGGTTGTTTATGAGAATCACCATCTAGAGCTAAATTTCTTTACAAACTCCAAAATTTTTACTACACTAGTACTTTTAGGCTGGTTGGACCATATTAAAAAATATGTTGAGAGATCAACTCTGGAAAAGCTTCTTAGGTTGCCTACACTTCAGATAGTTCGATTGGATTTATTTTTCCTTGAGGTAAGAAATTGATATGTTGTTTTACTTGCATATCTTTGGCAAATTTGATCAGACTTACTTGGCTCTACAGCTAATTAGGGGTTCCTCTGATTTGAGCAGACTTGATATTTGAGTAAGAAGGGTAAAAGTTTATGCATATATATATATATATATATATATATATATATATATATATATATATATATATATATATAAACATGAGAAGCTAAACTGACTTGGTATTTATTTGACACCATAATAAGGTCCGTGGTTCCAACAATAATGCCGAAGGAGCTTTGAGTTATCTTGACATGGCAGCCTACTAGGACCGACCACTAAACAATCTTGAATATGTGACCATGTATTGGTTTAAAGGTTCAAACACTGATCTGCTTTTAGTAAAGCTATTATTTGCTCGTGCTTCTTTGGTTAGAATGTCCATTAAGCCGAAGAGAGCCATTGGTTCCAGGGAAGAAAGAGATGTCACCACAGAATTGATGCGTTTCCCCAGAGCATCTCCCAATGCAGAATTATTCTACTTGCCAAATGCGGATTAGGCTTTTAAGCCAGCTGATCTGTGGTTTGAGGCGAGTAAGGCAGATTGATGCTTCATCTTTTCTTGATGTGTTTTGTTAAAGAAAGGAATAAATTGGCAATTTTGTTGAAATTTGGGGGTTCCTTTAAGGCAGAGCTAAATGTGGATTAGATTTTTAATTTCTCATTAGAGGTGTCACTATCTGCAGATTTGTCCATTAATCCCAATTAGGTGAGAGGAAAGAAATGGAGGGAACATAACTCATTCTCCCTTTTTTTCGGTAAAAAGAAACAAAAAGATTCACCCTTAATTCAGGAGAGAGAAGAGTTTTTCATATTTTAATATCATCATATTATTTGTTTTGTAGGAATATAAATGCAAGAAATCATATTTGAACAGTCTCGTGTGTGAAGGGTTAAACTTTAAACAGCTCTAGTTAGTTTCTGGAAAACAAAAGGGTCATTTTTTTTCCATACTTCTGTTCTTTCTTTCTTTCTAATTATTAATCATTTTCTATGGAATAGACTTTCTGCTGAGTATTAGAACTCCAATTACCATTGCAGATTCTAACCTTAAGAATAAGTATGACTCCAGGTATACAATTCTCTCTTTTCCCTTTTTCTCTTTGAGTAATAGCAATGAGATTTCCCAATATCATGCTAAGAATAGCTAAGATTTTCAGAAGAAGATGTCATTCGTTTGATGAGAAATAAAAAGGAACATCGAAAATTCGAGTGGTTGAAGCTGAAACAGCTACTTTCGAAGTAACAGAAAGAAAAGCAAAAGATCATTCAACTTCTTCTAGTAGATAGTAAAAGAGTTGCTTGTTCAAGACGCGACAAGAACTAGCCGTAAGTATTTAAATTTTATTGGATTTAAACCAACAAAATTACTTGGGTGCGGACTTAGTTCCTTTTATGCTGAACTACTTGTGGAATCTAGCATTAGGTGTAGACTTCGGCGAATTGATTCAGATCTCCTACGCTTTAGATTTAATTAAGATTTCCCCCAATTTAGAGACACTTCATATTTGGGTGAGAAACATATGTATACGTTATAGATATACATAGATACACACACCCATAAAAAGCATGATTTGACGTGGTGTTTATTTGACACCATTAGGTAGAAGACACCAGCGACAATGCTGAAGAAATTTGGGAATATTTGGACACACCAGCCTGCTTGGACCGACCACTCAACATGCTCTGAGACTGAGTATGTGACCATGCAATATTTTGATGGTTCAAAAACCGAACTGCTTTTCATAAAGTTATTATTTGCTCGTTCTCCATCTTTGATAAGGATGAGCATTAAGCTTAATAGAGCCTTTGAATCCGAGGAAGAAAGATGCATTTCCCTAGAGCATCTGCAAAGGCAGAGTTGTTCTATTTGCCAGATGTGGATTAGAAGTCAGTTGATAATTAAGCGCTAATCAAAGTCTTTCTTTATTTTTCCTCCATAATTAACATACAATATATATATATATATATATATACAATTTACATACAATTATAATATAACTTTACTACAACTTCGTAAGTATATTGTATGTCATTTGTTTTTCTTTGTCTTCTCCTTCTTCTTCTTTTCTTCTTCGAGTTTCAATCTGAAATTCAGCCAAAATCAAGTCTAATCTTCACCAAATACCCTCAAAATTGAGATATAAACTCCAAACAATATTCTCAATTATTTGCAACAATACTCAATCAAAACAAATAATGGTTTTTGAAAATCCAAACTTGACCACAAATTGCTCACAAACTTGTCTTGTCACAAGTCTTAATGAATCGTCATAATTTTAATACATATTATCTCATAACTTTGACACAAATTGCTCACAAATCCTAACGAATTACCACAAGTTCTGGATAGGCAAAACTTGCTTTGTTGTAGTCATAACTGATCGCCATAACTTTAATAAAAATTGTGTTGTAACTTTAATACAAATTGTTCACGAATTCTAACAAAACGTCACAAGTTTAGGTAGATATGCAAAACTTATCTTGTCAAAAATCCTGATGGAGCATCATCACTTTAGTACAAATTGTATCATAATGTTAATACAAATTGTTCAATACCGGCAGATCGTTATAACCTGTCTGCGTTGTTCAACTAATCTTTCAGCACGACACAAAAAAAAATTTCATCTTTACCACTAATGGATACTTACGTCATGTTGGTTCAATAAGTAGGTTCCAAGACAAAATTTGTTCTTTTTTTCTTTTAATTTTTTTCAACTGTATTATTATTATTACTATACTTGTGCTTTTTTAACTTTTCTACATTAGTTCCTTTGAAAGAAGGAAGGAGGAGGAGAATGGCTGCATGTTTCTGCAGAAGGAGAAATCAAAAGGAGAAAGAAGGAGAAGTTCCGACGATTACTCTAATTTGCACATTTTTAAAAATAGCGCTAAAAGTTAAATAGGTGTCAAGCGAAAAGATATCTTGCGCGAAACTTTCTTTGACATGTCATTTTTAGGCAATGTTTTTTTATTTGGTAATTAAATGATTTTATTTACCAAGTGTAAATATTTACAGCCTAGACAAAACTGAGCTTTCTGCTCTCTTTACTCCCACCGGACATGCAGCTCCAGTTAGGATTTTTCTACCTTTCCTACTCTTCTCCATTTCTTTTTTTTTTCATAGTCCTTCCTAGCCTAGGGAATATGGTAGCTGTAATATGAATTTCCTGAATAATTGATCTGATTATGGCTTTTGCTGGTCTACTCTTCTGCTGGATGTAATTTTATAGAAATTAATATAAATATTTAATCACTCAAAAAAATAGCAGACACATGTATAAATGCATAATACATATTTAGTGTATGATATATGTGTACTGAGTAGGGGATATAAATATATTGGTTGAGCGGCCAAATGTATTAAAGCCCTTAACGTTATTCCATACTAGAATAGGGGTAAGAGGTCGTGCGTGTTTAAATGATTTTTTTTTCAGGACAAGTTTAGGTGGTAACCTATGTATATTTTCTTTCTTTTTTATTTTGTTTGGTAAGATTAAATATTTGAGAATTTTGCTTTATATCTTTTGTTGTTTGGTTGAAGACATATTAAGAGTCCTAATAGAAATCCAACGGAAAAGGAAAGATCATAGGGCTGTTTTGGCTGGTGATGGAACCCCAAATCAAAGGTCCCTAAAACAATAAGACTTCTTCTCCCTCTCCAGCGGCGGTATCCCCCTTCTCATTGCAGTATTCTGACTTTTGTGTAATGACACATTCTATGTTCCGCTTGACCGGTAAGTCTAATGATCCTCCACAGTCCATACTTATCTTTTTACGTGCTCTCCTACTAGAGACGGATCTAGAATTTTTATAACATGGGTGCACCGCTAAATAAAGGAGAAAAAAGAAAATATTAAGTGTGAATTGATATCTGCTCCTAGGTAAATTCAGCATTCAACCAAGTGCACCATTTAGCCTCTTTGGAACAGATTGCCCATCAGATAATATTAAATCAATATTAAAAAATATGCATATAAAAAACCTAGTTTGTTGGAGAGATCATGGATTCACATGCCCCATATGTTGGGCTATAAATCCGCCCCTGCTCCTGCTATGCTGTCTTCGCTGATATTTAGATATTTTCAAGCCTGTTTATAAGTTGATGGTTGATAGTTATAAAGTTGTAGGGAACAAAGTATAATGCTGCAACTGCTTTTCCATGTATTTCTAATGTAGTTTCTAGCACACACTTTTTGCTCTGAATATTAGGGGACTCTAATTGACCTTGCAATTTATAACCAGCATGACACAACGTATACAATTCTCTCTTTTACCCCTTCTTTTCTTTTTTTCTTTTTCCTTTTTGGATTATGAATTTTAAACCCAAGACTAATTCAACTTCTTCTATCAGATAGTAAAAAACCTGTGGTTGACGTTGAAGGGGACAGAGAAGATAGAATTAGTGATCTACCAAGAAATATTATAGATGGTATCCTTAACCTCTTGCCGGTTCGCGATGCAGCAAGAACTAGTATTTTGTCCAGAAAATAGAGATACATTTGGGCCATGCTTCCAACTCTGGTGCTGGATAAGCACTTCTGCAACAAATTGGCCGTAAAATCTCAATCTGTCTTCAAAGAAACTGTTGACGAGATTCTGTTACAGCATATTGGAGACATTGTGATGTTTGTTCTTGATGTTTCAGAAATAAATTTGTCTTCATATGCGCATATTGATAGATGGATGCTCTATGTCACAAGAAACGATGTCAAGGAGCTAACTCTTGACATATCAAATAATACTACTTATAAACTACCTTCTTGTATATTTAATTATCCAACACTGAGACACTTGATGTTAAGTTTGGCAGAAATGTTTGTCCCACATCGGTGGGAAAAGAAGAGTTGGGGGGATTTTCCCCCTATAAAAGAAGGATTAATGTTTAGGATTTATACACACCTCTTATTTTCCTTCTCATCTGTTTAAGGCATTTGTATCTTCTCTCTTTAGTATTATTTCACTTGTATTTTTGGAGTGAAATAAAATATTGGTTGTGTCCGAGGAGTAGGCAAAATTAGCCGAACCTCGTAAATTCTGGTGTTCCCTTTATTGTTGCTTTATTGCCTTATTTATTATTTGGTGGCTGTCATAATTTTTGGTATAGTAGTTGTGACTTATTCACACTATATACATTTGGCTTCCGCAACAATTGGTATCAGAGCCAAGGTACTGTCTAAGTATGCTCTGTGGTTGCAGCATAGTCTGATCTTCCGCATCAGAAAAGATTTATCTTGGTAACTGAGTCAAGGTTCTGTCTGAGTATGCTCTGTAGTTGCAGCTTAGTCTGATCTTCTACATCAGAAAGGAAATAATCTTGATTTGTGTCGTCAGCTATTAAATAATATTTGTGTCAAATATGGGAGACAATAAACAAGAAGAATCTACATCAAGTGTCAACAATACGTCATCATTGGCATCTTCGCTTATGACAAGAGTTGTATCAAATGCGAAATTTGCGGTAGAAATTTTTGACGGGTCCGGGCATTTTGGGATGTGGCAAGGCGAGGTTCTAGATGTCCTTTTTCAACAAGGGCTAGATCTTGCCATTGAAGAAAAGAGACCAGATGTTATTGGAGAAGAAGATTGGAAAATTATCAACCGTGTTGCTTGCGGTACCATTCGATCCTTCCTTGCTAGAGAGCAGAAATATCCATACACAAAAGAAACTTCTGCAAGTAAATTATGGAAAGCACTGGAGGATAAATTTTTGAAGAAAAATAGTCAAAATAAATTGTACATGAAGAAGAGACTGTTTTACTTCACCTATGTTCCTGGTACCACGATGAATGAACATATCACCAGTTTCAATAAGTTGGTCACAGATTTGCAAAATATGGATACAACTTATGATGATGGTGACTTGGCCTTGATGTTGTTGGCGTCAATTCCTGATGAGTACGAGCACCTTGAAACTACTCTACTCCATGGAAATGACGAAATTTCTCTCAGAGAAGTTTGTTCGGCTTTGTACAGCTATGAACAAAGAAAGCGAGAAAAACAGAAGGGCGGAGAAGGAGAAGCACTGTTTGTGAGGGGTCGTCCTCAAAATCAAATGAGGACAAAGAAGGGAAGATCCAAGTCAAGATCCAGACCCAGCAAAGATGAATGTGTCTTTTGTCGAGAAAAAGGGCACTGGAAGAAAGACTGTCCGAAGTTGAAGAATAAGGCCAAACATAACAATGGAAAGGCCATTATGGATTCAAATGTAGCTGATTGTGATGATTCAGACTTCTCATTAGTTACAACAGAGTCATCAACATCATCAGACATATGGTTGATGGACTCGGCTTGTAGCTATCATATGTGTCCCAACAGGGACTGGTTTGTGGAATTTCAAGAAGGAGAATATGGAGTCATCCACACAGCGGATAACAACCCTCTTACCTCATATGGCATTGGTTCAATACGATTAAGGAACCATGATGGAATGATCAGAACATTAACAGATGTTCGATTTGTACCGGATTTGAAGAAGAATCTCATCTCTGTAGGAGCTCTAAAATCAAAAGGGTTCAAAATCATTGCAGAAAATGGAGTGATGAGAGTATGCTCAGGTACACTAGTGGTAATGAAGGCTAATCGGAAGAATAATAATATGTACTGCTATTGTGGCAATACAGTTATTGGGACAGCGACAGTGACATCCAGTGACGACAAAGAAATAGAAGCAACCAGGCTATGGCACATGCGCTTGGGATATGCTGGAGGAAAATCCTTGAAAACTCTATCAGATCAAGGATTGTTAAAGGGAGTCAAGGCTTGCAATTTGGAGTTTTGCGAGCATTATGTTAAAGGAAAACAGACAAGGGTTAAATTTGGTACAGCGATCCATAATACTAAAGGCATTTTGGATTATGTACACTCTGATGTTTGGGGTCCTTCCAAAACACCTTCATTGGGTGGGAAGCACTATTTTGTAACCTTTGTTGATGATTTTTCCCGAAGAGTGTGGGTGTATACAATGAAAAGCAAAGATGAAGTGCTGGGAATTTTTCTCAAATGGAAGACGATGGTGGAGAATCAAACAGGCAGGAGGATCAAGTGTATTCGCACAGACAATGGAGGTGAATACAAAAATGATCATTTCAATAAGGTCTGTGAAAATGATGGCATCGTCCGACACTTCACTGTTAGACATACACCACAATAGAATGGAGTGGCAGAACGTATGAACCGGACCTTGCTGGAGAAGGTACGCTGTATGTTGTCCAATGCTGGCTTGGGCAAAGAATTTTGGGCTGAGGCAATTACATATGCATGTCACCTCATTAATCGTCTACCATCTGCTGCTATTGATGACAAGACACCATTTGAAAAATGGTATGGAAAGCCTGCTGTAGATTATGACTCTTTGCACATGTTTGGCTCAACTGCATATTATCATGTGACAGAGTCAAAATTGGATCCAAGGGCAAAGAAGGCTATTTTTATGGGAATTACTTCTGGAGTCAAAGAATATCGCTTATGGTATCCTATGACAAAAAAAAGTAATATTCAGCAGGGATGTTACCTTTGATGAATCTACTATGGTAAATAAGGTAACAGAAGATACCAAACTAAATGAAGGTGCTTCTAAGCAGGTGGAGTTTGAGGGAAAATTTATTTTTCCTACACAAGAAGCAGAGAAGAAAACAAATGAAGATTACCCTCTGGAAGGAGAGCCAGTAGAGGAAATTCCAACTCAGGAACCTCAACAACAACTTGAATCAATAGCAACCAGCAGGCCAAAAAGAACAATAACGAAGCCTGTTCGTCTCATAGAAACGGTTGCTTGTGCAACCTCAATTGTAGCTGATGATGTTCCTACCACTTATAAAGACGCAGTCCAAAGTTCAGAAGAAGATAAGTGGAGGATTGCCATGAATGATGAAATACAGTCCCTTCATCAGAATCATACATGGAGATTGGCCAATCTCCCGAAGGGAAAGAAAGCAATTGGGTGCAAATGGGTATTTGCAAAGAAGGAAGGATTTCCTAACCAAGTAGATGTTCGCTACAAAGCAAGATTGGTGGCCAAAGGATATGCTCAAAAGGAGGGAATTGATTACAATGAAGTGTTTTCTCCAGTTGTAAAACATTCCTCCATTAGAATTATGTTGGCTTTGGTAGCACAATTGGATTTGGAACTAGTTCAGATGGATGTAAAAACTGCATTTTTACATGGAAACTTGGAGGAGGAAATCTACATGACTCAGCCAGAAGGATTCAAAGTTGCTGGAAAAGAAAATATGATATGCAAACTTGAAAAATCGTTGTACGGATTGAAACAATCTACTAGACAATGGTACAAGCGATTTGACGAGTTTATGTTGCGGCAAGGGTACAAGAGAAGCAAATACGATCATTGTGTGTATTCGCGCAAGCTTAAAGATTGTTCCTTTGTATATCTTCTCCTATATGTTGATGATATGTTGATAGCTTCCAAGAATTCGGAAGAAATTGATAAATTGAAGATTCAACTGAAGAAAGAGTTCGAGATGAAGGATTCGGGTGAGGCAAAGAAAATTCTTGGCATGGAGATAATAAGAGATAGACGTTCAAAGAAACTCTGTTTATCTCAGAAAGAATATTTGAAGAGAGTACTTCAACGTTTTGGCATAGATGACAAGACTAAGCCAGTTAGTACTCCACTTGCTTCCCATTTTAAGCTAAGTACTACTATGTCGCCAATGGATGAAGTTGAACAAGAGTATATGTCAAAGGTACCATACGCAAATGTTGTTGGTAGCTTGATGTATGCAATGGTTTGCACAAGGCCTGACATTTCACAAGTTGTTGGAGTTATTAGCAGATATATGCACAATCCAGGGAAGGAGCATTGGCAAGCTGTGAAGTGGATTCTACGGTATATTCATAATACTGTAGATGTCGGGTTAGTTTTTGAGCAGGAAGACAATCAGTCTGTAGTTGGATATTGTGATATAGATTTTGCGGGTGATCTGGACAAACGAAGATTAACTACTGGTTATGTGTTTACTTTTGCAAAGGCACCAGTTAGTTGGAAGTCTACTTTGCAGTCAACAGTTGCTTTGTCTACAACAGAGGCAGAGTACATGGCTATTGCAGAGGCTATGAAGGAGGCAATTTGGCTTCAAGGATTGCTAAAGGAGCTTGGTGTTGAACAAAAAGGTATCACAATTTTTTGTGATAGTCAAAGTGCTATTCAATTAGCGAAGAACCAAGTTTATCATGCAAGGACGAAGCATATTGATATTCGGTATCATTTCGTACGAGAAATCATAGAAGAAGGAGGAGTCACTGTGAAGAAAATTCATACTACGGAGAATCCTGTTGATATGCTGACAAAGGTAGTGACTGCGGTCAAGTTTCAACATTGTTTGGATTTGATCAACATTGTTGAAAACTGAAGATTGAAGATGTAGACACAATCAAAATTTGTTATTGAGAGAAAATTGAAGATGTAGAATTTTGCCAAGGTGGAGATTTGTTAAGTTTGGCAGAAATGTTTGTCCCACATCAGTGGGAAAAGAAGAGTTGGGGGGATTTTCCCCCTATAAAAGAAGGCTTAATGTTTAGGATTTATACACACCTCTCATTTGCCTTCTCATCTGTTTAAGGCATTTGTATCTTCTCTCTTTAGTATTATTTCACTTGTATTTTTGGAGTGGAATAAAATATTAGTTGTGTCCGAGGAGTAGGCAAAATTAGCCGAACCTCGTAAATTCTGGTGTTCCCTTTATTGTTGCTTTATTGTCTTATTTATTATTTGGTGGTTGTCATAATTTTTGGTATAGTAGTTATGACTTATTCACACTATATACATTTGGCTTCCGCAACACTTGAAACTCTTCAATTGTGTCTTCAAGCCACCAACTTCTTTTCTTGGCTTTCTGAATCTTGTAACACTTCATCTAGAAAAAATAACCTTTGTGCCAACCTCAGAGTTTTGTGTTATTAAGGTCCCCCTTCTTGTCAGTTTGACCTTTAAGTACTGTCTTGACACTCAATACCTGAACATGGTTTCACCACAGTTGGAGTCCTTGGTTGTCCGTGGGAGTCACCATCTAGAGCTATATTGCTTTACAAACTGCAAAAATTTGAGTAAACTAGTACATTTAGGTAGGTTGGTCGATAATAAAAAATATGTTGAGAGATCAACTTTGGAAAAGCTTCTTAGGTTGCCTACATTTCAGATACTTCAATTGGATTTATTTTTCGTTGAGGTAAGAATTGATTGTTTTACTTGCATATTTTGTAGGGATATTATTCATGTGATTCTAATTATTGTATTTGCTCCAAAGATTTTGAGTGCAGACACGGTTCCTAACACGCTTCCTGTTGTGCTCCGCTGCGTGTGGTTTATATCATTAAGTATAGACTTTGGCAAATTGGATCACACTTCCTTCGCGCTTGCTCTAATTAGGGGTTCCTCTAATTTGAGCAAGCTTGAGATTTGGGTAAGAAGGGTACACATGGCTATGTGTATATATATATAAACATGAGAAGCTAAACTGACTTAGTATTTATTTGATATTTAGATCCGTGGTTCCAGCAATAATGCCGAAGGAGCTTTGAGTTATCTTGACATGGCAGCCTGCTTTGATCGACCCCTCAACAATCTTGAATATGTGACCATGCATTGGTTTAAAGGTTCAAAAACTGAACTGCTTTTAGTAAGGCTATTATTTGCTCGTGCTCCATCTTTGGTAAGGATGTCAATTAAGCCGAAGAGAGCCATTGGTGCGAGGGAAGAAAGAGATGTCGCCACAACAGAATTGATGCGTTTCCCAGAGCATCTCCCAAAGCAGAATTGCTCGTGCTTCATCTTTTCTTGATGTGTTTTGTTAAAGAAAGGAATAAATTGGCAATTTTGTTGAAATTTGTGGGGTTCCTTTAAGGCAGAGCTAAATGTGGATTAGATTTTTAATTTCTCATTAGAGGTGTCACTATCTGCAGATTTGTCCATTAGTCCCAATTAGGTGATCATTAATTACTGATAATGTTAATCGTTTTATCAACACCTTCCCAAATGTTGTTGTTTCATGTTTCATTAATCTGCCCTGGACCTAGAAAGTAACTTGAATGAGTGAAATATCTGACTTCTAATATGTATATAAGGAGTGTATATATTTGCAAACCTTATGAGATCTAAGCAGTTAGATATATAATAGGGAAATTTTCGTTCCTATACTATTATCAAATATGTTCATAGTATGAAAATTATCGGCCATATTAATAGTTTTTCCACAAAAAATAGACAATTCATTAAATAAGGAATCATTGTAGCTGTAGGCTTCCTTATTTAGTCACGCTAAAATTGGGGAAGTAAATATTCTTCCAGATATTTCATTAAACTAGTTTTAGTGTACGCGCGTGTATACTACGTCAATCAATAAAAGATATATACGAAAGAAGTTTTTTGAAAAATATAAGTTGACGTCTAAACAATACAATTTTTTATTTAAATGATGAAAAAAATGTTATCACATTGACACGATTGCTAAGTTTAATATCTTTTGAACATGATGACCAATTTAGTCAAATTAATTGTATAGATTAACATGGTGTATAAAAGTTTTTCTAGTTATCCTGTAAGGAATCGATAAACGACTTTCAGCTTAATCCTAATTATGAAGAAATAACTTGTATTGTAAATATATATGCTCCTAATTTGTCAAAATTTTAAAACAAATGGTGTAGGTAGAAAAAGGAAGTTGAACATACTTCACTTTTCCAAGTATTACGAAAGTGATTGGTAAAATTAGAAACGTGCTCTTTTTCTTCTTTTTCTTTTTTATTTTGGATTCTTATCTTAGACAAGAGGGTTTGCTCTGATGGTAAGCAACCCCCACTTCCAACCGACAGGTTGTGAGTTCGAGTCTCCCCAAGAGCAAGGTGAGAAGTTCTTGGAGGGAAGGATGTCGGGGGTCTATTTGGAAACAGTCTCTCTACCTTAGGGTAGGGGTAAGGTCTATTCTTATCTTAGCTATATCTTTGTTATTTATAGATCGTTCAACATGGTGATTGATTTTGTAATTTGTAACTTTAAGTGCATAAAAATCTTATTTGTCATCCACCATTTATCAAAATTATAGATAAATTAAGTGGACCTTTTTTCGTGTAGAAAGTTTGCCCGGATTTTTTTTGGTTAAAGTCTAAACCTCTTTTTTACCACCTTTATCAATCCTAGATGGAATCTACTAATAGGTGGCCTTGAAATTTTAAGAGTTCCTATAATTTTTTTTCAATATTATAGGAGAACAAAATGACAAAGTTATCGTTATCTGAAAGTTTCAATTATATTTATCGAAAATTAAAGATGTTAATTGTAGCCACAAGTTTACATGAGATGCTCATTGCTTAATTTGTTTTTTTTATTAGATATAAATGTTCGTCATATAAGAAAATAATTTATATAAGCCATTTTAATTGATGTTTTTAAAGTTTTATATAATATAATTTCCCAAATACTTCAAATAAGAAAATATTAAATATGCATAAAATTTGTTGATTTTAAAATCTTAAATATTAAATAAATATCTAAATGATAATTTTTTGTCTCGATTAGTATACGTAGGTTAGTTTCTTCTTGCAGCAACCACCTTATTCTTTTAATTATTAATTTCAAGCAAAGAGTAAAAGAAGATAACTAAAAGAAAACAATGTATAGATCAGCTTAGAAGATTCTAAACTATAAGGGTTGTTCGTTGTGGATTAATTAATATTTTGTAAATAATATAGTGATTACCATAAGTTACTTCAAGTAATCACCTCCTCTAAAATGATGATTGGTTATAAGCTCCCAACGCATATTATAAGTTAAATGGGAAATATAAATTTATGCAACTTTATATTTGATCAGGTACATATGACTAAAAGTATGATTTGTATATATGTAAGCAGAAGCGAAAATCTTGCTTAAATTGTTACTTGGCAAAAATTATTCAAAAAGAAAAAGAAGATTGAAATTCCTAAATATTTAGGAGTTTATAGGTCAAATAAGGAAAGGTTTTGATTGCAAAAAGTTTAGTTACAGCTTGTTTGGATGGTTGTTAGCCATTATATTGTATTGTATTGTTATCTTAAAATAACGTTTGTTTTGATTGTTTAGTTAAAATTTATTGTATTGTATTGTTAAATTCATTGTTCCAGAACAATAAAATGTTCCACTTTTTGAAACAACCGATTTAATGTGGTGGAATTGTTTTCTATTTTTCTTTTTAATTATGCCCTTATTTAATACTTCATAATTCTATTTTATTCTTTACTTTTTCTTTTAACTACAAATCTCCAATCTATAACCTACTTTGTCTTCCTCTCATTTTTTCCAAAACTGTTTCTGCCGTTCTTTGACAACCCCACGGTCAGAGGTAACAAGAATAGGTTCTGTCATTTTTTACCTAATTTGTCTTCGTTCGTTTCCACCGTCATTATTATTATTATTATTATTATTATTATTATTATTATTATTATTATTATTATTATCTAATAATATTATTATTAGATATTGTTATTTTTAATATTATTATTATTATCTAATTATGCATGGAGTGTACTTTTTATTGTTTTTAATATTATTTAATTATTCCATTGATTTTGTTAGAATTTGCATGAATTTAATTACTTAATCTATTTGTAAGACATTATTGGTGATAAATTAATAGAAATGAGTTTTCTTAAATTATCATAATTCTTGATAAACTTAATATTTAAAATAATTGAGGGTATTTTAGTAAACTTATCAGTTACACTACGTACGATACAGTCAAACCAAACAGAAAAGATGTTATTTAACAAGAGTAAACAGTACAATCTATCCAAATGTTGTCCATAAAACGATATAATACAGTACAATACATTATAAAACGATGGCTAACAATGATCCAAATAGAGTGTTAATTTTAAAATTCTAATATTAGAGAAATAATCAAATGACTATTTTGTCTAGTACGAAATCTATTTTAAGGATAAAAAAGTCGAACGATATTTCTCTAAGGGTCTTCATGCTTTTAATATAGAAATTAAAAGCACGTTGCGCGTGTACCCCAACTTAATGAGTATAATGTTTTTTAAAAACACACACTAATATTAATTTTTTTTTAATATTAAAATAAAAGTTAAAAAAATATAAAATTCTGAAAGATGCAACCTAATTAGCAACTCAATAAAAGAAGAAATCTTGCTCTTAGAGAATATATTCAAGTTAAGATTTATTCTAATTTTACAATATAAGTTATTAGGCTTTCTTTTACGTATCAATAAAAAAAAAAAACTCTCGAAAATTAAAAGAGGTTTTTCTGAATTTTTCCTTAGGGAGTTATATATTCTTGAGTTTATTGTAGAAGATACAGACATGAATAAATTGGCAGAAGACATTTTTTTCTCATGCAAAATGCAAAATTTTCGAGGAAATTGAGTTAAACATGAAGAAGTGATACCTCAATGGCTCAACGTTGTGATTGGCAAAATTTTCATAATTAAATTCAATTTAATATATTATGATATATGTACAAACAAATCAAAAGCGGTAACAAATAATCTTCATTATCTTTCCGTTCTCCCCAACTTTCAAAATAACTTTGCCACATCCTACAAGAAGAGGAAAAAAACAAACTCCAAATTAGTGACTTGGAAATTTTAGTCTCACCATCATTCTTTTGGGTGCCATCTAAAATTCAATAGCAAAAATACATGATGGTAACTAAAAAAAAAAGGAACCAATATCAATGTAAGAAAAAATAAATATCAAACAAAGCACAACGAATTAAATTACACAAAACAGGTAAAGGACAAAACAAAAAAATACTTTAAGCTATAAATTGACTCTGGCGATAAATAGGTTTCACATAAGCGAAAAGAAGAACGTAGATACAAATATTCTTTGAAGTACCATATTTGAGTCCCACCACCTGTTTATATATTTAAGATGAAGACTCTAGAATCACTTGGATGCTATTAATTCAGTATCTTCTTAGTATCCTTTTGAGAATCTTGGCACTAAAAAGTCAATCCTCAGTTAAAATTCTTTTCTATTATAGTACGCTTCTTACCAATATAGCCTACATATTTATGTTAAATTACTGAACAAAAATTGAAAGGCACTAAGTAACAAAAAGTTAGAATTAATAGTTAGTGTGTGAATTATTAATTAAAGGTACTAACCCAAGTGATATTTTACTTGGTTAATGAATTGAAGTTAAATAGGCCTTGATGCAATATATGGCAAGTAAATAAGTACGATATAAACTTAAATTTTAAATACAAGATATTTTTAGATATTAGGGCTTCTTACATAATTTAAATAAGGAAAAATTAAATAAGCATTTTTTTTTGTTGATTTTAAAGTTCTAAAAAATAAAAGGCAATATAATGACTATTTTGTCAAGTGTGTACTTTAGTTTTAAAGGGTAAAAAAGACGAACGACATTTCGCTAAGAGCCTTCTTGATTTTAATATAATATAGATAAGGAATCATTGTAGTTGTAGATGTCCTTATTTAGGCGCGCTAATATTGGGAATTCCTTAATTAATTGTCTGGTTTTAATGGATTCGATCTCATCTTTTTAAAATATTTAATTACTTAGAACTCAACTGAAAGAATTAAAAATATACAAGTTGTTCTAGGTTGTCAACACTTACGTCTAACGTAACAATATTGCAGATGCGTGTTAGTAAGAAAAAGGTGGATGATTTAGTACTGTTTTGGTGTGACGACCCGAAGGGTCATCACCGTAGTTCTTCCTTGTTCCGCGCTTTCGAGGCCTTGAAAGCCTCACTTTTAGTTGTCTCGATTGGCGTGCGTAGTTCGAGCGCGTAGCCGGAAAGTTTTTATGTTAGAATATGTGAATTATGTGAAACATTTGATGAATTTTGGTATTAATATGCATAATGTTGACATCGATCAACATTTTGGGTAAACGGATCCGGACCTGTGATTTGACGGTCCCGGAGGGTACGTAGAAAAATATGGGACTTGGGCGTGTGCCCGGAATCAAATTCTGAGGTCCCAAGCCTGAGAAATGAATTTTTGAAAGAAATTGTTTTTCTGAAATTTGATATGAAAATTTGAAATGAAAAGGAGTTAGAAAATATAGGTATCGGGCTCGTATTTTGGTTCCGACGCCCGGTACAAGTCTTAAATATGTGTTAAGCACTATCTGTAAAGTTTGGCTAAAAACGGACGTCATATGACGTGTTTCGGACTAAAAAAATGGAGAATTTGAGTTATGAAAGTTGAAGAAAAGAAAATCATGTGTTTGAGGCTTGATCCTATGTATATGATGTTATTTTGGCGATTTGATCGCACGAGTAAGTCTGTAAGATGTTTTTAAGGTTGTGTGCATGTTTGGTTTGGAGCCCCGAGGGCTCGGGTGAGTTTTGAATGGGGCCCGGGAGGTCTTGGACTTAAGAAAATGCAGGTTCAGGTGTTGCAGACACCAGCGCGGCCGCGGTCATTTCCGCGCGGTCCGCGCTGGAGACGCACGACCGTGATGCCTTTCTGTGCGGTCCGCGTGGCTGAGTCTGAGGGCTAGGGTTTCAGGTCAACCAGAGCGGCCGCACACCAAAACAGTGCGGTCCGCGCTAGAAGGGTTCAGAGAAGCCCCAGTTTTTCTCCCACTCGGCGCGGCCGCAACACATTTTTGTGCGGTCCGCGCCAGGTCCTCAGAAAGGTATACAAGTTCGGAAATCTCAGTCATTTTTCACTTTTCAAAAACCCAAAACCTAAGAGGCGATTTTCCAAACAACTTTTCTTCTCCAAAACGATTGGTAAGTGATTTCTAACTTAATTTCTTTATCCCTTAACATCTTTTAATATAATTTCAACTTCAAATCAAAGATTTTCATGGGGAAAATTGGGTGTTTTGGGTAGAACCTAGGTTTTCTACAAATTGAGAAGTTAGACCTCAATTTGGGGTCCGATTTAAAAACAAATCATATATATGGATTCATGGGGGAATGGGTAACCGGGTTTTGGTCCGAACCTCGAGTTTCGACCACGTGGGTCAAGGGGTATTTTTGACCTTTTTGGGAAAAACCTTGAAAAATCTATTTTCATGCATTGGGGATGATTCATTTAGTAATTATTAATATGATTAAGTAACTTATGACTAGATCCGAGCGGATTGGTGGTGGAATCAAGAGGTAAAGCTATACTAGAAGCGTGAGTTGAGTTTGGAGCATTCGAGGTAAGTGTTTGTTCTAACTTTGGCTTGAGGGATTAGGATTTGGATATTATTTGCTACGTGTTAACTGTGGAGTACGGTGTATAGGCATGGTGACGGTTATCTATACACCGGAGTCTAGCATGACCGTGAGTCGTAGTTGCTTTTAAATTCGAAAGATGTGAAACAATTGAGCTAATTACTTGCTAATATAATTATGAAGTGATAGTTGAGAAGCAGATGAGTTAAAGAAGGAAGTGTGGTATTTTTCCTTTGCCGGGACCTATTGTTGATTTGTTCTCCCTTGCCGGGATGTTTAATCTTGTTGTATATTCCCTTTACCCGATTGGTTGTGACTGATGATTGGGTGAGGAAGAGCGATTATGCACGAAGGGTCTTTCCGTGCCATGTTTTGATAATTATGCACGAAGGGTCTTTCCGTGCCATGTCTCTAATTATTTATGCACGAAGGGTCTTTCCGTGCCATGTCTCTAATTATTTGAGCACTAAGGGTCATTCCGTGCCTTGATGTGAGAGTTATGTGAGGAAAAGCACGAAGTGTGATGCCCGTGCACTATATTTGACAGTTTTGGTGAGAATTAAGAGTAAAAGCACGAAGGTTGGTGTCGTGCAGTTGTTGATTCACTTGCTCTCTTTTATAGATGCTAATTATTCAGTTTCCATCTCTCTGTTCGTTGGTCTTATATCTAAATTGTTACACCCCACAGCATGTCCCCTCTCTATTATCTGTTTAAATTCTGTATATCTTTCCATTGTTGCACATATATCTGTACAGGTTATTTGAGGTAGGTCCGGTCTAGCCTCGTCACTACCTCGCCGGGGTTAGGCCAGACACTTACCAGCACATGGGGTCGGTTGTGCTGATGCTACACTTCTGTGCCCTTTTTGTGCACAGATTCGGGAGTAGCTTACGGACCGCAGTAGCAGTAGATTAGGAGCGTGCCTTCAGTCCAGAGACTCCTAGGTAGTTCGCTGGCGCGTGTGGGCCCTGAGTCTCATCTATTTTATTTCTGTTGTTTTCATTGTATCGAAGTAGACTCCTTATGTATTTTCTTTCAAACTCTTATTTGTAGTATCTTATAGTAGTCCGTGAGTATTGCGACACTAAATCTTGGGTAGAGGATGATGTTAATTTTTCCGCATTTTCGTTTATTTAATATTAAATTAAGGCTTCCGCTTGAATTTATTATTTTTATTATTATCTTGTTGAAAATTAGTTGAAAAGGTATGTTAAGGTTGGCTTGCCTAGCTCCGACAGTAGGCGCCATCACGACTCCCGACAGTGGGGAATTCGGGTCGTGACAAGTTGGTATCAGAGCCCTAGGTTACTTAGGTCTCACAACTCACGGACAAGCTCAGTAGAGTCTGAGGGATCGGTACGGAGACGTCTGTATTTATCCCGCAGAGGCTACCGAGTTAGGAAAACTTCACCTTGTTCATTCTTGTCGTGCGATTCTGTTTCTCAAGTACTGATTGTCTTTCCACTCTGTTCTTTCGCCGATGGCGAGGACACGTGCTTCCTCTTCTACCGCGCAACAGTCTGAGCCCCCAGCAGCAGCCCCTATTAGGGGCAGAGGGCGAGGCCGAGGCCGTGCCAGAGGGCGAGGCCGAGGCTGTGCCAGAGGCCGAGGCCGGGGCAGGGCTCAGCCCCGAGCAGCATTTCCAGCGACAGAGCCTCAGGTCGATTTTGAGGAGGAGGTTCCGGCCCCAGCTGTTCCAGTGGGCCCAGCTTAGGTCCTAGAGGGTTTCATAGCCACTCCAGTGCTTCAGGACGCTTTGGTCCAACTGGTAGGCTTTATGGAGGGCATTTCTAGAGCGGGTTTGCTTCCCGTAGCTCCAGCCACATCTCAGGCTGGGGGAGGAGTTCAGACTCCCGATACTCGTACTCCAGAGCCGGTAGCTCCTCAGGCTCAGGTTCCAGCAGTTCAGCCAGCTGTGGCAGCCCAGCCAGGTATTGCGGCTCAGTCCAGTGATGGTGCGGCTATGTCCGCAGATGCTTTGTGGAGGCTTGATCGTTTCACCAAGCTCTTCACTACTACATATAGTGGCACTCCCTCAAAGGATGCTCAGGATTTCATATTCAGCTGTCATGAGGTTCTACGGACTATGGGCATTGTAGAGACCAATGGGGTCGATTTCGCCACTTTTTGCCTGGCAGGATCCGCCAAGACTTGGTGGAGGGATTTCTGTTTAGCCAGGCCAGCAGGGTCGCCATCATTGACCTGGGATCAGTTTTCAGAGTTATTTCTGGGGAAGTTCCTTCCAGTTACTCAGCGAGATGCTCTTCGCAGGTAGTTTGAGCGTCTCCAGCAGGGTCCTATGACGGTCACCCAGTATGAGACCCGGTTCATTGATCTCGCTCGTCATGCCATTGTGATACTCCCCACCGAGAGAGAGAGGGTGCGGAGGTTTGTTGATGGGTTGGCCCAGCCGATCCGTGTTCAGATGGCCATGAGTGCCGGTGGTGAGATTTCATTTCAGGAGGCGACAGATGGTGCCCGCCGGATAGAGATGGCACTTGCTCAGGGAGGTGGTCATGGGTCTGATAAGAGGCCCCGTTATTCCGGTAGATTTAGTGGTACCTCGTCTGGATGTAGGGATTCATATGACAGAGGCCACTCTTAGAGGCCCTTCCAGTCGGCACTTCAGGTTTCTCATGGTACTCCAGGCGGTGGTGGTCCTCAGCAGTATTATTCGGGTCAGCAGACCTTCAGCGCACCACCAGCCCCCATCAGTGCACCGCCACTTCAGAGCTTTAGGGGAGGACATACAGGTCGACAGGGCCAGCAGCCCCAGCAGCCGAGGGCATGTTATGGTTGTGGTGACCCGAGTCACATTGTCAGGTTTTGCCCCCGAGCCTCGCGTAGTTCTCAGCAGCAGGGTCCTCGCCTTACGATTCAGGCATTAGGTGATCCACAGGCCGCCCAGCCAACTAGAGGCGGGGGTAGGGATCATAGGGGTGGAGGGAGAGACCGTAGCGGTGGAGCTCGGACCGCCAGAGGCAGGGGTCATCCAGCAGCCGATCTCCCCAGAGACACAGTTTAGGGAGGTGGGGGTCAGCCCCATTGTTATGCTTTGCCGGCCAGGCCAGAGGTCGAGTCATTAGATATTATGATTACAGGTACTATTCTGGTCTGTGGTAGGGATGCTTCTGTGTTATTTGACCCAGGATCTACGTATTCTTATGTGTCGTCCTATTTTGTACCCTATTTGATCATGCCTAGTGAGGCTTTGGGTATTCTTGTATATGTGTCCACACCGGTTGGTAAATCTATAGTGGTCGACCGAGTGCATCGTTCATGTGTGGTGGTATTTGACGGTCTTAAGACCGGTGTCGACTTATTGCTTTTAGATATGGTGGACTTTGATGCTATATTGGGGATGGATTGGTTGTCCCCGTATCATGCTATTCTGGATTTTCACGCCAAGACCGTGACCTTGGCCTTGCCAGATTTGCCCCAACTTGAGTGGAGAGGGACCCCAGGCCATGCCACCCGCAGTGTTATTTCGTATGTCAAGGCTCGACGTATGGTCGAGAAGGGGTGTCTAGCATATCTAGCGTATGTTCGCGACTCTAGCGCAGAGGTTCCATCAATTGACTCTGTTCCTATTGTTCGGGAGTTCCCCGAGGTTTTCCCTTCAGACCTGCCGGGTATGCCGCCCGACAGGGATATTGATTTCTGTATTGATCTGGCTTCGGGCACTTAGCCTATTTCCATTCCGCCATATCGCATGGCCCCGCCAGAGTTGAAAGAGTTGAAAGAGCAGCTTCAGGACTTGCTTGATAAGGGTTTCATTAGACCCAGTGTATCACCTTGGGGTGCACCAGTGTTGTTCGTGAAGAAAAAGGATGGGTCGATGAGGATGTGCATTGATTACCGGCAGTTGAACAAGGTGATGATAAAGAACAAGTATCTACTGCCACGGATTGACGATTTGTTCGACCAGCTTCAAGGTGTAAGGGTGTTTTCAAAGATAGATTTGAGATCTGGCTACCACCAGTTGAGGATTAGGGCGTCTGATGTCCCTAAGACAGCATTTCGCACTCGGTATGGGCACTATGAGTTTTTGGTCATGTCATTCGGATTGACTAATGCCCCAGCAGCGTTCATGGAGTTGATGAACCGAGTGTTCAGACCTTATTTGGACTTGTTCGTGATAGTCTTCATTGACGATATTCTTATATACTCCCGCAGTCAGGAGGAGCATGAGCAGCACCTCAGAGTGGTCCTTCAGACCCTAAAGGATAGTCAGTTGTATGCTAAGTTCTCAAAGTGCGAGTTTTGGTTGAGTTCGGTCACATTCCTGGGTCATGTCGTATCAGCAGCAGGTATTCAGGCAGACCCAAAGAAGATAGAGGCAGTCAAGAACTGGCCTCGACCAGCTTCAGCTACGGATATTCGGAGTTTCCTGGGGTTGGCAGGTTACTACCATCGGTTCGTGGAGGGGTTTTCATCCATTGCAGCCCCTATGACCAAATTGACCCAGAAGGGTGTCCAGTTCAGGTGGTCGGACGAGTGTGAGGCGAGCTTTCAGAAGCTCAAGACGGCTCTGACTACGGCACCAGTATTGGTTTTGCCCACAGGTTCAGGGCCATATACGGTCTATTGTGATGCGTCTCGTATTGGGCTTGGTGCAGTGTTGATGCAGGAAGGCAAAGTCATTGCCTATGCTTCGAGGCAGTTGAAGATCCACGAGAAGAATTATCCGGTTCATGATCTCGAGTTGGCAGCCATTGTTCATGCCTTGAAGATCTGGAGGCATTACTTATATGGCGTGACGTGTGAGGTTTACACTGATCATAAGAGTCTTCAGTATCTGTTCAAGCAGAAAGAGTTGAATTTGAGGCAGAGGAGGAGGTTAGGGTTGCTGAAGGATTATGATGTTACTATATTATACCACCCGGGGAAGGCCAATATGGTGGTCGATGCATTGAGCAGGAAGTCCGCCAGCATGGGTAGTCTTGCTTATATTCCAGTCAGCCAGAGATCGCTTGCTTTGGATGTTCAGGCCTTGGCCAATCGTCTTGTGAGGTTGGATATTTCTGAGCCAAGCAAAGTGTTAGCTTGCACGGTTGCTCGTTCCTCACTATTAGAGCGTATCCGCGAGCGGCAGTTTAAGGATCCCCATTTGTGTGTCTTGAGAGACACGATGCAACGTGGAGGTGCCAAGAAAGTAACCTTAGATGATGATGGTGTATTGAGATTGCAGGGGCGAGTTTGTGTGCCCAATGTTGATGGGATTCGAGAGTTGATCTTAGCGGAGGCCCACAGTTCTCGGTATTCTATTCACCCGGGCACCGTGAAGATGTATCAGGATTTGAGGCAGCACTATTGGTGGCGTAAGATGAAGAAAGACATCGTTGCGCACATGGCTCGATGTTTGAATTGCCAGCAGGTTAAGTACGAGCATCAAAGACCTAGTGGTCTATCTCAGAGGATTGCACTTCCCGAGTGGAAGTGAGAGCGGATTACGATGGATTTCGTTACTGGACTTCCGATGACTCGGAAAAAGTTTGATGCAGTTTGGGTCATTGATGATAGGCTGACCAAGTCAGTGCATTTTGTTCCTGTTGCAGCCACCTATTCGTCCGAAAGGTTAGCCGAGATTTATATCAGGGAGATTGTTCACCTTCATGGGGTGCCGCTATCTATCATTTCAGATCGAGGTACGTAGTTTACCTCGCATTTCTGGAGAGCGGTTCAGCGAGAGTTGGGCACCTAGTATGTTGAGTACAACATTCCATCCCCAGACGGACGGTCAGTCCGAGAGGACTATTCAGGTTCTTGAGGACATGCTCCGAGCCTGTGTCATTGATTTTGGAGGCTCGTGGGACCAGTTTTTGCCTTTAGCAGAGTTTGCCTACAACAACAGCTACCAGTCCAGCATTCAGATGGCTCCGTACGAGGCGTTGTATGGTAGGCGATGCCGGTCTCCAGTTGGATGGTTTGAGTCGGGAGAGGCTCGATTATTGGGTACGGATCTGGTTCAGGAAGCCTTGGACAAGGTCAAGATTATTCAGGATAGACTTCGTACAGCTCAGTCCAGACAGAAGAGTTACGCAGACCGCAAGTTCAGAGATGTTGCCTTCATGGTTAGTGAGCGGGTATTGCTCCGTGTATCGCCTATGAAGGGCGTGATGAGATTTGGGAAGAAGGGCAAGCTCAGCCCTAGGTTCATCAGTCCATTTGAGATTCTTGATCGTGTGGGAGAGGTGGCTTATGGACTTGCCTTGCCACCTAGCTTGTCAGTTGTGCATCCCGTGTTTCATGTGTCTATGCTCCGGAAGTATCGCGGAGATCCATCGCACGTGTTAGATTTCAGCACTGTCCAATTGGACAAGGATCTGTCATATGAGGAGGAGCCGGTGGCTATTCTAGACCGGCAGGTTCGACAGTTGAGGTCGAAGAGTTTTCCTTTGGTGCGTGTTCAGTGCAGAGGTCAGCCTCCTGAGGCATCGACTTGGGAGTCCGAGTCCGATATGCGGAGCCGTTATCCTCATTTATTTCCCAACTCAGGTACTTCTTTCTTTTGTCCGTTCGAGGACGAACGGTTGTTTTAGAGGTGGAGAATGTGATGACCCGAAGGGTCATCACCGTAGTTCTTCCTTGTTCCGCGCTTTCGAGGCCTTGAAAGCCTCGCTTTTAGTTGCCCCGATTGGCGTGCATAGTTCGGGCGCATAGCCGGAAAGTTTTTATGTTAGAATATGTGAATTATGTGAAACATTTGATAAATTTTGGTATTAATATGCATAATGTTGACATCGGTCAACATTTTGGGTAAACGGATCCGGACCTGTGATTCGACGGTCCCGGAGGGTCCGTAGAAAAATATAGGACTTGGGCGTGTGCCCGGAATCAAATTCTGAGGTCCCAAGCCCGAGAAATGAATTTTTTGAATGAAATTGTTTTTCTGAAATTTGATATGAAAATTTGAAATGAAAAGGAGTTAGAAAATATAGGTATCGGGCTCGTATTTTGGTTCCGACGCCCGGTACAAGTCTTAAATATGTATTAAGCACTATCTGTAAAGTTTGGCTAAAAACGGACGTCATATGACGTGTTTCGGACTAAAAAAATGGAGAATTTGAGTTATGAAAGTTGAAGAAAAGAAAATCATGTGTTTGAGGCTTGATCCTATGTATATGATGTTATTTTGGCGATTTGATCGCATGAGTAAGTTTGTAAGATGTTTTTAAGGTTGTGTGCATGTTTGGTTTGGAGCCCCGAGGGCTCGGGTGAGTTTTGAATGGGGCCCGGGAGGTCTTGGACTTAAGAAAATGCAGGTTCAGGTGTTGCAGACACCAGCGCGGCCGCGGTCATTTCCGCGCGGTCCGCGCTGGAGACGCGCGGCTGCGATGCCTTTCTATGCGGTCCGCGTGGCTGAGTCTGAGGGCTAGGGTTTCAGGTCAACCAGCGCGACCGCGCACCAAAACAGTACAGTCCATGCTGGAAGGGTTCAGAGAAGCCCCAATTTTTCTCCCACTCGGCGCGGCCACAACATATTTTTGTGCGGTCCGCGCCAGGTCCTCAGAAAGGTATACAAGTTCGGAAATCTCAGTCATTTTTCACTTTTCAAAAACCCAAAACCTAAGAGGCGATTTTCCAAACAACTTTTCTTCTCCAAAACGATTGGTAAGTGATTTCTAACTTAATTTCTTTATCCCTTAACATCTTTTAATATAATTTCAACTTCAAATCAAAGATTTTCATGGGGAAAATTGGGTGTTTTGGGTAGAACCTAGGTTTTCTACAAATTGAGAAGTTGGACCTCAATTTGGGGTCCGATTTAAAAACGAATCATATATTTGGATTCATGGGGGAATGGGTAATCGGGTTTTGGTCCGAACCTCGAGTTTCGACCACATGGGTCAAGGGGTATTTTTGATCTTTTTGAATAAAACCTTGAAAAATCTATTTTCATGCATTGGGGATGATTCATTTAGTAATTATTAATGTGATTAAGTAACTTATGACTAGATCCGAGCGGATTGGTGGTGGAATCAAGAGGTAAAGCTATACTAGAAGCGTGAGTTGAGTTTGGAGCATTCGAGGTAAGTGTTTGTTCTAACTTTGGCTTGAGGGATTAGGATTTGGATATTATTTGCTACGTGTTAACTGTGGAGTACGGTGTATAGGCATGGTGACGGTTATCTATACACCGGAGTCTAGCATGACCGTGAGTCGTAGTTGCTTTTAAATTCGAAAGATGTGAAACAGTTGAGCTAATTACTTGCTAATATAATTATGAAGTGATAGTTGAGAAGCAGATGAGTTAAAGAAGGAAGTGTGGTATTTTTCCTTTGCCGGGACCTATTGTTGATTTGTTCTCCCTTGCCGGGATGTTTAATCTTGTTGTATATTCCCTTTCCCCGATTGGTTGTGACTGATGATTTGGCGAGGAAGAGCGATTATGCACGAAGGGTCTTTCCGTTCCATGTTTTGATAATTATGCACGAAGGGTCTTTCCGTGCCATGTCTCTAATTATTTATGCACGAAGGGTCTTTCCGTGCCATGTCTCTAATTATTTGAGCACGAAGGGTCATTTCGTGCCTTGATGTGAGAGTTATGTGAGGAAAAGCACGAAGGGTGATGCCCGTGCACTATATTTGACAATTTTGGTGAGAATTAAGAGTAAAAGCACGAAGGTTGGTGCCGTGCAGTTGTTGATTCACTTGCTCTCTTTTATAGATGCTAATTATTCAGTTTCCATCTCTCTGTTCGTTGGTCTTATATCTAAATTTTTACACCCCACAGCATGTCCCCTCCCTATTATCTGTTTAAATTCTGTATATCTTTCCGTTGTTGCACATATATCTGTACAAGTTATTTGAGGTAGGTCCGGTCTAGCCTCGTCACTACCTCGCCGGGGTTAGGCCAGGCACTTGCCAATACATGGGGTCGGTTGTGCCGATGCTACACTTCTGTGCCCTTTTTGTGCACAGATTCGGGAGTAGCTTACGGACCGCAGTAGCAGTAGATTGGGAGCGTGCCTTCAGTCCAGAGACTCCTAGGTAGTTCGCTGGCATATGTGGGCCCTGAGTCTCATCTATTTTATTTCTGTTTGTTTTCATTGTATCGAAGCAGACTCCTTATGTATTTTCTTTCAAACTCTTATTTGTAGTATCTTATAGTAGTCCGTGAGTATTGTGACACTAAATCTTGGGTAGAGGATGATGTTAATTTTTCCGCATTTTCGTTCATTTAATATTAAATTAAGGCTTCCGCTTGAATTTATTGTTTTTATTATTATCTTGTTGAAAATTAGTTGAAAAGGTATGTTAAGGTTGGCTTGCCTAGCTCCGACAGTAGGCGCCATCACGACTCCCGACGGTGGGGAATTCGGGTCGTGACACCTAAGGTATGTATCTAAAATGTGAAACATACATTTCAGGGGAAGCATGTCGAGTCCAAATATGTACCCAGTTTGTAGATATTTTGTAGATAAATTGTAGATTATTTGTATTCTGATTATAGATGCTTTATTTTCTGTTTTCCCAAATAAAAAATAACTAAAACTTCTACAAATCTTCTGAAAAAAGCAATTAATGTCAAAAATCCCAATTATGCTACAATTGAATGAGAATTGGGATATTAAAATTCAATGTACCTAGTGTCACACCTCCTTTTTCCAACACCCCGGAAGAGAGTATAAGGGAGTTTTTTTCAACTTAAAGTGACAATCGAAACGGGATTATTTTATTAAAAATTCAGAGTTGCCACTTGGGATAATTTATGGTGTCCCAAGTCACCGGTTTTAAATCCCGAATTGAGGAAATATTGACTCTGTATTACAGTCTGCGAACACAGAAATCCGGGTAAGGAATTCTGTTAACCCAGGAGAAGGTGTTAGGCATTCCCATGTTCCGTGGTTCTAGCACGGTCGCTCAACTGTTACAATTGACCTATTATCTGATTTTAGTACATGTTTTAGCCTATGGTTCGATTTTAACTTTATAGCTGCTTTTATTTATTTTTAGAAAGATTGCAACGTCATTTAAAATATGTCTTGAACCACGTCACATAAATGCACCCGTAGTCCGCAACACATTTTATATAACATTGTTGATATTTGGATTTGGGTCACATAAATGTGCACCCGAGTTTAGGAAGGTAAATTATTAAAATAACGCGCCTAAAGCAACTACGCGTTTGCAACTTTGCGAGGGCCACAAAAAATTCGCTAAATGGCACGCCTCGATTTCTAAGGATAAAAATATTAATTAAATGAGGGGCATGGGTTTTGAGATTTTATTCGACATGGCACACCTCAATCGCCATTGAAAATGATGAAAAAGTGCAAGCTCTCTTCTTTTTTTTTTTGATTTTTCATGTTTGTTTTTTCCTTAACCAAATGTGACAGAAAACATAATCGGGCCCTACTTGCTTTATTTTCACACTTCTCCCTCTTTTTTTTCTTTTTTCTTCTTTTTTTTTTCATTTGCCATCAACTATCATTGGTCCGCCAAATGACCATTTTACCCTTGAAAATTGCAACATGTAGCACATAAGATGCATCAAGATGGTCTTTTATTTTTGGGCACACCTATTCTAGACAGACCCAATCCCTGCGTTGAGTCTCCAAAGTCAAATGCACATGATGCAGATAAGCATTCCTACTAGGGATCCGACAAGAGGCTGAGTTATTCTAGGTTTAAAACCTGAGTGTATTGTTCTAGACCTGGCTTACCCGAGCGGACAACTCGAGCCGGGGGGGGGGGGCTGCGTACCGGTAACCAAAAGATCATCCGGCTTTGCAACTTGTTCGAACCTCGTTCTATTTGGGATATGACACTAACAGAAAAAAGTCACGCCAACGTGCACTCTTCAGGAGAGAGAAGAGAGGGGTTTCGTAGCAGTTTATATATACAGTTAATATAATATCAAAGCGGTAAAAAGCAACATCTAGCACATTAGGCCCAAACATGTAAATAAAACCAGATAATAAATAAAGCCAAATATAACAATTATTCTAAGCTCGAATTCTTGAACCCTGAACCAGAAGTTCTGGGTTCTAGTCCCCAGCAGAGTCGTCAGAGCTGTCACACGTCCTTTTTCCTACACCCCCGGAAGGGTATAAGAGAGTTTGTCCAATTAAAGTGACAATCGAAACAGGATTATTTATTTATTAAATTCAGAGTCGCCACTTGGGATAATTTATGGTGTCCCAAGTCACCGGTTAAAATCCTGAATCGAGGAAAAGATTGACTCTGTTCTACAGTCCACGAACACAAAAATCCGGGTAAGGAATTCTGTTAACCCTGGAGAAGGTGTTAGGCATTCCCGAGTTCCGTGGTTCTAGCACGGTCGCTCAACTGTTATTATGGCCTAATTATCTGATTTTAAAATACTTTTAAACCTATGTGCATTTTAACTTTGAACCGCTTTTAATTATTTTAAGGAAGATTTCAACGTCACCTAAAACACGTCTTTGAACCACGCCACATGAAATGCACCCGCAGTCCGAGACATATTTTATTTAACGTTGTTAAGATTTGAATTTGGGTCACATAAATTCACACCCGAGTTTAGGAAGATAACTTTTAAAATAGCGCGCCTAAAGCAACTACGCATTTTCAAGTTTGCGAGGGCCATAGAAAATTCAACTAAATGGCACACCTCGATTTCTAAAGAGTTCACATTAATTATCTAAGGGCCATGAGTTATGAATTTATTCGTGAATGGCACACCTCAATTTATTTTAAAAGATTGTACTCAACTTAAAGCAAACTATGGATGTTCATATTATTTCCTAAATTACTTTCAAGTTATTGTAGAGGCTCGATGTTATGGACGTTTTTCTGTGAGTTTGAGCAAATGGTTTTAATTGTCTAGCTCTTTTTACGAGTGATCAAATGCAGTTCCTTACCTTGTACCCTAGAATCAGTGGCTGGCTATATTTTTATAGATGGAACCCATGTGAATTCGCCAAGGAAATGATTCATTAATAACTAATTACGCGTTGAAGGAAAGTTTGTGATTATTTCAAACTTGGATATGTTTTTGTCATTAAAAGTTTGCATCAAACAAAAGAATGTAACATGGAAAAATGCAGACCTACAGTTATCCATAATATACCAAAGCTAACCAAATCTGTTGCTGAACTACAAATGACTATCGCTCAATCAAACGGGGTTGGGAAAACGTACTCTAAGGTCATTCTCAAAAGATATTATATGACACATTAACAAATAAATCAGCTCTCAATTATCAATTGATAAACATGAATTTTTCTTCTAAATCTAACACCTACTGCGCACCAGAAATCAACAATTTAAGCAATAAACCAAGCAAATCTCAACAATAGAATGGAACAAAAATTAGTAAGGGAATTATTCTAATCTCACAAATCACATAAAGACAAAATCATATATCCATGAATTTAGTGTTCAACTAAAGATACATCGGAAGAAAAGAACCTCAATGGTGGCTGCTGAGAAAAATATTGAACAAAAAATGAAGACTGTCGAACCGAACCTCGGAGCGGAGACCTCAAACGACAATTTTGACGAACATTGCCGGTTTTGAAAGCTCGTCGGATTATGATCACAAAGTTGATCACTTGAACCGGTCTTCAGCTATTGAGGAATTATGATAAAAAGTTTTCATGTTCACGACAACTTTTCTGCCTAATCTCTCATGTATTTAGTTGGATTGTTTATCTAAATTCTATCAGGAGATGGTCTTTATGTGGAAGATGTGCGGCGGCTATGAGCTCTTAGGGATCTGATGGTTTTTTAGGTGTTATTTTTCTTCCTCTAGCTGATAGGCGTTACCCCTATTATAGAGGTCTAGGTCTAAATGTGTATTTTTGTGCTAATTGCTCTTAAGTCCTTAGGGTCTTTTTATTTATTTTTGTTCCAAAAAAGAGTCTAAAAGGGTCCCTAGGGCTAGCTTAATGGGTATTGGAATTAGACATAATGGGCTAATCTGAATTGGGTCAAAAATTGAGCTCTAAAACTCCTAAAATTGTGGTTTAACAACTTAATTAACTCCATTTAATAAAAGATAAAAATACTACACAATGCAAAAATTAATTTTAATTAATTAAACTAAACTATGAAATTATATATATATTTTGTATTTTTCAAGATTATATAAAGATAAAAATAGAGTACTATTTTTGTATTTTTATTTTTTAAAATATTTAAGAAAGATACATAAACTAAAATATTTTTTTTTGTAATTTTCATTTTTCTTGTAATAAAATAAAGTAAAAGAGTCAAAATAGTGGAAATAATGATATTAGGCCTAGATTAAATATTTACATGCTAAAATATGAAATATTTTGGGGAGGGACAAAAATCACATGTCTACAGCAGTTGGTTATGGATTTTGCACATTTCTTCCGTCGTGGTGGTATTGTAAGAGTAAGAATAAGATCTATGTATGTCATGAGGTGCAATGGGGGCATCAGATCGTGGAATTTCGACTAAGTTGATCAGAAAATGTTATTGTGGTCCGGTGAGTAAAGTGATGCAAGGTGTAAATTCAGCAAAGTTGTGCAGTCATGTTTGGCTACAGTGTATAGTGATTGATATGGAGATCGTATATTGGAAACAGGTCTGACATAGAATTCCGGATGTTGGAATTGGGCTCTAAGGCTTATTTGCTTGAATAAAAGGGAATATCTTCAGAATTGATCGAATTGGTGTGCTCAATTGAGTTGTGGTAGCACGGAAAGGTGCATGAGATGTTAAACAGTGATTTCAGACTACTTCAGTGTAGTTCTCAGCACGTTCGAGGACGAACATATGTTTAAGTGGGAGAGAATGTAACGACCCAACCGGTCGTTTTGAGCTCTAGCGTGTCGTTCAGTAGTCTAAGGCCACGGGCAGCTTCATTTCAGGTATTATGACTTGTATGAATGGTCGGAATTGAATTTCGGGAGGTTCAGAGTTGATTTGGAAAGAGAATTCTCATTTCGGAAGCTTAAAGTTGAAGGAATTAACTAGGATTCGAATTTTGAGTAAACTACCTCAGAATCGGGATCTAAAGGTTTCAGCAGGTTCGTATGATAATTTTGGATTTGGGCGTATGCCCGGATTGGGTTTTGGATGACCCGAGAGCATTTTGGCGCCTATTATGGAAGTTAGCATTTTGGAAGAAATTTCATAAGCTTGGCTTGAAGTGCATTTCAGTGTTATTGATGTCCATTTGGGATTCTGAGTCTGGAAGTAGCTCCGTATGGTGATTATGGAGTTGGGAGCGCGATCGGAAGTGAATTCGGAGGTCCGTAGGTCATTTTGAAGTCATTTGGCTGAAGATAGAAATTTGAAGGGTTTCGAGAAGTCTGACCGGAAGTGGACTTTTTGATATCGGGGTAGGAATCCGATTGCGAAAGTTGGAGTAGGTCCATAATGTCGAATATGACTTGTGTGCTAAATTTGAGGTCAATCGGACGTGATTTGATAGGTTTCGGCATCAGAAGTAGAAGTTTGAAGTTCTAAAGTTCTTAAAGCTTCAATTAGAGGTTGATTCATGGTTTTAGCGTTGTTTGATGTAATTTTAGGCCTCTAGCAAGTCCGTAATGTGTTTTGGGACTGGTTGGTATGATTGGTTGGGGTCCCGGGGGTCTCGGGTGGATTCCGGATGGTTAACGGATCAGAAATGGAATTCTTGTAAGGGCTGAACTTGCAGGTGCGGATTTTGGTCAGGAGCAAAGGGACTGCAGATGCGGTTAGGGTGCCGCAGAAGCGGGACCGCACCTACGGAAGAAGGAGCGCAAAAGCAGGGAAGAGGAGCTTGGAGGAAACCGCAGATGCGGTAGAGTGGCTCGCACTTGCGGAACCGCAGAAGCGGTCGAGTGACCGCAGGTGAGGAAAGTACTGGAGGCAGTGTGTTCTTTTAAAACAGGGTCTTGACTCATTTTCACTTCATTTCTTCCATGGGAGTCGATTTTGGAGCAACTTAGGAGTGCCACTTTCACCACCAAGCATGAGGTAAGTGATTTCTACTAGTTTTGAGTAAATACAAGATTTGTATATGGATTTAGGCATGGAAATTTGCAGAAGACTTGGGGTTTGAGGGAAAACCTAGAAAATTAGTATTCTTGGAATTTGACCATGGTTTTTGGTATAGAATTAAGAGAAAATCATATATTTGAGTTCGTGTGTTCATGGGTAAAGTTTTCTTCAAAAATTTTGGAAATCCGGGCACGTTGGCCCGAGGGTGTTTTCATCAACTTTACGATCGAGGTTAGGAATTTGTTATAAATTGGGTTGAAATGAATAATTGAGCATATATTAATGGACCGATATCATTATTGGCTAGCTTTGGAGTTTTGTTCATCGGTTCAAGTCTTCGGATGAACGTGGAATGCCGGTTATGGATCTTCGGATTGAGGTGAGTCTCCTTTCTAACCTTGTTAGAGAGAATTGTCCCCATAGGTGAGTTAATTGGTTATGTGCTCCTATTTGTGGGGGCTACGTACGCACGAGGTGACGAGAGTCCGTGCATAGCTACTATTATGTTATTGTCCGGGTAGTCTAGGACCCAAAAACATGCTATACTTGGATTAATCGTAAACTTATTGACAGCTTGAATTGCTTAAATCACATTGAATTAGTAAATGAATTTCTAAAAAGAATAAACTTCATTTTCTTAACTTGTTAAAAGGGGATTGGCTTTATTTGGATAAATGTTCCCCGATAAATCCTTAATTGGCTGTTTGAGCATGTATTTCTATGTGTACCTGCGTCGCACGTATGATTCGCGAGCAGGGTAGTTGTTTACTTTATGTTGACCGCATCGCAGGATAGTTCGCGAGCAGGGTAATAGATGCATCTATGGTTCGAGCCGTTCGACCCTCGGTAGTGCACAATTTATATTTCTGTTGGATCGGGTCGTACGACCTCGACATGATATGCGCATGCTTATATTGCTTGCCTGAGAATTTTAAATGTTGATAGCGCCTTTCTGGCCCGATATAAGCTGATGAAGATAATGAAAAGTAAATCTTGAAGATTTTTTATTATTTGTTAAAGATGTTTAGTTGTTTTCCGACTTTGTGAGTTAGTACTGCTATATAAATCCATGATTTCCTCACATTGTTATTATATATTCATTTGACCTCTATCAGGTGTTGAAGTTGACCCCTCGTCTCTACTTCTTCGAGATTAGACGGGATACTTGCTGAGTACACGTTGTTTTCGTACTCATACTACACTTGTTGTGCATTTTTGTTGCACAAGTTTACGTGTGGCTAGTGACTTAGTGGCACAGTGACATGGTTGACACGGAGACTAGTTGAGCTGTATTTCGTCGAGGCGACCCGCAGCTAGTATAGTCTTTCTCAGGATCCTATGTATTTTCTGTCCAATTGTATTTCGGACAGTTGTTGTACTTTATTCAATTTTTCTTAGAAATTGCTCATGTACTTGTGACACCGGGTTCTGGGATGTGTTTGATTTTCTTCAGAAATTTTAAAGGATTACTAAATGTTTCTTGATTTATTCGGAGGAATTTACTATATATTGTTTTAAACGGATAAAAGAAGTGTTTTCGGAAATATTTAAACGAGAATTTAATTTAGTATTTGGTTGGCTTGCCTGACAGCGCTGTCCGACGCTACCACAGCCCTTAGTGGATTTTGGGTCGTGACAACATGGTATCTGAACATTAGGTTCCCATAGGTCTCACGAGTCATGAACAAGTCTAATAGAGTCTCGCTGATCAGTACGGAGACGTCTGTACTTATCCTCGGGAGGCTGCAGGACTGTTAGAAGTACTTCCCTTCTTGATTCCTCATCGTGCGATTTGATTCCTTGAGGCTTATGCCCTTGTTTCCTTCCTACTCAATCTTATGTGACGCGAACCGCTTGTTATAAATCGAGAATTGAAGAATATTAATGGTACTGCAGATGTGGTACGGGATGTTTCTCCCGGTATAGTTGGTCGGGCTATTATCGTCGCCTTGTGGAAGGATATTCTATTGTTTCAGCTTAGTAGCGGTACTTCTGAGAGCTATGAGGCTAGGCACAAGTTGCCATGATGCTTATGATCGATTGTTCTACAGTATTGATATGATGGTAGGATGTTTGCCTACATGTCGGGGCAGTGGATGACTTGAAGGGAGGTTTACTCAATGCATGGTCTATAGATTCGGTATTTTATTCCCGGCAGGGGAAAAACAATTGGCATATGAATGTTCAGGTTTGGGTTGATGGGGTAACAAACTTGGTAATTGCGGGCGTGGTGGAGTTTTCTTCTATGATGAGTTGTCGTTGTCCTTATTGAATGTACTAAGTTCGTCGGTGTCATGATCTTGTACAATTCGCCTCTGGAGCAGGATATTGCGGGTCAGTATTGAATAAACGACTGTTGGATATCGCAGGGTGTAGCGGTGCAGGATTGAATCGGTGTTCCTAATGTCGACGGCTCGAGAACGATGATATTCGGAAAGGTTTGAAGTTAGTAGCGATTTGTGGGTTCAAGTGCTACGAAGATGGATTTTATCTAAGGCAACAATTGAGCAGCAAAAAATGAGGAAAAACGTTTGGGAAGTGTCAGGCGGTGGCTAATATTTCTAGAGGCCAAGTATAAGAAGCAAAGGGCGAGTAGTCAATTAAAGGGATGAGTTTCGCCAAAGTGGGAGAGTGGCGGAGTTGCATATGGCATTGTGGTAGGATGACTATGCACCTTAAGGAGAGTTTGGAATAATTTGAGAATTTCAGAGATTAGGGATTAGGGCCTACGGAGTTAACTTGAAGCGTGGGCCATTATGCGACAGGAGATTTGATATAAAGGGAAGGAGCTGCTTGAAATGAAGAAGGATACAACATAACTTTGAATTGGAAGGATGTTGCTGCACATTTAATTGATGTCCACAAGGGGTAAATAGACTGGTGCAGCTAGAGAGTGGGCTTGGATTTAGGATGGGTTATTGATGTCATAGTGATTGTATTCTGTGCAGCAACATTGGAAGATGTCAGGAAGTGATTTCCACAGGTGGGTTATTTCCTGTGAGCAGGTTAGCGGTCGCGTGGTTGGCGAGGCTTATGCGAAGAATTTTATTGGTTATACAGCGAAGAGATCGGTCGTGTGAATTGGTGGCTGATGATTCAGAGTATAAAAAGGGGGGTTTTACTGAATGATTCCAAGAATTTTGGCGGTTGATCGCGCACGCTTATGTCAATAAGAGATAAAGAATCCTGGTGAATTCTAGAGTTGTGAGATAATGGCTTCAAGCTAAGTGGGAGAGTCCCACCGCCTATGATTGGGTTGCATGGTTAACTACTTGTGAGGTTTCTGGTTATTAGCATATTGATGGGTTATTCCAGCTATGGGAAAAGAACATAAGTGGTAATTAAGTAAAGGAATTGTTAAAGGTGTGCTACGGTTGGCCGTATTGGCTCATGTTCAAATTTGGGGAAGGATTCAGGATTTATGCCTTGTATAGATGCGGGTTTCAAGGGAAGTGATTCTGCCGGGTGCTTCGACGAGAGGGTATTCAAGGAGTTGATTATATTCGGGGCCAAGTCAGAGCGGGTGGCTCTCAACAACGGTCCTAATGGATTCAAAAAGGGGTAAAGCGTGGTGCCTAATATTTTCAAGCCTATAGGTACGGTTAAGATTCAAGCTTGGTAGCAGCTTATGAGAAGAGGCCCAAGATGTTCTATGATGTCTTGACTTGTAGTGTAGCATTTGGGAAATACGAAATGATTCGTGGGATTTGAGACAACATGGTCTCGTGATTCAAGGTCACTCGGGATGAGTGCGGATGGAGTGTGCTATGTGTTGAATGGAGTTGTTATTATTTCTAAGGCAATCAGGGTAAATTGAAAGAAGATAGATTGGTTAGCCATAGTTGAGTTGGCATATTGGTGGTAGAGATCAGTCCCTTCAGTGTGATCAAGTTATGCGTGTGATTTGTGGCGGTACGTGTGAGGCCTGTCGGCCGCCGTAATTGATGTTATTCAGGAGTATTCTACTATTATGGCCCATTATGTGTAGGCGGATACCAGAAGGGCTATGGTGGCTTAGACCATTACTTAGATGTTTGCATATTCTACGGTTTTGAGAATTTACCTGTGTGTTGCTATGGTTCTCCTAAAGTGAGTTCAGTGAAAAGCTTTTATGTGATGAAGTGTTAACCTATTAGTGGTTCCGGAGTTATGAATAAAAAATCGTGTTCTATCGTATATTGGCACGTTGGGTGCAGTGAGTGGTATGGAATTTGAAGTGAGGATCAAGGTTGCAGTTCGGTCTTGACAAGGATGTCACGAGCTCGGATGAACAGGAAAGGAGTTTCAATGTTAAAGTAAGTTAATATTGTCTTCAGTGTCACCTGAGATCGGTGTTTTGTAAAAAGGGCTTTGAATCCTAGCCAAGGATTCTTGATTGCTTTTCAGCGTTAGTGCGACCGGTGGTTTGGGTGTGCAGACCTATTATTCGTCGCGGGAGGTTGTGGGAGCGTGCCCACAGGAAGGTTGTGTAAGTGTGGCATGTAGCCACTTGATTGGTTGAAGAATTTAAACTAAGTATGAAGATCGTGGTGGTATCAGTAATTTGAGAACTTATGCCTGGAGGGCACTCGGTTTATTGAGTTGTGGACTATGGAGGATTTCTCCGGTTATGATGGGTGATCTTGTGTATTACGAGAAAAGGAGGTTATTATGGATCCATGAAAGGTTATTAGCCTAGTTGGTGCAATCGGAAATCGACTTGAGGTCTGTGGATGGATTTAATGTGAATATGGGCTCTATATCAGGCCAGATGTATTCATTTCAGCAATGCGCTTCTTATGGAAGAGTAGTCAGGGTGTTATTTCGTTGTCAGCAGTTTCATGTAGTGATGTATTGCACCGTATGAGTTGTGAGGCAGCTTGGTGAATTTTTTATGTATTGAGGTTCTGCGTAGAGATGATGTTATATGAGCAGGATGGCTCTTGAGATTCAGATTGTATATCTCACCTCGGTTGTGCTTCAGTTTGTAGCTTATAGCGCTGTGTGTCTCCCCAGGGAAATGGTATTGTGAACCTAGCGTGCTTGTGACCGATATTCAGTATCTTGCTGTAATGGGCAAATTAGCTCGACATATATCTCCTTGCGTGAGTTTTACGTGTGGATCGGGTGGTACGCCGCCATGGTTATGTTGTGCGGATTGGGTGGCATGTCGCCATGGTTATGTTGTTTGGATCGGGTTGCGTGCCAAAACAGTGTGATGTTTAGTACAGTTCCCCATTTCTGTTTTTGTGTGTTCTGTTTCCTATTTTCTAAGGAAAGCTCATATTAGCTGTGCGTCCGCGTCGCATGTATGATTCGCGAGCGGGGTAATTCGTTCTCCTTTCAGATTTTGTTTTCCTTTTTGCATAGCATTCGAATTTGTAGCCTAGTTGCACATTGTGGCATCATATGAGACTTTTGATCATGTCCGGGATGGCTTATTGCCTGAGTAGTTCGTACTGGGTGAGACAAGATTATTGGTTTTAGGGTCAGTGCAATCTGATTATATGAAGTATATTAAGGAGCAAAGATCATTATTCGGCTCAGAATGAAGTGATGGTTCTTGTCAGGAGTATAGACCCGATGATTTGTTGATTCGGCAGTTGGTTATGGATTTTGCACATCTCTTCCATCGTGGTGGTATTGCAAGAGTTAGAGTAAGACCTATGTATGTCATGAGGTGCAATGGAGGCATCAGATTCGTGGAATTTCGACTAAGTTGATCAGAAAATGTTATTGTGGTCCGGTGAGTAAAGTGATGCAAGGTGTGAATTCAGCAAAGTTGTGCAGTCATGTTTGGCGACAACGTGTAGTGATTGATATGGTGATCATATATTGGAAACAGGTCTGGGATAGAATTCCGGATGTTGGAATTGGGCTCTAAGGCTTATTTGCTTGAATAAAAGGGAATATCTTCAGAATTGATCGAGCTAGTGTGCTCAACTGAGTTGTGGTAGCACGGAAAGGTGCATGATATGTTAAACAGTGATTTCAGACTACTTCAGTGTAGTTCTCAGCACGTTCGAGGATGAACATATGTTTAAGTGGGAGAGAATGTAACGATCAGACCGGTCTTTTTGAACTCTAGCGCGTCGTTCAGCAGTCTGAGGCCATAGGCAGCTTCATTTCAGGTATTATGACTTGTACGAACGGTCGGAATTGAATTTTGGGAGGTTCAGAGTTGATTTGGAAAGAGAATTCTCATTTCGGAAGCTTAAAGTTGAAGGAATTAACTAGGATTGGAATTTTGAGTAAACGACCTCGAAATCGGGATCTGAAGGTTCCAGCAGGTTCGTATGATGATTTCGGACTTGGGCGTATGCCCGAATCGGGTTTTGGATGACCCGGGAGCGATTTGGCGCCTATTGTGGAAATTAGCATTTTGGAAGAAATTTCATAAGCTTGGCTTGAAGTGCATTTCAGTGTTATCGATGTCCGTTTGGGATTCCGAGTTTGGGAGTAGCTCTGTATGGCGATTCTGGAGTTGGGAGTGCGATAGGAAGTGAATTCGAAGGTCCATAGGTCATTTTGAAGTCATTTGGTTGAAGATAGAAATTTGAAGATTTTCGAGAAGTTTGACCGGAAGTGGACTTTTTGAAATCGGGGTCGGAATCCGATTGCAAAAGTTGGAGTAGGTCCGTAATATCGAATATGACTTGTGTGCTAAATTTGAGGTCAATTGGATGTGATTTGATAGGTTTTGGCATAAGAAGCAAAAGTTCTAAAGTTCTTAAAGCTTGAATTGGAGGTTGATTCATGATTTTAGCGTTGTTTGATGTGATTTGAGGCCTCGAGCAAGTCCGTAACGTGTTTTGGGACTAGTTGGTATGATTGGTTGCAGTCCCGGGGGCCTCGGGTGGATTCCGGATGGTTAACGGATCAAAAATAGAATTCTTGGAAGGGCTGAACTTGATGGTTGCTGTCATAACCGCACCTGTGAGAAAGGGGCCGCAGGTGCGGATTTTGGTTAGGAGCAAAGGGACCGCAGATGCGGTCAGGGTGCCGCAGAAGAGGGACCGCACCTGCGGAAGAAGGAGCGTAGAAGCGGGGAAGGGGAGCCTGGAGGAAACCGCAGATGCAGTAGAGTGGCTCGCACCTGCGTCGCAGGTGCGGAAAGTACTGGAGGCAGTGTGTTCTTTTAAAACTGGGTCTTGGCTCATTTTCACTTCATTTCTTCCATGGGAGTAGATTTTGGAGCAACTTTGGAGTTCCGCTTTCACCACCAAGCATGAGGTAAGTGATTTCTACTAGTTTTGAGTAAATACAAGATTTATATATGGATTTAGGCATGGAAATTTGTAGAAGACTTGGGGTTTGAGGGAAAACCTAGAAAATTAGTGTTCTTGGAATTTGACCATGGTTTTTGGTATAGAATTAAGAGAAAATCATATATTTGAGTTCGTGTGTTCATGGGTAAATGTTTCTTAAAAAACTTTGGAAATCCGGGCACGTGGGCCCGAGGGCATATTCATCAACTTTACGATCGAGGTTAGGAATTTGTTATAAATTGGGTTGTAATGAATAATTGAGCATATATTAATGGACTGATATCATTATTGGCTATCTTTGGAGCTTTGTTCATCGGTTCAAGTCTTCGGAAGAATGTGGAATGTTGGTTATGGATCTTCGGAGCGAGGTGAGTCTCCTTTCTAACCTTGTAAAAGGGAATTGTACCCATAGGTGAGTTAATTGGTTATGTGCTCCTATTTGTGGGGGCTACGTACGCACGAGGTGACGAGAGTCCATGCGTAGCTACTATTATACTATTGTCTGGGTAGTCTAGGACCCAAAAGCATGCTATACTTGGATTAATCGTAAACTTATTGACAGTTTGAACTGCTTAAATCACATTGAATTAGTAAATAAATTTCTAAAAAGATTAAACTTCATTTTCTTAACTTGTTAAAAGGGGATTGGCTTTATTTGGATAAATGTTCCCCGATAAATCCTTAATTGGCTGTTTGAGCATGTATTCCTATGTGTACCTGCGTCGCACGTATGATTCGCGAGCAGGGTAGTTGTTTACTTTATGTTAACCACATCGCAGGATAGCTCTTGAGCGGGGTAATAGATGCATCTATGGTTCGAGCCATTCGACCCTCGGCAATGCACAATTTATATTTCTGTTGGAGCGGGCCGTCGACCTCGGCATGATATGCGCATGCTTATATTGCTTGCCTGAGAATTTTAAATGTTGATACTGCCTTTTATGGCCCGATATAAGCTGATGAAGATAATGAAAAGTAAATCTTGAAAATCTTTTATTATTTGTTAAAGGTGTTTACCTATTTTCCGGGTTTATGAGTTAGTACTGCTATATAAATCCATCATTTCCTCACATTGTTATTATATATTCATTTGACCTCTATCAAGTGTTGAAGTCGACCCCTCGTCTCTACTTCTTCGAGATTAGACGTGATACTTGCTGAGTACACGTTGTTTTCATACTCATACTACACTTGCTGTGCATTTTTGTTGCACAGGTTTACGTGTGGCTAGTGACTTAGTGGCACAGCGGCATGGTTGACATGGAGACTAGGTGAGCTATATTTCCTCGAGACGACCCGCAGCTAGTATAGTCTCTCTCAGGATCCTATGTATTTTCTGTCCAATTGTATTCCGGACAGTTGTTGTACTTTATTCGGTTTTTCTTAGAAATTGCTCATGTACTTGTAACACCAGGTTCTGAGATGTTTTTGGTTTTCTTCAGAAATTTTAAAGGATTGCTAAATGTTTCTTGATTTATTCAGAGTTATTTACTATGTATTGTTTTAAACGGATAAAAGAAGTGTTTTCGGAGATATTTAAACGAGAATTTAATCTGGTATTTGGTTGGCTTGCCTGACAGCTGTGTCCGGCGCTACCACGACCCTTAGTGAATTTTCTGCACTCTCATACAGATATCCTGCCTATAGGAATTTCTGAATTTCTGCACTCTCATATAGATATCCTACCTATAGGAATTTCTGAATTTCTTCACTCTCATATAGATATCCTGCCTATAGACATTCCTGAATTCTACATCTCTCATATAGATACCATGTCTGTAGGAATTCTGCATTCTCTCATATAAATACCATGTTTATAATTATCTGGAAATCTGAATTCTGTATATGCATATAGAAAATATGCCTATAGGTCTTTCTAAATCTTGCATATCCATTCTTCATTAGGCAATCATGTTTCTAGGTCTTAATCAGTCAACTGCAATTAGATATCATGTTCATAGGCTTTAAACAAAATTCAGCACCTAGATATCATGTTCATAGGGTTTTACTATGTCTATAAAAGTGTTTAAAATCAATAACGCATAGAAAGCATGCCTATAAGAGCTATTAATCAAGTCTCAATCGCTTCACTCGCTTATAAGTCTGACATACCATCAGTTGCAGAACTTATGATCTCTTGCTAAAACTTGCCTTTCTTTAATAACTAACAACTTTTCTTAAATCAGTATGTGTTCAGTTTACTTCATTGTTTCTGAAATCAGTAGATATCATGCCTATAGGATCCTCGTTCAACACTTAGGCAAGCCATAGGGTAAAAAAAAATTATAAACTGAACCAGATTTTATTGAAAGCAGGCATGATTCGGGCTTCTTATCTGAACTATGTAATAAATCAGTTTGCCTCAACCTTTAAGTTTTAATCAGACCTTAAACAGTATGTGCAAGACATGATAAATTATGTGCTTCTCTATCAAAGGAGGTCTATCTGAGCCTTTTACTTGTTATGTGCTTCCCCCAACTTGCTATACGTGTTTTTGTATGTCACCTTAGAGTTTTTGCCTTTGAAACTATAAACAAGCCTAATATCCCTTCCCTTTAGGATTAGTAGTACCAAATGACTCTGGTACTGATAGGATTGGGGCAGGTAATAGAATGCAATAAGCAAACGAGACCATTCCACGCTTTAATACCTTAACGGGGTAGAAAATGGTAGATATGGATATGATGACCACGCGATAACATCATGTGTAGCCCCTCACTAAGGAGTGATTACCGGATGTTGTGTGGGGTGATCCGTATTATTTATAAACCTAGGACCCCTTCCCTTTGTTTCTTTGTTTCTTTGCTTCTTCTCCAAATTTTAAACTATTTCTCTAAGAATAATCAGTTTCCTTTTGGTTCTTTCTAACTTTGCTCATTTATAACCATTATGTGAAAATCCCCTCTCACTTGAAGTTTTTATTTGCCTATGTGTTATTTGCACTTAAGTCACAATAATAGTTTGGTCGGGAACCACACTAGTGGATCCTGAGGGGTGCCTAACACCTTCCTTTTGGGATAATTTCAAGCCCTTACCCATTCTCTGGTTACCTAAATCAAACCCTCCTCAGTGTCCTAATACACTTAAACCATTATGTGGCGACTCTTCAATTCAAACCCAATTCCCAAAAGGGAATGAGTTGTCCTCCCAAATGTCATGAATCCGATTTCGCGAGAAAAAGGGGGCGCGATAATGCGTTCTTGTTAATTCTAATTCCATAGGAATATAGGCGTTATGTTAGCTTGAATAGGCGAGTTGTACTTCAGTAGAAGGCTACGAGCAATATTAACCCTGTCAACCAATAAACCAGATAAATTAATTAGACGCTTTAAGTGGAAAATTCAACGGGATTGTTAGCTAACTCATAGCTCTAGAATATTCACTCACATCGAATTCGGCTTTAAGTTTGTCATTATTTTCTTTAATATCTTAGTTTACTACTCTAGATTAATTTTAGTTAAATATTCATACGTTAGGATTCGATTGAATAGATTAATTATTATGTTTAATTTAGTTGATAGTTAATCACAAGTCCCTGTAGGTACGATATCTGGACTTACAATTCTATATTACTCGTAGACCACGTATACTTACCTGTGCATTTGGGAGCAACAATAGTCTATTTTGTATAATTTTTGTATAGTGAATGTCTATTTTGTATATATTTTGCAATATACCAATATTAAAAAAAATGCTCTCCAGTCTAATACAGTCTGAAAATGTAAGACGTGGTCTATCTCTACATTGAACAAAATAAGACAATTGAAATTTGCATATGTGATTTTTTGTTTGACAATAATTACGGAAGTGATAAGAGTGAAAGCTAACTGTGAAGATAAAACAAGAGAATTTGTCAAAACGGGAAGAATTACCCCAAGAAAATAAAAGGTTGTTAAAACCAAATAAAAAATCAATGAGAATAGAGAGTGAAGAAATTTTAGAAGTGAAACCAGTGAATGATTTTCTGTCAGTGGATTCAAAAACATAAAAAGCTAAATAAATAGGAAGAAGGAGAAAAGGAAAGCCAACAGATTGAACCCAAGTAGAAACCCAACGACTTGCACCTTTGTAAAAACATAAAAAGGGACGCTTTATGTTGGATAGAAGAACCAAGCTTTATCGTGAAAATGAAATCAAAACTTAGTCAGTCTAACCCAGTGTGCTCGATCTCGTTGGCTTTAGATCTGGACGGAAACTCAAATACCAACCCTCCATTAAATCCGGCGACTCTTTCTTCTCGTTTTATTTACTGTTTTTGGGGATTTTTGATATTATAAAAATCTACATCTGAAAGATGGTTTGCTTGCTAATTTGAATTTTGGCAGATCTGGCTGGTATATAGCTTTTCCGGCGACCGTCAATTTTTCGGCCACTGCTGCTACCGGTGAAGTTTTGTGGCTAAACTATTTCGGGTCAGAAATTATTTCTCCAGTGAACCTATGTTTGTTTGTGGGCTGTTGTTACAATGAACTTGTTATGCTGGAGATTTAATCACCTTTGTAAGATCCATTTTTTTACAGAGCTTGTGGGTCAGACATATAGTTTGGTGGCTAGCCACTAGAATTACTTTTGGACTATAAAATATATATCGTAATTTTGGGCTATCGGGTGCTATAAGATTGATTCACTATTTCATTTAATGGACGATAAAAGGAAACATATGAATGGGTTCAATTATAATGAATAGAGCTTTTTTTTGAGACTAGTTATAGAGTACGTGCCACGTATAGCCTAGCGATTATTATAAAATTTAAATGTAATAATCTTTAAATATAATGTATAAATTAAAATTACTTATTTACCTTATAAATAAAAATCAAAGCTTATAGAAAGTGCAATTTTTAATTCTGGATGATTGTTATTATAATTAATATTATAAAAGGCCTTTCGTTCCTCCTTTGTTGAACTTCCTTGGAGAAGGAAGGGAAGCTACCCTTCCAAAATTCAAAGGATATTGTTTTTCATAATAGAAAAATATTTAATCATATTCGCTTATACTCATAATGAAGACTCCTAAACCTAATAGAGTTCTCGGTGCACGATATTTAGTTTCCTACTTTGATTTCTCCAATTAGGTGTCAACTTAAGATTTTTCTTTTTTTGGTGTTAATTACTTTTTCAAATAAGAAAAATTTAATAATTAAAATTTTACTTGATATTAAATTTCTAAATATTAGAAAAATAAAATTAAACTATAATTCTGTCTAGTGTGAAATCGTTTTTTGAAGGGTAAAAAAAGACGATAATATTTTGTTAAGGGCCTTCATGCTTTTAATAGAGTATTAGTCTTAGAATATGCGTTTTGTATGTGTACCCATAGTAATAAGTAAATAAGTTTAAAAATCACTTAGATATTATCATATAATGTGTTTGAGTTATAAATTAAAAATTAAAAAAAATTATAAGTTCCTAAAAATGATGAATGTCGACTCTATTTAGCTAGCTCAATAAAGGAAATAATCATGTCCCGCTTACGTCCGCAAATTCTTATTGTGATTTTGAGGACTTTTCTGGGAATATTTTAGGAAAATTGTTGATATTTTATTGACCTAATAGGCTAATACTGAAAATAAATAACACAAAAATATTGTTATCGTTATTCTTCGAAAATTTGACAAATAAAATAAATAAATAAATTTAATTTTTTGATATTTTAGAGATTCGGGAATGAGAAGTTTAGCTTATAACTCTTAAAAATTTGATACGTGATAATCTAAAGTTTAAAAATGAGTAATGTTTAGTTAATATTTTACAATAAATAATTATGAACTAAATATAGAGACCTATTATTTACTGGAACAAATGCGAAAAAAGGAAAAATTAATTTATATTATAACTGGGTTTGCTTTATTTTTTGATTGGTTTTAGTACCAATGTTCTTTCTATAAAACTAACTTGATGTACCCTAATTAAGAGTTTGTCAACTTGAAAATTTATTTCATGAATTTAGAAAAGAATTGAATAGGATTATTTTTCTAAATAGTTATATAATTTATAGATTTAATTATTTATTATCAATATTAACAAAAATAATGTATTTTTTATTGATTCAAATTCTTAAAGATCAGCTCATGATATAAATATCTAACTATAATTATAATTTTATCCACGATGAATTCTATGTTCAAAAAGATTAAAAAACTAATATGATCATATTTCACTTTTAAATCTTTGTGTTTGCAGAATAATTAGTGTTATTGACTCTAGCCAACTACTTTTCTGATCTCTCTTTCTCCCTATCTCTTTATATCTTTTATATTTTTAAATATATAGTTTCTTGTTCTAATTGGTAAATATAGTTTTCAAAAATTATGTAAAAAAATATTATTTGGATGAAATGTAGCCCCAATTTGATATGCAAATGTATTATGGTTCATATATATGGTTCGAAGTTAATATGTAAAGAATTATAATTATATAAATAAATAATTTATATTAGATAATTAATATATTAAATGATTTTAAAATCCTATATTAAGATCTTTTACATAGTTCAAATAAGGAATAATTTAATAGATAAAACTTTAAGTATTTTGAAAAGGGGATAACTTTCTTAAGTACATTAACCATTATTTTTATAAAATTAGCACATTACAGTTTGTTATAATTTTTTCTAAATAAATAAATAACTTATATTATATATTTAAAATAATAATTGATTTTTACTTCCTATTTAAAATTTCTTACATGGTTCAAAGTAATGATTAGATAAACAAACTTTAGTTGATTTGGAAAAAAAGATAACTTTTTACAATATTTTCCATTATTCTACGTTTAAAATTTTGCACCTTTTATACACCATACAAGTTTGCTTGGTATTATATTTTGTCGTCCTACATATTGTTACAACTTCCACAAATACTAAACATGGAAAGATAATATTACTCATTTTAAATTCTAAATATTAGGACTTCTTACCTAATCCAAATAAGGAAAAGTTTAATAACTAAAATTTTATTTGATTTAGAAGTCCTAAATATTAGAAAAATAATTAAAATTACAAATTTATCCAATGTAAAATCTATTTTTAAAGTATAAAAAAGGCGAATGACATTTCGCTAAGGAGTTTCGTGCTTTTAATATAGTATAGATAAATCTAGATAGATGAGTTTTATCAATACAAATTTATACTATTATCAGACATATTAATGTCAGCATTCGTATTAGGATGACAAAAAATATAATAGTGATTGTAATGCTATTCTCATACAAACTTTTAATAATTACATGGGGTTGTTAAGGATAAAATAAGAATGTTCTTTTACCATAATGCACTAAAACTATATGCCTATGAAAACAAAAGACAATTTCATAATTTTTGTCCTCTACTATTTATAATTTATTCTTTTATCATTTAGATTTGCTTCAAGTGGCTGGCTTTAAACAATCATCAATATTTAAAGAGACGAGGAAACATAAAATTATTTTATTCTCATAAAAACTTTTAGTAATTACATATTTCTTCTTCATAAGATACTAAAATGATATGCCAACTAAATCAAAAGACAATTTCATAACATTGGTATTGGTACTTATAAAATTAATATGAATGGAATTTTGCGAATCTCATCTTTTTACGCTTTTGAACAAATAAAGTGTCTCTTGATATTTGTTCTCTAAGATTGATAAATTTCTTTTTTATCACACAAATTTATTTCAAGTGCCTTCAATAGATCCTTGTCACCTTGGAGTCACTTCACCCTAATCTCTCCTTCTAACTGTTCTATTTCCACTTCTAGCGATTGTTTCCACTCAAATCTTCTAATATAATCGTCGATCTTTCTCTAATAAATTTCTTTCTTCTCCTGCCATAACATCATCAAATTTTAGTAAAGAACCAGCGCATAGAGTACACCTATGGATGGTGTTAATTACTTGAGCAAAGATTTATAGCTCGCAGCTTTTAACAAATCTTGATCTGCTTTGCAAAAATTGGTCCAAACCAAAAACTGTCACTGCAATTCAAGGGCAATATTACTCGAGCTCTATTGGTTTGCTACGTAATTGTAAAGCCATGGGCAGTCATGACATAGCAAAAGAAAACAAACCTCTACGTGAAACAGATTCAATTTGGTTATAGCCATTGTATTGGTGGTGAAAAAGAGCTACATGTGGAATGTTAGACCGCTGACATGGCATAACACGTAAGAGTAATAATATAGCAATATGTGCTGTCTTATTTGATAGAATAAGAAAAGGCACGAGAAGAAACACCCACGAGACAGTACCGGGCCTAACAGCTGGCAAAGAATGATTCAAAACAGTAAAAAGGGAAGGTTATTGAACCTTCAATTAATGAGGAGGGGGGATCAGAATCGTTACAGAATCCTCGTGAACATTTACAATTACCAATTATAACGGATCATTAATACCATTAAAGCTCATAATGATTTAGCCATAAATGGAAGGAAACGTTATATTTGTAAACCTCTATATAAGAGGAGAAAAGTTCACTTGTAAGGACATCTGAGACAATATTGAAATATATTCACTTTACTTTTTTGTTTTTCTCGAAATTCTCTATATTGACTTTGCAATCAATTATTTTCTTACTTGTTCTTGTTATTTTCCTTTGATACCATTGAGAAAGTGAAGCAAAATTTAGTTATCAGAAGCCCATTTTCTTCTAAAATTAGTCTTTGACCGAAAGATATATTTTTAGTTAAATAAATTGGTTCTGTTACCGGAAAACTGATAATCTTTTCACTTTCCAAATTTATTTTTTTGTCAAACAACCATGTCGACTGCTAACGACAACAACTAACTGAACTAACAGAGCCAACTGAACCAACAAAATCAACAAGAGGGTGAAACTCCAATCCCTTCACCCCAAAATTCTCCTCAACACTCCCGAGATGGGTCACCTCAAAGATCAACATCACATATGAATAATCAACAAGGGACGATCAAACTGCCGAAGACGTATTAATAGCTAATTGCAGACACGTTAACAATGCCCTTCAAGCTTTCATTAGTGGATTGCCAACTGTGCCACCAACTCCATCTCCAAACAACACTGCAATCATAGAAAACTCACGCTCAGGACTTGCTAATTTGGGTAGCGGAGGAACTCCCAGCGACTCTCGCGATGTTGAAAAATATTCACAACAAGCCTGGAAGCCAAGTACCACTCCCTTGCCGATTCCAAAAAAGTTTAAAATGATCGATATCCCGAAGTATGATGGAAAAACCGACCTACGAGATCATGTAACTGCGTTTACAACTAGCATGAAAGGCAATGATTTAACTAAGCAAGAAATTGAGCCGGTGCTGGTCAAAAAATTTGGCGAAACACTAACTAAAGGAGCACTAACATGATATTCTCTTTTACCAGAAAATTCTATTGATTATTTTGTTGAGCTTGCAGATTCATTTATAAACGCACACTCGGGGGCTCAAAAATTTGAAAAGAGGTTGGAAGACATCTTCACAATAAAGTAAGGAGATACAGAGCTACTCAAGGAATTTGTGGATAGATTTCAGCGTGAAGAATGATGTTACCACGGATACCTGATAACTGGGCGGCCATGGCATTTGCAAGTAACTTAAATGAAAAAAGCTCATACGCCACGAGGAGGCTCAAGGAAAGCTTACGAGAATTTCGTTCTACAACTTGGAATGATGTTTACAACAGGTATAGTACGAAGCTGCGAATAGAGGAAGACACTATCACTCAGTCATGAGGAGATGAAAGAACAAGTTCGAGGTGACCAGAAACTCAAAAAAGGTCCGGTAAGAATAGGTACGAACCTTACATGGAACCAGCGGGATGTGATTCACGTTATAAACAAGAAAATTCGAGGTATGGTTCTATATCAAGAGACAGGGATGCGAGTTCGTCATCCAAGTTTGGGAAAGAGCGAGTGTAGACATGTGATTTTTGACCCTCCCCAAGATTTTTTTATATATTAGCGTAAAATATTTATTTAGACATAATATAGATATTTTAAGTAATTTTGACTCTTTTACTTTAATTTTATTACAAGAAAACAAAAATCACAAAAATAGGTTCATTAATGTTTTGTAGTCATTTTTAATCTAAAAGAATCTTTAAAAAAATATATGCAAAAATAGTATCATATTTTTATTTTAATATGATATTTGCAAATACCAAAAATAGATTTGTTTTAATGGTTAGTTTTATTTTAATAATTATTTGAATAGTAGGAATAATTAACAAATGGGTCCGTATTTTTAATCTCGTTCGCAGCGAAAAAATAGAGCTTGGGTTCGAGCAACCCATCTTTAGGCCTAATTTTGGACCTAGCCCACAATTGTCAAGCCCATAATTCTTAGGCCCATAACCCTTAACCTAAAACCCTACCAAAAACCTAGACTATATAAATAAAAGAAAAGCAAAAAACGAAAAAGGGGGAACGGACAAAACAATACACAAGAAAGCTGCGCAGAAACGACCCCCACCCCCCAGACTCCATCTTCTCCAACGACCCCCTCCTCCACAAGCCATCATCCTCTTCAAAAAAAGCAACCGGAACAAAAATCCAAACGCTGAAGCAGGACGGACTCTGAAAAGAAGAGAAAAAGGGAGGACAAGGTTGGAAACGAAGAAAGCAGCAAAAGTTGCGCATGAATAACGAAGAAGGAGGCTGAAAAAAACGAAAGAAAACTCGCACCCCCCTGCGTCGTCTTCTTCACGAACCCCCACCCCCTTTCATTTTAATTTCCTTGAATAGCCATGAACAAGGAAGCAACCATAAACGACCCCTACTGAACCTTCTCTGAAACTCGCCGGTACGCAGCAGCAGCCATACACGACCCATGCACGCCGGACCAACCCCCAAGCTTCATCTTCTTCACGATTTAGACATGAGAAAACCCCAGAAACCCAATGAATGAACCATTGCTGAAGTCAAAACTCTTCTTCGCTCACTGGATCTAGTTGCCGGCGGTGGATTGGCAACGACGATCTCTGAGAGGCCATGAAAACTGGTCAAAAGTTTCGATAAGAGCTCAGAAATCCAACTCTTTTGCCCAACTCCTCACCTCCAAACAACATCTGAAATAGGTAAAGTGTCTTAATCGAGTTGAGTTTCTCGTTGGTTCAAAGTCGAGTTGAATCTGTTCAGGTCGCCGTGTCTGATCCGTCAAGTTGTTCGTTGATATGCTATCCGAGCTTCCGTCTATTTGAGTTCCTGTCGAGGCCAAAGAGTTGAGTTTATTTTGTTGAGGTTCCCGTCCAGGTCTGTTCGTCTTTAGCTTCATAGGCCTGAGTTTCTTTGTAAATGGGCAACATGTTCTTACAATTCGAAGGTAATTCACGCCTTTGTGCATGGATATTCTGGTTTGTTTTAAGCGTGTATGTGTTCTCTGTTTCGGTTGATTTGCGTGCCAAGTCACATTGTTTACCTAGAGCCACCGTGTTGTTCGATGAAATTCCTGTAAAGAACACTGCTGTGAATTGCTTGACAATGCAAAACCATTTGTAAAGCTTGTTAAAGAGTGTGCCAGCAGTGAGCGAGGGAAAGAGATAGGTGCTAGCATTGGATTCGAGTTCGACTGGTGTAAGATTTATTGAGGCGTTCGAGCTCGAGTTTCTGGTGCTAATTTGAGTCCCATCCACGCCTCGTCACATTTTTGAGTTTGAAATAATGAACCGGCTATATTGAGGTTCACCTCTTTCACCCTCTATTAGTTTTATGCAAGTTTGGTATTAATTATTTGTTTAATGACATGATCCCGTTGATTCTGTAATTGATCTCCGTGGTTTTGAATTTGCTCGCTCAGTTATCTGCTTGTGTTTACTTGAATTGGTTATAGCTGAACATAATTTTGTCACAGTATAGAAACTGGATTGCTGAACTATGTCAGTTAGATTAAATGGGCTCAGGTGTACATTTCGTGTGACCCTGCCATAATTTTGGATAATAATAATGAAATAAGCATGTTAAAATCCGGGGGTGCATTTCATGTGACCCGGTTCTAATTTCCAACAAGGTTAAATAGAGCATGTCGTGAACCACGGGTGCATTTCATGTGGTGTGGCTTGCGATATGTTTCAAATGACCTTGAATTAATTCTTTAAATAAGTTAAAAGCGGTTAAAAGGTTAAATTTGCACATAGGTTCAAAATGTTCTAAAATCAGATTATTAAGCCAAATATAATAGTTGAGCGACCGTGCTAGAACCACAGAACTCGGGAATGCCTAACACCTTCTCCCGGGTTAACAGAATTCCTTACTCGGATTTCTGGTTCGCGGACTATAATACAGAGTCATTCTTTCCTCGATTTGGGATTTGAACCGGTGACTTGGGACACCATAAATATCCCAAGTGGCGACTCTGAATCTTTTGATAAATAAATCCCATTTCAGTTGTCCTTTAATTGGAAAAACTCCTTATACTATATCCCTTCTTGGGGGTGTAAGTAAAAAGGAGGTGTGACAGCGAGATACGCGGGATAGCAATGTCAATACGAAGGCAAAGATTGATGATTAAAGTTTCAATGTTAGCACTTCTCAGTTGGAAGCTATTTTAAGAAGTATGGAAGATAAGGTGCGGTGGCTAAAATAAATGAGATCAAACCCTAGTAGAAGAAATCCATATTTCTGGTGCGAGTTTCATAACGACCATGGTCATAATACAGTAGATTGCAGATTGCTACAAGGTGAAATAGAGCATTTATTAAAACAAGGTTATTTAATAGATTTGTTTAGTGAGAAGGGTAAGCAAACGTATATGAAGAATAGACAAGAGCCACCAAAACCTCCATCACTAAAAATATCGGTTAATGTGATAAGCGGAGGAGAGGAGGTCAACAGTGTGACATATATAGCTGCAAAAAGATCAAAGTCAAGGTTACCCACGGAAAGCGAGTTCGCTAAGTTTTGGAAGAAGACAACATAACGTTTGATGATGCAGACGCAAATGGCGTGATGATCCCTCACAACAATGCACTGGTAATATCTTTACTTGTACATGATACTAAAGTGAAATGAGTTTTGATTGATCCAGGTAGCTCCGTAAATATCATTATTTTAAAAGTGATAAACGAGATGAAAGATGATGACAAAATGCTGCCCAAAACACATACCTTATCTGGATTCAACAATTCAAGCGTGGTTACAAAAGGGGAAATAGTGCTTACTGTTGATACCCAATTTTTTTCTATTTATTTTATTCTCAAAATACTTTCAACATAGCATGTGTATGCATATATAAGCATGCCCAAGAGTTTTGGTATTTTTTCCTAATTTTTAAGGATTTTTAAAATCAATTTATTATCTATTTTAGCAGTGCAAAATCCAATAATTATTCCCAAAATTATCATTTTTGTGAATAATTTATTTTCATTCTCATATTTACACCAAAATATAATTAAGGTAATTTTTGCATATTTTTATAAATTTATTTAGTATTTTTAAAACTAAATTGCATGTAATTGCAATTATAGCCTATTTTACGATGGACAAAATTTTACAATTATAAAATTATTTCCAGTATTTTTAGATTAATATTTATATATTATTAATTAGTTCAGTGCTTTAAATTCGTTTTTAAAATCATGTAAACTATTTTATAAAATAAAAAAGTGAAATATTGGCTATTTAACACATAGCCATTTCTATTTCGATTTTAACCTCAATTTAACCCCCAATTCCACCCAAATTAAAATAACCCAATTCCAATCTTAACCCAACCCCACGACCCATTTTCAGACCCGCCTGACTTCCCCTTTAATCCTGGTCGTTGATCATTTGGATCAACGGCAGGGATTCGTTCTTCCCTTTTTAATTCCCATACCCCCTAAACCTAATTCATTCTATCAGATGTGTCGCCTCTAAACTCCTCACCTCTCAAACTCTCTCTAGCCCTCTCCTAAACCCTAATCTTCTCCCACCGGTTTCTGTCATGTTTCCACCGGAATCCATGGCATTCTTGGCCATGGATGGCCTGTGCTCACTCTCTCTCACCATTAAACCTAAGCTAATCGAAGTTTGGAGGCCCGACTTCAAGGGATCTCTTTAGATCTGTCTCAGATCTATAGATCTATGGCCTTTTCGGCCATTTTCTGGCGTGTTCGAGCAATATGAGTCTCTTCGACTCAGGATCCGACTTTCCTCAAGACCTTTCTCATTCTAGGGTTTTCTCTGCAACTCTAGGCCATTTGAGGTTCTATACATACTTATTTTCTTAAGATCTGTGCCATGCCTGGTCTTTGCTTGACGTTTTAGAGGTTTTTCCCAAATTTCCTCTTTAAAATCGTTCAATTTCAAATTTTAGGGTTTCTGAAAAAAGGTTTTCTTCAAATATATGTGTGTTTATACTCGTATGTTTGTTTCTTACTATGCTCGAGTTTTCTCTCTTGTTTCTCTTCTAATTATGCAAGACTTTTCTGTCACTCTCATGCTCACGTGTTAATTCGTGTTGTTAATCCTCATTCTTTGCTATATGTGTCTAAGTTTGAGCTCTTTGATTTTGTTTCACCTTACTGAGTTCTGTTTATGTTCTTGCTAGCATGTTTTTACCTACTTTGTTTAAAACTCGTATCCTCTATTTCTTTTGAACTTGTTCGTGTATATTTGCCTCTCACAAGCCTTTGAAAGGGGCTTCTGGGATTCTCTCAATGACCTTGATTTCTCGCCTCTGATTCTATTTGAAACCCTAAGATTTGGGGATTTTCTTTGACGAATGGCACTAGGGTTCCACTTTGGGACCCTAGCCTTTCAGACTCACTGTGAGCATGTAATTGAACTTGAAATCCTGTTTGCTTGTGACTCTGAAACTTTCAATGTTAGACTCTTTCTTTGTTTAAACTGTATGCTTTATATATGAAAACAAACTCCTCTTTCACAGGGTTTTCACCAACCACGTGATTGATTTTGAAATCCCTTTAATAAGGTTAATGATTTGTCACTAATTTCTTTCGATTGAACCTCCTTTACCCTACTGGCTGTTCACTTGGTCTTTTTATGTAAAAATCCAATGCTTTTGATGTTTTCCTTAAATACACGTTCTTCTATAATTCTGCACCAATTTTTTGAATTATTTCTATACTTACGTGATTCTTTCCTTTATTACCTTAATTCCCTATGATTCTAGTTAGATCCGGGATCCTCTTGATTGATTTTCGAATTGATGCCCTATTTCTACTTTATAAACACACTATTATTTCAACTTTCCTTAATTACCCGCTATGTATTTGGCTCTGTTTATGCACTATGTGGTTTCTTTGCCCTAATCAGCCTTATTGAACTAATTTCTCTTCCTTATTCTGCCTTGACAAACCGTTTGAACTAGACTCCTTAATTAAAAGATTTCAGTTGTCTTAATTGACACTAATTGATTGCTATTTCCATATTTGTGCACTCTTTGCCTAGTTGCTGCTGGTTTTCAAAAACTATATAATGACCTAGTCTTCACTCTTGACACACACTGAAATTCACACAAACAAAAACACTTCTAATTACATACTTTCTTGCAATACTGTTCTGAATTTTGCTTTGCTTGAGGTCATTTTTTGGAACTGCTATTTGCAACTTGGCTCTTTCAAGGCTACTATTTTCTTACTTGATTTCCTTTGAAACTGGTATGTCTTTTATTTAAATTTTCTGCCTCACCCCTATGTGTTTACTTTACAGTTTTAGCCTTTTGTTACTTTACTACTCCTGTTCAGAAATTTGTGCTAATTATTTTCCTTCCTTGCTTCTGTTTATGTTATGAATCCCCACCCCTACTCCCTTCTATGTGCTTGAGTTAAGGTATTGGCTTGACAGTATCCTAATTACTGCCCAGGTCATAACCTGATCCACAATGGATTCTAACTCTCAAAGTTTGGCTAACAGGCTGGTCAGGGGTGTGCCAGCATTCCAATTGCTGGGCATGACCACCGGCCTACCATGTCTCTCCCTGATCCCCTTCCCCCTGTTCACTTGCACTTATTCTTAGACTCTTAAGTTCTACCCCTCTCTTATAAGCCTTGCTTTGGGACCGTGAGTTCCCTGGGAACTTGGACATCTGAGGGCTGACATTTTCACACTGCACTATAATTCTACAATGTCTTGGGGTGTAAGCACTGCCCGGAGTCCTTTGAGACTCTTGGTAACTTTGACACACCCCAAATATGAGAAACGTCTTTTGGAAACCTGATCTTGGAAGTTGGTTTATCTCATATTGTTGGACCTTGAGTCTGAATTAGGCTGTTTGGGATGTAGCTGGAACTTTTGATGTAAATTTACTTTTCCTTTTCTGATTCATGCGGGTCTGTAATAATTTGTAATAACTATTGGGGATGGCTAGTGAAAAGGGATGGGGATGAATGTATGCAAAGGGTAGAAAACTTGCCTATAGTTTATTTATAATTTCTGCATTTCTGCATTTTAGAAAACACGCCTATAAGTCTTTCTGCATTTCTTCATTTTAGAAAATATGCCTATAAGTCTTTCTGCATTTATGCATTTAGAAAAGCTTGCCTATAGTTGATTTCTGCATTTCTGCAATTTAGAATTCATGCTTATAAGTTCTGCATTTTGCATCTTAGAGAGTATGCCTATAGGTTCTGCATATAGAAATCCTGATCTTAGGTTTTTCTACACTTCTGCATATACACATTAGGCAAACAATCTTAGGCTTAATAATAACCAATCCATTGTAGATACCATGCCTATAGGAATCTTGCATTTATATAATCGTTTTAAAACCAATGACACTTAGAGATCATGCCTATAGGAGCAAATCAACTTAATCAGTTTCATTTTGAATCTAAAATCAGTCATAAGTCTGCAGATCTTTGTTTATAAAAACCAACAAACCTTTTCCTTAAAATCAATAAGCTCTATTAGATGTCCTGCCTATAGGTTTCACTTAGGCAAACTTTAGGTAATTAATTAACTGTATCAGTCTTTGATAACTACATCCAGACAAGGCTAATTCGGACTCCTCATCTGAGAAATATGTGATGAATCAGCCTATACTACACTTTATTTTAATTCAAACCAAACCAGTATTTGAAGTCATGTTATATTTGCTCTTCTAAGTGAGGAGGCCTGTATGAGCCTTAACAACTATTTGTTCTCCCTTTAATTGCTATTTGTTATTGTTCGTCGCCTAGATTTTTATCCTTTTGAAACTCTGAAAAAGCCCCAACTCCATCCCCTTTAGGATTAGTAGTCTCAATGCCTCCGAGACTGATAGGATTGGGACGGGTAATAGCATGCAATAAATAACGATACTATTTCGCGCTTTAATACCTTAACGGGGTGGGAAGGGTAGATATGGAGATGATGATCGATGCACTAATATCTCATGTAGCCCCTCTTTCGAGGAGTGATTACTGGATATTGCATTGACGTGATCCATATTTATTGTAAACCTAGGACCCCCCTCCCTTCTACTTGCTTTTATCTGATTTCCTTAGAATTGTTTAAATCTTTCATAAGTTTCTACCCTCTTTACTTTTCCTCAAAGTTTCAACTTATTTGCAATATTACATGCGAGCCCTTCTATTTGAGCCCTTAATTGCCTACTTGATTATGTGAAGTCACAATTATAACATGGCAGAGAACCACACTAGTGGATCTTGAGGGGTCCCTAACACCTTCCCCTCGAGATAATTTCTAGCCCTTACCCAAACTCTGGTTCTTCAAACTCAAACCCTTTTTAGTGTCCTAATGCACTTTAATCATTAGGTGGCGACTTTTAAATTCCAAAACCCAATTCCCAAAAGGGAACAAGTTGTCCTCCCAAATGTCACAAGCCCGATTTCGCCTTAGAAAAAGGGGGCGCGATACTTACCACATTTTCAGAAGGAGTTGACAAAGATACGAAATTTCAAGTGATAGATATGGACATGACATATAATATGATTCTCGGCAGACCATGGATTCATGATATGGATGCTGTTCCATCTACTTTACATCAAGTTATTAAGTTCCCTTCACAATGGGGGATTAGACAAATTCGTGGTGATTAGCAAGCTTCCAAAAGTATCAATTCAGTGGCGGATTCGAGCATAATGAACGATGGCGTGGATAAAATCTAGCAATTACAGAATTTAGTTGAGGATTTAGCAACACAAACCTCAACTGAAGATGGGAAAATGGATGTAGATTCAAGGACTGAAATCATTCAAGATACAGAAGAGAATGAAAACATCAAAACAATAATAGAAGAACTCGAAGCAGTGGTGCTGTTTATACATTGGCCGAACAGAAAATTTTTCATTGAAACCAACCTGAACACAGAAATAAAAGGTAAGTTAATTGAATTCTTAATAGCTAACATAGACTTCTTTGCTTGGTCGCATTCATATATGACAAGTATACCACCAGAGGTGATGACCCACAAGCTAATAAAGATCCATCATATCCACCTGTCAAACAAAAGAAAAGAAAGCAAGGATCCTTCAAAAATTAGGTGATTCAGGATGAGGTACAAAAACTTTTAAAAATTGGGTCTATACGAGAGGTAAAATATCCTAATTGGCTAGCTAATACTATAGTGGTACCAAAACAAATTGGGAAATAGTGAGTTTGTGTAGATTATACCGGCTTGAATAAAGCTTGTCTTAAAGACTCATTTCCTTTATCGCATATAGATCAACTAACTGATGCTACTGTAGGACATGAGTTGTAGAGTTTTTTAGATGCCTATTTGATGTCGCCCAAACTCATACCACAAGTATAGGTAGTGAGGCGGTCGAAGCAATAATAAATACCAACACGAGTCGGGGTTGAATCCTCAGGGAGTTACAACTGGGATTAGGTATATACTTAGTGCAATTATGTGATATGACTCAAATTACTCTTCCACATTCTTGTTTGTTGTTGTTTTTACTTATACTCTAAGCTATTGGTTGCAAATATGAAACTAGGAGATAATACTTTTGGTTTTGGTTGTTTTTCAAATGGTAAAAGATCTAGGGTCGTGACTTCCACCTAGGTGGTTACGTAACAAATTGTAAACTTTAGGGCAAGTTTGATTAGTCGGGATCGTAATATAGCAATCACACTCAATTACCCACTCTATACCTCTCGGTAGTTTGAGTGATTTTACCCAATTTGACTTTCTCAAGTCCAAATGGGTATTGCATAAATCAGGTGATATATGCTCAAGTCGGGTCTTACTATCTCTAGATTTGACCCTTTAATTGGGGCTACCAATTTCTTAAGTTCACCCCAATTTCTTGTTATCCAAGTTTTCCTAGACTTAGTCTCTCTTTCTCAAGTAGAGACTAAGTCAAATAGGCATGAATCAATGTTTGCAACCATTAATTCTTGAATACAAGCATGAACAAGACTAAATATCACTAACCCAATCACAAACAAGCCCTAAATAAAACACCTATTAAGTACCCACACTAGAGTTAGGTCACAACCCTAGCTAGAAATTTAGCTACTCATGAAAAATGAAGAAATATAAGAAGAAATTAAGATAGAATGCATAATAATTGAATTGAGAAAGAAAATCAAATGTTTAGAAGTTAATCTAGTACAAAATTACTCAAAACAATAAAGAAAACAGCTCAGGTGTTCTCCCAATACAAAAACTTCACCTAAAAGAGACAAAAAGTTTTATTTATACTAAGCTAAAAATATCTGACAAAATAGCCCCTATAAAGGTTGTGCGGCTGCAAAATTCTGGTGCGGTCCGCACAATGAGATTCTACGGCCACACAATTATCGTGCGGTCCGCATTCTTTGTAACTTGGGCTTGGAACTTTAGGGCTTCTACAGTCCGCATAAAAATGAGTGCGGTCGTACTTCTGATTGTGCGGCCGCACAAAAATGATGCGGTCCGCACTCCTTGACTTTGGACTTGAACCCAGCTCTCTGATTCTTCATTCCTGCGGACCGCATAATAGTGAGTGCGGCCGCAATTGACATCCTGCGGCCTCACAATTTTGGTGCAGTCCATATGCCTTCAGCTTGCCCAAAGACTACTCTCTGAATCGCCTCTCTGCGGCCGCACTGCTGGCCTTTTTGCCCTGTTTTAGTTCTTATTCACTTTTGACTCCTTTATGAGTTGATTTTGGCTTTTTGTCTCGTTTCATAATATTCCTGCAAGTAAGCACATTTTGTTAGTTTTCGGGAATCCTTTAAGTATTTTTGAGCTAAAAAGCAAGTAAAAGAGAGAAAATAAGCGGTCAAAATCCATACTTATCAACTCCCCCATACTTAAGCTTTTACTTGTCCTCAAGCAAATAAGGCAATTCCCACCTCCACTAGAAAAAGGGATATTTCAGCTAGCCTAAGGTGAATCAATTACACATCAATTGGGACCAACAATTACTCACACCACATATGAATTATCAATAATGCAATGATTTGACTTTTTGAGTACAATAGTTCTATTGTGATACTAGAGCATCAAGAGTTGACTCTATTCATCAAGGAAGTTCGCTCTTTCACATAGGTCATTGTGTATCCCAAACTCCTCCTCCTTTACTCTCCATTATCAAATCTCACTTTAGACTGCAACACTCGAAGAAAGGATTGTGAAAAGTTCGCTCATCTCTCTCAAAAGAACGTCACAAGTTCGGTTTTAAGTACCATAAGCTTGCCCCTTATGTAAATCACCACTAATGTAATCTCACTCAACTTGGAATCATGTAGGGCTTTTTCGGAATGTAATAAAGGCTTTTGGACCAAGGTAAGACTTGTTGGAATAGAATGGTTTCATCTTTCCTTAAGCACACTATTTCCTCTTTTCGGTTCATACTTTCTCGACTTTTTGAGTCATTTTCTTCTTCCTCGGGGGAACTAGAGAGATGTAACGTCACTCTTTCTTGATCATGATATTCATTTTTATCCTTTTCTATTTACTCCATGCCTTTTATCATTGTTTTCTTTGAATCCCTTCAACTTTTACCTTATTCACTTTCTTTTTGGAATTTTTCTTTTAGTTCTTTCTTGCTTTTCTTTGCCTTCCCTTTTTCTTCATTTCTTTCTCTTCTTTGTACCTTTTATCACTTTTAAATTTCTTAATCTCTCTCCCAAACTTATATTTTTGCCAATTATTTCTTAAGAATGCTAAGGAAAGATCAGGTACCAAGAGATGGTCATTACAAAATAGATAAAGGCTTGTAACGTGGTTATTGTACGAAAAAGGGCTTCGGCTCAAAAGAAATAATTTTGTAACTACGGGTATCACATTGGTAGGATATGGAGGATTTAAAATTTCAAATTGGATAAAAAAGAGCCTACAATCATTTCTCAAGCCAAGCTACACTTAGAATTTTGCCTAGAAACATATTTGGGGTAAGTTCTAGATCATTAGCACATGTACTTGGACTTGCAACTAAACATCTTATCTCTCACGCTTCTGGATTGCTAAAGAGAACGGAGTCGAGGTCCCACAACAAACCTAGCTTTGATTGAGAATCACAAATGGCTCGATTTGAACCACCCAATAATTGCTTAAGTCAACACAAGAGTCAAAAGGGTCACAACTAGAGCTATTTTCTGCCAACAACTTGTTTTTAACCATACGAACATAGGTAAATGTGTTGGTACCAAGTGAAGCATGCTTGAGACCCTTTTATTCATCACTACTATATTTCTTTAAACATAAAAGAAACAATCCCTTAAGAAGGTTGTCACGCCATCCATCGTTGGGAAGAGCCACCCGGTTCACACAAAATCCACCTTTGGAAAGAACCGTGGTATTAAAAAAACTAAAGGCTTATTGTTCACTCAAAACATAAAAAGAATCTACTAAAGTAAATAGGAAGTTTTACTACTAAGGAAAAACAAACTAAAGAAGCTATGAAATAAACTACCGAAAGCGAGATAAATGCATATACAAACTGAAGTCAAATGTATATATCTATAAGGGAAATGAATATCTACATCAAATAGGGAGAATATATACATACCAAAAGGAAAATAAAGATGAAAGAAAAATAGTATCAGAGTTATTACAGGCCAAATGTCAAACGTCAAAGTCAACTAATCAAAATAAAGAACTCCCCAAAAGAAAATAAGCATTGTCCCAAATACTTTACAAAAATAAGTGAACACGGAAAGGGTAGAGAGTTAAGCGAACTCCCTATCTGGTCTCTGTCTGCATGGGATTATCAGCACCCTCGGTCTCTAGCTGTATCTCATCATCACCTTTCTGAGGGACAACACGGTTGCTGAGCATCTGGATCATCTCCTCAGCAGTGTGGGCAGTCGCAGCCGGCTCCTTAGACTGGCCGGCTGCTGCCTCTGGTGCCTCAGGTACTGCTGGTGCTGCCTATGCTGCTAGGGCAACTGATTCCATGAGCAAGTCCAATGGTACATCACCGGCAGATGTAATCTTCTCAATCTCTTTTCTCAGCTTATCCATTGACTTCTTTGATGCCTGAGACTTCAACATCTTCTTGACCTATTTGCCCAATTCCTCAATGACTTTCCCTTGTGCCACCACTTTAGCCATGATAGTCTTCTGGTCGGCCAGAATCTTCTTCAATATTTCCTCCACTGACGGAGGTACCTGTGGCTCTGCTAGGGTTGCTGGGACTGAGGACTGTGCTGCAACAACACTGGATATATCAATCAACTTTGTAGTAGCTGCCTACATCCAGTTGTTGAGACTCGCTAATGTCTGGGAGACTCGCAGCACAGTCGGAGGATAAGTAGATGAAGCCGGCACTGATAATGGAACTGGTAGTCTAGTAGAAGAAGGTGATCCGGAAGATGAAGGTGGCATGGCTACTGTCTCGGTGGAAGTACCGGCTATTGTGGAAGGCTCGACAGCTGAATCAATAACCACTACCGCTGGCTCCTCAAACTGGCCAGTGGAGGTAGTAGATTTTCCCTTGAATTTTGGGTTGTCAGCGGTACACCCCGTAAGTTTAACAATCTTGATACCGTTATATATATAGTTGATATGGTATTTTGAGTCGAACATTTTTGTAAAAAAAAAAAAAATATTTGAAAAATATGATTTTATATAGTTATTAATATTACCACTTTCGTATACGTTTTAAATTATACGCATAATATGAGATGAGTTTATGAGATTTTCTTTATTGTAAAGATATGAATTATTTTTTTTTTCACAAGAAAAGAAAGTTATCTTTTTACCATATTAAGAATTAGGGGTACTAAAATTTGTACTCTTTATATGAGATTAGAAAAATTAGAAGTTGATAAAATATGTGCATTTTTTACATGGATATTTTAATGAAATAATAGTTTATGCATTAATTTTTTATGGTACCACATGACTATGATAGTAAAGTATATTATAGTATGAGATATAAAGTGTGCTAACACTGAGTAGTATTTTAAGTAATTTGAGACAATTCTTAATTATGCGAGTTAGTGGTTAATTACCGGGTAGCGGGATATTACCTAATTAATTAATTACAATTATGGGATAAGATTAGATAGCAAAAAAATGTGGCAGCATGCCACAAACCAAACAAATGACTGTTAAAGTCATATTATTATGTGGTACTGTCTAAGAAATGTGAGTCACAAAAACTAAATTTATCCAACATGCAGAACAAATTACCTAATGACCAAAGCCGTTTCTAACATGTTTTAAAATATATTTTGGAGAAAAGATGATGTGCATTTGTGTACAGAATGGTCACTCTTTTGGTAGTATTAGCCCCTAGGAACTGTGGCAACATTTGATACAAGAAAATCTATATGTGCTTTTAGATTACAAGTTTTTCTTCAGTAAATGAACTAGGAGGTCCAGACTATCTTATTCCTTTGAATTCACTGACCATTAAATGTCCTTCAAGATTGCCATTTTCAGGTTACTTTTGGTGTCATGTAAGTGTCAACTTTAATAAAAAGTATGGTATGGTATGGTAAAGTGATAAGACAATTAGATTAGCTCTTATATATAAAAGAGTTTTCCTTTTGATCTTGAACCTAGAATTCATAAGACAACCCTGAAATCTATAATTTTGATTCATCTTTCTCTGGCAAATGTAACTTCATTCTATATGCCTATTAGGAAAAATAAATCATAGCAAGCTCAGGCAAGCCATTATTATGCGTGTTCTTCCTTTCTTCCAATTTTTGTCACAGTAAGATGTCATCTCACTAATACTCATGAATTAAACCTTTCCCGAGGGCGTCTACTTAACTTACACGTGTACATAATCTTTTCCTATGCCGGGAAACTCACTTGTGTCGAGCGTCTTTGATGAAAGCTATGTAGATGGGCTTTATCTCGTGACTAATTGTCTTGAACTTGATCTGGTAAGCGGTTATCCCTTAGCAGTGCTGACACCAAATGTGAATGAGTATAAAAGGCTTGTTCAGAAAGTACTAAATTTGGAGGAAAATGACCAAAATGGAACCGATCAGTTGCTGTCTCTTGCAAAAGGTTTCCATCGTATTGGTTCACGAGGTGTTACCAGAAAATTCCATCAAGCTATTCCTTGATTTTAAAAGTATGTGAACTTATTCATATATTCAATCCCAATATTCAATCCCATACCTGGCTTGAAGAGAAATTTTGGTGGAAAAGGTTTGTAAGTTGCACTAACTATGCAGTAATGTGAACTTATAGCTCAGGTATGTTACTCTTATTTCATTTTGCATGATCTCGTCATTACACAGGTTTAATAACGAGGCATAAAAAAAAATATATATTTCGGAATTTGCGTATACTTTGCTAGTCTCGCAAGTTACGTATATTTTACTAGTTTTGTAAATTACCATATTATCCTTGTGGGGAATTCATATTCAGTTGAATATTTCCTTCTTCCAGTCAAGAGAGCAGAGAGTTCATATATATATATATACAGTATTAAAAGTATTTTCATTACCATCGAGCTATAATCGATGAGCAGGCCCCTATTGAGCAACCTCTGATCAGATGGTAAATTATATACCGAGCCTACTGTGGCCGAGCTCTTATGAGCGAGCCCAGTTGGTTGAGATACAGAGCCTAGTATGGCCGAACGCCTATGAGCGAACCTACTACGGCAGAGCAATTATATATATACCGAGCCTACTGTGGCCGAGCGCTTATGAGCGAGCCCAGTTGTCGAGATACAGAGCCTAGTATGGCCGAGCGCCTATGAGCGAGCCTACTACGGCAGATGAGTTATATACAGAGCAGTTGTATATATACCGAGCCTTATAGGGCCAGACATCTATTTTACTTACTATATTGAGAGAGTTGAGTCAGTATCAGCAGGTAAGCATATCTTCAGATTATCTTTGACTTCCAGCTACTTGCAGTTACTATATTATCAGTTCAGTTTCAGCTCTCAGTATATTGCCTTACATACTCGGTATATTATTTCGTACTGACGTCCCTTTTGCTTGGGGACATTGCGTTTCATGCCCGTAGGTCCAGACAAACAGGTCGAGAGCCCTTCAAGTAGGCTATCAGCTCAGGAGAAGATGTTGGTGCGCTCCATTTGCTTCGGAGTTGCGTGTTTGGTTAGTATGATTTAGACGTGTATTGCTTGGTATGACGGGACTCTATCCCGATATTTATGACATTTATGTACTCTTAGAGGCTTGTAGACATATGTCGTGTACGTGAAAGATTGTACGGATTTGTCGGCCTATGTTTTGAATTTATAAATGATCATGTTGGCCTATTAGGCCCGTATGTCATGTGTATATGATGATGTAATAAGAAAGATACGTTACGTTGGTACTCGGTTGAGTAAGGTACCAGGTGCCCGTCAGTGCCCATCGGTTTGGGTCGTGACAGTCAGCTCCCTGAAGGTGGTACCATGAGAAAGGCTTCTTTGCCTTTACTTCGGTATCATAATGCCTCGGCTCCACCCCTTGTTCCTTGAAGTATTCTGTCAGGAAGTTTGGGTACGGATAAGATCTTTCACCTTTCTGGATAGCTAAAGAGATGTTGGTGGACATGATGGCCCCAATATTAATCGGATACCCAACCATAATGGATGCCACCAAAATTGCACGGGGAAGTGGGAGGATGTTCTCATTGAAGCATGGATCAATGCGGCTGCACATGAATGTCTACCACCCTTTTGCTTTAAAGTTTAGGGTGACTCGAACTATTGGAACCCATGCTGTGAGCTACAGAGGTGTTGATCGTTGGATAGCCAGAATCTCAGCTAGCCATGGGCGAGTTGCATCACCCATGGCCAACTTCTCCAAGTATTAGACTGCTTCTACTTCTTCAAACCCCACATACTTGTTCAGTGCACAGGAGTCAAAAAAAATTTCAGATTCTGCACTTTTGTCACCTTAGTACCTTTTTTGATGTTAGCTACATTTGCATAGAATTCTTTGACTAGGTGCTCATTTGCATCTAGGATGCTGTTGGTGAACCATTTCCATCCTTTGCGCTCCTAGAATTGTCTAAGGACATCGGGGTTGTGCTTGTTCAAATCCTTCATCAAGAATTGTCGCTCAAGAGTGAGTGACCTCTGTGTCCATTATTATCTAAACTTTGCAAAGGCATTGGCACTGACAAATCTGTCGCCCCTTCTACCATCATCCGGGACATCATCATCATCATCCACATTAATTGGAGCAACTAGAGCATGTGAGGAAGAAGGCTCAGAGTCTTGGCTACCCTCTTGCGAACCTTCAGACGAACTGGTAGTAGAAGATGACTCATACAAAAAGTGGAATCTGCCCTGCATTTGTTGTGATTGGGCTTCCGACTGTGCTTGCACGGAGTTACTCCTTGTAATGACCTGACCAGTCGTTTTTAGATTTAACTCCCCGATCTCCTATTAATTGTTTTTTCCGTGTTTATTTCTGCTATCTTGTTTTGCCGGGATGTTCGGTTTTTGAGTTCCGGAGAGTTTTGAGACACTTAGTCCCTAAATAAGAGCTTAAGTGTTGGGAAGTTGACCGTAGTCGGAACAATGTGAAGACGACCTCACAATGGAAATCTGATAGTTCTGTTAGCTCTGTTAGGTGATTTCGGGCTTCGGGGCATGATCGAATTGTGAGTTGGATGTCCGTAGCTAATTTAGGCTTGAAATGCCGAAAGTCGAATTTTTGAAGTTTCCGGTCCGATAGTGAGAATTTGATCCGAGTGTTGGAATGGAATTCCGGAAGTTAGAGTAGCTCCGTAGGGTTGAATGTGACGTGTGTGCAAAATTTCAGATCATTCAGACGAGGTTTGATAGACTTTTTGATCGAAAGTGTATTTTGAGAATTTTGGAGTTCTTAGGCTTAAATCCGTGGTTAATTCGAGGTTTCGATGTTGTTGTGGGTTTTTAAGGATTGGTACAAGTTTGGGTAGTGATTTGTGACTTGTTGTTCCCTTTGGTTGAGGTCCCGGGGGCCTCGGCATGATTTCGGATGATTGACGGAAGGATTTGGAGTTTGAAGTTTGTTGCAGCAGCTGGTTTCCTGTCATAACCGCACCTGCGAGTGTGGGACCACAGGTGCAGTGCCGCAGAAGCGGCTAAGTGGCCGCAGAAGCGAGTTTGGGCCAAGTTCCAGGATTCCGTAAGTGCGAATAGGTTTTCGCAAATGCGGTACCGCAGATGCGGCCAAGCGACCACAGATGCGGACCTAGCCCGTTAACTGACTTTTCGCACTTGCAATGCATTCTTCCGCAGGTGCGCTCCCAAGGCCGCAGATGCGGAAATCGCTGGGTAGAACATATAAATTCTTGCCTTCGCAAAATTTAGCCATTTTTGTTATCTTTTTCAAAGCGGGAAGAAGCTTGGGAAGCACTTTTCAAGAGATAATTTTAGAGGAGTTCATTGGGGTAAGGTCTTTGGTCCCTAAAATCGTTACTGGAATGAAATTTAAAAGTTAAGGAAAATCAGTGGTAATTGGGGGGTTAGGGTTTGTCTAATTGTCGAACTTTGAGTGATGATTTAAGGGACAAATTGGGGTCCGATTTTGGTACTTTTGATATGAATGAACTCGTGAGAGTGCGAGGTTTCTGGAAATATAAATTTTACCCGATTCCGAGACATGGGCCCAAGGGGCTTTTTGGTCATTTTACATAATTTTGGCGTATTATCTTAGAATTTAATCATAGAATCAGTTACTTGCAGTGTTATTTACATTATACAATTTAATTAAATAGATTTGGGCCATTTGGAGTCGAGTACTTGTGGCAAGAACGTGGTCTCGGGTTGATTTTGAGCCGGTTAGAGGTAAGTGGCTTGCCTAACCTTGTGTGGGGGACCTTTCCCTAGGATTTGGTATTATTGTTAATTGAAAATGCCTTGTACGTAAGGTGACGAGTGCGTACTTGTGCTTATTGTTGAAAATCCGATTTTTCATTAAGTAATTACTAGTATGTTTCTTTCCTGTTTTATTACTTGCACTATTAAACCTATTGTTAGCTTAGGAACACATGTCTAAGTGATTTAATTACCTTATTTGCTCAACCTGCTTTACCTGAATTTCGTGCAGCATGCTAGGCTAGACTTACTTGTTTGCCTTAATATGGAATTTGACATTTCTGAGTATTTTCTTGTTGCTGCTGTGTATTTACATTAGGACTACGGATGTGGGATTCCGGTAGCTCCCCCTTGTCTGTTTACATTTGGGACTACAGGATGTGGGATTCCGGTAGATCCCCCTGCACAGTTATATGGAACTATAGGATTGCACCCGGTAGATTCCCCCAGTACTGGGTAATTATATTTGGGACTACGGTACAAAATTCCAGTAGATCCCCGCGCACTATGAGTTGGACTACGGGACGGGATCCCAGGAGATCCATTGGATATGTACATATGGGACTACAGGACGGTATCCTGGGAGATCCCCGATCGTTATCATTGGTGCTGAGTTGTCTTTCCTTTCCGTATTTACCTTATTTCTGTATGTTCGTTGCTATTCTGTACATCTTGTGTTATTTCACTGCGGTACTTATTTATACTGTTTCTGTTCTATACTAACAGACTTTATTATTTTATTTAACCTCAGTAGGGCCCTGACCTTCCTCGTCACTACCCGATCGAGGTTAGGCTTGGCATTTACTGAGTACCACTGTGGTGTACTCATGCCCTTTCTGCGCATGTTTTCATGTGCAGATCCAGGTACTTCGACTTAGTCCTATCACCCTTGAGGCGAGGCGACTGTCCCAAAGACTTCGAGGTATATCTGCCGCATTCACAGACCAAGGAGTCCCTTTCTACTCTTACTTTTAAGTATTAGACTTCTTGTATTTCTTTTCGTTGTTAGATATTTTGGAGTTAGACACTTGTAGATATTTCAACGGCTTGTGGTTCTGTGAGATTCCGGGTTTTAGGAAAGTGTATTAGTTTTTCAGAAGTTGTATTGTATACGCCGAGCGACATTCTTAAATACTGTTCCATTCTGTTATTTTTGGCTTTAATTATTTCTTCTGCAAGTTTTGTTTAATTATCGCAATGCTAGGCTTAGCTAGTCGTAGAGACTAGGTGCCGTCACGACAGTTCACGGAGGGCAAACTGGGGTCGTGACACTCTTAGAAGCTTCCCTAGATGGGAGATAATCACTGATCTCGGATTGTTCAGGAACTCTGCTTTTGGTTGGTTTCTTGCTTATGAACCTTTGTAGTTCTAGTGGTAGGTTGATTTTGCTTCGGCCCCGGCCTTAGGAGGGTTCTGCCCTCCCTTTTGACATATCTCCATTTCCATATGATCTAACCATTATCTGCAATGCATAAAGATAAGAGTCAGTTAGATTTGTAAACTACATATGCATGCATAACAATTTCAGTAAAGCAGTCTCAGAAGGGGCATTGTGGACCGCACAAAAGTGAGTGCGACCGCAAACTGACCACTGTATACCGCACACAAGTGAGTGCGTCCGCACAACCAAGAGTGTGGACCGCACAATTTTGACTGCGGCCACACAGCCCCAGGTTCAGACTACTGGGGTCTCTGATGTTTCATCAGTGCGGACCGTACAAAAATGAATGCGGCTGCACAAGTCCACTGCGGAACGCACTATTTTGAGTGCGGCCGCACAATTTTATGAACATACCTTCCCTAACTCAGAGAGATGCGGACCGCACAAAAGTGTGTGCGGCCGTAAAGCTCAAAGTGCGGACCGCACAAAAATGAGTGCGGCCGTACAATTTGACATTTTCGGGCACTAAACTTGGGTTCATGCAATCTTTTCATAATTTAGACATGGTTTGCACATTTAAACATTGATAGCTACTTACCCATACCCCAATTAACACTTAATATGCTACCCACATGATTCTAAGCAAATAAATGACTAACTATTGATATTTTGAGGCATGTAATTAATCCTAGACCAAAGAACAAAATTCAGAAAAAAATGAAAAATCTAAAGATGACATTAACATACCAGTAATAAAGATGTAGGTGAGATTCAACATTGATAAGATAGAGGGAAGATTTGAGAACAATGGGGATATGCACTGTGCTAGCTTAGTTTCAAGGCTCAAGGATTGTAAAGTGCAAAAAGCTGAGAAAGGCTCTATTTATATTTTTGACCCGTCGGTCCTAGACCTACATGAGTGCGGACACATAATTTTGATGCGGTCCGCACTCCTTACATGCTCCTGTGAAGAATTGCTGCGGACCGCATAAAAATAAGTGTGGCTGCAGAATTCGTGTGGACCGCACAAAAATATGTGCAGTTGTAATTTGTTAAGCATTTTTGACAGGCCAACTTCAGAGACCATGCACTTTTGATCTTCCAGTTGTGCGACCGCATACATAATTGTGCGGCCGCAGAGTGTTAGTGCGGTTCGCATAATTCTGGTGCGGTCCGCACTTTTTGTGACATTTCGCCAAATTTGCTTGCACAGTCCCTGCAATGCACACCCATTCCTGCATACACTTCAAAACTAGTTAGCACAAAACAAAGCCTATCTAATCTAAAGAAGAAAAACAAAAGAAAGAAAAATACATGGGTTGCCTCCCAAGAAGCGCCTGATTTAACGTCGCGACACGATGCAGATTACTAATCACTTGAAATGAAGAACCTCCACAATGTGGCCATCATTAACCTTGCCAAGATAATGTTTAACCCGGATCCCATTGACGCTTAAAACCTCATCATTCTTATTTTTTAACTCTAGAGCACCGAAGGGGTTTACATTTACCACTTTAAATGGCCTACTCCATTTTGATTTCAACTTGCCCGGAAACATCCATAACCGGGAATTGAATAATATCACAAGATCACCTTCTTTAAACTCCTTATTGTGGATATATTTTTCATGGAGGTACTTTATCTTCTCCTTGTAAAGGGACGAACTTGTGTAGGCATGGTACTGGAATTCATCAAGCTCATTTAATTCTGACACCCTTAGGTTTGCTGCAACATCTCACTCAAGGTTCAACTTTTTCAAAGCCCACATGGCTTTATGCTCAAGTTCTACTGGAAGATGGCACACCTTCCCAAACACCAATCGATATGGAGACATCCCAATCGGCGTCTTGTAGGACGTTCTATAAGCCTAAAGAGCATCATCAAGTTTTCTTGACCAATCTATCCGGTTGGCATTGACTGTCCTTGACAAAATACTCTTGATCTCCCGGTTGGAGACTTCAACTTGCCCGCTTGCTTGAGGATGGTAGGGGGTCAATACTTTGTGGGTGACACCATACTTTGTGAGTAAGGTATCAAAAGCCTTGTTGCAAAAATGCGAACCCCCATCACTAATAATGGTCCTTGGTGTACCAAACCTCGTAAAGATGCTTTTCTTTAAGAATGCAACCACACTCCTCGCTTCATTGTTGGGAAAAGCAACAGCCTCGACCCACTTGGACACATAATCAACCGCAACTAGAATGTAGGTGTTACCACAAGAACTAATAAACGAACCCATGAAATCAATACCCCACACGTCGGAGATGTCTATCTCCAAAATGGCGGTGAGAGGCATTTCATTCTTCTTTGAGATCCCAGTGGCCCTCTGGCAATGAACCCTCGAGAATAGATTAGACTCTAGGCTTGTTGATACCCAATTTTTCCTCATATATTTTTAATACATATATATATACTTTCAAAATAGAACATATGCAGTTATAAGCATGCATAAGCATTTTTATAATTTTTCTATAATTTTTAAAAGCTCCAAATTAATTTATTTCTTCCCCTTTTATTTATAAAATCTCCAATAATTATCCTTCAAATTATTTTTGTGGTGATTTAGTCATATAAATTCTTTATTTATGCCAAAATATTGTTTAAATTGCATTTACATTTTTAGGCTAAATTGCATATCTTTACAATAATAGTCCTACTAATACATAATTACAATATTGATGTATAAAATGATCTTTTATATTTTTAAAATATTAAACAACTATTTTAAATCATTTTAGTACCCGAAAATATTTTTGAAAATCATTTATTATTTTTTATAAATTATATAACTATTAAAAATGGCTATTTAAAATCTAGCCTATTTTTATTTTCAATTTCAGCCCCAACCTAACCCAATTACCAGCCAAATTTCAATTAAATTACCTAGCCCAAACCCCAGCTACCCGATCCGGCAACGACCATTCCTAAAATAAACACAAAAGATCCCCCAAACCTTATCATTTTCATACTATCGGCCGCCCTAAAACCCCTATCTGCTCTCAAACGCTCTCAAAACCTAACCCTAATAATCTCACTGACCCTCGTCCATGGCCATCTCTGATGATTTCTCACCACCTCTCAAGCCTCCAATGGCTTCCCTCACATTAATCTTGCCATCTCCAGGGCCCTCAAGGGACCAGGGCTAGTTGTCTTGCATCTATGGTTCCTCTTTTGCCTATTTTAGGCCATTCTAGTATGATTCCGAGTAAGATCGTCCTATATTGACTACGATCTATGGTTTTCTAAGCAGGTTTCTTCACCTATGTATGGTTCTCTTCGAAACCCTAATTTCTTTTCTAAACCTCTTAGATCTGTACAGATCTAAGATGATCTGGGTTTGTTTCATGTGAGTTTTACAATAACCTTAAGATTCTTTACAAGAATCGTATGATTTTCAAGCGATTTTCATTTTTTCCTAAACTAGGGTTTCTGGAATTTCTTTTTACAAATTGTTTGATGACTTTTTGTGTTTAATCTTCTCCTTTTCATATATTTTGACTGATTTTGTAAGTCTGCTACATCCTTAGCCCGTTTGTACCGAAAGCCCTAATTCTTTTGATGTTCTTCGTCTAGTTTCTAAGTATTAGTATATCGACTAGTTCTTACTTTGGGTTCTTGTAATTTCTCGTGACTTGCCCTAATATGCTTCTACTGAATTTCTTAGTTTGACCTTTCACTGATTCTATGTGCTTGTGTTCGTCCTGACTATTCATGTTAAGACCTGTAACATTCTCCTTGAATCAGTGTTGTTCTAACTATTTGTTTTTTTAAAGTTATGTGGAATCCTAACTATTCATGTTCTACCTTATTTTATATGTTAAACATGCTGACTCATTCATGACTTTATCGTTGATTATTCTGAATTCCTTATTTCTTGGTTTGATTTGAACACTTTCCCTTAAACTTTCGATTCAATACCTCTACTCGAATTGATTGAATTGCTTACCTTAATTAATTTTCTTTTGCCTTGTTTGTATTTTGCTGATTCTTACTGATTTGTTTCCTTAATTAAAACTTCTGTTCATTTACCCCCAATTACCTATTCTATACTAAGCCTTACTTGATTCTTTTCCTTAAATACTTAGCATGCTTTTACCGTTGATTTAAATTGTCCCTTGATGAAGGGAGAGACTTGCTGATTTACATGTGACTTCCCTGATTTGCTACTTAATTGATCTCTTACCTTATTTGTTAAACATTTGATTACTATATAAACCCCCTCTTATTTTAATTTCTTGACAACGAACACTAGTTCATCTAGACTATTATACTCTCAAACGCTCTATACTCTCTCCTATTCCTTGCAATTATTATTAATCCAGCCGTCTGTAAGCCAAGGCTAGCTACTGGTATCATCTACTCTGTATTCTGTATACTCCCCTTAACTGGTATGTCTGATTCAATTCACATTCCAAACTATGTGTTTTCTTTGTTGCTGCAGTTCATCAATTTGTGATTTCCAGTTCTATGTGCTATTCTACATAATATGCAATCAGCATGCCTAGATTACTGTATCACAAAGCATGTTGAAGCTCATAGCTATTATATTGTTTGGCATGACAATCCTGCATTAAATAATTGGTTCACTAGCATGTCCCAAGCTGCATCATGTGCTTATGATTTCACCCAGCATGACCAAATCCTGCCGTTTCCCTTGTGTGAGGTCTATTCTGAAACTGTGTGTTCTCTGACTTACTTTCAGATTGTTGTAAAAATGCTCTTCATGTTTTCTCAAACTATTCCTACTCTAACTATGTTCTGATTTTTCATAAAATTCTTTCTATTACTAAGACCTTCTTTCTCTATTTACCAAACTCTTTCAAAGTCATTATGCACTCTCACATTACTCTTAGAATACTAGGTTCTTCCCCTCTGACATATGTACTGCCTTGAGATCTCTCTGAACTCTGGCATGTCAGAGCTAGCCTTTCCACACCGAACCTAAGTCAGTTATTATTTGAGAAAAGGTCTAGGTGTGAGCACTGCCCGGAATCCTTGAGATCCTTAAGGAACTCTGACACACCTAGACACGAAATTGTCTATGGAACTTTGGCATTTGAGGCTATTGGAGGTCTGGTAAATCATTTGGTCCTACTATAGGCTCCTTATAGATTAACTACTGCTTATTTATGTATTTTGATTCATTGGTCTGTAATAATTATAGTAAACAACATTGGGGTAATTAGTGAAAATAAGTGGGTAGTCATATATATGTGAGGTAGTTTGGATAGTCATATATATGTTGGGTAGCTTGGGTAGATACCATGCCTATAGGGTTGTGTTAATTCAAATGTGTTTACTATGTTTGCTTTACTTCCATAATATTAGAAACCATGCCTATAGGATTTAAGTGGTTTTATAATTAGATATCATGCCTACAAGATCTAAATGACTTAATAATAGAGATCATGCCTATAGGGTTAAAATCAGCTTTATAACTAGATATCATGCCTATAGAGTGTAAAGTAATTAAGGCTCAGTTTTCGTTACAACACGTATTCACATTCGTCTTCTTACAAATCATGCCTATAAATTCAAAAGTCATTTTTTTGTACTTAGATATCATGCCTATAGGAATTAAAATCACCTCTAATAGAAACCATGCCTATAAAACTTGAAACCAGTGTAGTTAAATAAATCAGTTTAATTCACGTTTGTTTATTCTGAATTGGGTCAAACAATTAATCTGTTGCTTCTTTAATAAGTTTTCAAACGCTGTCTCAAACTAATACTGCTAGAAAACATGCATATAGCATCTCCAGCTGTCGTTTAAAAATCATTTTACTGTTTTACTATATTCCCAATCAATATAGATACCATGCTTTTAGGAGGTCACTGTTATGCGTTTAGGCAAGCCTCTAGGGCGATTAAAATTCTGCAATTATAAAACTGCGCTTTGCTATTTCAAATTGCTCACATTCTCAGGTCTAAAATCAGTAGGCAAGTTAATAGGTCTTTGACACTTAATTATGTATAATCCCTGCTCACCTAGATATCATGTTCTAGGATTTTCTCTTAAATACTTGACTGTTGTTTGAAGACATGCACTTACTTGTTATATCTATGGAGGTGACTGTGAGCCTGTAATTTATTTTCTTTAAATGCAGTCCTAATTGTTTTTGATTGATGCCTAGACTTTTATCCTTTAAAACCTTAGGATGGTCTAGAACTACCTAAATTAGAGGTCCTAAATACCTTTAGGGCCACAAGGAAGGGACAGGTAGTGCACACATAGGACATTTATCAAGGCTATTAGAACGCTTTAGGCTATGACCAAGGGGAAGGAATTAGGTAGTAAGGATATGATGACTACATGCTAATGTCACGTGTAGCCCCTCATTGAGGAGTGTGTACCAGATATTGTGTGGGGTGATCCTATAGGCTAACCAACCTAGGACCCCTCTTTTTCCAACTCTTATATGTTTTTAACAAATTTACTTCTCTTTATATATGTTCAAACCTTTTCCCTTGTTTTCATTACTTGAACCATACATGTACTTAGAATGTCAAAAACATGCCTTTATTTGCAAGTATGTGTTTAAACTATTTATTTGTTAAGAAAACTAATTCACATAGTTTAAGTTCGGTCGGGACCCACCGTTGTGGACCGCGAGAGGTGACTAACACCGTCCCCGCAAGGTTATTTCGATCCCTTACCCTAAATCTCTGGTAATATAAATTAGTCTAAGAGTTAATCGCTCTAGGTGCCCTAACACACCATAATCCATTAGGTGGCGACTCTTCAAACACACAATTCCCAAAAGGAAATGCGTTATTACCCCCATGAATGTCGAAACCCGGACTTCTCTCTCTCCATGGAGGGAAAAAAGGGGGCACGACAGCATGATGACTCTGCTGGGGATATTTTATTTAGGCTCTTACATAACGAACTTATCTTTTGTGAATTAGTCCAAGCATGCTCCATCCCATACCCTTTCCCCTCATTTGAATTTAACTATTTATTTTTTAAAAGCATTTATGATTCTTTTATTCATGAAACTGACTTGTCTCCTTGTTTGATTTTTCTATAACTGTCTTCAATTATTTAAACACTGCATTTATTATTTTTTACGTGCAAATACTTGACAACATGCTATTTATTGCTGCATAAATCATGCTCCACATCATATTTTACTCGTGCGTATTAAATCCTATAACAACGCTTGATGAGTGGTTGCGCTCTTCTTATTTATTACCCTTAAATTGGGAAAGGCTTATTTGCGGTAAAACTAGTCGATCAGCGGTGCAGTCGACAGTTCTGTGCTTTCCCCCTCAAGTTGTCCGTTTGAGAGTACCAGTCTAAACCCTCATAGTAACCTTACTCTAATTATAATTGTGCATGCATCATGGTCAAACATAGTCGGATTATTATGTTGTCCACATAATAATCCTTTAAGACGAGCCTTATCCAAAGGTCCACCAGGGTTTCCATAATCCCAACGGACACAACCATGTTATTTGCATTAATTTGGAAAACTAAATGCCAATATGCTAATCATGAATGTATAAATAGTCGAGTTTGGTGAGGAGAAGGGCCTAACCCTTTTGTTTTGTAGAAAATGAGGCACGAGGTCCCCAAATTTGGTATGGTTAGCACACCCTCACTCTTGCTAGACTGGTGGAGGAATCTTCCATCAAGTGACCAAATCAATGAATGGAAAGAGAGGGCCGTCAAATCTAGTGAAAAGTTGAAATATTTGGAATAGAGTCTGATGGAATTGGAAGGAAAAATGAGGAAGAGAGTCACTGACTGCCAGAACGTTGAGGGAAACGAAGGAGGACATTTTGCAAAGGTATTCTTACTGATGAACCTACGCAAACTGGAGGATTTGATCGACAAGAACATTCAGCCTGAGGAAGGTCCTCCCGAGATCAAATAGATTAGGTTTACTCGCTTATCAAATGTAATAAGGCCAAGTGCCAATAGTGACTCACTTTTCTATTATCTTAGTGTCGTTTTAGGATTCACCTATTTTTACATTATGAAATGAAGTATTTATTGGCATCTAAAATTCTCCTAATCTATTTGTCGCTAGGCCTACCTCAGGCATAACAAGGCTCCCAAATTAAGATACGAATTTACATTTCCACAATATATGTTTAAATACTGCAAACATTTCAAAATCCTCACTGACTTATTACCTTTTTGTTTTTCTTTATTTTGATTATTGCCATCCCCTTAGGTTGGTTCGCTCATACTGGCATCATCAGCATATCATACCAGATCTAGAGGCCCTCCACCTCCTCCTTCTTTTTCCCAAGCAATACAAAAGGCAAAGGAAAAACAAAAATGGATGACTTAAGTGGTATTCGAAAAGAGAATGTTGAGAACGCAGAAACATCAGACGGTTGGAGTACTCCGACGCCAAATGATTTAGTCTTGAGATTGGAACAAAAGATATTGGAGCTACAGGGAGAGCTTGAGCAGGTTCGCAACTTGGCAAACCTATCCCTCACCTTGAATATCCCTGACATCAACAGAAAGAACCCAACACCTCCCCAAAACACACCAAACCAACACCCACAAAATCCTACTACACCGCATCAATATGCAACCCCACCCCAAAATCTCAATCCCCTACCTATACCAACTCCTCCACAACACCACCATCAACCAATTCAGTACCCACCAACAGCCACTTATCACACTCCCCAAAACATACCATAACTCATCCCCGATCCCCAAAAGTTAACTAACGATCAACACTACACCCAAGCACCTGGAACTCACCAAAACAACCCCGTATATGTGGAAACCGTACCTCATTCTACCCAACCAATATCCTACACATCTGAATCCGCTGAGAAGGACCTGCTCATCAAAAATATGGTTGAAGAACTCAAGAAGCTGACAAGTCGGGTTTAGGGTGTCGAGGGCGGCAAGGGAATATAAGGTCTGAACTATGAAGACTTGTTGATACATCCAGATGTAGAACTGCTAGAGGGATATAAACCTCCCAAGTTCAAAATGTTTGACGGTACAGGTGATCCTAGGGTTCATCTAAGGACCTATTGTGACAAGCTTGTCGGGGTCGTGAAAGACGAAGAGATTCGAATGAAGCTCTTTATGAGGAGTCTTACTGGAGATGCTTTGTCCTGGTACATCATCCAGGATCCCAAGAAATGGTCCAATTGGGTGGGTATGGCGTCGGATTTCATGGACCGGTTCAGGTTTAATATAGAGAATGCACCAGATGTTTTCTACATCCAGAGTCTTAAGAATAAACCCACCGAAACCTTCCGTGATTATGCTACTCGTTGGAGGTCGGAAGAGGCCAAGGTCAGGCATCTTTGGACGAGGAACAGGTGAACAAGTTCTTGGTCAGAGCACAGGATCCGCAATATTTTGAAAGGTTGATGGTCATTGAAAAACATAAGTTCTCTGACATCATAAAGCTTGGGGAAAGAATTGAGGAAGGCATCAAAAACAGAATGGTAACAAATTTTGAGGCATTGCAGGCCAAAAACAAGGCGTTACAATAAGGCGACATATCAAAGAAGAGAGACGTTGGGGTAGTAATGGTGGCCCAGGGCCCAAAATCTCCACTTACCTATCAAACACCTCCACCCACCTATAAAACACCTCTACCCATATATCAAACACCTCCACCCACATACCAAGCATCACCGCCCACATATCAACCCTCATTTCGCAGATATTCCCAACCAGCCACTGTCCATCACACCTATAACTCTCAACCGTCTCATTTCCAATCACCCACAACTTATCAAAATTATCCAAGAACACAACCAAACTTTGACCGCAAGCTACCCAAACAATACACCGCAATTGCTGAACCCATCAACCAACTATATGAAAGGTTGAAAACCGCTGTTTATGTCACCCCCATCCCTGCTGTGTCATTAGAGAATCCATCCCAATGGGTCAATCCAAACAAAACTTATGTGTACCACTCCGGTATGAAGGGGCACCCCACTGATGAGTGCCGAACATTTAAGGATAAGATCTAGACGCTAATCGACAACAAGGTTATACAGGCCAAGAAAGCCGCACCTAATGCCCGCAACAACTCCCTCCTTGATCATAGAGGTGGTGGAGTACATGTGATAGAGACAAACGAAGAATGGGACCCTGATGGGTCGATTGGTCTTATTCGAGAAGGCAATGGCTTTAAAGTTGCTGTCACACTTACTCTTATGTGGTGCAGATTCAGTCACCAATCGAGGTTGAGGTAGCTGCGCTAGTTCCATTTGAGCTAGAGGTGGCTCCACATGTGGCCACCCTCGCTCCATTTGAAGTAGAAGTGGTCACATATTTCACAGTGATAGTGTCAACCACACCGCCTTTTGACTCAGAAGCCATACATTGGGATTACGTTGCCGAAGCTCGGCGAAAGGGAAAAGAAAAAATGGAGGAATCCGATGCTGCACAAGGAATGATTAGGACTGGAAGAGTCTATACACCTGAACATTTGGGAGGATCAAGTAAGGATACCACTGCCAGGCAGCCTGTCATTGAGATAGAGCCAGATGAACTGTGGAGGAAAGTACAAGCAAAGGAGTATTCCGTCATTAACCATCTGAACAAAACCCCAGCTCAAATATCCATCCTGTCAGTGTTGCAAAATTCAGAGGCACATAAGAATGCTTTAATGAAAGTGCTAAGCGAGGCTTATGTACACAATAACATTACTGGTGGAGAAATGGGCAATATGGTAGGGCAAGTATTGGAAAGCAATAAGATTATCTTCCACGAAGATGAGCTACCGCCTGAGGGGTTGAATCACAATCGAGCATTGCATATCATAGTGCAATTTGAAGACAAATTCATTGCTAGGGTCTTGGTTAACGGAGGTTCAAGCCTAAATATTTGTCCGTCGAACACTCTAAAAAGGTGAAATACGAGTTGGAAACATGAACATGAAAGATTTCGATGGGTCCCAAAGGGCCACAATTGGGTAAATCAACCTTTGCTTGCAGATGAGGCCAGCTTGGTTCGACGTCGAGTTTCAGGTGCTCGATATACCAGCCTCATATAATCTTCTATTGGGCCGACCATGGATCCATGCCTCTAGAGCCGTGCCTTCCACACTACATCAAGCCATGAATTTTGAATGGAACCATCAGGAGGTGGTCATTCACGGAGATGAAAGTAACCCCATTTACACTAGTCAAACCATCCCGATCATTGGACATAGAAGAAGGCTAGGAGGGGAAACCTATCATCATATTGAACGCATCAATGCCGTTGAGAAGGATAAATGGTGAAGCAGTAAAATAGAGAGCATACTAGCATGGTCTGGGTATGAACCCGGCAAAGGGTTGGGGAAGAACCTCCAAGGTATCACTAAACCGATACGACTAAAGTGGCATGGTACCACCTTTGGGATCGGATATCAGTACACATGGCAAGAATACAATGATTGTTCGCCTCCATGGTGCGGACCGTATTACCCTCTCGAGCAACCAGTGCCACGTTTAGATCAAGCTTTTCATTAAGCTGATACAATATGGGGGACTACAGAAGAGGAAGCATTAGCTGGGTTGAAAAATCTTTTCTTGGAGGATGAAAACATGGACTGCAGTGCCATAATTGAGGAGGAAGAGGAAGAAGGCCTCACTATTCAGAACGTAAAGAAAGGAGGTGTTCTTAGGAACTGGACCGCCACATCATCCCGGGCCCGCCGAGTCCCTAGGTAGCTTGACAGATTTTCTTTCTATAGCCATTCTAGGCATTTAAGATTTTCAGTAATTTTGATTTAAAGACTTACTTGTTTCAAAATAAATGCTCGATTCATTGAGCCGCACTTGTTTGGATGTTGTTTATTTTTAATCAAATGCATTTACTCTTTATTATTCACTACTACTTTCTACACTTTTCCTTTCTACAACGTTATTATTACTTTTCTAGATGAAACGGTGACTGTGACATGTAATGAGGCAACGCGACATAAGAATGGTGATTCAGATGAAGAGGATCAGATACCCGAGCAAGTTATCAAGGAAGTGGAAAACTTTGAGAATAAGCCCAAGTCCAATCTGGATGAAACCGAAGCGGTAAATTTGGGGGATCAACATTCACTTGTCACCAGCAGAGAAGGAAGAGTACATCCGTTTCCTAAAAGAGTATGAGGACATTTTCGCATGTTCATATGATGACATGAACGGCTTGAGCACATCTATAGTGGCTCACAAGTTGCCTACTAATCCCATGTGTCTACCAGTAAAGCAGAAACTCCGAAAGTTCAAACCAGATATGAGCCTGAAAATCAAAGAGGAAGTTACCAAGCAGATCAAAGCCAAAGTTCTCAGGATTGTGGAGTACCCAACCTGGTTAGCCAACATTGTGCCAGTTCCTAAGAAAGATGGGAAAGTCAGAGTATGTGTTGACTATCGTGATTTAAACAAAGCATGTCCCAAGGATGACTTTCCACTGCCGAACATACACATCCTAATCGACAACTACGCCAAGCATGAACTCCAGTCCTTTGTAGATTGCTTCGCGGGCTATCACCAAATCTGGATGGATGAAGAAGACGCAAAGAAAACAACCTTTATTATACCATGAGGGGTATACTGCTACAAGATGATGCTGTTTGGTTTTAAGAATGCTGGGGCTACCTACATGAGAGCCATGACAACTATCTTCCATGATATGATACACAAAGAAATAGAGGTGTATGTGGATGATGTCATTATCAAATCCAAGAGGGCCGCAGACCACATAGCAGAATTGAAGAAGTTCTTTGACAGGTTAAGGAGGTACAATCTGAAGCTCAACCCTGCAAAGTGTGCATTCGGGGTTCCCGTAGAAAAGTTATTGGGATTCATCATCAGCTGTGGAGGGATCGAATTAGATCCATCTAAAGTCAACGCCATTCAGGAATTGCCACCACCTAGGAGCAAAAAGGACGTGATGAGCTTCCTAGGATGCCTCAACTATATCAATCGCTTCATAGAACTGTCCACAGTCATATTTGAACCTATCTTCAAGATGCTAAGGAAAGATGCCGAAACAAGCTGGACCGAGGATTGTTAGAAAGCTTTTGACAAAATAAAGGATTACCTGTCTATACCACTAGTTCTAGTATCCTGCCGGAACCAGGACGACCTTTGCTACTCTACCTATCTGTGTTGGATGGAGCCTTCCAGCCTACAGACCTCAAATGAATGGAACCGTAGAAGCCGCCAACAAAAACATCAAGAAGATACTAATAAAGATGGTAGAGAACCGCAAACAATGGCATGGGAAGCTACCTTTTGCTTTATTGGGATACCGCACTACGGTTCGCACATCAATCGAGGCAACTCCCTACATATTGGTTTATGGTACCGAGGCTATCATCCCAGCCGAGGTAGAGATTCCTTCTCTAAGAATCATACAGGAAGTTGAACTCAGCGATGCAGAATGGATAATGAGTCGCTATGATCAATTGGCCCTTATCCATGGAAAGAGGATAAACGTAGTATGTCACGACCAACTTTATCAGAACATAATGACTAGAGATTTCAACAAAAGGGTCAAACCAAGGCAATTTGCACCAGGACAGCTTTGCTGAAGAAGATCTTCCTACATCAAGATGAAGCCAAAGGGAAATTCTCTCCCAACAGGCAAGGTCCTTACATGGTTCACAGGGTGCCGACAGGAGGAGCACTCATACTTGCGGAGATGGATGGAGAAATCTGGCCAAAACCAATCAATTCAGACGTAGCTAAGAGATATCATGCTTAGATTATTTATATTTCCTCACCCGATGTAATTGAACTACGCTTGACCTGATTCTCGTTTAAGAGGAGATATGTAGGCAGCCTTGTAGGTTCGGTCATATCATAATAAAATTCCCATTTGCCCAGTGATAAGAAACTGGGGTAGAATTTTGAGGAGGACCCTCAAAATTCCGGAGCAAGTCTGGCCAAGCCAACATATGTCAGAAGGTCAAAAATTGGTTAATAAACTGGGGCAGAATTTTGAGACGGATTCTCAAAATTCCGAAGAAGGTTCAGCCAGGCTTATTATCTGCAAACGGTCAAAAGATCATCTACCAAACTAGGGCAGAATTTTGAGGAGGACTCTCAAAATTCTAACATAATAAAGCTGCAGTGTCTCTGAAATGTGTTACAGTCACTAGTTCATGTAAAAAATTACTTGATATATCAATGTGTTTCCAAAAGGACTCTATTTTCTACCAATGATCGCATATTTTCGAAAACTCTATTTTCTTTACAGTCAAGTGTTACCCATGGAAACTCTAAAAGGACTACAAAATGGAGCAAAGCAAGGCCAACAGACAGAAGCGCGAACAAACCTCCCCCCACAAATCTTACAATTTTTCTTTGAATGCAGGCACGTTTGATGTAATGATAGCATTTGCAAATATATATACACAAAGCAAATTCACTATCGATCCGACCATCCGACACTAATATATCTCCAGATAAGAAATATACTAACTTTTGCTATTCGCTCTTTGCATAGGACTAAGCCTTTTCCCGCATACTTGCATGAGGCTAATTCCTGCCTCCGCATTTGCATGAGGCTAATTCTTGCCTCCATATTTGGATGAGGCTAATCCCTGCCTCTATACTTGCATGAGGCTAATCCCTGCCTCCATATTTTGCATGAGTCCAATCCCTGCCTCATATCTGCATGAGGCTAATCCCTGCCTCCATACCTGCATGAGGCTAATCCCCTCCTTCCTATCTGTATGAGGCTAATACCAGCCTCCACATTTGCATGATGCTAATCCCTGCCTCTCTGTTTGCATGAGGCTAATCCCTGCCTCCATATTTGCATGAGGCTAATCCTTGCCTCCATACCTGCATAAGACTAATCCTTGCCTCCCCATCTGCATGAGGCTAATGCCTGCCTCCACATTTGCATGAGGCTAATCCCTGCCTCCCTATTTGTATGAGGCTAATCTGTCATGACCCAAACCGATGGGCACCCAGTACCTTACTTGACCGAGTACCAACGTAATGTACCTTTCTTATTACATCATTATATATATGTAACATATGGGCCTAATAGGCTAACATAATCATTTATAAACTCAAACATAGGCCGACAGGGCCGTATAATCTTTCACGTACACGACATATGTCTACAAGCCTCTAAGAGTACATAAGTGTCACAAAGGTCGGGACAGAGTCCCGCCATACCAAACAATAGACGTCTAAATCATACTAACCAAATACATAACTCCGAAGCAAATGGAGCGCACCATCATCTTTCGCTGAGCTGATAGCCTACTTGGAGGGCTCTCGACCTGTCTATCAGGACCTGCGGGCATGAAATGCAGCGTCCCCAGGCAAAAGGGACGTCAGTACGAATAATGTACTGAGTATGTAAGGCACATAAATAAATACATAGGAGACATGGAAGACATATGGAGTACATGACTCAACCCGTAAGTCTGAATAACTTTGTAAATCATAAATTACTTTCAGCGTCATGCATATGCGTATGAATGTCATGTCGTGCATAGGTATATGTTTCATAACATCATCAGCCTCTGAGGGCATCCCATCATATCATATCGGCCACTGTGGGCAAAGTCATAATCGTATACCAGCTGATCAGGTGGTGGTGCGTATATAACGCCATAACCATTCCCATATCCCATATACATATATATACATACATATATATGTATGTATAATGCCATTTGAATATATACATATATATGCATATATAACGCCATTTGAATACATACCCATATATGCGTATATAACGTCGTTTGAATCATATTTCAGCCACTGTGGGCAACATCATCATCATATACCAGCTGATCAGGTGGTGGTGCGTATATAACGCCGTAACCTTTTCCCATATCCCATATACATATACTTACTTATACACACGTATATAATGCCATCTGGTCATGGGTCAATGCACATGAATGCAATACATGAAAAGTACGTCAATAAAATCATTCAGAATGTCATAAGACCATTTTGCCTCTTGAACAATATCATAAAGTAACATCTTTTCAACTTTCGTATTTTTCTGAGACCCATGAACAGATGATAAAATATTATGACACATGAAAATTAAAGAACATAGATATTTCTATTACTTCTATGAGTAGAGTCACTTATGGAATTTGTGCATTTGCACGTTTCGTTCATATCATATGGATCATGCCAAAGAAAGAAGGGATAGCCTTAACATACCTGTTCCTTGGCTTATTTGAACGAATTGAAGCTTTTTGCTTCTGCGAAGTATGAACAAAACCTATGCTTGAATATTTGGACTGAAATTCTGCTTGAAAGTTTTAGAAACGAAATTGGTTGCTTTTGGAAATTTCGATTGAAATTTTTTGGCTAAAGATAAGAGTTTGGACGAACAATTTATTCGGCTTCAAGCCAAAGTAACGTTAATAAAGTCAAAGGCCTTAAATTGGGCTAAAGACAATAAAAATGAATCTTGAATACAGATTTGGATAAGTTTTGTATAAGTCTTTCGAAGACTTTGAGTTATTATTAAGTAGCCAACTAGAATTGTGACTACTTAGTCACTTTCTAGGCTTTGTGGCTTCTTGCCACGTGTGGGAGATTAGTTTATTAATTATTTATCCACTTATTAGTTAATCGGGTAATGTTGTGTTACCCGGTAATTAATCAATTACCCGCATAATTTAAAAATTACCACAAATTACTTAAAATTCTATTTATTTTTAAAATACATCATATATACTTTATATATTACACTACCGTGGTCATATGGTACTTTACATAGTACTAGTTTATAATTATCGGGTATTATCGCTAGAAATACCGCTCGACCCTTATCCCAAATGCCAAACTTGGTCGAAAATTCGTTTTCTTTGACTTGTTTACCCTCTCACCTTTACGAATTTATTTATTACTTGTTTGAAATAGCATAATCCTTATAATCTCCAAATAATCTTTTCCTTGGACTGATATCAATTACCTTATGACAAATTCAACGTACAACACTACAAGGTGCAACATCGTCATAATGTAATACTGCGGGACGTGACATCTCATTTCCAGGCTCTCATTAATTTATTTATGGCGTATTTTTATGTATGAAAATATGGGGTGTAACATCATTCCCCCCTTTGGAACATTTGTCCTCGAATGTTGACTGATGCGCTTATCATTTTCGTAACTTATAGTTTTTGTGAATACCTTAATACTCTTCTTGCCATTTAGGTAGTTGCTCTGTGTATAAATCCAAAGTCTAGGGTATTCCCCCCTTTAGTCGTTTTTCTCATATCATGACCTGTGGTCGGAATTCATCCAATTTTGTAACTGTTGCTACCTTTTGTTATGCAGCCTGTACGACTTCTTCCTACTATGTGCGCCCATGGGACTCTTTCCTTTAGCTTTTAGCCAATTGCCTTTCCTTACATACAGAAATTGACAAGATGTCCCTTTGGGTATCTATAGGTGTACTGTAGTTCTTTGCTCGGTACTTTGTTGAACTTACGAATATTGCTATATTTTGTTTCATAGACCTAGTTATTTATCTGTATGACTTTACTGCATCTAGATTGGTCATTCTATCAAACTCCAGGTTACTTTCGTTGTTTATCCTATAAGTATAAATTTAAGTCCTTTAATGTTTCTTTGCCACTATTTATCTTAAGAGTGACAGCCTAATCTCATCTCATACTTTGTGACTTCTGTCCATCCATTGTCGATTCGCCTTAATGTCGATGTATCATCTATCAGTGATAACTTGATCTCTTATGTAACACTGCCGCTAGGGCTTACGTCTCACCGTGGAACATTTGAAGTGATTGTCTTGATCCACCTAGGGGCGATACGATACTATACTTTCATAATCGTAGTTCATAGCATCCCAGTGTGATTTACCTTATGTGGGTATTTCAATTCTGTACAATTCATGAAATCATTATTCAATTGAAGGCCCAAACGTCATCCTTCCTCTATTCCAATTACACCTGCATTCTATTATCAGAGTAGCATTCCATCTCTTCTAAATGCCATTAGACTCATTTGAGTTCCTCTAGGCTATACTGAGCTTTGCATAACTTAGAGAAACATCAGCTCTTCTTGTTTTCGTGGGTTTAATCCTGAGGACTTATCCATTCTCTTCACCTTCTCACTTGCCCTTTCTTATCCTTACTCTCGTCTTCCTAAAACCTTGTTGCTTTACCATATTTTAGCTTGCGACTTACACATATCTATTTGTATTACTCTCAACCTTCCTTCAACTTGCTTGTATCATAGGTTCCCTTGTATTATTCTGGAACAAAATTGTAATTTGGTTATTATCCTAATATATAGGACTTTAAAATTAATTAATTTTTTATTATTAAATATTTTCATATTTTAATTATGTAAGAAGTCCTAATATTAAGGACTCTAAGGTAGGCATTATTTGGTGAAATAGAAGTAATATTACGTTTCTTTTCCTTGTGTATTCGACGACAAATTTCAACAGAAATACGTTTCACATTCATTCTTCTTATATTGGGGAACATATAATTCTATTAAGATATACTACTAAAAGTAAGAGATTTGGTACCTAATTAATTATATATTTTAATTATTAATATAGTTTTTAAATATAACACAAATTTGACTAAGAAAATAATATATTGTTTGGATAGGAAAAAAATTCGAAAATAATTTGTATCTTCGATTATTTGCATGTGTACCTATATCAATAAATATATTATTTTAATAATTATGCAAATATTATTAAATGACATGATTGAGTTAGTGAAAAAATATTTAAAAATATAAGTTCCTAAAAATAATGAATATTAATCTCACTAAGCTAGCTCAATAAAATTATTGACAGAGCTAGCTTAGTGAGATTAACATTCGTTACTTTTAGGAACTTATAATTTTTAAAATTTATTCAATAAGTCAAACACAATATTTAATACTATTTGCGTAATTTTTAAAAATTAAATATTTACTGATATAGGTACACGCGCAAAGCGCGTACCCTAGGATTAGTTTCTAAAACACATAGATATCATATAGAGTTTATCAAAATAAGAAACTCTACGGTTGCCACAGGACGGACCAAGTCACAATCCCTACGGGTGCATGCCCACACGCCCGTCACCTAGCATGTGTGTCACCTTATTTATAAAAAAAGTACAAAATTTATGTGTTTCATATCCTCAGGTCTAAATTTACAATCGTTACTTACCTCAAACTAGACGAAAATCTACTCCGCAATGCCCTTGCCCCTCGACTCGGCCTCAAATCGCCCCGAATATATCGAAAACCAGAATCATAGCATCAATACATGCCAAAGGAACAAAGCCCACACGAAATTATCAAATAAACTCAAAAATCCTGAAATCGGTCAAACCCGACCCCCAGGCTCACGCCCCGAAATCTGATGAAAATCACAACACTAGAATCCTTATCCTCTCATGAGTCTATACATACAAAAATCATCAAAATCGGACCTCAAATCCCCAATTTTAACTCTCCAATTTCAAGCCCTAATTTCCCAATTTTTCGCCCTTAATCTCTTAAATTTCCATGTTTAATCAACTGAAATTCACCATAGATACGAGTATTGAGTTCCAAAATATTACCTCAACAAGAATCCCCTTGATTTACTCTTCAAACCCCTCCAAAAGCTCCAATCACGTCTCAAAATTGGTGGAAATGGGCAAAAATTCACGAAGGGATGCTGATATAGTTTCTGCCCAGGGATTCCCGCACCTGCGTCTCCCCTCTCGCTTCTGTGGTACCTCTTCTGCGGTCAAATCAACCGCATCTACGATTTTCACTTATCCGATCATAGCTGCATCTGTGGCCTAATACTCACACATGCGGTCACGTAGGTGCGCTCCTCCCCTCGCATCAGCGGGTCCTGGCCTCCTTGGCCCTAACCGCTTCTGCTGTTGCTCTAGCACTTCTGCGGACCTCGCACCTGCGGTCCTCAATCCGAATTCAATTTCGGGCATATACATCCGAATCATGTCAAACCAATTCCGAATTAAACCAAATTTTACAGTAAAGTTTCAAATATCAATAGAGAACTATTCCAAGTTTCAACATCAAATTCGAACCCGCTAGTTAAGAAGTCAACTTACGGTCAAACTTGGTAATTTCCCAACTTTCAAAAATGCTATTTTTCAACAAAATGAGTCAAAACAAGTTAGGGACTTCCAAATTCAATTTCGGGCATATGCCCAAGGCCCAAACCACAATACAGACCAACTAGGATTGTCTAAATAATGATTCGGGTCCATTTACACAAAATATTGACAGTAGCCAACTCAAACCATTTTAAGTCAAAAATTCTTTTTTTCCTCATTTTTTTGCATAAAGACGATCTGGAATAAGATACGGACTGTACACGCAAATGTAAACGAAGCTAATTGAGGTCTTGAAATACAAAAATATAGGCTAAATCTCAAAATGACCTATTAGGTCATCATATTCTCCACCTCTAAAATAAACGTTCATCCTCGAACGAACATAGAAAAGTACCTAAACTGGTAAAAAGGTGTGGGTATCTACTCCACATATCGGACTCAGACTCCCATATAGCTGCCTCGATTAGCTGACCTCTCTACTACACTCAAACTAAAGGATAACTCTTAGACCTCAGCTTCCGAACGTGCTGGGATAGAATAGTCACCAGCTCCTCCTCATAAGTCAAATCCTTGTCCAATTGGACTGAGCTAAAATCTAACACATGGAACGGATCACTGTGATACTTTCGTAGCATGGAGAAATGGAACACAGGATGGACTGCTGATAAACTAGGTAGCAATGCAAGCTTGTAGGCTACCTCACCCACTCTCTCAAGAATCTCAAAAGGTTTGATATACCTAGGGATCAACTTGGCCTTCTTTCTGAACCTCATCACATCCTTCAAGGGTGAAACCTAGAGCAAAATCCTCTCTCCAACCATGAATGGAACATCACGAACTCTACGATCAACATAACTCTTCTTCCTAGGCTGAGCTGTGCGTAGTCGATGCTAAATCAGCTTGACCTTTTCCAAGGCATCTTGAACTAAATCAGTACCCAATAGTCGAGCCTCTCCCGGCTCAAACCAACCAACTAGAGAATAACATGGCCTCTCATATAGTGCCTCATACAAAGTCATCTGAATACTCGATTGGTAGTTGTTGTTGAAGAAAAACTCTGCAACCGGCTAGAACTTATCCAAAGAACCCCCAAAATCCATAACACAGGCGCGTATAACCTCCAATATCTGAATAGTGCGCTCGGACTGTCCATCTATTTGGGAGTAAAATGTTGTACTCAACTCAACTCGTGTGCCTAACTCATATTGTACGACCTTCTAGAAGTGATGCGCACCTCGATCAGAAATGATAGACACTGGCACACTGTGAAAACAAACTCTCTCGCTGATATAGATCTTTGCCAACTGCTCTGAAGAATAGGTAACTACTACTGGAATGAAATGTGCCGACTTAGTCAACCTATCCATAATCACCCATACAAGATCAAATTTCTTCTGAATCTGTTGGATCCCAATAACAAAATCCGTGGTAATACTGTAATACCTCTCATTTAAAAAAGGATACTTAGGAAATTTTTTTAAAAAAAGAACAAACTAATAAAGGAAAAAGGTAAAAAAGTATAGTTGGGTCATAGCTAACAGAAGTGATGTAAGTGGAAACCAAAAACAAAAGGATTTGAGTCCTTAGTCTTATAGGATTTTAAAACACTAAAAGAGAATTTGGGGGAAAAAAGGAACGCAACCTTACTGCGGCTAAAACAGAAGCTATAGAAAAAAAGAAGAAGAAAAATCCACACAGAGAAAGAAAAGGGAAGACAAGAAAAAAGAGGCGAGAACCAAGCTTTGAGAAATAGGTAATAGAGTATTCGTATAATTTTGTTTCCCTAGCATGAGTAGGTAACAGAGTATTCTTATAATTTTGTTTTCCTGGCATAAGTTTATACATATTGTCATGGGTTGAGTTAAAGGGTAATAATGGTGATTTGGATATGAAAGTACTAATTTACTTGGATATGAGAATACCCACGAACAAGGATCAATTTTTTATCCAGGATAGGCTAAGTAGTTAATTAGTCAGATCAGATCAGCTATATATTTCAAAAGTTTGAGTAAACAGACAAGATGTTTAGTTACTTTTCTGCTTGAACTCCTTTAATTCCAATAAGAAGATATAGATATATGTATTCAATGTTATTATTTCCAATAAGTTTCCAGCATATTTAATAAAGAAGTTGAAGTAAGGTTTGAGAATAGATAAGCGGGTATGACACAGATATTTATTTAAAGGAATATTCTGTAATTGATCGGTGGTAACGCTAGACTTATATTGGGTTATAAATTTTTCGCACAAGTTGAGCATTTTGTTCAATCAAAAGTCGAGCTTTGGCTAGTTGGCTTTTAGAGGTGAGTAGTAATCTTAGTGAAATTTGTATTTTCACAATCTGAAAACTCACGCACAACATGTACTGAATCTATGGAAAGTACCTTCGCACAAGAATCACGAACATAGGCCAAATATGCTAGGCATCCCTTCTCGACCATATGTCAAGCCTTCACATAAGAAATAACCTTTCTAGTAGAATGGCCAAGAGTTCACCTCCATTCTAATCAGGGCAACCCCAACATGGCTAAGGTCACCGTCTTGGGGTGAGAGTCCAATATAGCATGATAAGGTGGCCGCCAATCCATGCCCAAATAACATCAAAATCCACCATATCAAGAAGTAAAAGATCTACACTAGTCTCAAGGCTCCCGATAGAAACCATACACAAGCGATAAACATGATCTACAATAATAGAATCTTCCACAAGCGTAGACCCATATACAGGAGCACTCAAAGAATCACGAGGGACAACCAAATATGAAGCAAAATAGGACGACACGTAGGAATATGTAGAGCCCAGATCAAATAGAAATGAAGCATCTCTACGAAAAATCGGAACAATACATGTGCCGATGGCATCAGAAGACTCTGCCTCAAGTCTAGATTGGAATGCATAAAAATGGGGTTGGGCCTATCAATCTGAACTTCGCCCCTCAAGTGACCCCTAGCTGGCTAGCCTCCAGATCCCTCCACCTCTAAGCACCTGACCCCCACCTTGAGCTGGTTGTGTGGTCGGTGGAGAAGCTGGTGCCGGCATGATGACACACGAACCTTACTAAGGTCTGTGCTCGTCAACCTAGGGAAATACCTCTTGATGTGACCTATGCCCTAACACTCAAAGCACTCTCTCAGCTTTTGAGGCTGTTGAAGCTGAGACTGACCCTGACAGCTTGGATAGTCATTGTAGTTAATCTTAAGCGATGGTGCACTGATAGGAGCTAAAGGTGCACTAAATGCTAGCTACTAAGGATGAGACCCATAAGAACTAAGACTACCTGAAGCACTGTGGGCTACCTAAAGAGCTCAATGATGGCCTAGGAGGACGGCCTCTACTAAAAGAACCCCTGACTCTAGGTGAGGCACCACTGAAACCACCGAAATGATGGGGCCTCCCCTCAGATGTCGACCCTCCATCCTCACCAAAAACTATCTCGATCCGTCTAGCAATCTCTATAGCCCTCTGGAAAGAAATATCAACCCCTATCTCCTTGGCCATCTGAAGCCTGATGCCGAAGGTAAGACCATCAATAAACCTCCCCACTCACTCTTTCTCTCTGTAGGAATAAACATAGCTTCATGATGGGCCAGGTCCACAAATCTAGTCTCGTATTGGGTGACGGTCATGCCACCATACTGAAGGTGCTCAAACTGCCTACGTTACTCCTTTCTTAGAGTGAAAGGAATAAATTTCTCTAGAAATAGTTGTGAAAACTGATCCCAAGTAAGTGAAGGTGAATTGACTAGTCTGCACCGCTCAACATCCTGCCACCACCTCTTGGCAGAGCCGGTCATCTAGAACACTGCAAAGTCAACCCTGTTGGTCTCAACTATACCCATGTTGCGCAACACCTCATAACAACGGCCCAAGTAATCATGTGGGTCCTCAGAGGGTGCACCGCTATAATGAACAAGAAATAGCTTGGGGAACTTGTCCAACCTCATCAATCCATTAGAAAATATCGCGGGCCTCTTTTCGAACTATGTATCAACTAGGGGCTGAACTACTCCAATTGCTGGAGCTGCCAGAGTCTGATATAGGAGTTCCATTTGCTCCGGAATGTGCGTGGTGGGAGTCTATACTCCTTCCCCAACCTGAGAGACGGTTGGTTCCATAGGAAATGCTCCGGTCTAAGCAACACTTTCCATGAGTCCAACAAAGCAAAATAGAGTGTTCTGAAGCACTAGAGTGGCTATGAATCCTTTGATACTTGAGCAGGTCCAACAGGTCCACACTCTCCATGAGTCCAACAAAGCAAAATTTACAAGAATTTCTATATCAAGAGAGTAAATGTATGAGGCGCAGAAGAATCACATAATAATCCAAGAATTTCTAACAATTCGAATGTGTCAACTTTATAAACTCATCGATATCTACCAATAAACAACTCATACAAGTGAAACTACATTATAGAAGGCAACAAATCCTACAAAACTATAAGACAAGTAAGCCATATGACAATTTAAATATACAAGTAAAGTAAGTGGAGACAAATAGCAAATAAGCATGGAATAATAGAAGGGATGGACATTGTAATACAAAGATAACTAAATAACAAGTAACAACTATGCATGGAAGTCAAATAATCATGCAGCGGTTAAGGCATGAAACAAGATATATTATGAAGTAACGAAAACATGGAAGTAGTAACACAACAGATCATATACACTGTTTTCCACGTATTCACATAACATATAGTTCAAGGGTTCCTAATCCCCTTAAATCAAGGTTAGACCCAATACTTACCTCACTCGATAATTCAAGCAATCAATCAACCACGACCTTGCCTTTTAAACAAGCCTCCAAACAAATTAAATCTAATAAATTATTGAGCAAATGATTCAAAATAAACTTTAAAAACTACCCTCGGACGAAAGAGGTTAAATTTAAATCATTGTTTGAAAAAGTCCACAAAAGCCAACCTTGGGCCCACTTGGTAAAAATCATGATTCGGGCTAAAACCTGATTATCCATTCACCCCAGAGCCCGGTTATATAATTTATTTTAAAATCCGACCTCAATTCGATGCCTAAATCTCAATTTTACAAAAATCCTCAATTCTACCCAAATCCCTAATTTCTACCATGAAAATCCTAAATTTATTGTTGAAATCTCATGAAATGTAATCGGTAATTGAAAAGAATAGATTAAAGTCACTTACCAATTAACTCTTTCTAAATCACTAGAGACAGTCACCTACAATAATCAGTCTACCTATGCAACATTGTAGAGACTTTCAACTCCCTCTTTCTAGGCTGCGTTTGACTTCTTCAAAGACGAAAAACAACCAGGTTTTCATAAAATAGAATATTTGGAAGTTGGTAAAGACCTACCCCTTGTTAAGTTGGAAAGAAAAGACTCTTGGAAAATCGCCTCTAGGGTGTTTAGGGTTTAGAAAATATGCGAAATGAGATAAGTCCCATTTTCCCCCTCTTTTACCAAGATGTGAATGTCGCAATTGCGATGTCTTTTTTGCAATTGCGAACATCACAAATGCGAGACAAGAGTCGCAAATAGGAACCCTATCTTAGAGACACAGAAGTTGCAAATGCAAACTTCCAACCTTCGCAAATGCGAATACATCCAAGGACATACTGAGTCAAAAATGCGACTCTAAGATCGCAATTGTGATCATTGACAGTTTGCAAATGCAAACATACTCCTCGCAAAAGCGAAACTACCTAATCTAGCCCATGCTGGCAAATGCGAACATTTGTTTGCAAAAGATAGGCTCACAATTGTGATCCAAACCTCGCAAATGCGAGATCTTCAGCAGAGCACCAGCAACAGTAATGCACCATCAATCCTACCACTAGCTAAACTCATTCGAAATACGTCCGAAACTCACCCGAGCCCCTCGGGCTCCAAACTAAAATATGTACACAAGTGTAATAACATCGTAAGAACTTGCTCGCACAATCAAATCACCAAAATAACATCAAAAGCTACAAATCAATCCTCAAAACGAACGAAATTTAAAATGGAACTCAAGAACTCTCTAGAATCACTTTTAAGTGTCCAAATATGTCAAACCAATTTCAAATTGAACTAAATTTTGCAGAAAAGTTTCAAATAGAAATACATAACTATTCTAAGTTTCTACATCAAAATCCGAATCTGCTAGATAAGTAGTCAACTTAAGGTCAAATTTGGTAATTTTTCAACTTTCAAAAATGCTAGTTTTTGGTAAAATGAGTCAAAACAAGTTAAGGACTTCTGAATTCGATTTTGGGCATAAGCCCAAGTCCCAAATCACCATACAGACCCGCGTGGATCTTTAAAATACCGATTCGGGTTTGTTTACACAAAATATTGAGCATAGTCAACTCAAACTATTTTTACGGAAAAAGATCATATTTTCTTCAAATTTTCACATAAAGACTATGCAGAATAAGACACGAACGGCGCACACATATTGAAAAATTAGTAAACGGAGCTAATCGAGGTCTTAGAATATGGAAAGATAGGTTAAATCTCAAAATGACCTATCGGGTCATCACATTAACTCTAACTTGGATAATACAACTTAAGTACCTAGTATAAATGCATCTAAGAAAAGTTGAAAGGTACAACTCAAAAGCTCATACTATAATTGAACAAGAATAAAAGACAGACGCATGGAACTGTTTCTTCTATCTGGTTCATGTAGCTCCAGGTTCGCACTCTTGAAATTCACAAGTATTGCTTACAAAATGCCTTGATATTTTGCTCTCAATTCTTGCTTAACTTCAGTGTGTGTGCATCACCAATAAAAGAGAACAAACGGATACTTATAGAGTTAGTAGAATAAGGATTAACTAGAGTTTTAATGCTTTACTCTTCCTTGGTGGAAGAGTTTTAGTTATCTTCAACTTCTAACTCTTTCCTTATTTTGGATAGAATTATCTTCAATTAAGGAGTCCTGCTCCTTGTCAAATATGTAATTTTTTTCGTTTAGGGATTATCAGAAATAACCATTTATACTTATTCCTTGCACGTGTATGGCTTATGCTTCAATCTGATGGTGACTTGTGTACGATGTCCATGGACTTGGTTCATGCATGTGTTCCTTTGTCAATCATCAAAAACAAAATTGCTCGTGTCAACAAATTCCCCCTTTTTGATGATGACAAACTCTGTGCTTTTTAGAAGCATGGAACTTGTTTAAGATCAGCTCGACATCAAACACAATCTCAGAGCACTTTTCATTTAAAGTCACAAATCATCAAGGATCAAGTTCATTAGGTTATAAACATCATAGTCCAAAGAGAAATCACACCTTATCTTCCCCTTTTAGCATAATAGAAAAGTTGCATAATTAAGTTAGGCAACCAGATTTTAGTAGATCTTACTCATGTCCACTCAGGCTACTTCAAATACAATCATGGATTAATTTTTTTCCTTTTTCAATATAAGAATATTAGCTATCTAGAAATATCAACAAACAATTAGAGCAAAATCAGTTAATTTCATTGATTGATAAGATCTTACCACAAAGCATAAGAAGAAATAAAAACATAGAACTATGAGAAAAAATAGAAAAAATCCCACTTGGGTCACTGGTACAAAATGTGTTAGGGAGGGTTTAGGACTAAGAAGGACTAGGTTCTTGGTTCTTGTCTTGAAGCAGTTTCAGCATCTCTTGAAGAATGCCCTCATTCTTCTCTTTCTCCTTTGCATATCTTGAAGAGTCTCTCTCAGTTTCTACTTCAGCCAACTTTTTCTTCAGTCTTCCAATATCCTCATCCTTACCCCCACTCTTCTTCTCCAATGCTCTACCCTTGATGTGCTTAGGTACCCTCTTGGATAAACCAAGTTCTTTGGGTGCAGTTTGGACTTGGTAGTCATAATCAGTCAAAGTTCTTGCCCCAAAGTAATTTTTACTAGTACAAACATCACATTTCTTAAGGGGACCCTTAAAGTGGGAAAGCACATCAGTTAAGATAAAGCCATAGGGAATGACACGAGTCTTGGTGCCACAAACAACCCTATGAAGGAGTTGGATTATGAACCCTGGGTAGTTAATTTGCTTCCCACTATCCAGATATTCCATAAGGACTAGGTCTATGAAGCTAGCAATATGCCTTCTTTCTTTCATGGGAAGAACCACATTGTTCCCAAATTCAAAATATACCTTGTGAAAGGGCTTCTTTTAACTTTTGTGCACAACTCTAGGTTCTTGCTCCAAGTCCCTATCAACAAATTTCCTGGTTATAGCCCGTGAGCTGGGAAAATTTTCTAAACTAGGTCACTTTAAATTTTTATAGTTAGTATACCCTTCAACAGGTATATCTAGAATCTCCCCGAGCTCCTTGTCATCAAATCTGACCTTCACTCGTTTTACTACACTTGTAACCCGTCCATTTTCAATCTCATAGTTGGCAAAGAATTCAACAATTTCAGCCCTGGCCAACCTTCCTTCCAACTGATGGACCATGTTCTTCCAGCCTTCTACCTCTGGTTTTTCCAGCAACAGAACCATTGTTTCTTCCTCCAAATCACTAAGAAGCCTCTCATTCAAAATAGTTCTTTTCTGGAACTTCACCATTTTATCTTTTTCCTCTTTAGTCTCCTCTTTTTCACTATCTTCCTCCACTACTTGAATTTTTTTTAAAATTTCCTAGCAGACCTAGTTCTTTTAGATAAAACAAAGTCTTCTGCCTCAACAGACTTTTCTGGAGACTTCGTTTTGGAAGTCTTTTTTTTCTTAGCACTGGGAGTCACAACCTACACTTCCTCTCTCTCTTCCTCATCAGGAAAGACCACGTCCATCTCTTCAATCTCAAGTGCCCCACTTATATCTCCAACTTTCTTCTTCCACTTGGTAGTAGCTTTCTTAGCACTTTAAGCTAAGGCCTTTTTCAAGTTGGCCTCACTTTATTTCTTCTGGATACTTGTAGTTCTTCCTCTTGTGGGAGAAGTCTCTATATGGATAGAAAAGGTAACTTTTCTCTTCTTTCCACCCATTACCTTTCCAGGAATTTTAACTCCTGCACTCTTCTTATTTTTTGGATTATAACTATCAGAAACTTTCTGCAGCAGGTCATGGAGGGTTCCTTTCTAGATGGAACAGGTTCTTAGAACCTTTTCCTCACCCTAACCTATCCCTCTTATATACTAGTGTCCCCAAAACCATCTCTTACTTCGACAATTTTTTCCTTATCAACACTCTCTTCACTCCATAACACCATTGCCGCAATTTTTTCATTCAATCAAACAAGAGTGGGTGAAGGAGATCCAGCCACTCTTTCTTCTCCCTTTCCCCTCACATCTACTTCAACAACCCCACTCTTTTTTTCTTTTCGTTTTTTATTTTTGCCACAAATTCTTCTAGACCCACCAGTTTCTCCATAAATCAATCGTACCAACTAATACAAACCTATTTATAAGATTCTCACTAATTTCATAAGAAACATAAAAAATGTTTAGCTCGTTACCTGCTCAATTTCAGACGAAACTAGCTCTTCCCCTTAGTCGCAGACTTGAAGAACTCATCAAATTTTTGAGGTTCTTCTTCTTGGCTAGCCTGCAATTTCTCATTCCATTTCTTGGTATGTTCTCTACTAGCCACTGTTTTTTCTGAGCATCTTGACATGCTTTTTCTTGGTGGTTTGGGTTGTTGACGGTATTGGTGAAGGTTCTTTGGGTGATGAAGAAGGGTTTAGTATTCTTGGGGTTTTCAGATAAGTTTGTCATTTGATCAGTGTAGGTAGATGAAATTTTTTGAGAGAGTTTTAGGGTTTAAAAATTTTGATCATTAGAAAATGAGAGATGAAGAAGGGGATGGCGTCATATCAATTTAAAAGGGAAAAGGTTGAGTGTATAATGGTGGCTTTTAGAGGTTAGAAGTCTAATCACCTTGGGAGTGTCAATTTGAAGAGATGTTAGACTCTTTCCAAAAAAAATCAGCAATTATGGCGTATGGGTCTCTTGGCGAGTCTGGTTCGTTTGTAGCTGATTGGTTCAAAAGGAATCTGGGATAAAGAAGGACTCTTTTCAGATCATGATTCATATGCAGTTATTTCAATTTATGCGGAGTGTAGGATACATATTTTATTAGCTCGATGAACCAAGTTCTTCACTGAAAGTTCTCTTGTGTAAGCCAATTTTTTTCAAAGAAAGTAAGGGTCGCAAAACACAAAAACAAAACAAACCCAGTTTGATCCTAACAGGCAGGGTCTGGTGAGGGTAGTCTATACACAGACCTTACCCCTACCTTCATCAAACATCAGTGAGACATTTTAGCACATGGCACGAGAGTATACTAATAAAAGTATGAGACTGAGAAATATTTTATTTAATTATTTACAAAATTCACAAGTGATCTAACCAATCGTTGAGTTGGAACTGATTTCTTTAGGTGATCTTAATCATCCCTAATTCTAGTATGTTCCTTTCAAAGTGATCCCTACTCAAAGGTTTTGTAAAGATATTAGCTATTTGCTTAGTAGTAGTACAAAATTCTACATTGATCAAGCCCTTTGCAACATTATCCCCCAGAAAATGATGCCTAACATCTATGTTCTTTCTTCTTTTGTGATGGACTTGGTTCTTGGTCATACTAATTGCACTAGTATTGCTACAAAATATAGGGATACAACCTATATCAATTCTAAAGTCCAGTAATTGTTGTTTAATCCATAACAACTGAGCACAACATGAGGTAACAACCACATACTCAGCTTTAGCAGTAGATAAAGCCACATAATTTTTGCTTTTATGGTGGCCAAGACATAAGACATGAACCAAAAAAGTGTGCCACAACTGAAGTACTCTTTCTACCCATAAGAAAACCTTCATAATCAGAATTAGCTTATCGACCAAATCAAAATTACTACCTTTTATATACCATAGGCAAAGATCAGTGGTGCCTTTTAAATATTTCAATATCCTACTGACTTCCTTCAAGTGAGACTCCTTTGGATTTACTTGAAATACAGCATAAAGGCCTATATTGAAAACAATGTCAGGTGTACTAGAAGTGAGATATAACAAAGAACCAATCATTACCCTATACATCTTCTAATCAATAGACGAACCAGGTTCATCTGAATCCAATTTTGTGGATGTTGCTATAGGAGTGTCAATTTCTTTGGAATCTTCCATTTTAAACCTTTTCAGCAACTCTTTAACATACTTTTGCATTGCTCTATTTGAATTTTATTTAATTTGTAAGCTTAGATTAAATTAAGCTCATTCATCGTACATATTTCAAATTGACTCCCTATTAGCTTAGCAAACTTTTTACTTAACATATCAGTTGTTGCTCCAAAGATTATATCATCAACATATATTTGAACAAACAAGAGGACTTTTCTTTTTCTTTCAAGAATAATATATTATCAATTTTACCTCTCTTGTAGTCATGCTCAAGCAAGAATTTGGACAATATTTCATACCATGCTCTTGGAGCCTTCTTGAGCCCATAAAGTGCCTTGTCAAGATTATACATATGTTCAGGGCATTCCTTTGTAAATGCGAATTCTTCCGTAGCAGTCGCATTTGCGACAAAATCATCACAAATGCGATTGAACTAGCACCAACACATATAAATTTAAACAAAACATTTTGAAACTAATATGAAACTCACTTGAGCCCCCGAGGCTCCAAACCAAACACCCACACTAGTCCAAAAATATAACATGAACTCGCTCGTACGATCAAAACATCAAAACAACCTCTAAAAGCAATAATCAGACGCCAAAACATATGAAAATTACAATGAACTTCAAGAACTTCATAAATCGCAACCAAGCGTCCGAACTATATCAAATCAACTCCAAATGACACCGAATTTTGCAGGCAAGTTCCATATGATGAAATGGATCTATTCCAAGCCCCAAAACCAAAATCTGAACCCGATAGCCTTAATGTCAAACCATGGTCAAACTTATAAAAATTCTAAACCTTTAAATTTCCAACTTCCGCCAAATGATGCTGGAACCCTCTAAAAACATCCAAATGCAAATCTAGGCATTTGCCCAAATCCAGAATCACCAACTGGAACCATCAAATATCCGATCTGAGTTCAAATACTTAAAAGTCAAACCTTGATCAATCCTTTCAACTTTGAGCTTCTCAAATGAGAATCACTCCTTAAAATTATTTTCGAACCACTCAAAAACCTGAGCCGATGATGCACGCAAAATATCATATACTAGGTGAAACTACTCATGACCTTAAACTGTCGAAACGGACGCAATTACTCAAAATGACCATCCGGGCCTTTACATCCTCCCCTACTTAAACATATGTTCGTCCTCGAATGTGCCAGGAGTTGTTCCAAAGCTATCAAATCACTCCATGAGCTCACCATACATACACCCGGGGTGGTTCCCATCACCAAAACCCATGTAGGCCTGATAACACAACTTATCTAAAGATCTTACTTCATCCTTAGTGCATAACCTTAGGACAGAACTCAATCCTCAACATCTGAAACTCATCAGAGAACCCAAATCTCGCATCAATACACTGTATAAGCCTGATCAAGCTGAATTGAGCCACAACCCTAACCGAATCACATGATGTTCCAGACAACTCAAATGCCCGCATTAGTAGCTTCTGACCACCATAGTTGTTTAAGAAGAATCTTAGCACCAGTAATACACTTCATATCGAATAAAACTTTGTTCTGAACCTCCGTAATGCTGCCCATAATAAAAGAAACATGCAGAAACTTATAACCACCCATGAAATCAACAAGCAAAAGAGCTCTCTTGTCTGTTAAGGGCCATTGCCCAATTATGAGCAGAAATAACATCATCCTCCCAAAAACTACTCATCCCAATACGATAGTGAAAATATCAGGTCAAGAAACCGTAACTCAACCAATACAAGCAACCCAACTAACAACTCATCACGGAACAACACGGATTCTCCCATAACATGGTACATACACCAAACCAGCAATAATTCAGACATGTAGCAAAATAGAAAGGAAACAACGTACGAGAATTATCTAACAAGTACAACAGATATAACAAAGTACAATTTTATCAGGTTATCCCGTAGAGGGGAAATGGAACACAAAATAAACAAGAGGAAGGGTATCCCACTTAACATCCGTTGCGGCATGCAACCCGCTCCCAAATATGTCAATCCACATAGGGATACCCATCGAGCCAAATTGCTCGGTCTCACTGATCACATGTATGCCAACATCAAGTACTATCGAGTGCACAAATATAACTTTGGGAAAGTGAATTGAAAAAATATAACATGGAGGAAAATAAGCACAACTAAGGTAAAATGAGCAAACCAACATCACAAGGGCTATCTTGCCCATATCGCCAGAAGGAATGAACGGAATTACAACATGCATGGAGATTAATCATACAACCTCACAGCTCATCATAGCATAAGAGAGAAGCACATAACACAGACTAGGCACAAGTAACATCTATTCTGCCGGGTACTAACCCCGGATATCAACTTCACAAGGGCAACCAAACCTGATTTGATATAGAATACACATCCTCATTGGGCTTTCAAACAGCCCCAAACCAATTCAGATCACTCACAAACAGGTAAATATCCTTTCAAAAGTCCGTATAAACCTATTGATAATTTATGCCATCGATTATCCCATTCTCTATAGTTATTCACAGTCCGCAAATAAGAAATAATCCGCCTATGAGGACACCCCGCCCCAAAACCTCTTGAATTCCAGAACATCCATACTCGATCTCAACTACGCTGCCTAAATAGTTGATGCGTCACTCACATTCCATCATCTTACAAAAATACTCACATAGATTTTCCATACCACGTAGCAAAACCTAAATTTCAAAAGCCCCCAGAACCTAATAATCACTCTACTACTAGCCGAGCATCCGCAACCCAAATCACATGGTGCTTCCTAAAATACACTTTTTTCACATGCGATATCCAACAATGCCAACATTCTGTTAACTTCTGATATCCATCGAGGAAAACCACAATGCAAGCATATTCCTTATGTCCGTAGTAGACAACTGACTCATGCTGTGGTCGATACCATCGAGAACTCTCTGAGACCCGCCCGTACATAACTAAGCTATTTAGGACAAAATCTCCCCAACTCAACAAAGTCACACAAACCGTCTACCCCAAGAGTACTACCACAATTATCGGTAGAGAATTACCATCCCAAAAAGGACCAATTACCTCTATTTCCATACTGGCCCAACACTACCGAGCCGACCCATTTCTTCGGATCCTCCTCGGCTTTCCTTTAGGGTAACACTCCTTACTGTCGGTACACAAGGATCTCAAACCAAAGCTCAATGTAGAACACCCTAGCATGAACCACGTAGACCAGAACCTCACAAACCAGTGTATTTTCGTTTGAAGCACCCCATAATGCCGCAATTGAGATGCCCACGCTGAAGAGACCTTCTGCGAACCTGAAGTTGTTACTCTGACATCTCTGATACTTAAATGTAAAATTATTAATGACGTAGAAATACCGCAAGTCACAATATTATCCCATGTAAATCTCAGAGCCAAAACTAATATAACACGACCCTGTAATTTGATCACTAATAGTGGACTCCCCCACTTGGCACGAAGATATAGGACACAACATCCGATGATCCACAAACTTGTGACAGTCAAACTCGCTTCCTCAAGTGCCTTGAATGATAATATGTATCTTCCACTAGGTAGAAATCCCATACGAATCACATAGTTTCTAATACCATCAACTATCCTCAAACCAACCTCCACCTTGTGACCCTGCCACAATCACGACAATTAGGCAAACAATTAAACCTTCTCAAACTCGTGCTTATCAACTAGATGCCATAACCCGTTGCACCCTTACATGAACCACTCAATGATCTCTCCATACATCCACATCCTTAGTCTGGACGACACATTAAGATAATGGTCGAGCATCCATGGCTTCCTCATAGCCCATCCGCAGCATCACAAACCGTTGGCGCAAAGCTGATATCGAGGGTGCAATTATCATACACGAGTGTATGCAAAGGAATGGAAGATATAGGCTTTAAACTAATTCAATGTCGCACAATAAGGAGTGAAAGAAGTGGAATTTCCTAATAGTTTCTGCAGTCTCTCGAAGATAAGTACATACGTCTTCGTACCGATCCACAAGACTCTACTAAACTTGCTTATGACTTGTAGCACCTATGAACTTAGAGCTCTAATACCAACTTGTCACGACCCCAATTTTCATCCGTAGAAAATGGCACCTAGTTCCTAAGACTAGATAAGCCTAACACTTGCTGATTAATTAATAGATTTCTAATCAATTATCTATTCAGCATGAAGCAGAAGTTTCTGTAATAAGCCAATAATCTCAACATGAAATAATATTCCAAAACTGGTAGTACAAGCCACAAGCTTTTCTAAGAGTTCTAGAAATAACAATACGTCATTATCCCAGAATAATAGGAAACAATGAAAATAAAATACAACAGAAGGTGACTTCGGAGTATTCAAATGCCCAATAAGGGTACCTTCTTGTCTCCCACCGCACACTTCAGCTAGACATGCATAAGTCTAAAAACCAGCTCGATCCGAAGTACTTGGTTCTACAAAAAAATATGCAGAAGCATAGCATGAGTACACCACAGTGGTACCCAGTAAGTATCAAACCTAACCTCGGTAGAGTAGTGACGAGACCAGGTCAAGATACCTACCAAACATGTAAACCTGTGCAGGATAATACATAAAGCTAACAAGAAAAAAATATCAATATAAGGCTAATAACAAAAAGATTTCAAATTTACAATCAACAATAAAGACAAGGAGAGCACGAATGGCAACAAGGAACAACCAAGTAATTAAGCAACAACATAGTCGGGGTACTGATGAAATATGAATGTGTTCAAGTAGGGGAGACGTTGACAACTCCATCAATCAAATCATTCCAAATGCATGAATTTCAACAAGAATTATCCAGGCACCACTCCTCGTAATCTCATATCATAAGTCCCAACTTCCAAACTTACACACATGGCACCTTGTGCCCATATTTTCTAAATTACTTTCGCACGGAAAATCCGTGTGCTACCATGTACGTAGTGTCTGTGTCAAATGCTAATAAAATAATATTCGAGGGATCTACTCATATACAATAAAGTAAAATTTCAGTTTTTGAACCAAGTAAGAAATCAATGAGAAAATTAGTTTATTTTAGAAATCATTTGGGTGAAGAAAATAACACTTTCAAATGAAAAAAATCATCAAATAAGCTACTGATTTAAATATAGAATTTAATAAACTAAAATATAACAACAATTCCTTTTTAAGAAAAATAGAAACATTAGGTAGGGTAAGAATATTAAGTTAAAAATTTGATAAAGTGAAATATGAAGACTATTAAAAATAGTAAAGTACCGAATAAAACGATGAGTTTTAACTTAAGAGTCACATAAGGTAAGCATGTTACTAATTCTTTTAATTAAAACTGTTAAGTTACTGAAAACTCAATGGGGTATGAGATAATGATTCAATGTAGTAAATTTATATTGAAAATTAATTAACCGAATTAATAGTAATAGGAAAGAAAAGCAGGGAATAACGGCAAAGCAGTAAACTAATGAAAATAACTCAATCCTCAAAATCAGTAAATCGAGCAATATTCGTTCTCAAAATCTCATGTGCTATATACGGAAAGCTAGAACATTACAACAATGAATACAATACACACAATTTGTTGCAGCGCGCAATCCGATTCCACCGTACCAACACATTCCTCCCTTATTTCACCTATAAATATCAATAATAATAGGTAAAATATATTGCGGCGTGCAACCCAATCCCACCATAAAAATATATTCCTCCGTTATTCTTTCCATAAATATCAATAATAATAAATAAAATATGTTGTGGCACGCAATCCAATCATACCATATAATCAGAGTCAATATCATAATCCTCCCTTACCATATCAATCCTCTTTTATTTCAACTCTTCGAAAATGCGAGTGATTTCTTTGCAAATGCGAATTCTTCCCCAGAAACCCAGGTTCGCAAATGCTAGGGATGCTTCGCAAATGCGATATTCGCATTTGTAACAAAATCATCGCAAAATGCGATGGAACCGGTACTAGCACACATAATTTTTAACAAAATATTCTGAAACTAATCCGAAACTCACCCAAGCCCCCGGGCTCCAAACCAAACACCCAAACAATCTTAAAATATAACATGAACTCGCTCGCGTGATCAAAACATCAAAACAACCTCTAAAAGCAATAATCAGATGCCAAAACATATGAAAATTACAATGAACTTCAAGAACTTCATGAATTGCAACCAAACGTCCGAACCATATCAAATCAACTCCAAATGATACCGATTTTGTAGGAAAGCTCCATATGATGAAATGGACCTATTCCAAGCCCTGAAACCAAAATCCGAACCCAATAGACTTAAAGTCAAACCATGGTCAAACTTAGGAAAATTATAAACCTTTAAATTGCCAACTTCTGCCAAATAATGTTGAAACCCTCTAAAAACATCCTTATGCAAATTCGGGCATTCGCCTAAATCTAGAATCATCAAACGAACCTACCAAAACCATTAAAAACTCTGATCCGAGATTAAATACTCAAAAGTCAAACCTTGGTCAATTCTTTCAACTTCGAGCTTCTCAAATGATTTCCAACCACTCAAAAACCCAAGACGATGATGGGCGCAAGCCATAATACATTACGTGAAGCTACTCATGATCTCAAACTACCAAACCGGATGTAATTGCTCAAAACGACTATCTGGATCGTTACATCCTCCCCCGTCTAGCTCGCTTCAGTATTACTCCATGTCTTCTCATGGTGGCTTAGTTTCGACAACCATTAATTTTATACCCATGCCTCATTTCCCACCTTCTTCCCCACGTGATACTACTAGTCAGTTTGTTGGCTCACCATCGATTGCATCACGAGCCATCATAGTAGCCAGCATGGTGGTTCATCTTTTGTACCTCATACATCACCCACTCAATTATCATATCTATCATCATCCACTCCAAGTAGATCTAACTTGGATATTGAGGCTCTCACACAGCTGCATCCCCATCTACCAGTACTTCTACAGTAGATGGTACCGTGAGACACATTACTGGAAGGATTGTATAGTATGATTCTTTTCATCGACTGATTATCATTCCCCATGGTGACATGTGATTTTTCCTTCAATTTTCTTTTAAAATCTTTCAATAAAATTTTACATATAATGAATTTAATGAATGTTAATTTTATAAGTTAAATTTAATGCAGGTTTTTGCCATCCTATCAGGCCACACATATGGTGATGGTATCTATGAAGCCATTTTTTTATGAGCCGTTAAATTCCGGAAGACAGATACTGTACCATATCAGAATGAATATGTGGCAACAATTTAAGGTAAGAATAAATTAATTTTTATTAATACTTATTCTTATTCGTCTAATATTATTTATTCTTTTTTGCGGGTTAGGTGCTTATAGCAGTTTGCACATAAAAATCGGGTGAATGAGAACTTTGAGAAGAAAGCACATAAGTGGATAACAGTTTCATGTTATATTTCTAGGAGAGGTGGAACCAGACCTAATTAGATACGTGTAGATGTCTGGAATCAGCTCTTGGAGAAGTGGAACACCCTTGAGTAGAAGAAGAAGATGAGTAAACAGACAAAGTTAAACAAAGCTTCCACTAAGAGTGGAGCATTGCATATTGAAGGCTCTATTATTTTTGCGGCCTATCATTTGAGAATGGTAATTTCATTATAAAATATTCTTAGTTTTACAAGTATGCAAATTGAACACACACACACACACACACACACACACACACACACACACACACACACACACACACATATATATATATATATATATATATATATATATATATATATATATATATATATTGTCACGACCCAAAATCCCCGAACCCGGTTGTGATGGCGGCTCTCGTGAAGACAAGGCCAACCGACACTTCCCATTTTCCCATTATTAACAATTGAGCATTTAGAAATAGTCTAAGAATGGATAAATAAACCAAAATTTAAGCAAATGATAGTATAATATGCGGAATACAACCCAAACACAGCCCGATACCGGGGCATCACTAGTCATAAGCATCTATAAAACCTAATACAAGTCTAAAAAAGTCTACAACTATTATAAATGTCTGATAAGAGATGGAAATGATAAAGAGGGAGAAACATGGGACTGCGGACGTCAAGCAGCTACCTCGTGAACTCCAAATGTCCGCCGGGAGCTCTCAACTAGCACAGGCAGGATCAGCAACGCCTGAATTTGCACACAGGGTGAAGGGAGTAAAGTGAGTACTCCAACTCAGTAAGTAACAAATGTAAATAAGGACTGAAAGCAAGAAATCACGTAAGGCACAAAGCATTCTATAATGAAGCAGTAAAACCCTTTAAAAATGGTAAATCGGTGAAAGATAGGTAAAATTCTTTAACTCAAATGTAGTTTCATGGAATGCTTTTTTTTTCAATGATTAAGCAGGTAATTGACAGTCAATTATGAAAAGTAAACACATAAAGGTTCGCCCCTCGGGCACAGTATCAACAAATCCGCCTCTTGGGCAATATCTCAAAACAATACCAGCCCCTCGGGCAATCACATCGAACAATACCAGCCCCTTGGGCTTAATCTCACATCACAATGGGTACCCGCGCTCACTGGGGGTGTACAGACTCCTGGAGGAGCCCCTCACTGCCCAAGCACAATATCAAGCCACCTTGTGGCATCATCACTAGGCCCTCGGCCTCATATCAATCAAGCCACGTCGTTCCGTCCATATCTCAGGCCCTCAGCCTCATAATCAGTATCAAATGTTTCCTCATAACATAGGCCATTGACCTTACTCAGTCAAAATCCTCACAAGACACTGGGGCAGTAGTAAAACATATTTCTCAGCCCAAAAATATCTTATAAAAGATCATGTAAGTGTTAAAACTGAGTAAACATGGCTGAGTATGAAAATAACAGTGAAATATAACATGATTAAGTTCAGTAAAAGTCAAAATAGTGAGGAAATACCCGTAAAAATCCTCGAAGGGTTCAAATAATTGGCACAAGGCCCAAATATGGCATTCAACCCAAATAATGATGATAGCAAATAGATTTCAGACAAATACATGGTAAAATCATCAATCGGGACGGACCAAGTCACAATCCCCAATAGTGCACGACCCCACGCTTGTCATCAAGCGCGTGCCTCGCGTCAATATAGCACTACGATGTACAATCCGGGGTTTCAAACCCTCAGAACATCATTTACAATTATTACTCACCTCGAACCGGTCAAATCTCTAGCTCATGATGCCTTTGCCCCTCGAATCGACATCCACTCGCATCGAATCTATCCAAAATCAGAACGAGCAAAGTATGCTAAGGAACGAAGCCCAAGCGAAAACAATCAATAAATGACACAAATCCCGAAATTACTAAAACCCGACCCCCGGTCCCACGTCTCGGAATTCGATAATTTTTACATCAATAGATTCCTCATCTTCCCACGAGTTCATACATATCAAAAGTTCTGAATTCCTACCTCAAATGGTCCTTAAAATCCCCAAGAAAAGGTCTAAGTTTCCAAGCCCTAGTTTCCCCAATTTTCACCTTTAAATTCCATAATTTCTAGCTCTAATCCGTGAAATAATAGCATAGGAACTAGTTTTAGGTCCAAATTCCTTACCTAAATGAAGTTCCCTTGAAATCCCTCTTCAAATCGTCCAAAAAGCTCCAAGGCCGAAATCAAAAATGGTGAAATAGCTCAAATTCGCGAAGGCCACAATTTATACTTTTTGCCCAGTCATTTTTGCATCAGCAGCCAAATTGCCGCTTCTGCGGTAACGCATCTGCGGTCAATAACCGCTTCTGCGGTTCCTCACTTAATAGGTAAAACCGCTTCTGGGATCAACCTTCCGCATCTGTGACATCGCAGATGCGGTCACCCTAACTACTTCTACGGTCGCTGCTCATCAGGACCCTTTTCGCTTCTGCGACTAAACGCCCGCACATGCGGCGTCGCACCTGCGGTCCCCAATCTGCAGGTGCAGAAATACCAGAAGCAACAAAGTTCAGCAGCTGCGACAAGTCTCAAACCTTTCCGTCAACTATCCAAAATTGCCCCGAGGCCCCCGGGACCTCAACCAAAAGCACAAACGTATCCTAATACCTTATTCAAACTTGTACCAATCTTCAAAACACCTCAAACAACATCAAATCAACAAAAACACATCAGATTCAAGCCTAAGTTTCTAAAATCTTCCGAATTCCTCTTTTGATCAAAAACCCAACCAAACCACTTCCGAATGACCTGAAATTTTTCATGCACATCCCAAATGACACCACGGAACTACTGCAACTCTCGAAATTCCATTCCAACCCCTATATCAAAATCTCGCCTACCAATCGTAAATCGCCAAAATATCAACTTCGCCAATTCAAGCCTAAATCTACTCCGAGCCTCCAAAACTCATTCTGATCATGCTCTTAAGTCACAAATCACCTCCCAAAGCTTACTGAACCATCAGAACTCACATCCGAGACCTCTAACACGTAAGTCAACATCCGATTGAATTTTTCAACTTAAGCTTCCTCGAAAGAGACTAGGTGTCTCGAACCTTACTAAAATTATTTCGGATTCGATTTGACCAACCCAAGACCACATAACACAAATGAACAAAGCATAAAGAAGTAGAAATAGGGAAAATGGAGCGGTAACTCGTGAGACAACTGGCTGGGTCGTCACATCTTCCCCAACTTAAAAAAACGTTCGTCCTCGAACGAGTCAAGAAACATACCTGAAGCCTCAAACAGGTGAGGATATCTATTTCGCATCTCCCACTCGGTCTCCCAGGTAGCCTCCTCCACGGGCCGACCTCTCCACTACACTTTCATTGAAGCTATATCCTTTGACCTCAACTTTCGAACCTGACGACCCAAAATAGCTACTGGCTCCACATCATAAGTCAAATCATCATCCAACTGAACCGTGTTGAAATCCAAAACATGAGACGGATCCTCAATATACTTTTGGAGCATAAAAACATGAAATACCGGATGCACACTAGATAAGCTGGGTGGCAAAGCAAGCTCATAAGCCACCTCCCCAATCCTTCGAAGCATCTCAAAAGGCCCAATGAACCGAGGACTCAATTTCCCTTTCTTCCCAAATCTCATAACACCCTTCATAGGTGAAACCTTCAACAGAACCTTCTCGCCAACCATGTAGGATACATCCCAAACCTTCCTATCTGCATAGCTCTTTTGCCTTGATTGCGCTGTATGAAGCCTCTCCTGAATCACCTTCACCTTATCAAAGGCATCCTGTACCAAGTCTGTCCCCAATAGCCTAGCCTCACCGGGATCGAACCAACCAACCGGAGATCTACACCGCCTCCCATACAAAGCCTCATATGGATCCATCTGAATATTCGACTGGTAGCTATTATTATAAGCAAACTCTGCAAGCAGTAAAAACGGATCCCATGACCCTCCGAAATTAATGACACAAGAACGCAACATGTCCTCCAATACCTGAATGGTGCGCTCGGACTGCCCGTCCATCTGAGGGTGAAAAGCTATGCTCAACTAAACCTGAGTACCCAACTCTCGCTACACAGACCTCCAAAACTGCGACGTAAACTGACTGCCCCTATCTGAAATGATGGAAACTGGGACACCATGCAACCGATCAATCTCCCGGATATAGATATCTGCCAACCGCTCTGAAAAATAGGTAGTACACACAGGAATGAAGTGCGCGGACTTGGTCAGCCGATCCACAATCACCCAAATAGCATTGAACTTTCTCAAAGTCCGTGGAAGTCCAACAACAAAGTCTATAGTGATCCTCTCCCACTTCCACTCAGGAATATCTATCCGCTGAAGCAAGACACCCGGTCTCTGATGCTCATATTTCACTTGCTGACAATTGAGACACCGAGCTACAAATCCCACGATGTCTTTCTTCATTCTTCTCCACCAATAATGTTGTCTCAGATCCTGATACATCTTCGCGGCACCTGAATGAATGGAATATCGCGTGCTATGGGCCTCCTCCAGAATCAACTCCCGAAGCCCATCCACATTGGGCACATAAATCCGGCTCTGCATCCTCAACACTCCATCATCACCGATGGTCACATCTCTGGCATCATCATGCTGAACTCTGTCCATAAGAACAAGCAAATGTGCGGATCATCATACTGGATGCGATCATATAAGGAAGACCGAGAAACTACACAAGCCAATACCCGACTAGGCTCCGAAATATCTAACCTCACTAACTGATTGGCCAAGGCATGAACATCAACTATAAGAGGTCTCTCCCCAACTGGAATATATGCCAAACTCCCCATACTCACCGCCTTTCGGCTCAAGGCATCGGCTACTACATTGGCCTTTCCCGGATGGTACAATATAGTGATATCATAATCCTTAAGCAACTTCAACCATCTCCACTGCCTCAAATTAAGATCCTTCTATTTGAACAAGTGTTGGAGGCTACGATGATCAGCAAACATCTCACAAGACACACCATACAAGTAATGTATCCAAATCTTCAACGCGTGAACTATGGCAGCCAACTCCAAAACATGAACAGGGTAGTTCTTCTCATTGGGCTTCAACTGATGAGAAGCATAAGCAATAACTCTACCCTCCTACATCAAAACACAACCAATACCAACTCACAAAGTATCACAATACACGGTATATGAACCTGAAACTGATGGCAAAACTAACACTAGAGCTATGGTCAAAGCTATCTTGAGCTTTTGAAAGCTCTCTTCACACTCGCCCGACCAAACAAATGAAGCACCCTTCTGAGTTAACTTGGTCAAGGGCGATGCGATAGATGAGAATCCCTAAACAAAACAGCGATAATAACCCGCCAAACCGATAAATCTGCGAATCTCTATGGCTAAGGATGGCCTGGGACAACTTTGAACCGCCTCTATCTTCTTCGTATCAACCTGAATACCCACGTTGGACACCACGTGCCCTAAGAAAGACACTAAACTGAGCCAAAACTCACACTTGGAGAATTTTACATAAAGCTTCTCCTCTCTCAATCTCTACAACACAACTCTCAAATGCTCCGCGTGCTCCTCTTGACTATGTGAATATACCAGAATATCATCAATGAAGACTATGACAAACGAGTCAAGATAAGGCTGAAACACACTATTCATCAAATGCATGAATGTTGTTGGGGCATTGGTTAGCCCAAAAGACATCACCAAGAACTCATACTGACCATATCGGGTCTTGAAAGTTGTCTTAAGAATATCCGAGTCCCTGATCTTCAACTGGTGATAACCTGAACGGAGATCAATCTTGGAGAACACTCTCTCTCCCTATAGATGGTCGAATAAATCATCAATGCGAGGCAAAGGATACTTGTTCTTAATTGTTCCCTTATTCAATTGCCTATAATTAATGCACATCCTCATAGTGCCATCCTTCTTCTTTACAAATAAAAGTAGCGCACCCCAAGGTGACACACTAGGCCGAATGAACCCTTTATAAAAGAGTTCCTGAAGCTGCTCCTTTAATTCCTTCAACTCTGCTAGTGCCATACGATATGGTGGAATAGAAATGGGCTGAGTGCCCGGCACCAGGTCAATACTAAAATCAATATCCCTGTCAGGTGGCATGCCCGACAGGTTTGTAGGAAACACATCAAGAAAATCCCTCACAACTGGAACAGAATCAATACTGGGAGTCTCAACACCGACATCTCTCACGAAGGCTAGTACGAAAGACAACCCTTCCCAACCATACGCTGGGCTTTCAAGAATGAGATCACTCTATTGGGAACATAATCAATAACACCTCGCCACTCGATCTGTGGCACACCCGGTATAGTCAATGTGATTGTCTTAGCATGACAGTCTAGAATAGCACGACACGGAGATATCCAATCCATGCCCAAAATAACATCGAAATCCACCATACACAATAATAAAAGAACCATACGGGTCTCTATACTCCAAATAGTCACCACACACGACCAGTACATACGGTCTACAATAACAGTATCGCCCACCGGGGTAGATACATGAACAGGTGAAGCAAGAAACTCACGGGGCATACCCAAATAACAAGAAAAGTATGATGACACATAAGAAAAGGTGGAACCTGGATAAAATAATACAGAGGCATCTCTGTGGCAGACTGAAACAATACTTGTAATAACAGCATCTGAAGCAATGGCCTCGGGTCTGCCTGCAAGTGCATAGAAATGGGCATGACTGCCACTTGAACGACCTCTCCCTTTGGGGCGACCCTAGCTGATTGACCTCCACCCCTAGCTGGCTGGGCGGTTAGTGGTGAAGTAACTGGCGCTGAAACCGATGACTGACCCCTATGCTGAGATAAACTCTCAAGATGACGAGGGCACTGCCCTCACATATGACCCATCTTACCACACTCATAACAACTCCCAGGTGCTGGAGAAGGGGACTGAAGGGAACCTCTCACACCGCAGTGACTAGCAGATGCACTCGGCATAGAAAAGCCCTGAACTGACGGAGCACGGGATGAACTCTGAGCTAGAAGGGCACTAAATGATGACTGGACCTGATGAGAACTGTGAGAAACATCGCCCGATGATGCCCCACGATAACCTGGGCAAGCTGGCCGAGCATGCCTGAATGGACGGCCTCTGCCGTGCTGAAACTGGCCTCTCGAAGGAGTACCACTATAACTACCAGATCCTCGAGGCCTCTTGGCCTCCCTCTCCTCTCGCTCCTGGCGACGAACAGACTCAATCTCATGGGCAATATCCACAACCTCCTCAAAAGTAGCACCAATCACCCTCTCCCTGGTCATGAGAATGCGAAGCTGATAAGTGAGGCCATCAACAAACCTCCTAATCCTCTCTCTATCTATCTGAACCATCCAAATAGCATGAGTTAACTTGGAGAACCTCATCTCGTACTGTGTCACTATCATCTATCCCTGACGCAACCACTCAAAATCCCTACACAACTCATTTCTGTGGGACTGCGGCACATACTTCTCCAAAATGAGAACGGAGAACTGCTGCCAGGTAAGGCGTGCTGCACCAACAGGACTACGCCTCTCAAAAGCCTCCCACCAAGTGAAGGCAGCTCCAGAAAACTAATAAATAGTGAAAGCAACCCCGTTGCTCTCCAGAATACCCGCTATACAAAGCATCCTGTAGCACTTATCTAAGAAACCCTAGGCATCCTTGCCCTCTGCACCACTGAAGGTCGGAGGCTGTAGTCTACCAAACCTCTCCAACCTACGTTGCTCATCCTCTGGCATAGCAGGAATTACATAGTCCTGAGAAGCTGCAACCGGTTGGGCTGGGTGTGCCCTCGGCATCTGAAGTCCCTGCACGACCTGCTCAAGTGTGCGAGCGACGGGAGTCTGATTGCCTCCCCCGGCTTGAGAAGTAGTTGCGGCTGTAGTGATCAAAACTGCCTGAGCTAGGCCAGTGCAAACTGATAAGATCTGAGCCAAGTCCTCCTGCAGACCTGGAATCACAATGGGCACAGCTGGTGCCTAAGCTGGTGCTGTTGGAGCGTCCATAACTGGGACATGATCCTTAACTGGGGTAGTTGGTGGATCTGCAAGTGCTTCCCTAGCTGATCTGCCCCTACCATGACTACGGCAGCATCCTCGGCCTCTAGTGGTCACAGCTGGGGGTACTGGTGGTCGTCCATCCTGACCAGTAGCGCGTGTCTTCACTATCTGTGTGAGAATAGAATAACAGAAGTTTAGTACTCGGATCAACAAATTCGCATGACAAGAATTTCAAGAATATGAAGTTTTTTCTAAGAGTTCTACAGCCTCTCAAGGATAAATACAGACGTCTTTGTACCGATCCGCGAGACTCTACTAAACCTGCTCATGACTCGTGAGACCTATATAACCTAGGATCTGATACCAACTTGTCACGGCCCTAAACCCCAAACCCAATCGTGATGGCACCTCTTGTGAAGACAAGGCTAGCCGACACTTCCCATTTTCCCATTATTAACAATTGAGCATTTAGAAATGGTCTAAGCACGGATAAATAAACCAAAGTTTAAGGAAATGATAGTATAATATGCGGAATATAGCTAAACACAACCCGATACCGGGGTGTCACTAATCATGAGCATCTATAAAACCTAATACAAGTCTAAAAAAGTCTACAACTATTATAAATGTCTGATAAGAGATAGAAATGATAAAGAGGGAGAAACACGGGACTGCATATGTCAAGCAGCTACCTCGTGAACTCCGAATGTCCGTCGGGAGCTCTTAACTCGCACTGGCATGATCAACAACGCCTGCATCTGCGCACGGGGTGTAGGGAGTAAAGTGAGTACTCCAACTGAGTAAGTAACAAATGTAAATAAGGACTAAAAGCAATAAATCACGTAAGGCACAAATCATTTTATAATGAAGCACTGAAACCCTTTAAAAATGGTAAATCAGTGAAAGATAGGTAAAATTCTTTAACTCAAATGTAGTTTCATGAAAATCTTTTTTTCAATGATTAAGCAGGTAATTGACAGCCAATTATGAAAAGTAAACACATAAAGGTTCACCCTTCGGGCATAGTATCAACAAATCCGCCCCTCGAGCAACATCTCAAAATAATACCAGCCCCTCGGGCTCAATCTTACATCACAATGGATACCCGCGCTCACTGGGGGTGTATAGACTCCTGGAGGGGCCCCTTACGGCCCAAGCACAATATCAAGCCACCTCGTGGCATCATCAGTAGGCCCTCGGTCTCATATCAATAAAGCCACCTCGTGGCGTATATATCTTAGGCCCTCGGCCTCATAATCAGTATCAAATATTTCCTCACAACATAGGCCCTCGGCCTTACTTAGTCAAAATCCTCACAAGCCACTCAGGCAGTAGTAAAATATGCTTCTCAGCCCAAAAATATCATTTAAAAGATCATGTAAGTGCTAAAACAGAGTAAACATGGCTGAGTACGAAAAACAGTAAAATATAACATGACTGAATTCAGTAAAAGTCAAACAATGAGGAAATACCAGTAAAAATCCCTGAAGAGTTCAAATAGTTAGCACAATGCCCAAATATGGAATTCAACCCAAATAATGATGATAGCAAATAGATTTCAGTCAAATACGCGGTAAAATCATCAATCGGGACAGACCAAGTCACAATCCCTAATAGTGCATGACCCCACGCTTGTCATCAAGCGCGTGCCTCGCCTCAATATAGTACTACGATGTACAATCCGGGGTTTCAATCCCTCAGAATATCATTTACAATCATTACTCACCTCAAACAGATCAAATCTCTATCTCATGACTCCGTTGCCCCTCGAATCGGCCTCATCTCGCGTCGAATCTATCCAAAATCAGAACGAGGACGTCAAAGTATGCTAATGGAACGAAGCCCAAGCGAAAACAATCAATAAATGACACAAATCGCGAAATTACCAAAACCCGACCCTCGGGCCCACGTCTCAGAATTCGATAATTTTTACATCAATAGATTCCTCATTTTCCCACGAGTTCATACATATCAAAAGTTCTAAAATTCGACCTCAATTAGTCCTTCAAATCCCCAAGCAAATGTCTAAGTTTCCAAGCCCTAGTTTCCCCAATTTTTACATTTAAATTCCATAATTTCTAGCTCTAATCCGTGAAATAATAGCATAGGAACTAGTTTTAGGTCCAAATTCCTTACCACAATGAAGTTCCTTTGAAATCCCTCTGCAAATCGTCCAAAAAGCTCCAAGGCTGAAATTAAAAATGGTGAAATAGCTCAAATTCGCGAAGGCCACAATTTATACTTTCTGCCCAGTCATTTTCGCATCTGCGGCCAAATTACTGCTTCTGCAGTACCGCATATGCGGCCAAATAACCGCTTCTGCGGTTCCTCACTTAACAGCTAAAACCGCTTCTGTGGTCAACCTTCCGCATCTGTGACATCACAGATGCGGTCACCCTAACCGCATTTGCGGCCGCTGCTCATCAGGACCCTTTTCGCTTCTGCGACTAAACGCCTGCATATGCGGTGTCGCACCTGCGGTCCCCAATCCGTAGGTGCGGAAATACCAGAAGCAACAAAGTTCAGCAGTTGCAACAAGTCTCAAACCTTTCCGTCAACAATCCAAAATCGTCCCGAGGCCCCTGGGACCTCAACCAAAAGCACAAACATATCCTAATACCTTATTCAAACTTGTATCAATCTTCAAAATACCTCAAACAACATCAAATCAACCAAAACATATCAGATTCAAGCCTAAGTTTCTAAAATCTTCCGAATTTCGCTTTTGATCAAAAATCCAACCAAACCACTTCCGAATGTCCTGAAATTTTGCACGCATATCCCAAATAACACCACAGAACTACTGCAACTCTCGGAATTCCATTCCGACACTATATCAAAATCTCGCCTTCCAACCCGAAATTGCCAAAATATCAACTTCACCAATTCAAGTCTAAATCTACTCCAAGCCTCCAAAACTCATTTCGATCATGCTCCTAAGTTACAAATCATCTCCCGAAGCTAACCCAACCATCGGAACTCACATCCGAGCCCTCTAACATGTAAGTCAACATCCGATTGACTTTTCCAACTTAAGCTTCCTCAAAAGAGACTAGGTGTCTCGAACCTTACCAAAATCATTCTGGATTTGATCCGACCAACCCGAGACCACATAACACCGATAAACAAAGCATAAAAAAAGCAAAAATGGGGGAAATGGAGCGGTAACTCATGAGACAACCGGCCAGATCGTCATAAATTTTCACGAAAATGAACGTAGGGAGATGTCACTTATGTTGAGGTCTTTGCGGAGACCCACAAGAAGAAGAAGGACGACACATGAGAAGGATGGGTCAAACCGCGTGCTTTAGAGATATTTTTATGATCCCAACTCCAACACTATATTATTTTTTCCTCTTGGTTTATTTTATTTATATAACGTGTATTATTTTTATTTCAGGACAAATACCATATTGATCTTGATGTATGGCGACAAACTCAGCCTGAAGGAACTCAACCGGCCCTGGAGGATATGACTGCAATTTGGACACTGGCGGCTAGTGGCGTGAATAGAGGTATAGAGATTATGTAATTATCTATTTTGGTATTAGCTTGAAAGTTGTGTATTTGTTTTCTTACTCCTTTTACTTTCTTTTCTTTATTTCTCGTAAAAATAAAGAAAGGTCGAGTCTACGAGATTGAAGTAAGCCATCCTCCAGTCGTCCAACAACAACATTATTCATTGGTGCATCAGTTTTTCAAAAAGACATGGAAGCCTGCGTCATTAAGTGGATCAAATGCTGCAAGAATTTCAGCCAACTCAGGCTTTGATCCAAAACTTATTAAAAAAGAAAGCAAGAAAAGCAGTCAAGCTGCAATGGAGTCTGAGTCTGAAGAAAGGCTTTGATCCAAAAAATTGCTATTTGAATGTTTTAGAGTTGAAGTTAGAGACATGTTTAATTTATTTTGTTTGATTAGTTAGATGGATTGTTATAAATATTACTGTTTATTTTTTAGTAAATATTGAATTTTGATTGTTATACTAAGTATTTGGTTGGTTGTTTTATTTGGCATGTGATGTAATTAAAAATACAGCACGATTCTGCTAAAAAAAATTCAGATTTGCGACTAATTTACGACTGAATCAGTCGGAGATATTACCCAGATTTATGACTGATTCGGTCGCAAATTGAGAATTTCTAAATTTTTTTAATTAATTAATACTCAATATGTACGACTACTTCGACCGGAGTTTTTAATTAAAAATTAATTTTATTATTTAATTTTCCGACATAATCGGTCAGAGCATTTAATTTTAATTTTTTATTTTTATTTTGATTAGTGACTGAATCAGTCGGAAATTTACCGAACAATTCGGTCGCAATGACTTAAACTCAAATGCGTCCTTTATTTTTCATTTTGCGATCGACTCCGTCAGAAATTTTTGACTGATTCGGTTGCAAATATTTTGCGAGCACGTGTTTTCCAACCGACCTTTTTTGGTAAGAAATTCGCCAGAAAAATAAGATTTTCGACCGATTTCCGATTGATTTGACGATCGAGAATTGGCTTTATTTCTGGTAGCGTTTGCTGTGCAAGATACAGTGTACACTAGAGGTTGTAATGTCAATATATTTATTTCCTTTCAGCCTCGTTATTCTGAAATGTTTTTATTTTAATAAACATTCTTAAACTTCAACTTTAATTTCTTTTCGAGTAGTCACTATGCTACTACCTCTCCTATATGGAGTAATACGTATAGGAGATAATTTATATATTGCTATAGAAATATTTATGGCTTGTTTTACGCCATAAATTTTGAAAGTTTTTTTTTTCAAGCTATGTTGCTCGGACTCTTCAAAGATATTGTCAGATGTGTGTCGGATCCTTCAAAAGTAGTGTATTTTTGGAGAATCCGACACGTATACAATAGCATTTTGAAGAGTCCGCGCAACGTAGTTTTGAAGTTAAGTGTTCAAAAGAAAGTCTCATAAATTGAGACGGAAGAAGTACATCATAAATTGACACGGAAGAAGTAATAATCACTCAACATTAACAAGTCAGCCGGCAATTACAATATTTTGTTTGTTGTTTGCAAGATACTGTGTGTACTAGGACATAAATTTAGTGATATTACAATCTAGTACTCATGGGTCCTAAAATGTACTGCTATTTCCTTTCAACCTCGTTATTCTGAAACGTGTTTATTTTAATAAACATTCTTAACCTTCAACATTCTTTTCAGGTAGTCCCTATGCTATCCCTCCTGTATGGAGTAATATGTATATATAGAGCTCCTCCTTCCCCCTTTACATAAACCAATCTTATTTTCTAGTTTTTCTTCCTTATTCTCGTCATCTGTACCAATCTCCTGAAAATGCTGCCAATGTTTCCACGATCAAAGGTAATAAACTTTGTATATTCTACTGCGACTAAGTTAAAATGGATTTGGGATTTCCTCCTCTTTCAATCTTTCTCTCATTCCTATAACATCAACACAATTTCAGAAAATTCTAGTGCCCATGACGAGCTTGGTGTTAGGATTTTTGAAGCTGAATCAGGGTCTTTATTGGATTCAGTTGAATGCGCAGTTTGTCTATGCAAAATAGAAGAAGGAGAAGAAGTCAGAGAACTGAGATGCAATCATCTTTTTCACAGAGTTTGTCTTGATAGATGGCTTGGTTATGGACGTATGACTTGTCCGTTATGCAGAAATTATCTCAATAATACACCATATTGTTCTCATCATTTTACTGATATCTATCAAGAAGTCATCTTGTTTGATTTCATCAAAGTAAGATCAAGTGATCGCCGTCAATGGTGGTTGCGGTGATTTAAACTTTTTATGTTTATCTACCTTTTTTTTTTTTGTGAAGAAAAATATGGCATGAAGACAAATTGAGACGAGGAATAAAAAGTTCCCTTTGTTCTTTTTGTTCTCTTTATATATATATATATGGATGTCCCATATTGTATCATATACTCCTAAAGTTTTTCTTCTGATATTTCAAATGTTTAACTTCATGACAAATTATACTTACATTTTTAGCTTACTGTACGATAGAATTGGTACTTGAAAAATAAGGCGCACAGTTGCCGAACTAGAAATTTTAGCTTGGAGATTCAAAAATGCTAGAGTGTAACATTTACCACTTGTAAGGGGATTCAACAACGCAGATATAAATAAAAACAAAATTAATTTCACTCTAGTTGTGTAGTATAATTTTTAGACCGAAGAGATTCAATTGAACCTCCTTTCCAATAGGTAGCTCCACACTGAAGGCGGGTAATCTGTTACGACATATTAAAGTATAGTGATAATATAAAACTTCTCTGTGTATATACATAAATCCATATTCCTATTGCTAGTTACTGATTATGTACTCTTTAATTTAGCGTCTAAATTGATCATGCATCCTTACTTAGTTTTATCATTTATGTAATCATACTGATCATTCTAAACGTCAATACCACATAAGAGGGGGTGATTTGTGTGGTACCCATTTTTCGATCTAGAAGAACCTGGTTCTTCTAGGTATTCTAACTTCTACTGTTGCGGAATTAAAAGTACAAAAAATAAAGAACACAAAGATTTTACGTGGAAAACACCTGGCTCAAAAGGTGAAAAAACCACGACCTACTGCTCAGTAGGATTTTCCCAAACATCCACTAAAATCACTGAGCCAAAACAGCATTTACAAAAACTCTTTGTAAACCTAAGGATCAACTCTAATCCCTGTGTAGCACACAGCCTCAACTGTTGCGACACCTTCAAGTTACCCTATAACTTGAACACTCAAAGTACCTCTTACAAATGCTTCTATGAAAGCTGAAAAGGTACAACTTTAAACCACCTACTACAATTGAACTAGAATAAGAATAAACACAACGGAACTAGTTCTTCTATCTCGTTCAAGTAGCTTCAGGTGTGCACACTTAAATCTCACATAAATTGCTCGCAAAATTGCCTTGCTCGTTTGCTCTCAATTTAGTTTAACTTCTGCGTATGTGCAACCCCTATAAAAGAGAACAATCACTGTTATTTAATGAGTTAGTAATCAGAGTTTGATTGAGACTCAATTGCTGATCTTCCATCGAAGTTGAGTCCTTGTTCAATACAAACTCCAACTCTATCCTTTATCCGGATTGTGTCCTCTTCCCATAAGGAGACTTTATCTCCTCATCCAATATGCAACCTTTTCGTTTGGTTCAGGAGATATTGTTGCTTGATCACTGAGACTTATCTCTTTCATGTATATCTCACATGTCTAGGTTGATAAATATTGTGCCTCACATGATGGACCTGGTCCATGACTGAGTTTATTTGTCATTCTTCAAAACATCACCTGAACTTGGGCCAACAAATTCCCCCTTTTGATGATGATAAACTCTGTGCTTTTACTAATCAAAGAACCTGTAGGAACTCAACTTGACCATCAACACATTAACTTAGAATTTTTAGCTTATCATCAAGGACCAGGTTTAATTAGGTTATAAATATCACATTATTCAGAATAAAGAGTAAAGCACAATATCTCTTCCCCTTTTGGCATCATCGAAAAGTTGCATACATTGTGAATCCCAGATTTTAGTAATTACTCATGGACACTTGGGCAACTGCAAGTGAAAATATGGATGAAATCATCAATAATCAACAAACATATTCAAACTATTAAGATCATAATCTTCATAAAACAAGAGAAACAACAGTTGTCATTGATAAGATATGTTTCCACCAACAAACCACAAAAAGAAAGAAAAACTTCCAAAACATGAGCAAAAAAAAAACAGAAAAAGTCCCTAATCTGGGTCACTAGGGGTACTAGACTGGTTCAGAAGACAACAACTGGACATCCTAAGGCTTGAGGATTTAGAGGACTGGGTTTGGAGAAGGTTGAGCATATTCTGAAGCATCCCATCACTCTTCTCCTTTTCTTTTGCTAGCTCAATTCTAAGGCCATCTCTTTCAGTTTCCAGTTCAGCTACACGAGCCTAGAGCCTAGCAATTTCAGCATCCTTAGATCCACACTCTTTAACCAAAGCCCTAACCTTGTTGTTCACAGGTGTCTTCAGAGATGAACCAGGTTCAACTAGGGTGACATTGACTGGATAGTCACAAGCCATAAGAGTCTTGACGCCAAAGTGTTCCTTGCTTGATGCCATCTCCCATTTCTTCAAAGGTACAATCAGCCTGTCCAGAATAGTAGTCAATATGAACCCATATGGGGTGGCATGAGCCTTGGAGCCATTTATGACCCTATCCAGTAATTTGACAAAAAAGGCAGGCCAATTGAACTGCATTCCTCTCACAAGGCACTCCATAAGAAGCAGGTCCATATAGTTGGTAGTGTGCCTCCTCTCCTATCTGGGAAGCAGGCACTTGTTAACAAATTCAAACAAGACCTTGTTCTTAGGCCTCATCTTACTTTTCTGCACAAACCTGGCTTCAAGCACATCTTCAGCAGTTGCAGCGTCACAAAAATTCCTAGTGATTTGAAGAGCAGTAGGGAGAGAATCTAAACATAGCCACCTTTGCCTTGTATAATCATCATACCCCTCACTAGGTATGTCTAGAATCTTACCCAATTTGAGTGCATCAAACTGCACCCTTACTCCTTTCACCAGACTGGTGACTACCCCATTCTTCACTGTGGCATTGGCCATAAATTCAATCAATTCTTTCCTAGCCAGCCTCCCATCCATTTCAAGGACCATGTCCTTCCAACCTTGTGCAGCTAGGGCATCCACCAGTCTTCTCATTCTTGGCTCATCCAGGTCTCTCAACAGTCTTCCTTTCAAAAAAATTCTTCTGCTAAAGATGGCAAACCTATCTTGTTCCTTTTTAGATACCTCTTCTTCTTCTTCTCCACTCCATTCTTCTTCCTCCTCAGTAATTTTTACCTGCTTACCTTTCACTGTAGATCTGGTTCTTTTGGCTAAAGAGGGTTCAGCAGATACAGGTTCAGAGGAAGACTTCTTGGAACAAGCCTTGGCCCTTTTTGGGTTGGGTGTAGGAACCTCCGCAGTTGTTCCCCTTTCTTGATGGACCAGTTCTATCTCCTCTTCTTCTTCTGCAACCTCAGAACTCTCTACAACCTTTGCTTTTCCCTTCTCCTTCTTTTTCTTCTTGCTTTCTTCCAGAGCTTTCTGTAACTCAGCTTCACTTTGTTTGACCCTACTTCTAGTGGCTCTTCCCTTAGGTAATGAAGGTACAATAGGTATTGGGGATGACATTTTGCTTTTCTTTGTTGGCTTGGAAGCAGTTGGAGCCTTTTGAGTGGAAGTTTTACGCTTATTTGGATCATAACTGGCCCCAACCCTCTTCAGAAGATCAGCCAGTGTTTCCTCAGCAGATGAACCAAGTTCATCTTGTTGCTTGCTTCGATGCACAAGCCCTTCAGCCGCCTCCCCAGAACCACTTTCCTTTGACTTGTTTCCACCTTCTTCAGCACCTCCACAAATAGCCAGTACTTTTTCTTTCCCATTTCCCCTCTCATCACCACTTGCTCCCTCTCTCTCTTTTTCTTTCTTTTTACCTCCACTTCTACTAGATTCAGCCCCCTTTATATCTTTGACAGGATCAACCAAGACAAACCTATTTTCTATATTTTCAACCATAGTAGAGAATATCATACAAGAACTTACCTCACCAAGGGTTTCTTGAAATTTATCAGTGTCAGAAGACCCGTGTTCTTCACCTTCGCTGGCAGAAATAAAAGCTTCAGACTCAGAGCTTGAGTCAGATTCTTGAGTAGGACTTTCCTTCCTTTGGCTAGCCTTCAATTTCTCATTTAGAACTTTTCTTAGAGCTCCAGAAGCTACAGTTTTTCTGGCCAACATTTTCTGCCTATGAAACCTAGGTTTTGGGGTTTCACTAGGGGGTGTAGATGAGGATGTATTAGAAGGGGATACTGGTGGGGGAGTGCCAGGATTATCTTGGGGGTTAGTCATGGTGGATTGTTTCTTGAGAAAAATTTAGGAATTTTTGGAGAGAAGAAGGGCGATCAGAACATGAGAAGAGTTTTGACGATTATGGACTAATGAAGAAGAGGTGTGGTGTGTATTTAAAGATGATTAGAATTAAATGAAGTAATGATAGCTTTTTCAGAGGTCAATTAGAAGTCTAATCAAGGTGTAATTCCGGTCTCTTAGTGATTATTAGGCATCGCTAGATTTTAGGCAAAAATCCCGATTTTTAGAGTTCTAGGGGAACGAAACTGGTTCAATGCTCAACGGGTAGAATTTTTGGGAATTTGATGAATGTAGGACTTCTGCTCATGATTGGAAAAATAATATTTCTAATTGTGCAGAGTATAGAAAACATACCTGAGCTTTTCATATGAATACATACTGATGAACCAGGTTCTTTATATAGAACTCTCTTGAACATGCCTCAAATGTCAAAATAGAAGAAACTTTGTAAGAGATCAGTGAGTCATATATATACACATGTCACAGGATTATATTAATTAAAGTATGAAACTGAGTAAGAATTGATCTAGATATTTACACAAAGTTAGAACTCCTAACCAAAAAAATAATTCATTGTGCATTCTGAAGTGGACCTATTAGGTGATTTTAATCATCCCTAATTCCAACCTGTTCCTCTCAAAGTTTTCTCTACTCAGTGCTTTAGTGAAAATGTCAGCTATTTGTTTATCAGTAGCACAGAATTCTATTGAAATCAATACTTTCTCATAGTTATCTCTTAAGAAGTGGTGTCTAGCATCTATGTGCTTAGTCCTCTTATGATGAACAGGGTTCTTTGTCATACTTATAGCACTAGTGTTATCACAGAATATTGGAATACATCCCACTTCAATTCCAAAATATACCAGCTGTTGTTTGATCCATAGCAATTGAGCACAACAAGAAGCAGCAGCAACATACTCAGCTTCAACGGTATATAGGGCCACAGAATTTTTCTTTTTGGTAGCCAATGACACAAGATATGAACCAAGGAAGTATGCCATACCTGAGGTGCTTTTCCTGTCCACTAAAAACCCTACATAATCAGCATCAGCATATCCTACTAGATCAAAATTACTACCTTTAGGATACCAAAGACACAGATCAGTGGTGCCTTTCAGATATCTCAGTATCCTCTTTACAGTAGTCAAGTGGGACTATTTAGGATTTGCCTAAAAATGAGCACAAAACCCTACACTGAAAACAATGTCAGGTCTGCTTGTAGTAAGATACAAGAGTGAACCAATCATACCCCTATACAACTTTTGATCAACCGATGAACCAGGTTCATCAATATCTAATTTAGTGGCAGTTGCAATGGATGTGTCTATTTCTTTAGATTCCTCCATTTTAAACTTTTTGATTAGCTCTTTTGTATACTTCTGCTGATGGATCATGGTTCCATTTGGACTTTGTTTGATCTGCAAGCCTAAAAAGAAATTAAGCTCACCCATCATGCTCATTTCAAACTCACTCCCCATTAGTTTTGCAAAGTCCTTACTCAGCCTATCAGTGGTAGCCCCAAATATGATGTCATCCATATATATTGGAACAACAAGGAGATCTTTAGCTATTTTCCTTAAAAATAAGGTACTGTCAATTTTACCTCTTTTGTAACCATGCTCCAGTAGGAATTTGGATAGTTGTTCATACCAAGCTCTTGGGGCCTGCTTGAGCCCATAGAGAGCCTTGTCTAACTTGTACACATGCTCAGGACATTCCTTGCTCTCAAACCCTGGAGGTTGTTTCATAAACATTTATTCCTTTAGGTAGCCATTTAGGAATGCACTTTTGACATCCATCTGATGAAGAGTGAATTCCACGTGTGCTGCAAAGGCTATGTGGAGTCTGATTGTCTCTAGTCTTGCAACAGGAGCAAATGTCTCATCATAGTCTATGCCCTCCTCTTGGCTGTATCCTTGTACCACCAGTCTTGCTTTGTTTCTTGTAACTGTTCCATCTTTATCAAGTTTGTTTCTGAAGACCCATTTTGTACCAACGACTGATCTGTCCTTGGGTCTCGGAACTAGATGCCAAACTTGACTTCTTTCAAATTGGTTGAGTTCATCTTGCATTGCATTCACCCAATCTGCATCCTGCAAAGCTTCAACAACATTTTTAGGTTCAATAAGAGATAGGAAAGCATCAAAAGCACACAGATTCTTTAGTTGTGATCTAGTTTTGAATCCAGATGTTGGATCAGTAATAATGTTCTCAATGGTATGAGAACTTTAATACTTATGAGGTTTCAAAACCAACTAATTTCTGCTAGATGTCTCTCCCATGTTCTGTTGCTGAGGAACAGGTTCATGAACAGGTTCCTCTAGGGGGTTTGATTCAATTTCTCCTTGATTAGTTCCCTCTGTCAGGTTGCCCTGATTTGAAGGACCTGTTCCATCACATGTTCCTTCTTTTGATGCCACTTTGTCTTGTGCTGGGGATTCAGTCAATTCCTTTACCAATCCAATGGCTTCATCTTCATGTTCTTGTCTCTCAGAAAGAATGTTAGTTTCATCAAATACTACATGTACACTTTCTTCTACACACAGAGTTCTTTTATTAAACACTTATATGCTTTGCTATGTGAAGCATACCCCAAGAACACTCCCTCATAACTTCTGGGATCAAACTTACCTAGGGAGTCTTTTCCATTATTGTGCACATAGCACTTGCAACCAAATGCCCTAAGATGGAATATGTTTGGTTTTCTCCCTTTAAGTAACTCATAGGGAGTCTTTTCTACCAGAGGTCTGGTCATGCATCTATGGATTATGTAACATGCAATGTTTACAGCCTCTGCCCAGAAGCCGTGGGGCAATTTACTAGAAAGTAGCATGGTTCTAGCCATGTCCTCAAGAGTTCTATTCTTCATTTCAACTACTCCATTTTGTTGAAGGGTCCTAGGGGCAGAGAAATTATGATCTATACCATTTTCATCACAGAATTCAGCAAACTTGGAATTTTCAAATTCATTTCCATGATCAGACCTAATGGATACAAGTTGATTTCCTAATTGTTTCTGAGTTTTTCTAACAAATGCAATAAACATGTCAAATGCTTCATCTTTGGAGGTTAGAAATAGAACTCAGGTAAATCTAGAATAATCATCGACAAGCACTATTACATATTTCTTTCCACCTCTGATCATGGTTCTCATTAGACCACATAGATCCATATGGACCAGTTCCAATGACTTGGTTGTACTTACCATTTTCTTACTTTTGAAGGATGATCTTACCTGCTTCCCTCTTGCACATGCCTCACAAACTTTGTCTTCCTTGAACTTGATATTAGGTAACCCTATCACCAAGTCTTTGGAGACTAATTTGTTTAGCTGATTTAGACTTGCATGACCAAGTCTTTTGTGCCACAGGAGGGGATCATTAACCAACACACTTAAGTAAGTGAGTTCATTTTCTGAGAGAGTAGACAAATCTACAATGTAATTATTGTTAACTCTTTTTCACTGCAAAACAATCTTGTTAGTGGTAAGGTTAATCACAAAGCATTTGGTAGAGGTAAAAGCTACAAGATTACCTCTGTCACACAATTGTGACACACTTATTAGGCTATATTTCAAACTATCTATCAGGTAGACATTCTCTATGGAATGAGAATCTGTTTTGCCTACCTTTACAACCCCAATGATCTCACATTTCTTTCCATTACCAAAGGAGACATTACCTCCTTTTAAGTCCGAAAGTGAAAGGAACTGGTCCTTGTTCCCAGTCATGTGTTTGGAGCATCCACTATCTATATACCATATTTGGCTCCTCCCTTTCACTTGTACCTACAAAAAGAAATCAGGGGTTAGTCTTAGGAACACAAACTAGTTTGGCTCCCTTTATATAGGCAAAAGGATGAATCAAATTCCTTCTTGCCCACCCAGGCAACTTGTTTTTCTCTTGAACAAAGACTTTGTTCTTTTGACTGGCCTTTTCTTTTGCATTACATTCATTTTTGTAATGGTCAATCTTGCCACAGTGTGTGCAAATTTTATTTTCAGGAAGAGTGAGGTACCTGCTTTTAGGGTCCCATTTTAGAGCTTGAGTCCCATAGCCAAGTCCTCTTTTGTTGCTACTGTGATGCTCTTGCAGCCAAGAGAGTGCATCAGAAGCCTTTTTCCACTTGCAAGTTCTGTCTAGTTCATGTTTCACCTTTCCTAGATCTTCCTTTAGGACTTTGATAAATTCGTCTTTCTTATACAATTCATCTTTCATTTTTCCCAAATTTTCTTCTAGAGTGAGATATGTGTGATCAGCTTTCTTCTTTCCTGTTCCTAGTTTCAGTTTTAAGTTTTCAGACCTAAGTTCTAGGACACTGTTATCAAGTTCAAGAACCTGGTTCTTCAACTCAGCATTTGTGTTATCACTCTCATTAGCCCTAGACTCTAGACTTTTGCATTTTGCTTTTAGGATCACACATTCCCTAGACAGAACTTCCTTCTCATTGTTAATTATCTCAGACTCATCAATGAAGTCTAGTAATAGCTCAGCCAACTTTTCTTTAGACAAAAATTTAATCTTGTCTTTGAGATGAAGGATACTTACCTCTTGTTCATCATCTGATTCTCCGAGGGCCATCACCGCTTGCTCTTCTTCAACTTCATCATCTGAGTCTTCATCTGAAGTTTCTCCCTAAGCAGCAAAACAATAGCCTTGGTTGAACCTTTGTTCCTTTTTGGTTGAACATGTTCCTTTTTCTTGTTCCTTCGTTCAGCCCTTTCTTTCTTCCACTCAATTTCCCATTGAGGGCAGTTCTTGATCATGTGATCAGTCTTACCACACTTGTAGAAACCCTCATTGGTTTGTTTCTCATGAGTTCTTGACTTGTTGAAGATTGTACCTCTTGAAGAACCCTTTCCTCTTATCAGGTACTTTTTGAAATCTCTAGTGATCATAGCCATCTCATTATCTTCCAGATCTGAACCTTCAGCAATTCTGAGAGCTAGGCTTCTCTCCTTCTTGGGTGTATCCTTCTTCATGGTTTGCCTTCTCAGTTCATAAGCAGTAAGATTTCCAATCAGTCCATCTAGTCTGAGAGTAGCAATATTCTTGGATTCCCAAATGGCAGTGATTTGCTTTCCCATGAGACTGACAGAACCCTTGTCAGGATTTTCTCAACCTTATATTTTTCAAGAATAATCCTTCCAATAGACTTAAGTTCATTTGTCAGTGCAGTGAACCTAGTATACATCTCTTGGATAGTTTCTCCTTCCTTCATAGTAAAATTCTCATATTGAGAATACAGTAGTGTTTCTCTGGATCTTTTCACTTGAGGTGTTCCTTCATGAGCCACTTGCAAAGTGTCCCATATCTCCTTAGCAGTAGTGCAGCTTTGGATCCTACTGTACTAATCTGGACCTAGTCCACACACAAGCCATTTCTTGGCCTTAGCATTTTTCTCCCACTTCTTTAGGTCTTCAGTAGTGCAGTCAACCCTTGTCTTTGGCATATCCACTCCTTCCTCATTTTTCATTGTAGTTGCTAAAGGACCATCAGTGACTATGTCCCAGAGTTCATAGTCTTCTCCTATGATGTGATCCTTCATCCTGTTCTTCCACTAAGAGTAGTACTGTCCATTGAATAGTGGAGGCCTGGCAGTGGATTGCCCTTCCCAGTTCCCAGGTGGTGCACTCATGTTGATATTTTCCTAAGGTGTTAGCCTCTTCAAGGATAACCTGCTCTGATACCAATTGATGTTCTAAACGTCAATATCACACAAGAGGGAGGGTGATTTGTGTGGTACCCAATTTTTCGATTTAGAAGAACCAGGTTCTTCTAGGTGTTCTAACTACTACTGTTGCGGAATTAAAAGTACAAAAAATAAAGAACACAGAGATTTTACGTGGAAAACACCTGGCTCAAAAGGTGAAAAAACCGCGACCTACTACTCAGTAGGATTTTCCCAAACATCCACTAAAATCATTGAGCCGAAACAGCATTTACAAAAACTCTTTGTAAACCTAAGGATTAACTCAAATCCCTGTGTAGCACACAGCCTCAACTGTTGCGACACCTCAAGTTAGCCTATAACTTGAACACTCAAAGTACCTATTACAAATACTTCTATCAAAGCTGAAAAGGTACAACTTTAAACCACCTACTACAATTGAACTAGAATAAGAATAAATACAACGGAACTAGTTTTTCTATCTCGTCCAAGTAGCTTCAGGTGTGCACACTTAAATCTCACATAAATTGCTTGCAAAATTGCCTTGCTCGTTTGCTCTCAATTTGGTTTAACTTCTGCGTATGTGCAACCCCTGTAAAAGAGAACAATCACTGTTATTTAATGAGTTAGTAATCAGAGTTTGATTGAGACTCAATTGCTAATCTTCCATTGAAGTTGAGTCCTTATTCAATACAAACTCCAACCCTATCCTTTATCCGGATTGTGTCCTCTTCTCATAAGGAGACTTTCTCTCCTCATCCAATATGCAACCTTTTTGTTTGGTTCAGGAGATATTGTTGTTTGATCACTGCGACTTATCTCCTTCACGTGTATCTCACATGTCTAGGTTGATAAATATTGTGCCTCACATGATGGACCTGGTCCATGACTGAGTTCATTTGTCATTCTTCAAAACTTCACCTGAACTTGGGCCAACACATACGTTTTTCTTTCTTTTTCTTTTTCTGTAGCTTGATATGTGCTTGTAAAGTAAATCTTAATGAATGACAAATAATTAAGAAAATACAATCTCTACAACATTTCAAATCTAAAGAGAGCTAATCTTTCCTCTGATTCTCTTCTTCTAGAAATGATTAAGGGATTTTGAGCTACTCTTGAATTTGATGGATTTGGTTAATTTAAGAGCGCAAGAACTTGATCTTAAACTTGTATTATCCGTCACGAGGAAGGACTCGAGATTCAGCTACCACGAAAGGAGGAAGAAATAGTAGCAGTAAGCATCATCGAACATTTAATCAGCTTCGTAGGGGAAAAAAAGACGAAGTGAATATAGTCGTTACTTTTGCTGGAATAAATATGAGTTTTGGATCTTAATTTGTCACTACGGTTCTTTTTCGAAGTCCTAATAATTAATACTCCTTTAATTTAATCTCAAGCTGTTAATTAATTTATTATTTTAGGAGCATAAACTAGTCATTTTATAGGGTGACCCGATACATAGTAAGTAGGCGTGGATATCTACTTTACCTCTAATTCACTTGAACTTTAGACTTGTATTTTAGGGTGATTATTACACAAATAGCCGATCAGATTTAATATTTTATTTTTTCTAGCAGACATAAAGTATATATTGACTATACACAGTTATACATATATTATACATAATTATACACATATTATATATCCATAAATTATTTTTAATTTAAGAGATTAGATGAACAATTATTTGGGTTAATTCTTCTATGTTATGGTAGGTTGGTTATAGGATCGACACCCTCTTAGGGGGTATTTATGTCCTGAAACGGGACCTACCTACTCCAATAGGCTATTTTATATTTTCTTAGAGTTATCAAACCATATTTAGTGTGAAAATTAATTAGATCGTTTAACTTTTAATTGATGTGTGTAAATAATTGCTTGCAATATCAGTGACTTGTCCGGCCCTTCTAGGGGCGGCCCGACGAGCTTTGTGGCCTAAAGCCAAACTTTATGAGTGGTCTTAATTTTTGGGCGATTTGCAGTCATACCCTATTTGTGCCACCTTTTAACATATATCCTATTTTTAAAAACTATTGATTTCGTAACTAACTAACAAAAAATCTATAATAGTATGACCATTATGCCCCTTCTAAAATATATAAAAGATGCATCAAGCATACCAGATTCAAATTCACGATCGCCTCTGTATCTCCTCTATCACTCTGTATCTCTTCAGATCGCCTCTCGCAAACCAGATTTAAACCAGATTCAAATTCCAAATTCAAAATTACAAAATATATTGTAAGTATTCAAATTCATCTTCAGAATTCAAAATAGTTTTTGAATTATATGTTTCCTGATTGATTGATTGAAGTTGTTTGACGAACTTCACTGATATGCTGAATTTGCATTCAAAATCTATTTGATGTTGAATTCTAACATTCTAATCCGACAAATATGCTGAAGTTTTCCACTGCATAATATGCTAAAATATTTGGTTTATTTGCTACACAAGCTAACTTTTTACATATTCTTAAGTATATGTCTTGTTTATTTGCTAAACAACAGTTCATATTTAAAATATTTAGCAAAACGAGCTGGCAAATAACACAACGAAAAAAAAAGTATATTAAAAAAGATAATATTGTGAGAATGAATCACAGGAAAGATTATATGAGTGTTATCATTATTTATTTGCTAAACAAGCTGAAGTTATTTAGTTCATATTTAAAAAATTCAGCAAAACGAGTTGAAGTTTTTATCCTACACTAGGTAAAAAATAAAACATAAATTAAAATTTAATATTGCACAAAAACTTAAGCATTAGGTGTTGAAGTTTTTTAGTTAATCTTTAAAAACTTCAGCAATACGAGCTGAAGTTTTCCTCCTACACTAGGTAAAAAAAATAAAACATAAATTAAAATTACATATTGCACAAAAAGCTTCAGCATAGGTGCTGAAGTTTTTTAATTAATGCTTAAAAACTTCAGCAAGAGGTGCTGAAGTTTTCCTCCTACACTGGGTAAAAAAAATAAAACATAAATTAAAATTACATATTGCACAAAAAACTCCAGCATAGGTGCTGAAGTTTTTTTAGTTAATCTTTAAAAAACTTCAGTAAGAAGAGCTGATGATTTCCTTCTATACTTGGTAAAAAATAAAACATAAATTAAAATTACATATTGCACAAAAAACTTCAGCATAGGTGTTGAAGTTTTTTAGTTAAACTTTAAAAACTTCAGCAAGAAGAGCTGAAGCTTTCCTCCTACATTGGGTAAAAAATAAAACATAAATTAAAATTTAATATTACACATGTGCTGAAGTTTTTTAGTTAATATGTAAAAACATCAGCAAATGGAGCTAAGTTTCCCCCCTGCACTATGTATTTTATTATCATTTTTTGGAAAAACTTCTATACCAAAAATGCTTATGTTTTCAGGAATATGTAAAACATTTTTCATATAATTTTTTGTATGCTGAAGTTTTTTTAGTTCATCTGCTAAAAATGCTTAATATTTTGTCCTGCAATATGTAATTTTCGGATAAGATTTTGTTAATTGCTCTGTTATTTTCTAAGTTTAAAAAGAATTTTTAGTTCATGCTTCAAAACTCAGCAAAGGGAGTTGAAGTTTTCATCCTGCACTGTGTATTTTATTATGATTTTTTGGAAAACTTTCATACTAAAAAATGCTTAATTTTCGGATTACTTTTTGTTAATTCCTGCTGAAGTTATTTAGTTCATTTCCTCTGTTATTTTTCGAGTTTGAATAGAATTAATATTTAAAAAACGTACAAAAAACTTAAAACAAAAACTGAATATTTCCTTCAACATTAAAAAAGATTAATTAAATTACATAAATAACAAAATAACATTATAATCCTTTAACTAAAAGTATTATAGAAAAAAAGAAAAACTAATCGTCCATGTCATCATCATCGTCATCGTCGTCACTACCAGATGGACGAGCATCTTCATCACCAAGACTATCAAATTTCACCAGCATTTCAATCCTATCAAGCTTGTTGTTGATTTCTTCCAGCTCCCTATCGTACTTGTCTATGAGCTCATCCAGTTTCAGCTCAAAAGCCTCTATAATGTATTGCTTGATTACGTCAACTATTTGCCTGATGACAGTATCCATTTTTCACTGTTTTGTATTTTATGTCTGCTAAAATATATGTCAAAATTTAGAGTCAATCGGACGTGACTTGGTAGGTTTCGACATCGAATGTAGAAGTTGGAAGTTCTAAAGTTCATTAAATTTGAATTGGGGTGTGATTCATGATTTGATGTGATTTCAGTCATAGATAAGGTTCGTGTTACGTTATGGGACTGGTTTGTGTGATTGGACGGGGTCCTAGGGGCCTCAGTGTGTTTCGGAGGTATTTGGGTTGTATCGCGCTCTTATTTGATGGTTCAGCGTCGTGTTTTTGAGCATAAACGAACTATATTGTGCAAACGATCTTTGATTTTTTATTTTATTAAACCATTAGATCTTTATCATAATTACTGAGTCATAGCAATAAGAATCGTCGAATTTCGATGTCGTATGAGAGAGTTATGCCTATTTCCGTGTCGGACAAAATTGTTGGTTTCAGGTGCGTGTTCTTCGCGAACACGAGAGAGGTTCCACGAATGTGAAGAAGGATTTTTGGGTTAATCGTTAACGCGAAAAATTGCTCTTCGTGAACGCGAAGGTCTCCCGCGAAGGCGATGAAGAAAAATCGCCTAGACAGTGTTTTAAACCGAGAAGTTTAGTATTTTAGGAATATCTTGAGTTATAGAGCTCCGTTTGAGTTGATTTTTGCGGCGTTGTTCTCGTCTCAACAAGAGGGTAAATATATGACCTTTATTTTGATGTTTATCCATAATTATTTTCTGTTGGTTTCTATTTTTATCCGTGTTTGGATTGTAGAAATTGGAATTTTTAGCCCCAAAGTTGAAAAATGGTAAATTCTTGATTAGAGAGTCGATTCATAAACGAAATTAGATGAACTTCTCTATATAGACCATATGAGTTATGGGTAATATTTATTTTTGATAATTTTCAAAATACGGGCATGTGGGCCCGAGGGTTGACTTTATTGACTTTTCGAGCGGAGTTGGGAGTTGTTACAAATTGATTTATTATGAGTATTAGAGTATATTTTTATTGTTTTCACGTTGCTTGACTAGTTTTGGAGCAAAGGACACCGGTTTGAGATGTTAGCCGATGTTGGAGCCGGTTATGGAACTTCGGAGCGAGGTAAGTCTCCTTTCTAACCTTGTAAGAGGGAATTTACCTCATAGGTGAAATGATTCGATTTGTACTTCTATTTGTGGGGGCTACGTACGCACAAGGTGACAAGAGTCCGTATGTAGCTACTATTCCTATTTATGTACGGGTAGTTTTAGTTTTACACCTGTGACGACCCGGTCAGTCGTCTCATGAGTTACCACTCCGTTTCCCCCATTTCTACTTCTTTATGCTTTATCCGTGTTTTATGTGGTTGAGTTGATTGGTTTGTGTTTGGTGTGGTTTTGGTAAGAAATGAGACACTTAGTCTCTTTTAAGAAGGATTAAGTTGGAAAAGTCAACCGGATATTGACTTATGAGTTAGAGGGCTCGGATGTGAGTTCCGATGGTTCGGTTAGCTTCGGGAGATGATTTATGACTTTGGAGCGCGATCGGAATGGGTTTTGGAGTTGTAGAGTAGATTTAGGCTTGAATTGGCGAAATTGATATTTTGGCAATTTCGGGTTGATAGGCGAGATTTTGATATAAGGGTCGGAATGGAATTCCGAGAGTTGCAGTAGCTTTGTTGTGTCATTTGGGATGTGTGTGCAAAATTTCAAGTCATTCGGACGAGATTTGATAGACCTTTTAAGCGAAAGCATAATTTAAGAGTTCTTAGGCTTGAATCCTATGTTAAAATGGTGATTTGATCTTGTTGTAAGCGTTACGAAGTGTTGAAAAAGTTTGAACGATTTCATGGGATGTGTTGGTACAATTAGTTTGAAGTTTTGGAGGTCCCGGGTAGGTTCCGGGATGTTTTAGGCCGAAAATCATAGCTGTAGTAGGTCCAGGAGGGTTGCAGGGCTCGGAAACCACCCGCGCGGTCCACACAAAAAGAAGTGCGGCCACGGTATGTGCTGTGCGGACCGCACAAAAAGAAGTGCGGTCGCGGTAGGTGTCATGCGGACCGCACAAAATGGTGTGCGGCCGCGGTGGGAAACGATTCGCTGGTCCTACTTCGGAAGCTCATATCTTTTGATCTACAAGGAATTTCGAGATAATTCAAAAACGAAATTTGTAGCCCTTTGTGTCTATTTTCCAAAAATGTAAAGATAACGTAATTTGGACATTTGTAGAAATGGTTATGGCCAAAATACTAAAGCTTGTCACTGCAGAGGAAGGCCTGTGCGGCCGCGGTTGTTTTTGTGCGGACCGCACTGGCTTGTGCGGACCGCAGTCGATTTAGTGCGGCCAGCGGAGGCTAAAATCTGCGGGGTACTCTATAAATATGAGGTTTTGATTTTTATTTAATATTTTGACCTAGAGAGCTCGGATTTTAGCGATTTTTCGAAGGTTTTTCAAAACATTCATCGGGGTAAGTGATTTTAACTCAGATTTGGCTAGAATACATGAATCTATCACTGAATTCATCATTTAATTCATAATTTGGGATGGAATTTGGGAAGAAAATTGTGAAACATTTCAAAAATGTAAAATGATGATTTTGAAGGACCAAATGGTATCGGAATTGATAATTTTGGTATGGTTAGACTAGTGAGGGTATGAGGATTCTAAAAATGTAAATTTTAACCTATTCCGAGACGTGGTCCCGGGGCTCGGGTTTTGGTAATTTTGGGAATCGTGCCCTTTGTTGATTGTTTTTGCTTGGACTTTGTTTCCTTAGCATATTGTGACGTATTCGTTCTGATTTTGGATAGATTCAACGCTCGTGGAGGCCGATTTGAGGGGCAAAGGCATCGCGAGCTAGAGATTTAGCCAGTTCGAGGTGAGTAATGATTGTAAATGATGTCCTGAGGGTTTGAAACCCCGGATTGCACATCGTAGTGCTATATTGAGGCAAGATACGTGTTGGATGATGAGCGTGGGGTCTTTTACTACTGGGGATTGTGACTTGGTCCGTCCCGATTGATGATTTACCGCGTATTTGACTGAAATTCATTTGTTATCATCATGATTTTGGCTGATTGCCATATTTGGGCTTCGTGCCAACTATTTCCTCACTGCTTGACTTATTATTTGAACTCAGTCATGTTGATATCTACTGTTTTACAAACTCAGCCACTTTTACTCAGATTTGAAACTTAAATGATATTTCTACATCACGTTTTGGGCTGAGAACTACTGTTTTACTAATGCCCAAGGGGCTTGTGATGATTTTTAGACTGAGTGAGGCCGAGGGCCATATATGAGGATATGCTGAGTGATATGAGGCTGAGGGCCTGAGATACTTTATATGCCACGAGGTGGCTTGAGTGATGTGAGTCCGAGTGCCGAGTGATGATGCCACAATGTGGCTTGATATAGAGCTTGGGCTGTAGGGGGCCCTCCGGAGTCTGCACACCCACAGTGAGCGCGGGTACCCATTATGATCTAAGAGTAAGCCCGAGGGGCTGATACTGTTCTGAGTGATTGATACTGAGCCCGAGGGGCTGATACTGTACTGAGAGTGAGCCCGAGGGGCTAATGCTATTCTGAGCGAGTGATACTGTGCCCGAGGGGCGGATTTATACCTGTTAAATTACCTGTTTTACTTATTTTAAAAAGGGATATCATTTGATTTCTTCACTGATTTACTGCTTTAAGTTATTTTACTACTTGATATGGAATTGCTTTGTGCTTTTACGTGTTTTCATACTTTCAACCATTATTTATAATTGTTACTCACTTAGTCGGAGTACTCACATTACTCCCTGCACCATGTGTGCAGATTCAGGCATCGCAGAGTCCTCTCCCGAGTGCTGATTCTCCTAGTCCAGGCAGTGATTCGGAGAATACGAGGTAGCTATTGGCGTTTGCAGCCCCGTCCCTCCCTTATCTTATCATTTTCATGCTTGTTAGAACTATTGTATCGGATTTAGTGTTCAGTAGACATGTATCCGAATTTTTTAGTTGCTCATGACTTGTGACACCCTGGTTTGGGCTGTGTCGGGATGGTTTCCACTATTGTTATCGTTAAATTTTTGCAATCTATGGATATTATATTATGTTTATTACTGTTTATAATAATTAACTGCTTAAAGAGGTGTTCCGTTTTGGTCTGGCTGGCCTTGTCTTCACGAGAGGCGCCATCACGACCGGGTTCGGAAATTGGGCCGTGACAAGTTGGTATCAGAGCCTAGGTTACATAGGTCTCACGAGTCATGAGCGGGTTTAGTAGAGTCTAGCGGATCGGTACAGAGACGTCTGTATTTATCTGTACTTGAGGACAGATTTCAGCATGATGATGCCAGAGATGTGACCATCGGTGATGATGGTGTGTTGGATGCAGGGCAGGATTTGTGTGCCCAATATGGATGGGCTTAGAGAGTTGATTCTGGAGGAGGCCCATAGCTCGCGGTATTCTAAACATCCGGGTGCCACGAATATGTACCAGGATTTGAGGCAGCACTATTGGTGGAGAAGAATGAAGAAAGATATTGTGGGATTTGTAGCTCGGTGTCTCAACTGCCAGCATGTAAAATATGAGCATCAGAGGCCGGGTGGCTTGCTCCAGCAGATGGTTATTCCCGAGTGGAAGTGGGAGAGGATAACTATAGACTTTGTGGTTGGACTTCCTCGGACTTTAAAGAAGTTTGATGCTATTTGGGTGATTGTGGATCGGCTGACCAAGTCTGCGCACTTCATCCCTGTGTGTACTACCTATTCTTCAAAGCGGTTGGCAGGGATTTATATTCGAGAGATTTTTCGGTTGAATGGTGTTCCGGTTTCCATCATCTCAGATAGAGGTACTCAGTTTACTTCCCAATTTTGGAAATCTATTCAGCGAGAGTTGGCTACTTAGGTAGAGTTGAGCACAGCTTTTCATCCTCAGACGGATGGACAGTCCGAGTGTACGATTCAGATATTGGAGGACATGTTGTGTTCTTGTGTTATTGACTTTGGAGGTTCATGGTATGAGTTTCTACAGCTTGCAGAGTTTGCTTACAACAACAACTACCCGTCGAGTATTCAGATGGCTCCGTATGAGGCTTTGTACGGGAGGTGGTGTAGATCTCCAGTTAGTTGGTTCGAGCCCGACGAGGCTAGACTATTGGGGACAGATTTGGTTTAGGATGCCTTAGATAAGGTGAAGGTGATTCAAGAGAGGCTTCGTACGGCCCAGTCGCGTCAGAAGAGTTATGTCGCGCCCCCTTTTTTCTCGCAAAATCGGGCTTGTGACATTTAGGAGGACAACTCGTTCCTTTTTGGGAATTGGGTTTTGGAACTTGAAGAGTCGCCATCTAATGATTAAATGCATTAGGACACTAAGAAGGGTTTGAGTTTGAAGAACCAGAGTTTGGGTAAGGGGTAGAAATTATCTCAAGGGGAAGGTGTTAGGCACCCCTCAAGATCCACTAGTGTGGTTCCCGGCCATGTTACAATTGTGACTTCACATAATCAAGTAAGCAATTAAGGGCCTCAAATAGAAGTGGATTTTCAAATATTACTGGAAGAGAATAAAGAAAGCAGAAATTTTAAAGAAATAGTTCGGACAATAAAACAAGTTAAAAGAAAGGGGGTCCTAGGTTTACAAACAATATGGATCACATCAATGCAATACCCGACAATCGCTCCTCAGAAGAGGGGTTGCACGTGGTATTAGTGCACCGGACATCATATCCATATCTACCCTTCCCACCCCGTTAAGGTAGTAAAGCGCGGAATGGTGTCGTTACTTATTGCATGCTAGTACCCGCCCCAATCCTATCAGTCCAGAAGGCATTTGGGACTACTAGTCCTAAAGGGAAGGGAAATTTGGCTTTTCAGAGTTTTAAAAGGATAAAATTCTAGGGCGACAATCAAAACATATAAGGCAGGTATGGGGAGAACACATAACAGTTTAAAGGGCTCAAACAGGCCTCCTCATTTAAAGAGACAAATTTGCTAGCATGACTTACAAGTACTGGTTATGGTCTGAAATCAAATTAAACTGTAGGATAGGCTGATTCATCACATATTTCTCAGATGAGGAGTCTGAATTAGCCTTCCCTGGTTATAATTTATCAAAGACTGATGCAGTTAATTAATTACCTAATGGTTTGCCTAAGTGAGACCTATAGGCATGATATCTAACAATGCTTACTCCGATTTTAAAGAAGGCTTATTGATTGTAGAAAACACATAAGTTCTGCGGATGTTAAACGACATTACTACTGATTGCAGTCAATCACGTAGAATCTCCCTTCATTTAAGGGATTCTGATTTCAAACGGGTAGAAGACAATTAAGGAAATAATTGGATAAAAATCTTTTCCAAAGTAGTACAAGAAGGGCAAATACATAGAAACTATTTAAGTAAAGAGTTTGATAGCAACACGGTTTGTGCAAATAAGGAAAGGCGATCAATCATCAGCAAGTAAAAATCAGAAATTGAGTTTTGGTATGAATGAATCCAACCAGAAAAGGTGAAGAAAGGTTTAATTAAAGAAAATCAGTAACAATCAATCAAACCCTATTAAAAGGAATTCGGAATCAATCGATAGTTGGCAAAACCTCTTTTGAAGGAAGAATTCCTCATATATAAAGCATACAGACATGCCAAACAAGAAAGAACTGTCATGCTAATTAGAAAGAATCTAGCATAGAAAAGTTCAGAGTCACAAACAAAGAGGCTCAAATTCAGTGCATAGATTCAGACTTAGTTCGAGAGAATCCAGAGTTACATAATAGAACCCTAGTCCAAACATAAGATCAAACTCGCCAAAAACCCCAAATCCTATGGTTTTCAACTCGAATCAGATGCAGAGACGAGAAGACAAATAACTGAAATAGGCTCAGAGGTCTCTTTTAAAGGCTCATGAGAAACAAACATGTAAAATAGCAGGTTCGAAACAAACATAGTGAAAAAGCTGATTTGAAGCATAAAGAACATGTTTTAAGAAAAGCTTGGAACTTAAACAAGTTCAGAAGACAAAGAGGTAGCATAAACTTAAGGAAACAGTAAATGAAACATGTTTAGAAAGAACTCAAACAAAGTTCAGAAGAAGGCAAATAAGAACTAAGAGCTTAGTAGAAATTACAGTAAAGGAACACAGGGTTAAACGAACACATAAGATAAACGTGTGAAAGCATGATAAAAACTAGTAGAAGAAAGAACGGAGCACAGTAGAAGAATATGCATAATAAGGCAAACCTAAGAACACAGGAGAAGGACATGCGAGGTAGAAAAGAGAAAATAAAAATATAGCATAGACAGATTCACACAAAGACAAGAAGAAGAGGAGTCAGAAAACATTTTGAAACTTTTTCAGAAACCCTAAATCGAAGAGAAGCAAATTTTGAAAGAGAAGAATAGGGAAAACGTTTTAAAATTCCAGTAGAACACATATATAGCATAGATCTAAGAAAACAACCAGATAAAACCTCGAATAGCTTAGGGTTTCAGAGAAATCCTAGAAATGAGAAAGGCTTGGAAGAAAATCCGATCCTGGGTCGAAAAGACTCATATTGCTTGAACACGTCGGAATAATATCCAGAGAAGCCATAGATCTACAGATCTGAGAAGGATCTGAAGAGAGCCATCAGAGTCGGGCCTCAAAGCTTCGAACAACCATGGTTTGATGGTGGAGGGGGTGAGTACCAACCATCCATGGCCTGAGAAGCCACGGATTCCGGTGGAAACGTGGTAGAATAAGGTGGGAGATGGCAAGGGTTTCAGAGAGCTTGAGAGTGTTTTGAGAGACGAAGGGTTTCAAGGCGGCGGGTCAGGTGAGAATGAGGGAGATTAGGGTAGTCGTTTAGGTTTAATTATGGAAGGGCGAGTCTTGGTCGTTGATCTTGAGTGATCAACGGTCCAGATTTAAGTGGTAGGTGGGGAACAGGTTGGGTCGTTCGTAATTGGGTCGTGGGTTGGATCCAGATTGAAACTGGGTTGGTTTTAATTTGGGCGGAATTGGGGTCAAATTGAGGTTAAAATTGAAAGGAAATGAGGTTGTAATTGAAATAGAAATAGGCTAAATGTAAATAGCCAATTTTCCTCTTTTATTTTATAAAAATAGTGAAAAAGACTTTAAAAATAAATTAAAAGTACGGACCCAACTAATAATGCATAAATATTGAATTAAAATATTGAAACCAATTTTACAATTATAGAAATGCTATTAATCTTGAAATAGGCTATAATTGCAATTATATGCAATTTAGTCTTTTAAATACCAAATAAATTTGTAAAAATGTACAAAACTTATCTTAACTATATTTTGGTATAAATATGGGAATAAAATAAATTATTCACCAAAATTGATGATTTTGGGAATAATTATGGAATTTGTACTGCTAAAATGGATAGTAAATTGATTTTAAAAACTCTTCAAAAGATTGGAAAAATACTAAAACACTTGGTTATCCTTATGTATTCATATATATGCTATTTTGAAAGTATTTTATATATAAAAATACATAGGTAAAAATTGGGTATCAACAAGTTACGTGGACCGGAAGGTTCGAGATGTGTCCTACATGGTCGGTGAGAAGGTCTTGCTGAAGGTTTCGCCCATGAAGGGTGTTATGAGGTTTGGGAAGAAAGGGAAGTTGAGTCAGCGGTTCATTGGGCCTTTTGAGGTGCTTCGGAGGATTGGGGAGGTGGCTTATGAGTTTGCTTTGCCACCCAGCCTGTCGAGTGTGCATCCGGTATTTCATGTTTCTATGATCCGGAAGTATATTGGGGATCCGCCTCATGTTTTGGACTTCAGCACAGTTCAGTTGGATGATGATTTGTCCTATGATGTGGAGCCAGTAGCTATTTTGGGTCGTCAGGTTCGGAAGTTGAGGTCAAAGAATATAGCTTCAATGAAAGTGCAGTGGAGAGGTCGACCCATGGAGGAGACTACCTGGGAGGCCGAGCGAGAGATGCGGAGCAGATACCCTCACCTGTTTGAGGCTTCAGGTATGTTTCTTGACTCGTTCGAGGACGAATGTTTGTTTAAGTTGGGGAGGATGTGATGAACCGGTCAATCGTCTCATGAGTTACCACTCCGTTTCCCCTATTTCTAATTCTTTATGCTTCGTTATCCGTGTTTTATATGGTTGACTGTTGTGTTTGGTGTGGTTTTGGTAAGAAATGAGACACTTAGTCTCTTTTAAGAAAGCTTAAGTTGGAAAAGTCAACCGGATGTTGACTTATGAGATAGAGGGCTCGGATGTGAGTTCCGATGGTTCGGTTAACTTCGGGAGGTGATTTATGACTTCGAAGCGCGATCGGAATGGGTTTTGGAGTTGTAGAGGAGATTTAGGCTTGAATTGGCGAAATTGATATTTTGGCAATTTCGGGTTGATAGGAGAGATTTTGATATAAGGGTCGGAATGGAATTCCGAGAGTTGCAGTAGCTTCGTTGTGTCATTTGGGATGTGTGTGCAAAATTTTAGGTCATTCGGACGAGATTTGATAAACTTTTTGAGCGAAAGCATAATTTAAGAGTTCTTGGAGTTCTTAGGCTTGAATCCTATGTTAAAATGGTAATTTGATGTTGTTGTAAGTGTTCCGAAGTGTTGAACAAGTTTGAACAATGTCATGGGATGTGTTGGTACAATTAGTTTGAAGTTTCGGGGGTCCCGGGTAGGTTCCGGGATGTTTTATGCCGAAAATCATAGCTGTAGCAGGTCCAGGAGGGTTGCAGGCCTCGAAAACCACCCCGCGCGGTCCGCACAAAAAGAAGTGCGGCTGCAGTATGTGTTGTGCGGACCGCACAAAAAGAAGTGCGGCTGCGGTAGGTGTCATGCGGACCGCACAAAATGGTGTGCGGCCGCGGTGGGGAACGATTCGCTGGTCCTACTTCGGAAGCTCATATCTTTTGATCTACAAAGAATTTTGAGATGATTCAAAAACGAAAGTTGTAGCCCTTCGTGTCTATTTTCCAATTTGGACATCTATAAAAAAAGTTATGGCCAAAATACTAAAGCCTATCACTGCAGAGGAAGGCCTATGCAGCCGCAGTTGTTTTTGCGCGGACCGCAGTCGATTTGGTGCGTCCCACGGAGGCTGAAATCTGAGGGGTACTCTATAAATACGAGGTTTTGGGTTTTATTTATTATTTTGACCTAGAGAGCTCGGATTTTGGCGATTTTTCGAAGGTTTTTCAAGAAATTCATCGGGGTAAGTGATTTTAACTCAGATTTGGCTAGAATACATGAATATATAACTGAATTCATCATTTAGTTCGTGATTTGGGAAGAAAATTGTGAAATCTTTCAAAAATGTAAAATGATGATTTGAAGGACCAAATGGTATCGGAATTAGATAATTTTGGTATGGTTAGACTCGTGAGGGTATGAGGATTCTGAAAATGTAAATTTTACCCGATTCCAAGATGTGGGCCCGGGGCTCGGGAGGGTATGCCCTTTGTTGATTATTTCGCTTGGGCTTTGTTTCCTTAGCATATTGTGACGTATTAGTTCTGATTTTAGATAGATTTGACGCTCGTAGAGGCCGATTTGAGGAGCAAAGGCGTTGCGAGCTAGAGATTTAGACGGTTCGAGGTGAGTAATGATTGTAAATGATGTCCTGAGGGTTTGAAATCCTGGATTGCACATCGTAGTGCTATATTGAGGCAAGATACGCGCTAGATGATGAGCATGGGGTCTTTTACTCTGGGGATTGTGACTTGGTCAATCCCGATTGATGATTTTACCGCGTATTTGACTGAAATTCATTTGTTATCATCATGATTTGGGTTGATTGCCATATTTTGGCTTCATGCCAACTATTTGAACCCTTCGGGGATTTTTATCACTGTTTCCTCACTGCTTGACTTATTATTTGAATTCAGTCCTGTTAATATCTACTGTTTTACAAACTCAGCCACTTTTACTTAGATTTGAAACTTAAATGATATTTCTACATCAAGTTTTGGACTGAGAACTACTGTTTTACTAATGCCCAAGGGGCTTGTGATGATTTTTGGACTGAGTGAGGCTGAGGGCCATATGTGAGGATATGTTGAGTGATATGAGTCCGAGGGCATGAGATACTTTATATGCCACGAGGTGGCTTAAGTGATGTGAGGCCGAGTGCCGAGTGATGTGAGGCCGAGTGCCGAGTGATGATGCCACAAGGTGGCTTGATATTGCGCTTGGGCTGTAAGGGGCCCCTCCGGAGTCTGCACACCCACAGTGAGCACGGGTACCCATTATAATCTGAGAGTGAGCCCGAGGGGCTGATACTGTTCTGAGTGATTGATACTGAGCCTGATGGGCTGATAATGTACTGAGAGTGAGCCCGAGGGGCTGATGTTGTTCTGAGTGAGTGATATTGTGCCCAAGGGGCGGATTTCTACTTGTTATTTACCTGTTTTGCTTGTTTTAAAAAGGGATATCATTTGATTTCTTCACTGATTTACTGCTTTAAGTGATTTTACTACTTGATATGGAATTGCTTTGTGCCTTTATGTGTTTTCATACTTTCAGCCATTATTTATAATTGTTACTCACTTAGTCGGAGTACTCACATTACTCCCTGCACCATGTGTGCAGATTCAGGCATCGCAGAGTCCGCTCCTGAGTGCTAATTCTCCCAGTCCAGGCAGTGATTTGGAGACTACGAGGTAGTTGTTGGCGTTCGCAGCCCCGTGCCTCCCTTATCTTATCATTTTCATGTTTGTTAGAACTATTGTATCGGATTTAGTGTTCAGTAGACTTATATCCGGATTTCTTAGTTGCTCATGACTTGTGACACATCGATTTGGGCTGTGTTGGGATGGTTTCCACAGTTGTTATCGTTAAATTTTTGCAATCTATGGATATTATATAATGTTTATTACTGTTTATGATAATTAACTGCTTAAAGTGGTGTTTTGTTTTGGTCTGGCTGACCTTGTCTTCACGTGAGGCGCCATCACGACCGGGTTTGGGAATTGGGTCTTGACAACACCATGCTTTGTGAACACCGTTACTCGATTATATTTGTTAATTGTATCAAATGGAACTAAGTTGAGGATTTTTAAAGATTAAAAGTTTCAAGTTGAATTGTCTTTATTTTGAAAAGAATCAAGAAAGGGTTATGATTTAATGATAAATTAATATTTGACTGTGTCGCAAGTATGATCCGTGAGCAGGGAAACTCCTTAAATTTATATTTGACCGCGTTGCACATATGATCCGTGAGCGGGGTAATTCATTAAATTTATATTTGACCGCGTCGCATATATAATTCACGAGCGGGGTAAATAGATGCATCTATGGTTCGTGGCGTTCGACCCTCGGCAGTGCACAGTTTAAATATTATGTTGAATCGGGTCGTACGACCTCGACATGATTTGCGCATGACTTAATTTATTGTTTTGGAAATTTTAAAAATTGATGTGGCCTCATTGGCCGGAGATATAAATTGTTAAAAGATGAAAGTAAATTTGAAAATCTCCTATTAACAAAAGAATTGTTTACCTGCTTCATGTTATTGAGTTTACAGTCGCCTTAAAGAAATTCATAATTTATCATATTATCGGTATATTATTGTTGGCCATAGTGAGTGTCGGAGTCGACCTCTCGTCACTACTTCTTCGAGATTAGACTGGATACTTACTGAGTACGCATTGTTTTCATACTCATACTGCACTTGCTGTACATTTTGTTGTACACGCACATATATGCCTAGTGGCCTTGTGGGCGCAGCGGCACGGTTGATATGGAGATTTAGGTGAGCTACATCTTATGAGACGATCTATATCCAGCAGAGTCTCCTTCTGAGTACTTGTATTTTTTCTGTCCAAACTTATATTCCGGACAGTTATTGTATTTTATTTTAATTCCTATTAAATGCTCATGCACTTGTGACTCCGGGTTCTGGGATGATTATGGGATATTCAGTGTTGAAATTGGAAAATATTATTATTATTATTCTATCAAGTTCATCTTTTACTAGTTAAGTTGAAGGAAATTTATGATCTCAAAAATATAAAAATGAGAATTTAATTAACTATTTAGTATTGGCTTTCCTGACAGTGGTGTCCGGTGCCATCACGACCTTTAACGAATTTTGGGTCGTGACAATATGGTATCATAGCACTAGGTTCACTTAGGTCTCACAAGTCATGACCGAGTATAGGAGAGTCTTGTAGATCAGTACGGAGACGTCTGTACTTATCTTAGAGAGGCTACAAGGCTGTTAGGTGCACTTCCCCTCTTGATTCCTTATCGTGCGAATTGATCCTTTTGAGGCTTGTACCTTTATTTCTTTTCTATTCAATCTTATGCGACATGAAGCGCTTGTTATGGATTAGGAATCGAAGAATTATCATGGTACTACAGATATGGTGCAAGATGTTTCTACCTGCATATTTGATTGGGCTATTACTGTCGTCTTTCGGAAGGTTGTCCTATCGTTTCAGCTCAGCATCAGTATTACCTAAGGTTTTAAGATTTGGCATAGATTGTTATGACGATTCGTGCGTTGCTATCACACAGTGTTTGTGTAATGGTAGGATGCTTGTCTAGGCATCGAGGCAGTGAATGACCTGAAAGGAGTTTTTACACATTGCATGATTCAGAGATTCAGTATTCTATTTCCGGCGGAGGAAAGGCAATCGGACTAGGAATGTCTAGATTTGGGTTGATGGAGTAATGACGCTTGCTATTTTCGAGCGTGGTAGAGTTCTCAATTGTGATTGGTGTCATCGTTCTTGTTGAACGTGTTAAGGTTCGCCGAAGTTATGGCCTTCTTCAATTTTCCTTCAGGTCAAGGTATTGTGAAATGGTGTCTTAGATGCGATTGTCAGAGATAACAGAATGTAGCAATTTTGGAATCTAATTGGCAATAGCTCGAGAAAGATGATCTTCTAAGAGGTTTAGAGTTGGTAGCGCCTCATTTGTTCGGGTGTTATGGAGATGGATTAGGATTTGGGGCAAGGACAAGGAAGGACATGTGGGAGGTGTTTTGCGGTGGTGGAATTGCTAGAAGGTCAAGTGTGAAAAGTAAAAGTTGAGGAGTTACTTAAAGGAGAGGGTTGAACCAAAGTGGGAGAGTCGTAGAGTAACATATGAGTTCTGTGGTAGGATGGTCACACGCCTTGAGGAAAGTCTGGAGCCATTTGGGAAATTCATAGTGGACAACGACCAGGTCCACAAATTTTTATTTAGGTGCAACATGACTTCGAGTTTGGAATATGTTGCTGGACTTTTAGCTGATGCCAATGGGGAAGAAGGAACCTCGGTGGGTCTCAGGGTTATGTAATTGTTGCTTCAAGCTAAGTGGGAGAGTTCCACCATCTATGATTGGACTGCGTGGTTGTCTACTTGTGCGGTTTATGGTTATCGATGTACTGGTGGGTTATTATGACTAAGGGAAAAAAACATTAGTGGTAATTTGAGCAAAGGATTTGAGGAATATGTGATATCTTTGGCCTTATCGGTTCATGTTCGGGTTTTGGAAAGATTCAGGATTTATGCTTCATGTATAAGTGATTTACAAGAAAGTTTATTCAGCCGAGTGCTTCTTTGAGAAGGTGTTCATGTTCTAGCAAAGCCTTGGGGGTTTGATTATATTTGGGACCAAGTTAGAGTGGGTGACTCTCAACAACGGTCCTAGTAGATTCAAAGATTAAAGTGTGGTGCCTAAGGACTTCGAGTCCATGGTATGGTTAAGTATCGAGCTTTTATATTAGATAATGAAAGGGGCTTTGAGTGTTCTATGTTATTTTTGGTCTGCGGTATAGTATTCGAGGAATGGGAGAAAATAACTTTGGATTCATAGAAGAATTGTTAGAATGGGTGTACTAGTTGAAGACACGATTATGCGCACAAAGAGGGTATGAAATGGTTCGTAGCTTTTGAGATGACGTGGTCTCATGAAACCATATCACTCAGTATGAGTGCGGAGTTGGGTTCGTGATGTTTTGAATGGGGCTATTATTATTCCTAAGTCAAGCCTATAGTAAATTAGAAGAAGTCCAATTAGTTAACAATTGTTGAATTGGCACGATGGTGGCAATTATCAGTTCCTTCAGCATGATAAGTTAAACATGTGCTTGGTAGGGGTGCGTGCGAGGCTTGACGGCCGCCGTAATTGATTTTATGTGAAGGCATTCGAGTGTTATGGCATGTTATGTGTAGATGGATCCTGTAAGGGTTATGGTGGTTTAGATCACGACTCGAGGTTGTATTTTTTGCGGTTATAGGAATCCAGTTGCGTGTTGCAATGGTTCTCTTGAAATGAGTTAAATAAGAGGTTTCTATATGATTTAGTGTTTACCCTATTAGTGGTTCAGGAGTAATGATGGAATTCTTCTACTCTTGCACATTGTCATGATTAAGTGCATCGAGTAGCATGGGATTTTGAAATTGAGGATAAAGGTTGAAGTTTGGTGTCGACAAGAATGTCACCAGCTCGGATGAGTAGGGAAAAATGATTCAGATGGTTAGAGTAAGCTGGTGTTGTCTTTAGCGTCACCTGAGATTGGTGTCCTATGTAAGAGGCTTTAAGTACTTATTTCGGATTTTCGATTTACTTTACAGCATTAGTATGGCCGGTGGTATGGATGTGCAGACTTGTTACCTAGTGCGGAAGGTCATGGGAGTGTGTCCCACGAGAAATTGGTACAAGTGTGACATGTAGTCACTTGATTGATAAAAGATTAGAACCAAGTATGAAGATTGTGGTACTATCATTCATGTGAGAATTTATGCCTAAAGGGCGCTCGATTCATTTGGTTGTGGACAATGGAAGTTTGTTCCGGATCGACGTCTATCCTTGTATGTCATGGAAAGAAGGGTTATTGTGGATCCTTAAAAGATTATCAGCCTAGTGCGGTATGATCAGAATCGGCTTGAGGTCTGTGGATGGATCTAAATGTGAACGTGGGCTCTATATTAGGCCGGATGTATTCATTTCAGCATAGCGCCCCTTATGGAGGAGTATTCAGACGTTGGATGTTATTTCATCGTCGGCTATTTCGTGTAATATTATATTGTGCTGTTTGAGTTGTGAAACAGCTTGATAAATTTCATATGTGTTGAGGTTCCGCGTAGCAAAAGTGTTATGTGAGCAGATTGGCACTCGAGACTCAGATCATATATCGAACCTTAGTTGTGCTTGAGTTTTGTAGCATATGGCGCTATCTGTCTCCCCATGGATGGTATTATGCACTTAGCATGTTTGTTGCCGATATTCAGATATTTTGTAGTAATGAGCATTCTAGCTCGGTGAGTATCTCCTTATACAGATTTTATGTGTGGATTGGGTGGCACGCTGCAACAGTGTGATGTTGAATACAGTCCCCTATATCTATTTTTGTGCATTTTGTTTCCCATTTTCTGAGGAAGGTTCATAACACGTTTTCGGTTGTTTAATTAGTTACGTAGGTTGAGTAGTCCTTTCTGAAGTTCGTTTTCCTTATGTATCATATTCGAGTTGGTAGCGTGTTGGCACATTGTTGCATCATATGAGACTTTTGGCAATGTCTAAGGTGGCTTATTGCCTGAGCAGCTTGTACTGGGTGAGACAAGATTATGGGACCTGGGTTCAGTGAAATCGGATTACATGAAGTAGTTTAAAGAACAAATATAGTTATTTGGTTCATAATGAGACAATAGATCTTGTCAAGAGAAGGAACTCAATGAATTATTGACTTAGCAGTTAGTCATGAATTTATACATATCTATTTCGTCGTGGCGGTATTGCCAGAGTTGAAACAAGACTTATATATGTCATGAGGTGCATTGCGAGCATCGGATTCGTGAAATTTCGGCTATTGTTATCAGAGGATGATATTATGGTCATATAAGTTATGCAGTGCATAGTGTGGATTCAGAAAAGGTATGCAATCATGTATCGGTGCATCGCATAGAGATTGATATGGTGTTCGTATGATGGAAGTGGGCCTGGTAGAGAATTTCGGATGTTGGAATTGGCTCTAAAGCCCATTGGCTGAGTAAAACGGAATATCTTCATATTAGCTCGAGCTAATGTGCTCAACTATTGTGATATCACGGGTAGGTGCACGAGGTGTTAAACAGTAATTTCAGACAACTCCAGAGCAGTCCTTAGCACGTTCGAGGACGAACGTATGTTTAAGTAGGAGAGAATGTACGACCTGATCGGTCATTTTGAGATCTAGCACATCATTCGGCGGTTTGAGGCCATGAGCATCTACACTTTAGGTATTACGAATTGTTCGCATGGTCGGAATTATAATTCAGGAAGTTCGGAGTTGATTTGGAAAGAGAATTCTTATTTTAGAAGCTTTAAGTTGGAAGATTCGGACTAAGGTTGGATTTTCATAAAACGACCTCAGAATCTGGATTTGAAGGTTCCAACAGGTTCGTATGATGATTTTGGACTTGGGTGTATGTCCAGATCGGGTTTTGCATGACCCGGCAGCGTTTCGGCACCTATTATGTAAGTTAGCATTTTGGAAGAATTTTATAATTTGGATTGAGGTACATTTCAATGTTATCGATATCCGTTTGGGATTTCAAGTCTGGAAATAGCTCGGTATGGTGATTCTGGTATTGGGAGAGCGTCCGGAAGTGGATTCCGATGTCTGTAAGTCATTTTGGGGTCATTTGGCGAAAGTTAGAAATATGAAGATTTTTAAGAAGTTTCACCGGAAGTGGACTTTTTGATATCGGGGCCGTATTCCGATTCCAGAAGTTGGAGTAGATCCATAATGCCAAATGTGACTTGTATGCACAATTTGAGGTCAATCGGACGTGATTTGGTAGGTTTCGGCATTGAATGTGAAAGTTGGATGTTCTAAAGTTCACTAAGCTTGAATTGGGATGCGATTCATGATTTTGACATTGCTTGATGTGATTTGAGTCCTCGATCAGGTTTGTTTTAGGTTATGGGACTGGTTTGTGTGATTGAACGGAGTCTTAGGGGCCTCGGGTGTGTTTCAGAGGTATTTGGGTTGTATTGGGCTCTTATTTGATGGTTTGGCGTCGTTTTTTTGGGAATAAAGGGAAATATATTGTGCAAACGATCTTTGATTTGTTATTTTATTGAACCATTAGTTCTGTATGGTAATTACAGAGTCATAGCAACAAGAATCATCGAATTTCGATATCGTATGAGAGAGTTATGCCCATTTCTGTATCAGACAAAATTGCTAGTTTCTGGTGCGAAGATTTGTTCTTCGTGAATACTAGAGAGGTTCCGCGAACGCGAAGAAGGATTTCTGGGTTGCCCATCAATGCGAAAAATTGCTCTTTGCAAACGCTAAGGTCTCCCGTGAAGGCAATGAAGAAAAATCGCCTGGATAGTGTTTTAAACTGAGAATTCTAGTATTTTGGGCATATCTTGAGTTCTAAAGCTCCATTTAAAGTGATTTTCACAGCGTTGTTCTCGTCTCAATAGGTTAATATATGAACTTTATTTTGATGTTTCTCCATAATTTTTTCTATTGGTTTCTAGTTTTATCCGTATTTGGATTGTAGAAATTGGGATTTTGAGCCCCAAAGTTGAAAAATAGTAAATTCTTGATTTGAGGGTCAATTCATGGAAAATATTCGGTGAATTTCTGGATATAGACCATATGAGTTATGGGTATTATTTATTTTCAATAATTTTCAGAATACGGGCATGTAGGCTCGAGGGTTGACTTTATTGACTTTTCGAGCGGAGTTGGGAGTTGTTGCAAATCGATTTATTATGAGTATTAGAGTATATTTTTATTGTTTGCACATTTCTTGAATAGTTTTGGAGCGACGAACACCGGTTTGAGGTGTTAGAGCGATGTTGGAGCCGGTTATGGAACTTCGGAGCGCGGTAAGTCTCATTTCTAACCTTGTAAGAGGAAATTTACCTCATATGCGAAATAATTCAATATGTACTTCTATTTGTGGGGGCTACGTACACACAAGGTGACGAGAGTCCGTACGTACCTACTATTCCTGTTTATGTCCAGGCAGTTTTAGATTTACATAATGCTTTGTGGACACCATTACTTGATTATATTTGTTAATTGTATCAAATGGAACTAAGTTGAGGATGTTTAAAGATTTAATAGTTTCAAATTGAATTGTCTTTATTTTGAAAAGAATCAAGAAAGGGTTATAATTTAATGATAAATTTATATTTGACCGCGTCGCAAGTATGATCCGCGAGCGGGAAAACTCCTTAAATTTATATTTGACCGTGTCGCATGTATGATCTGCGAGCGGGGTAATTTCTTAAATTTATATTTGAACATGGTGCATGTATAATTCGCGAGTGCAGTATATAGATGCATCTATGGTTCGCATCGTTCGACCCTCGGTAGTGCACATTTTAAATATTATGTCGGATCGGGCTGTACGACCTCGGTATGATTTGCGCATGACTTAATTGATTGTTTTGGAATTTTTGATAATTGATGTGGCCTTATTATCCGGAGATATAAATTGTTAAAAGATGAAAATAAATTTGAAAATCTCCTATTAACAAAAGAATTATTTACCTGCTTCATGTTATTGAGTTTACAGTCGCCTTAAAGAAATTAATAATTTATCATATTATTGGTATATTATTGTTGGCCATAGTAAGTGTCGGAGTCGACCTCTCGTCACTACTTCTTCGAGATTAGACTGGATACTTACTGGATACGCATTATTTTCGTACTCATACTACACTTCCTGAACATTTTGTCGTACATGCGCATGTACGTCTAGTGGCCTTGTGGGCGCAACAATGCTGTTGATATGGGGACTTGTTGAGTTGCATCTTATGAGACGATGTGCAGCCAGCAGAGTCTCCTTCAGAGTACTTGTTTTTTTCTTTCCTATACAAATTTATATTCCAGATAGTTATTGTATTTTATTTTAATTCATAGTAAATGCTCATGCACTTGTGACACCTAATTCTGGGATGAATATGGGATATTCAGTATTGAAATTGGAATATATTATTATTATTCTGTAAAGTTCATCTTTTACTAGTTAAGTTGAAGGAAATTTATGATCTCAAAAATATAAAAATGAGAATTTAATTAACTAGTTAGTGTTGGCCTGCCTGACATTGGTGTCCAGCGCCATCACGACCTTTAACAGATTTTGGGTCGTGACATATTATTTGTCTCAATGTGGGTGCTATAAAATATTGCTTATAGTACCTTTGAATAAGCTTCCCAAATCGAAATTTTTATGTGTGATTGAATATCCACCATTGTTGGCTTGAAGCTCAATTTTTGTTTTTGAAGATTTCTTATTTGATTCAAAGTGGGTGTTATTAAATATTGCTTATAGAACCTTCTGGAGTTCATACTGAAATTTGATCACATTTGAAGTTGATTTGAGGTGATTGAGATCAAATCTTTCAACTGAAATTCGAAGAAGAACACAGTTACTTAATAGTATTCTACTACGGTATATAATATGTTGTAGGAGTATATAGTTATATTGCAATAATATACTATTATAGTATACAATATACTGCAACGTATACTATAATAATCAAAAAAGAATACAGTTACCTCATAATATACCATTACAGTATACAATATACTGTAGGAGTATATAGCTATAATGCAACTGTATACTATTATAGTATATAATATACTGTAACGGTATATTGTAATAATGTGCGTATACTGCAACAGTATGTTGTAATACTATACGGTATACCATAATAGTATACTATTTTAATGTAATAATGTAATGTTGAATGAAGAATATAAAATATCATTTTTCATATATTGTATGCTATTTTGGTATGTAATATATAATTCAATAGTATATAGTTTATTAAAATAATATATTATTAGAACATATAATATGATGTTATAATTTATTACATGGCAATCACGTGTTGATTCGTAGAATCTGATTATTTAATTTATAGTTCTCAGTAACAGTTAGTGTGATATTCAGTGAATTAGATCAAGTGACAACTGATATTATTTCAATTTAATAATTAAATTTAAAAATGAGAAAAAAGTCAAAAAGGTATATTATACTAGTTATATTAAAAAAGGTGAACAGAAATTAGATTATGAAGAGAATAAGAATATAAAAAAAGAAGTTAAATGAAATTAGAAAAGGAAAAAATAAGAATAACACGAGGAAAAAAAAAGGAGAAAAGAAAGAACAAAAGGAAAAAAGGAAAAGAAACATAAAAATAAAAAATAATTGGAGAAAAGGAGAAAATTGCCCACAAAACTATTATGGGTAGGAAATATAATTAGTTTGATGGGTAGAAAAATAAATGGGTAGACAAGGGTAAATAGTTCTATTTTTGTGGATAACTGTGTCATTCTCCCGATAATTAATGGAAGAAATTTCACATAAGAACAACTGGTCTCCCTACTTTCCAATTTTATGGCTCATATTTAATTTACAACCAACTAGCCCAAAAATAATAGGTTATGATTCAACATCCAACTCCAATAGGTTCTTAAAATTACTATTTAATTTTTTAAAAAGATTGTGCAAGCTTTTAAGTTAATTTTCGAATCAGTAATTGTGACTCAAATATTAGTTCAACAAACCAAATCCATTTGGGTGGTGAAAATTAGATTTTTAACAAGCTTAAATATGTGGGTTTAAATTCCGAATTTGATTTTGTGAGAAATTTGGAGTGGGTGTTACTTAGACTTGTTAGAAATAGTATAAGGAGGTTGTATATAAAATTTGAAGTCATTTAATGGAGATTTGGACCGATTTTGAATAAGAATTGCAATTGAAAATCGTGGAAGAAGTTCGTCTACATACGCTTGTATAAAGGTGTATAAAAGTGTATAATAGCATATAAGATGCATTTATACACTCATATACACTATTATACAAGATTATACATAATTATACAAAAAACTGACTTCATTTTCTTACTTGCGTCTTTTCGGAAATGTAACTCAAATCTTGCTCAAATCTACTCCAGATTACTTCAATTTTAAATTTTGAACTCTTTTTGATATTTTCAATCAATTGGAATAGTACCCAATCCAAACAACTAACAAACTCAAAAAGTCCTATTTTTCGAAAGCAAAGCTTTGAATAGCCTTCAATGGCGGACTTCTACTCTTTAAGTTTTTTACATTGCAACTAGGTGATCACGCCCAACTATGCCTTATAAAAAGGACTAAGCGGTCGTTGCAAATATAATCTGGTTTATAAGTCCGGAGTCGAATCCCACAGAAAACTAAGGCTTAGCTACAGTTGTTCAATATTGCTAAAAAATACAAGTCCAAACAATTTCCTAATTATAAAGATTATAATATTTATTTTTATCTAATTAACTGACAAATACTAGAAAGCAATAAAATTATCAATTAACAAGGATAAAGATTAGAGACAAGATTAAGGAGGTCTAGAGTTTGATTTTCCCTATTGTCGAAATTCTTTCCGCTATGTTTTCTATAATTTTGCCTAAGTATTCTCTACCGATCATGAGCGCTCTGAGTGTTGTAATGCTCTTTCGAGTAACTACCACAATTTACTAGACATATTTTCCCGAATTATGCAAGCTGGCATTAAGTACGGTTCACTCGTATCACACCAAGGTTTCGTTATCCCTAGTCTCACCTTTAAACCCTCTGTATTCATCCCTCATATACATTAGGAGTGATGTTGTTCAACAACTACCTAAATATGCACTCTCTCCCGAGTAATACACACTAAATAGGAATAGTTGATTGAGAGCTCTTCAACCTACCACAATAATAACGCAGTTGAAAAAATAGAGAAAAGTTACAGCAAATCTATATTAACGTAACAGGAAAATCATCCTTCAAGAGGTTCCATCAAAATCCTAGATAACAAATTAGCTATCCATAATAGTATGCAAAACTACAATACTAAAATTCATAACCAATAATGGAAAATAGGAAGAATGAAGTGAAAAACTTGTAGAAGAATTCTCCATTTTGCTCCTGGTGTGTTCTTGCCACCTTAGGTCGAATCTCTCTCAAATCTGTCCAATCGCGGTCTAATGTCTAGTCTCTCTCAAAAACGGTGTTTAATAACTATTTATATGTGTAGGAAAAAAGCCTAGATGAAATAACCAAATCCAAAACCAAATAGGAAACAAAATAGGCCTTAAAAACCCAGAACACGCAAACACCTCGCTGTAGACCTCGCCTGGCGACGCAAGCTCTAACGCGAGCTTTACCCTTCGCGTCGCCTGGAAGGCTTCGTTTCCAACTTTTGTTGCCTAACATTTTCTTCAGCTTTCATCCTTGTTTCTTGTCTTTCTCTTTCACGTTTTTGTCTCTTTCTTTTCCTTTCTTTTCTTTTTTTAACATAAAAGGACAATATTTATATTACCTAAAAGAAAATTACAGGAGTAAGACATAGTCTTAAGAGCATTACTTTATCCATACTTGCTAAGAAATTACAAACATTAGTAGAGATAGTTCTTATATTATTACAAGATTTATGCTTATTTTTTTTAACTTCTTCTTCAGCAAAAAAAAGGCGGACAAGCATGGTAAACACATTTGTTACTGGGGGATGCTTCATAGCTTCTTTAGCCAGTCGATGAGCCACTTCGTTTCCTTCCCTAAAATTGTGCCTCAGTAGTGGGAGCTTCAGTTGGTGCATTAACCATCTGCATTCAAAAATAATATTGTGAAAATTAGTACAATCTTCATGCATTAGTTTAATAACATCCGTGCTATCAGTTTCAATTTTCATATTTGTATGTTTAAAGTCCACTGCAATTCTTAGTCCTTCCAGAAGGGCCAGTAATTCTGCATGAATTGGGGAGGAAGCACGTATTGCTTTATGATATCCCATAATCCAATCACCATTGCTGTTACAGAATAATCCATCAATTCCTGCTACATTGTTAGTAGAAGAGAAAGCGCCATCACAGTTTAGTTTAATAGCATTTTTAGGTGGTTTATACCACTTAATCTTGATGGAAATTTTCTTGGTGGTAAAAGGGTTTTTTCAGTGAAAAAAATATATTCCCATGCAAAGTGCATGGGTTTTTTACGTCCAGATGGCAGCTAAGATTATTTAAATTATTGTTATTTCTGTTCTTCCAAAGTTCCCAAATGCAAAATGGGAAGAGAGTTTCCCAACTAATCTTATGAGAATTCTGATTTATGAAGGCATCACGAAGGTCCCTGAGCCAATTAACATCACCCGTAGTGTTATGGTAGCTGATGCCCATGGATTTCCAGAATTGTTGAGTAGAAACACAGGTTAAGAAGATGTGTTAGATGCTCTCTATGCCAATTCTGCATGTAGTGCATCTGGCATCAATATTCATACCAATTTTGTGAAGGTAGGATCTACACGGAACACGATTGTGGGAGCATTTTCGGAGAAATTTTTTTATTTTGTTAGGACAACGGAGATCCCATATCCATTTATGGAAATTTGAAGGTGGATAGGGATTACTGAGGAGATTATAACAAGACTTTGTGGAGAAAATGTCATTAGAGCTTAGCTTCTAACTAAATTCATCAACTTTGGAATTATTGGATGGAGTTGGAGTAATACTAATATTGTGGAGCACTTCTAGGGGTAATTCAAAGCTAATTTTGTTTAAGTCCCAATTATTATCCCTAGTTAAATTTCCCAGAGAAAGATCACACTCAGTTTTGTTAAGGGGGCCCTCAATAGAGCTTCTAAGGGAGGAGGAATTATAAATCCAATTATTATACCAATGTTTAAACAGAAATATTTTTAGGGGTGCCAAAGAATTCCTTTATTGCATATTTTCCATCCTTGGGGAATAGATTTCCAGATGAAGGAAGAGTTATTGAAGATTTTGAGTGAGCATACTTGGACATGATGAGGTGACACCAAGGAGCTGATGGATTTTTTAAGAGTCTCCATACAAGGCTTGATAGGGTAACCAAGTTCTTATTTTTTGCCTTGTAAATACCCAAACCACCTTCTTTTAGATCCTTGGTGACAGTATCCCAGCTGATTAGATGAAGCTTTTTAGTAGTAGTTGTAGAGCCCCAAATAAAATTCCTTTGAATTCTATCAATGTATTTTAGTGTTTTGGGAGGAAGGAGAGTGTATTGCATTATGTGTGAGGGGATTGCTCCTAGAGTACTTGTTGCTAGGGTGGTACGCCCAGCCATATTAAGAAAAGAATATTTCCAGTGAGAGAGTCTAGTATGTAACTTATCCATGATGAATTGGAAGTCTTTGGTTTTAGGATATTTAGTAAGGATTGGGAATCCAAGGTATTTACCAAACTCAGTGGTGAATTATGCCAAAAAGAGAGGTTAGGAAGATTAATTGATATTTTGAGCAATTAGGAGGGACCACAATTCTGGACTTAGTTTTGTTTATGTTTAGTCCAGATTTCAAGGAGAAAAAATCCATGCATCCTTTTATGCATAGGCTAGTTTTTTTATTAGTTTTTTCCATAAGAGTTAAGTCATCCGCAAATAGTACATGGGAAAAGGAAGGGCTCCTATGGCCAATTTGGATGGGATCCCAATTCCTAAGATCAAGCTGGTGATTAATAAGTCTAGAAAGAAGTTCAATACATAATATGAAAATGTAGAGGGGAGAGGATCACCTTGACGAATACCCCTACTAGGTTGGAAGAAGTTTGTTATTGACCCATTGACTAACACCCCTATTGAGCTAGTAGTAATACAATGCATAATAAGTCAAGTAATCTTAGGAGGAAATTTGAAGTAATGAAGGGTCTTATGGACAAAAGACCATTCTAGTCTATCAAAAGCCTTTTCTAAATCTAGTTTAATGAGCATATCAAAGTTAGACTTTTTTGAACGTCTAAGGCTATTCATAATTTCCTGAATGATTATAGCATTATCACTAGTTCTTCTATTTTTAATGAAACTAGATTGCATAGGACTAATAAGGAGGGGTAGGAAAGGTTTCAATCTATTAGCGATGATTTTAGTGATAACTTTGTAGCAGTATTGCACAATCCAATAGGTCTAAAGTTTTTGAGATTGTTAGTATTAGGGAATTTTGGAATGAGACATAAATATGTATCATTGATGCCACTAGTAAGAGATTGGGTGGAGAAAACTTGGTGACAATAGGAGTTTTTTAAAATGTGCTAATACTTTTGATAGAAAAAAGGATGGATGCCATCCGGACCTGGAGCCTTAAAGGGTTTGATGGAAAAAATGGCCTTAGTGATTTCTATATTGGTAAGAGGGTAGTCTAGACAATGTAGGTCAGGCTTATTAACAGTAGAAAGATCAGAGATGGAATTTTTTATTGGGGAGGCAATTTTTGCACTTTGAAAGGCCTTTCTAAAGAAGGTAAAGGTGTAATCTAAAATTTGATTTGGGTTAGTTATCCAATCTCCTTTATCATTGGTGAAGTATATAATGGCATTACGACGTTTACGATTAGAAGCCATAATATGAAAAAACTTTGTGTAGGCATCGCCATCATTTAGCCAATTGCTCCTAGATCTTAACTTCCAAGAGTCATGTTCCATATGGAGGATATTGTTGTATTCTAATTGGAGGGTGGACTCAAGGTTTTGTAGGAAGTGACTATTATGGTAGTGGGGGAAGATTGAATTCCATTTAGTCTAGCAAGGATTTGTCTTTTTTTTAAGATATCCCCAAAAAGTAGTATTTTTTCAATTAATAAACTCCTTAGTAAAATATTTTTGCGCATCAACTAAGTCTTTCCCTAACCAACTTTGCTTAACTATATTAATGAAATTCGGATGTCTACGCCAAATAGCTTTTAATCGAAAAGGTTTATCCCTACTATTTTCATTCCTAGGTTTTAGGTTTAATAGAAGAGGATTATGGTCGGAATGAGTTTTTTGAAGATGAATGACTACGGCCTTGGGGTAATGGTCAATCCAATCTTTGTTCACAAAGATCCTATCTAGTCGTTCCATAATTAAACCTTTTGATTTTTTCCTATGGTTAGACCAAGTATATTTACAACCCTTGTAGCCTAAGTCTAGGAGATTACAATGATTAATACTTTTCCAAATCTCTTTGCTACGTCTACGATTAATGGTGTTACCTCCAATCTTATCACTTGAGGTAATGACATCATTGAAATCCCTCCCCCTCCCCCCGTAGCCATGGACCCTTTACATTATTGCTGATTTTTTCTATGTTATTCAACATTTCTACCCGTTTAAACAACTTAGTACTAGCATCAACGGAAGAAAAGAGCCAAGTAGCTTTTAAGGGAAGTACCTCAATTGTGGCATGAATTTCTTGGTTGTTTCTAACAAAGTCACGGACCTTGACCTTATTTGCATCCCATAGAAGCACAATACCACCTGATTGACCCTCACTAGGAACTTCAATCATTTGAGAAAATTCAATATCACTTAAAAGAGACATATGACTATCTATTCTAGTTTCTAGTAGAGTGACCATGCAAGGTCTAAGAGTGTCCAGCATTTCTCAAAAGTTGACCCTAAAGTTCTCATTGTTACCACCCCGGATGTTCTAGATTATAATATTGGTAGGCCTATACATATTTGCATGTTTGGTTGGTGTCCCATTTTCCCTCTATGCTTGAGGAACTGGGTTCCTCCTTAATAAAAGAACTAAAATCATGGCATGATTCCCCACCGTTGGGTCCTGAGGGGGTCTCACATCCATTGAGAATTTGTATAGTGCTATTGGGAAGCTTAGGACATATCTTTTCTCTCTTTGATCCCTGAAAAGGTATACTTTTACCTCGTTGATTTTTGAAAATTCTAGGACTAGACTGGACCGGATCCCAGTAGATTTACTTCTTCCTCCTCCTCTATCTCTATGTTTTCTGGTTCTGGTGCATTGGGAGGGACCTGAACCTGAGGGTTCATTTGAGGGATCTGAGGTGGTGCATGGGGATTATGTGGGAGTGGAGGTTGTGCATGAGGTGGTGGTTGGTTGTTTTGTGGGGCTACAGTGTCGAAGGGAATCGTCCAGGGGATGAAGATGGGATTCATGTTGTTGTTCTCCCCTGGAGGGAAGAATGGGAGATCCATTGGGACTTGTTGAGATTGAATATGGTTGAAGTGGGGTGGTAGACTCCATTGAGTTCTCATGGCTTGAGCTTGACTGAGGCTTAGGGATAGGGCTAGTGGGTGGAGGATGTTGTTCATCCACACGTGATTGAATAATTTTTCATTGCCATGTTCATCCCCTCCGAAACTAGTTGAGCTAGGAAATGAGAGTTTTGGAGCACTATGATCGTTTCTTGACCATTGAGGACCATGTTGAACGTTATTGCATGGCCCATGAGGTCTTGCTCCACCCACGAAAGAGGTTGATGATCTTGTGGTAATAGTGGTTGGATGAAGAAAATTTGGTTTCCCGTTGCTTGATTTTGGGGAAGAGGAGCGTTGGATATGTTTAGGGATCGTTGGTGCCTTAGTATTTGCACTAGACGATATCTTCTTCTTTGAGTAATTGGGATCCTTGGCATTGTCAAGAGGAGGGGTAGGGTTTATATGAATGTTAGGAGGGTAGTGGTCTAGGTTTTTGTTGTGAGTAGTCGAGATAGAAAGACTGGCAGTGTTGATATCTATAGGGATATCTTTTAGGTTACTTGGAGCAGTGGTGTTAGAAAGATTTTACTTGAATTTTGTTAGGGAAACGTGGTGTGATTCATTGGCCGTTTGGGGCTGGGAGGATAATTCTTTGGCCAAGTGGTTGGGTAATAGAGGTAGAGTATTACTTCCCATGCAGTTAGATAATCTTCCATTAGTGAGGGATTGGGCTATATTGGTAGAATTAGTGATGTTTGTGTGTGAAATACGATTTGGTTTAGGAGGGGTTAGGGCATCATTAGTAGTATAGGAGTAATTATGAGAATGCATGTGATTTAATTGGGTCATTTTTGAGTCTGCCAAATGGACATCTATTGGCTCATTGACTGCCACGTCAATTGCCATGCAGGAAGTGTCGATACTTCCTAGGCTCCTTGTGATTTCATGTCACGACCTCAGTTCGCCTTTCATGAACCATCGTGACGACACCTAGTCTCTACGACTAGGTAATCATAAAACACAGAAGATAAACCAATTTGCGGAAGAATACAATTTAAAACAGAAATAAAGTAATAAAACAGCATTTTAAAAGTGCCGCTCGACATATAAAATATAACTCTCAAATCCAATATATATATCTCCCAAAACCCGGAAACCTATGAATCACAAGCAAAGAGATACATAAAAAGCTCTAACTCCAGAAATGTCTAACCAAAAGGGGAATACTGAAGGGCTATACTATTACAGAAAGATAGAAAGGGACTCCTCGGTCTGCGAACGCGGCAGATATACCTCAAAGTCTCTACAGAAGCGCCTCTCCTCAAGGATGATAAGACAGAGTGAAAGTACCTAGATCTGCACATGAAAAACATGTGCAGAAGGGCATGAGTACACCACAACGTTACTTAGTATGTGCCAAGCCTAACCTCGGTCGGGTAGTGACGAGGAAGGTTAGGGCCCTACTGAGGTTAAATACAATATAAAGTATAACAATGTAGAACAAGACAGTATAATTAAGTGCAATAGTAAGAAATAACATAGAATAAAAAAAGCAACAACAACTAGAAGAGAGGCAAAGTAATCACGAAAAGGAAATACAACTCAACACAGAAATAACAACCAGGGATCTACCAGGATACCGTCCTGTAGCCCCCAAATGTAAATGGCTAGTGGATCTCCCAGGTGTCGTCCCATAGTCCAACTCATAATGCGTAGGGATCTACCAGAATCCCGTTCCGTAGTCCCCAAATGTAAATACCCAGTACAAGGGGAATCTACTGGGTGCAGTCCCGTAGTTCCATATAACTGTGCAGGGGGATCTACCGGAATCTCACATCTGTAGTCCCAAATAAACAGATAAGGGGAATCTACCGGAATCCCACATCCACAGTCCCATATAAACAGGCAAGGGGGGATCTACCAGAATCCCACATCCGTAGACCCATTGTAAATACACAGCAGCAACAGGAAACATATTCAGAAATGAAAATTTCATATTAAAGCGAACAAGTAATTCTAGCCTAGCATGTTGTACAAAATTCAGGTAAGGCAGTTTGAGCAAGTAAAGAAATTAAGTCACTTAAACATGCTTTTCTAAGCTAACAACAGGCATAATAGTGCAAGTAATAAAAACATAAAAGAAAACATACTAGTAATTACTTAAAGAAAACTGGATTTCCAACAATTAGCACAAGTACGCACTTATCACCTCACGTACAAGGCATTTCAATTACCAAACATACCAAATCTTAAGGAGAAGGTCCCCCACACAAGGTTAGGCAAGTCACTTACCTCAAACCGGCTCAATAATCAATCCAGAATCACGCTCTTGCCATGAGTACTCGACTCCAAATGACCCAAATATATTTAATTCAATTTCATAATGTAAATAACCCTTCAAGTAACTGATTCTACAAAGAAATTCTAAGCTAATATATGAAAATAGGTAAAATGACCAAAACGCCCCTTGGGCCCACATCTCAGAATCGGGTAAGATTTACATTTCCAGAATTCTCACACTCTCACGAGTCTAACCATACCAAAATTCTCCGAATCCAATGTCAAATCCCTAATTAAAACTCAAATTTTTGGTCTTAGAACTTTCCCCCAAATTTCATACAAATTCCAAAATTAAACAATGAATTCAGGTTTAGATTAATGGGTTACAAGCAAAAAAGAGTTAAGAATCATTACCAGCAAACTCCCTCCAAAATTCTCTCCAAATTTCGTCTCCTACCGAGCTCCCAATTCAATTTTGTGATATGAACTCAAAACCCTCGATTTTGAACTTTATGTTCTGCCCAGCTAATTCCTTAATTGCGATCGTGGAAGACCAGACACGATCGTGAAGAACAAAAATCACGCGCTTCAGATTTACTCTACGCGAACGCAGAACCACGTCTGCGAACGCGATGCTTCAGCTGCCTCAACCTATGCGATCGCGGTTGACTCCACGCGACCGCGTAGAGAAACACTTAACAAACCACTGCCGCCTTATTTCTTCTACGTGAACGCGGCCTAGCCCATGCGTTCATGATTCAGTATTTCCCATAGCTACGCATTCGCACTCCTCTTCATGCGAACGTGAAGGGCAAAATTCCCTCTGCCTCATCTAAGCCTTCGCGATCGCGATCCTTACTATGCAATCGCGATGAAGAAAAGTCTCCAACACATACTAGCAAAAATTTGATGCTTTTCCAAGTCCAAAAATGGTCTGTTGAGCATCCGATACATACCCGAGGCCCCCGGGACCAAACCTGCCAACCAACCCTAAAATATCATTCAAATTTGTTCCAACCTTCGGAACGCTCAAAACAACATCAAAACACCTATTTTTCATCGGATTCAAGCCTAAGAATTCCAAAACTCTAAAAATACGCTTTCGATCAAAAAGTCTATCAAAACTCGTCCGAATGACCTAAACTTTTGCACACACGTCACATTCAATACTACGGAGCTACTTCAACTTCCAAAAATTCATTCCGACTATCTGATTAAAATCTCACTATCGAACCGGAAACTTCAAAAAATTCAACTTTCGGCATTTCAAGCCTGAATTAGCTGCGGACCTCCAAAACACAATCCAAACACGCCTAAGCCCAAAATCACCCAACGGAGCTAACGGAACCATCAGATTTCCATTCTGAGGCCGTCTTCTCACTCTTCCGACTATGGTCAACTTTACAACACTTAAGCTCTCATTTAGGGAGCAAGTGTCCCAAAACTCTATGAAACTCAAAACCGAACATCTTGGCAAATCAAAATAGCAAAAATAAACTTGGGAAAGCAGTTAATAGGGGATTGGGGCGTTAATTCTTAAGACGACCGACCGGGTCATCACATTCTCCTACACTTAAATATTCGTTCATCCTCGAACGAGCTTAAAGACATACCTAAAGTAGTGCAAAGATGAGGGTAACGGTTGTGCATATCATGCTCGGTATCCCAAGTTGCCTCCTTGACTAGCTAGCCCCGCCACTAAACCTTTACTGATGCAATGTTCTTTGACTTCACCTTTCTAACCTGCGTGTCCAATATTGTCACTGGCTCCTCAACATAGGATAGATCTTTTTCCAACTGGACTGAACAGAAATCCAACATGTGCAACAGATCAGCGTGTTACCTCCGGAGCATCGAAACAAGAAATACCAGATGAACTCCTGCCAGGCTGAGAGGTAAAGCAAGCTCATAAGCAACCTCCCCAACATGCCTCAATATCTCAAAAGGGCCAATAAACCTCGAACTCAACTTCCCTTTCTTCCCAAACCTCATAACGCCCTTCATAGGCAAAACCCGAAGCAAAACCCGCTCTCCAACCATATAGGAAACATCACGAACCTTCCGGTCTGCGTAACTCTTCTGTCTGGACTGGGCTGTACGGAGTCTATACTGAATCACCTTAACATTCTCCAAAGCATCCTGAACTAAGTCTGTGCCTAATTATCTAGTCTCACTCTGCTCAAACCAGCCCACCGGGGATCTACACCGCCTCCCATATAAAGCCTCATACGGTGCCATCTGAATGCTGGACTGATAGTTGTTGTTGTAAGCAAACTCTGCCAATGGCAAGAACTGATCCCAAGACCCTCAAAACTCGATCACACAGGCACGGAGCATATCCTCAAGAATCTGATTAGTGGGCTTGGACATCCGTCCGTCTGAGGGTGAAATGTTGTACTCAACTCCACCTGAGTACCCAACTCATGTTGAACGGCCCTCGAGAACCGTGATGTGAACTGAGTACCTCTATATGAAATGATGGACACTGGAATATCATGCAGACGAACAATATCCCGGATATAAATCTCCGCTAACCGCTCTGAAGAATAAGTAGTACACACAAGAATGAAATGAGTGAACTTGGTCAATCGAGCCGCAATCACCCAAATAGCATCGAACTTCCTCAAAGTCCGTGGGAGCCCAACTACAAAGTCCATGGTGATCCGCTCCCACTTATACTCCGGAATATCTATCTATTGAAGTAACCCACCCGGTCTATGGTGCTCATATTTCACCTGCTGGCAGTTGAGGCACCGAGCTATAAATCCAACTATATCCTTCTTCATCTGCCTCCACTAGTAGTGTTGCCTCAAATCCTGATACATCTTCGCGGCACCCAGATGGATGGAATACCGCGAACTATGGGCCTCCTCTAGAATCAACTCTCAAAGCCCATCAACATTGGGTACACAAATCCAACCCTGCATCCTCAATACCCCATCATCACCAATAGTCACATCTATGGCATCACCGTGCTGAACCTTGTCCTTGAGGACAAGCAAATGAGAATCATCATACTGCTGCTCCCTGATACGATCAAACCAAGAAACCACGCAAGCTAGAACCCGACTGGGCTCCGAAAGATCCAATCTCACAAACTGGATGGCTAAGGCCTGAACATCCATCGCCATAGGCCTCTCCGATACTGGTAAATAAGCCAAACTCCCCAAACTCTCTGCTCGGTGACTCAAAGCATCGGCCACCACATTGGCCTTGCTCGGGTGATACAAAATAGTGATGTCATAGTCCTTCAGCAACTCTAACCACCTCCTCTGGCGCAAATTTAGATCCTTTTGCTTGAACAAGTGCTGTAAGCTCCGATGGTTAGTATAAATCTCACAGGAACACCGTATAAATAATGGCAGCTAACTCAAGGTCGTGATCAGGGTAGTTCTTCTCATGTATCTTCAATTGTCTGGATGCATAGGAAATCACCCTATCGTCCTGCATCAACACCGCTCTGAAGCCAATCCTCGAGGCATCACAATAGACCGTATAAGACCCCGAACCTATAGGCAATATCAAAACTGGGGTTGTAGTCAAAGCTATCTTGAGCTTCTGAAAGCTCGCCTCACACTCCTCTATCCACTGAAATGGAGCACCCTTCTGGGTCAACCTTGTCATAGGGGCTGCGATTGATGAAAACCCCTCCACAAAAGGATGGTAGTAATCCGCCAGGCCAAGGAAGCTGCAGATCTCGGTAGGTGAGGATGGTCTGGGCGAACCCTGCATGGCCTCTATCTTCTTCAGATCCACCTGAATACCCTCACTCGATACCACATGGCCTAAGAATGCCACTGAATCCAACCAAAACTCACATTTCGAGAGCTTAGCATATAACTTCTTCCCTCTCAGAATTTGAAGCACAGTCCTCAGGTGCTGCTCATGATCTACCCAACTTCGGGAATACACCAGAATATAATCAATAAAGATAATGATGAACGAGTTGAGATACGACCGAAAAATACTGTGCATCAAATGCATAAAGGCTGTTGGGGCATTGGTCAGCCTAAATGACATGACAAGGAACTCGTAATGACCATATCGAGTCTTGAAAGTAGTCTTCGGGATATCTGGCTCCTGAATCTTCAACTGATGGTAACTTGAGCGCAAATCAATCTTAGAAAACACCAGTGCGCTCTGAAGTTGGTCAAATAGATCATCAATATGGGGCAAAGGATAACGGTTCTTCACTGTAACCTTGTTCAACTAGCGATAATCAATATACATACGCATAGATCCATCCTTTTTCTTCACAAACAAGACAGGACCACCCCAAGGTGATACATAGGGACAAATAAAACCCTTATCAAGAAAGAGCCATACGATACGGAGGAATAGAAACGGGTTGAGTGCCCGGCAACAGATCAATGCCAAAATCAATATCTCTATTAGGCGGCATGCCCGAAAGGTCAGTTGGAAACACATCGAAAATCCCGTACTACTAGAACGGAATCAACTAAAGGGGTATCAATACTGACATCTCACACATAAGCTAAATACATGTCACACCCCTTTTCAGCCATACGTTGAGCTTTAAGAAAAGAAATAACTCTACTGGGAGTGTGATCTAAAGTACCCCTCCACTCAACATGCGGTACACCTGGCATAGCCAGCGTCACGGTTTTGGCGTGACAACCAAGAATAGCATAATGGGGCAACAACCAGTCCATGACCAAGATCATGTCAAAATCTACCATGATGAGCAACAATAGATCGGCTCTGGTCTCAAAACCACTAAGAATAACCAAACACGACTGATAGATGCGGTCCACAACAAAAGAATCTCCCACAGAAGTAGAATCATAAATAGGGGAACTCAAAGAATCCCAAGATACACCCAAATATGGAGCAAAATAAGAAGACACATAAGAGTAAATGGAGCCTGGATCGAATAAAACCGATGCATCTATGTGACAAACTAGTATAATACCTGTAATAATAGAATCGGGGGTGAAAGCCTCGATACGGGAAGGAAGGACATAATATCTGGCCTGGCCTTCCCCTCTAGTTGTCTGGGAAGGTGGGGTAGCAACTGGTGCGGTGATCATAGCCTGAGAACTCTGCGAAGCACGCTGTGGCTGGGAAGTCTGTAGAGGTGCACTCCTCCCATGTCTAGGGCAGTCCCTCACCATATGGTATATGTCACCACACTCAAAACAAGCTCTGGGAGGATGTGGCAGTGGAAACTATGGGGTACGGGTACTCCAAGACCCCTGAACACCTAAAACATTGTGTGAAATCTGAGATGCAAATTGAGCTGGCTGACCCACAAAGCCTCTACCATGCCGTACTCTTCCTTCAAAATAAGGACCAGTGGGTCTCTCCAGTCTACGAGGTCTCCTTACTTCCCTATAATCTCACTCCTGACCTCGTCTGTCCACTCTCTCCTGGACCCACCTGTCCTCTACTCGTCGAGAGGTCCTCACCAACCGCTGAACTGGAACCACAGGCTGTGTCTCCATGACACCTGGAACCTGAACAATGAGAACTCGCTGCTCTAGAGCACGAGCGGCGGGAGTTTGTACTCCTCCCCCAGCCTGACATGTAGCTGCAACAAGGGGTAGCAACCCTGCTTGAGCCAAAGTGGTGTACATGCTCATGAAATGTGCTAGAGTCTCCTGAAATGCTGGAATAGTAGTAGCAGTAGGCGTATCAGGCGCCTAGACTTCATCTGGAACTGCTAGTGGCACTTCGGTGGTAGCTCGCGCAGGTGCTCTCGCTGCACCACGTGCGCATCCTCGGCCTCTACTCCGGCCTCGACTTTTGGCGACTCTCGCATGCGTGCGGGTGCCTGATCATCTCTGGTAGCACGTGTCCTCACCATCAGTGATAGAATAGAAGATAGAAGTTTAGAATTGTTATATTAAAAATCTCGCACGACAAGGAATTCAAATGAAGTGGAATTTTACTAACGGTTACATAGCCTCTCGTAGATAAGTACAGACGTCTCCATATCGATCAGCGAGACTCTAATAAACCGGCTTATGATCTATGACTCCTATGAACCTAGAGCTCTGATACCAACTTGTCACGACCCCAGTTCACCCTCCGTGAACCATCGTGATGGCACCTAGTCTCTATGACTAGGTAAGCCTAAAACGCGGAAGATAAACCAATTTACGGAAGAATACAATTTAAAATAGAAATAATGTAATAAAACAGCGTTTTAAAAGTTCTGCTCGGCATAAAAAATATAACTCTCAAATCCAATATATATATCCCAAAACTCGAAAACCCATGAATCACAATCTAAGAGATACATAAGAAGCTCTAACTCCAGAAATGTCTAACCAAAAGGGGAATACTGAAAGGCTATACTATTACAGAAAGACAGAAAGGGACTCCTCGGTCTGCGGACGCAGCAGACATACCTCGAAATCTCTACAGAAGTGCCTCGCCTCAAGGATGATAAGACAGAGTGAATGTACAGGGATCTGCACATGAAAAACATGCACAGAAAGGACATGAGTACACCACAATGGTACTTAGTAAGTGCCAAGCCTAACCTCGGTCGGGTAGTGACGAGGAAGGTCAGGGCCCTGTTGAGGTTAAATAAAATACAATGCATAATAGTGTAGAACAAGACAATATAATTAAGTGCAACAGTAAGAAATAACATAGAATAGAAAGAGCAACAACAACTAGAACAGAGGCAAAGTAATCACGGAAAGGAAATACAACTCAACACAGAGATAATAACTAGGGATCTACCAGGATATAATCCTGTAGCCCACAAATGTAAATGTCCAGTGGATCTCCCGAGTGTCGTCCCATAGTCCAACTCACAATGCATCAGGGATCTACTGGAATCCCGTTCCGTAGTCCCTAAATATAAATACCTAGTACTGTGAGAATTTACTGGGTGTAGTCCCGTAGTTCCATATAACTGTTCAGGGGGACCTACCGGAATCCCACATCCGTAGTCCCAAATAAACAGACAAAGGGGATCTACCGGAATCCCACATCTGTAGTCCCAATGTAAATAGGCAAGGGGGATCTACCGGAATCCCACATCCGTAGACTCAATGTAAATACACAACATCAACAGGAAAAATATTCAGAAATGGCAATTTCATATTAAGGCGAATAAGTAACTCTAGACTAGCATGTTGCACAGAATTCAGGTAAGGCAGTTTGAGTAAGTAAAGTAATTAAGTCACTTAGACATGCTTTCCTAAGCTAACAACATGCTTAATAGTGCAAGTAATAAAATTAGGAAAGGAAACTACTAGTAATTACTTAAAGAAAACCGAATTTCCAACAATTAGCACAAGTAAGCACTTGTCACCTCACGTACAAGGCATTTCAATTACCAAATATACCAAATCGTAAGGGGAAGGTCCCCCATACAAGGTTAGGCAAGCCACTTACCTCGAACCGGCTCAATAATCAATCTGAAACCACGCTCTTGCCACGAGTACTCGACTCCAAATAGCCCAAATCTATTCAATTCAATTTCATAACAAAAATAACACTTCAAGTAACTGATTCTACAAACAAATTCTAAGCTAATACGCGAAATTAGGTAAAATGACCAAAACGCCCCTCGAGCCCACGTCTCGAAATCGGGTAAGATTTACATTTCCAGAATTCTCACATTCTCACGAGTCTAACCATACCAAAAGTATCTGAATCCAATGTCAAATCCCCAATCAAAACTCAAATTTTTGGTCTAAGAACTTTCCCCCAATTTTCATACAAATTCCAAAATTAAATGATGAATTCAGGTTTAGATTAATGGGTTACAAGCAAAAAGGAGTTAAGAATCATTACCAGCAAACTCCCTCCAAAAATCTCTCCAAAATTCGTCTCCTATCGAGCTCCCAATTCAATTTTGTGATATGAACTCAAAACCCTCGATTTTGAACTTTATGTTCTGCCCAGCTAATTCCTTAATCGCGATCGCGGAAGACCAGACGCGATCGTGAAGAACAAAAATCACGCGCCTCAGATTCACTTTATGTGAACGCGGAACCACGTCCGCGAACGCGATACTTCAGCTCCCTCAACCTATGCGATTGCGGTTGACTCCACGCGATCGCGTAAAGAAACACTTAACAAACCACTGCCGCCTTATTCCTTCTACGTGAACGCGGCCTAGCCCACGCGTTCGCAATTCAGCATTTCCCATAGCTACGCGTTCGCATTCCTCTTCATGTGGACGCTAAGGGCAAAATCCCCTCTGCCTCATCTAAGCCTTCGCGATCGCGATGAAGAAAAGTCTGCAACACATACCAGCAAAAATCTGATGCTTTTCCATGTCCAAAAATGGTTCGTTGAGCATCTGAAACATACCCGAGGCCTCCGGGATCTCAACCAAACCTGCCAACCAACCCAAAATTATCGTTCAAACTTGTTCCAACCTTCAAAACGCTCAAAATAACATCAAAACACCTATTTTTCATCGGATTCAAGCCTAAGAATTCCAAAATCTCTAAAAATACACTTTCGATCAAAACGTCTACCAAACCTCGTCTGAATGACCTGAAATTTTGCACACACGTCACATTCAACACTATGGAGCTACTCCAACTTCCGGAATTCTATTCTGACCCTCGGATCAAAATCTCACTATCGAACGGAAACTTCAAAAAATTCAACTTTCGGCATTTCAAGCCTAAATTAGCTACGGACCTTCAAAACACAATTCGAACACGCCCCTAAGCTTGAAATCACCCAACAGAGCTAACGGAACCATCAGATTTCCATTCCGAGGCCATCTTCACACTATTCTAACTATGTTCAACTTTCCAACATTTAAGCTCTCATTTAGGGACTAAGTGTCCCAAAACTCTCTGAAACTCAAAACCGAACATTCCGGCAAATTAAAATAGCAGAAATAAACTTAGAGAAAGTAGTTAATAGGGAATCGGGGCGTTAATTCTTAAGACGACTGGCCAGGTCGTCACATTTCATTGGTGCTAGTTGGCGGATTGTCCAATGCATCAAAGGAATTGTTTATGTCAACTGTATTTTCATTTTGATTAGTATTATCAGCTTGTAAAAAGGAGTAACAATGTTCCCATTAAGATTAATATTTCGAGATAGAGGGGAGACTTACCTGGGATGGGAAGTAAATGAACCATTGCCTTACCAGTATTGGTTTGTTGTGGTTTTGGCTTGTTCATAGACCTTTTCTTCTTGGGGAAAGTAATAGTATGCCAGGTATCCTCTTTGGGAAGTGAAGATCCCTTTTGCATGCCATGACTGTTAGTGTCTAATGTTTTGGATTGGCTAGTGGCACTGTCCCCTTCTGAAATGGAAGGTTTGCTTCTTTGCTTCGTGTAGATGCATGACGCCATTGAATGCCCTAATCTACCACAATTTTTGCATAGGAAATTGACTCCTTCATAGTGAATTTCTTGTTTGTGTTGTCCAATGTAAATGAATGGTGTAACCGGAACCTCCAGTGGAATTTCAATTCATAGTCTAGCATAACGACCCGTTAGGGTAGAAGAGGTGCATGCATCAATTTTTAATAGTTTATCAATCTTGTTACCAACTTTTGTGAGTATTTGGCCGTCGTAGAATTCTGTTGGCAATTGTGGTAAACGTATCCAAATGGCAGTCAGTGAAATCTTAGCTTTTGAGGCAATAAAATTTGGTACCCATTTTTGGACATATAGGAAATGGCCAAAGATGAACCAAGGACCCTAATGAAGGACTTTGAGCATGCTATCTTCATTGCTAAACTTTGTAATATAATAGTCGAGTCCTAGGTCAATGAGTGGAAAATTTTCTTTTAGTTTCCACAAGTCTTGAATTTTCTTTTTGAGTAATTGATGTTGGATTCTCATTCCTTGTAGCTTTATAATCGTTGAGTATTTCCATGGAGAGTAAATGTGGTGTAGGTCTTCTGGAGATAGATGAATTAGGTGATCATCATTTGAGTAAGGGATTGTATTTTCAAGGCCATTGGAAAAAGATGGATGAGATTGATTATGTGAATCAATGATCATGTGGATCTCCACATCTTAAATTCCATCGATTAATTTGTCCTTGAAACTTGGGTTTGAAGGTGTGGGAGTTATTGAGCACTGTATTTGATCAATGTTAGGAGGCTTAGGAAGAATTAAGTTAGAGATTTTTGAATTGTTCATGGTTTGGGAATGTAGTGAAAAGGAAGAGGTTCTCTCTCTAAGATTCCGACTTGTGTTCCCTTCGTCTTCTCCTTTTTCCTTTCTTTTCAATTTGTTTGTTTTGTCTTCTTTTGATTTCTTTTGTCTTCTTTTGACTTTTTTGTCCCCTAATTAAATAATCACAACTTCATTCTTGTAGTGTATAAAATACACATAAACTTTCTACTTTGCTCCTAATTTCGTCTTCAACGTACCTACACATAAAATAGACTCAATTAAGCACAAATATAGTATAGTTTAACATTAAAGCACATAAATGCAAAGTAAATAATGTGCTAAAATATGAAATGATAGCTGAACATCACCAGTTAACATAGGGGGAGAAGCAGTAATGGCGGAAGGCCCCTTGAAGCATATGTAAAAGATGTCAGAAGAAGAGATAGTGAAAGTAATGGTTATGAGAACACAGATTTAACTCCATAGCTTTTAGAAGCAATGGTTCTAAGAATACAAATTTTGAATTTGCAAGAGCTATTGCTTTCAAAATATGTACCATATGAACTAGGTCGGATTAAACTTAGAAACATAGACCATTTTTTGTTATGGTGTAAAGTCATGTGTATTTTCTTATAATTCTTTCTGATTATTCCTACAACTCGTATGTATTATTACCTCCTTCCTCCCCTCCCAAACCCAACCCAAAAGAAATCTAATAATTATGTTTTATTTTATTTTATTTTTGGTTATATTTACTCACTCTTTCGTCTTTTATCTCTTTCTTCTTCTTTTTTTCCCTGGAAGTAACACGGATAAAAAGATATTTTATTGTGGCAAAACATGCAAGATAAGTCTTTAAAATGTTTTTTGCAAACAAAGTCTCCAAGATATATAACTTTCCTATATGTAAACGTGCTAACACACAAAACTTCATTCATCATGTTGTATACAAAGTGGGGCTTCCTTCTTTTTTGTCCTCCCAATGTAGCGAAGATTGAGACAACTCCTTCCCCAATTCACACCCCTTATTTTGTCAATATTTGACTTGAAATGTTCCAAAGAATTGTCAAATTTGTCGTATGGATCGGAATATGTGGCTTCACTAGCTGCCAAATTAGAATGGTATTGGAAATCTTTTGTTCGAAAATCTCCAATTCTCTATGCATTTAAAACATGGCGTTAACAAAGAATGGATTGCTTTGTCCTAATTTAAGGTAATAAATTGAGAAGTCAAATAGATCGATCGATTAAAAATAAATAATCCATGTAGTTAATTCCGTCTCCAAATGGGAGTCAGTCAAGTGAATATCCCAAGTCGTCATGAATTTTGTTGATCTAAACTAGCCCGAATACACTCTAATTAATATGGCATGATATTGTTTGTTTTGGGCCAAGCCTGCACGATTTTTACCAAAAGGCCTCACACCATTAAGAGATCCCTACATCTTATATATAGGCTCCCAATTTTTTCAGCTACCAATGTAAGACTTTGTTCGCACACCCAATAATCTCCCCCTCGAACTAAGTTCTACGTGGCTCACTAACACGATTCACGAGTTTCCCCCTTAAACTAAGTTTCATGTGACTATTTCCCCGATCCATGGGTCAATTTCCGAGATTCACTGCGTGCCACCAACATTGTTAGAATATTATGGCAACCAAAATCTGTAACTAGCTTCTTCTTGTGTGTGCACCGCCCCGCACTATTACTTTGCCATCTCCATACTCATCCCGCCGAACCTGGGCTCTGATGTCAGTTGCTGGACTAAACTAGCCCAAATACACTTTTAATATGGTGTGATATTGTCCGTTTTGGGCCAAGCCCGCACGGTTTTTCCCAAAAGGCTTCACACCATTAAGAGATCCTTACACCTAATATGTATGCTCCCAATTTTTTCAGCTACCAATATGGGACTTTCTTCACATACCTAACATATTTGGGATATATACACTCGTCTTATGACACACGCTTTGCGCGTATATCTAAGTCGGTATAAAAACAATATGCTTTCATTATAAAATTAAAAATTTTGAAAATATAAGTTACTAAAAATAAGAAATATTGATCATATTTAGATTGCTCCATAAATTGAGAAATATGACTTTGAGTTTTGGTGTTTCCGCCAGCTATTCAAGTTATCTAATTGAGTTTTCTTGAACTCTTATATTTATATATTTCAAATTTTTATTTAACCTTTAAATTTTATAATTTTAAAGTTTTAGTATTTTATGCTAATTATGTTTTAATTATATGGTGGGAACTCAAATAAGCGCCGATATCAAGTGTACCAGACAAGGTTATTTAATTATGTTTCCAAATATTACATAATTTTAGGATTTACTATATATTTCAAATATGAAAAAAATTAGTAATTACAATTTTAGTTGTTTTTTATTTTCAATGTCCTAAATATTAGAAAAACTGGGATGCAGTTCAGGAAAAGGTACTTAGACAAAAATGAAGAGCTACTTGGATTGCACAAGGTGATTCAAATCCAAATGCTTTCATGCCTATCTGAAAGTTAGACAAGCAAGGAATAGAGTGTCTTGCATTTACAATGATCAGAATGATAGAATAACTGAGCCAGAACAGATTCAGCAAGAGTTCATCAACTTTTTCAAGAAGTTACTGGGGGAAGCAGCTCATACACTTCCTGGAATAGATATCAACATTTCTAGGGATGTGTAACGACCCGGTCGGTCGTTTCATGAGTTATCGTTCCGTTTTTTCCATTTCTGCTTCTTATTGCCTTGTTCAGTTGTATTTTGTGTTACTGAGTTAGTTGGCTTGGGTTTGGAGAGGTTTTGGTAAGGTTTGAGACACTTAGTCTCTTTTGAGGAAGTTTAAGTTGGAAAAAGTCAACCGGATGTTGACTTATGTGTTAAAGGGCTCGGATGTGAGTTTAGATGGTTCAGATAGCTTCGAGAGGTGATTTTAGGACTTAAGAGCGTGATCGGAATGTGTTTTAGAGGTCCGGAGTAGATTTAGGCTTGAATTGGCAAAATTGGAATTTTGGCATTTTCCAGTTGATAGGTGAGATTTTGATATAGGGGTCGGAATGGAATTCCAGAAGTTGAAGTAGGTCCGTTGTGTCATTTGGGATATGTGTGCAAAATTTCAGGTCATTCGGACGTGGTTTGATAGACTTTTTGATCGAAAGCGGAATATAGAATATTTTGGAATTCTTAGAATTGAATCTGATGTGAATTTGGTGTTTTGATGTTGTTTTGAGTGTTCTGAAGGTTGCAACAAGTTTGAATGATGTTATGGGATATGTTGGCATGTTTGGTTGAGGTCCTGAGGGCCTCGGGTGAGTTTCGGGTGGTTAAACGGACCATTTCATGTTGTGAAAAATTACAGAAATCTGTTGTTGGGTGTTGCAGATAATTGGCCTTCGCGTTCACGAAGGGTTAGGCTGGGAGGCTATGAAGTTGGCCTTTGCGTTCGCGAAGGAGGTCCCGCGATCGCGAAGGAGGTCCCGCGATCGCGAAGGGTTGAGCTCGTTGGCCATCGAGTTCGCGAGGGTGATGCCGTGTCCGCGAAGGGTTGAGTGCTGAGGCATCACGTTCGCGAGGGTGTCATCACGTTCGCGTAAGAGGAAATTCTGGTTAACCTAAGTTTATGCTTCGCAAACGTGAGGGGTTAACCGTGTTCGCGAAGAAGGATTGAAATGTCTGGGCAGAATGTTTTAAAAGCTCATCTCGGCGATTTTGAGCATAAGTTCCTCCATTTTTGGGCGATTTTGAAGCTTTTTGAAGGGGATTGAAGAGGGAATCAAAGAAGAACACTTGGAGGTAAGATTTATGAACTTTATACTCAATCCTAATGTGTTTTCTACCTAATTAATCATGGAATTTAAGCCTAATATTGAAGAGCTAGGGCTTGTAATTGGAGACCTAAAATTAGGGATTTGAGGGATCATTTGTGGTTAGATTTTGGTGATTTTGATATGAATGAACTCGGGGAGTGATAATGAGTCTATTGATATAATTTTTATCGAAATCCGAGACGTGGCCCCAGGGGTCGGATTTGGCCAATTTCGAAATTTGTGTGTCATTTAATTTGTTTCGAATGGGCTTTATTCCCTTAGCATATTTTGATGGTTTTTCACTAATTTTGGTTAGATTTGAAGCATCCGGAGGCTGATTCGAGAGGCAAGGGCATCACAGGCTAGAGTTTGGATTGGATAGAGGTGAGTAATGATTGTAAATATTGTCCTGAGGGTGTGAAACTCCAGATTTTACATTGTTGTGCTATATTGATTTGACGCACACGCTAGATGACGAGTGTGGGGTCGTGCACCATCGGGGATTGTGACTTAGTGCATCTCATATGACTATTTTACTGCATATTTGATTGAAAATTGTTTGATATCATAATGTTTTGGGCTAAATGCCATATTTGGGCCTCGTGCCAACTGTTTGGACCCTTAGGGGATTTTTACTGCTATTTCCTTACCGTTTTGATTTTATATCTGTACTTAGTCATGCTATAATATACTGCTTTCTTAATTCAGCCATGTTTACTCTATTTTAACACTTCAAATGATATTTTGGGCTGAGCATCATATTTTACTGTGCTCGAGTGGCTTTTAGAGATTTCTGATTGAGTAGGGCCGAGGGCCTGTGTTGTGAGGATTATTATGGGATCGTGTTGCACACCGCAACAGTGTTGTTCTGATCATGATTATGAGGCCAAAGGTCTGAGTTGTACACCACAAGGTGGTTTGATATGAGGCCGAGAGCCTATTGATTATGCCACGAGATGGCTTGATATTGCACTTGGGCCGTAAGGGGCCCCTCCCGGAGTCTGTACACCCCTAGTGAGCGCGGGTACCCACTGTGATATGAGATATAGCCCGAGGGGCTGTGTTGTTCCATGTTATTGCCTGAGGGGCTGATTCTGTTGACATTGTGCCCGAGGGACAGATTTTATGTGTTTATCTTTTCTAGCTGCCTTTCATTTACTTGTCCAACTGTTAAAAAGGTATTTTAAAGAAGCTTATTCTGAATTAAGGTATTTTTATAAGATTTCAGTATTTTATTGCATGTTATTGGTTTTACACTGTCTCTTTATAGCACGTTGTTGTGTTTTTACGTGATTCTTATCGCTTAGTCTTTATTTATTGTTATTACTCACTGATTTCGAGTACTCACTTTACTCCCTGCACCTTGTGTGCAGATTCAGGAGCTTCAGGTCCCGCCAGTGAGGATTGATTGCTCATCAGGCTATTCGGAGTCTACTAGGTAGCTGCTCGACGTTCGCAGCCCAATGTTTCTCCCTTCTATTTTATTTCCCTTGTCCTAGTTATGTAATAGATTGTATAAACTCTTTCATACTCTTAGACTATGTTAGATGCTCATGACTGGTGACACCCCGATATCGGACTGTGTTTGGTTTTCCGCAGTTGATATATTTCATTCTATTATGGGATTTATCATTATTAATGACTAATTATGAGTTGTTATTTGTTAATTTTATTGAGGGTTTATGTCGGTTGGCCTTGTCTAAACGAGAGGCACCATCACGACCGGGTCTGGGTTTAGGGTCGTGACAAGTTGGTATCAGAGCCTAGGTTATATAGGTGTCACGAGTCATGAGCGGTTTAGTAGAGTCTCGCGAATCGGTACAGAGACGTCTGTATTTATCCTCGAGAGGCTGCATAACCTTTAGGAATAACTTTGTGTTCTTGAAATTCTTGTCGTGCGAATCTGTTGATCCGAGTACTAAACTTTTGTTATTCTATTCTCTTACATAAGGTGAGGACACGCGCTACCGGTCAGGATGGACGACCACCAGTACCACCAGCTGTGGTCACTAGAGGCCGAGGACGCGGCCATAGTCACGATAGGGGCAGGGGTGTGGCCCGCACAGCAGCTAGGGCGTCACCTGGAGATCCATCAGCCACCCCAGTTCAGGATCAGGTCCCAGTTGTGGACGCTCCAGCAACACCTGCTCCGGCACCAGCTGTGCCCATTGTGATTCCGGGTCTTCAGGAGGCCCTGGCTCAGATTCTATCAGTATGCACAAGCCTAGCTCAGGCGGTCTCAGTTACTACAGCCGCAGCTACTTCTCAGGCTGGGGGAGGCACTCAAACTCCCGTCGCTCGCACACCTGAGCAGGTCATGCAGGGACTTTAAACATTGGGGGCACATCCAGCCCAGCCGATTGCAGCTGCCCAGGACTATGTAGCTCATTCCATGCCAGAGGATGAGCGGCGCAGCTTGGAGAGGTTTGGTAGACTTTAGCCTCCGACTTTCAGTGGTGTGGAGGGCAAGGATACCCAGAGTTTCTTGGATAAGTGTTAGAGGATTCTTCGCACAGCGGGTATTATGGAGACCAGTGGGGTTGTTTTCACTACTTTTCAGTTTTCTGGAATCGCCTTCACTTGGTGGGAGGCTTATGAAAGGTGTATGCCTGTTGGTGCAACACCCCTTACCTGGCAGCAGTTTTCCGTTCTCTTTTTGGAGAAGTATGTGCCGCAGTCTCGTAGAGAGAAGCTGCGTAGGTAGTTCGAGTGGTTGCGTCAGGGAGAGATAAGTGTGTTGTAGTATGAGATGAGGTTCTCAGAGTTAGCTCATCATGCTATTTGGTTGGTTCTGACAGATAGAGAGAGGATTAGGAGGTTTGTTAATGGCCTCACATATCAGCTTCGTATTCTCATGACCAGGGAGAGGGTGTCTGGTGCTACTTTTGAGGAGGTTGTAGACATTGCTCGTGAGATTGAGTCAGTTCGTCGCTAGGAGCGAGAAGAGAGAGAGGCCAAGAGGCCTCGAGGATCTAGTAGTTATGGTGGTGCTCCTTTGAGAGGTCAGTTTCAGCACGGTAGAGGCCGTCCATTTAAACATGCTCAGCTAGCTCGCCCAGGTTATCGTGGGGCATCATCGGATCATGGTTCTCACAGTTCTCATCAGGGCCAATCATCACTTAGTGCCCTTCCAGCTCAGAGTTCGTCCCGTGCTCCATCAGTTCAGGGCTCTTCTATGCCAGGTGTATCTGCTAGTCATTTCGGTTCTAGAGGTTCCCTTCAGTCCCCGTCTCCACCACCCGAGAGTTGATATGAGTGTGGAGAAATGGGTCATAAGTGGAGGCAGTGTCCTCGTCGTCTTGCGGGTTCATCTCAGTAGAGGAGTCAACCATCGGCTTCAGCACCAGTTATTTCACCACCACCTACCTAGTCAGCTAGGGGTGGAGGTCAATCGTCTAGGGGTGGAGGTCAGTTAGCTAGGGGTCGCCCTAGAGGGGGAGGTCGATCCGGTGGCGGTCAGTCCCTTTTCTATACACTTCCAGCCATACCCAATGCTATTGCTTCTGATGTTGTTATTACAGGTATTGTCTCAGTCTGTCACAGAGATGCCTTTGTATTATTTGATCCCGGTTCCACTTATTCTTATGTGTCATCATACTTTGCTCGTTATTTGGATACGCCCTATAAGTCTCTTGTTTCACCTGTTCATGTATCTACTCCAGTGGGCGATACTGTTGTTGTAGACCGTGTGTACCGATCATGTGTGGTGACTATTGGGGGTCTGGAGACCAAAGTAGATCTGTTGTTGGTATGTATGGTAGACTTCGATGTCATATTGGGCATGTATTGGCTATCTTCGTGTCGTGTTATTTTGGACTATCATGCTAAGATAGTGACATTGGCTATGCCGGTATGCCACGGATTGAGTGGTGAGGTTCGACTTATGTTCCCAGTAGGGTAATTTCATTCTTGAAGGCCCATCATATAGTTGGGAAGGGTTATCTTTCGTATTTAGCCTTTGTGGGGGATGTCGGTGCAGAGACTCCAGTATTGATTCTGTTCTAATTGTAGGGGATTTTCCTATGTGTTTCCTGCAGATCTGTCGGGCAAGCCACCGGATAAGGATATTGATTTTGGTATTGATCTGGTGTCGGGCACTCAGCCCATCTCTATTCCACCGTATCATATGGCATCAGCGGAGCTGAAGGAGTTAAAGGAGCAGCTTCAGGAACTCCTTGATAAGGGGTTCATTCGGCCTAGTGTGTCGCCTTGGGGTGTGCCAGTTCTATTTGTGAAGAAGAAGGATGGTTCTATGAGGATGTGCATTGATTATAGATAGTTGAACAAAGTAACAGTTAAGAACAAGTATCCTTTGCCTCGCATTGATGATTTATTCGACCAGCTTCAGGGAGCGAGAGTGTTCTCCAAGATTGATCTCCGTTCAGGTTATCACTAGTTAAAGATCAGGGACTCGGATATTCTTAAGACGGCTTTCAGGACCTGATATGGTCATTATGAGTTCTTGGTGATGTCTTTTGGGCTGACCAATGCCCCAACAGCGTTCATGCATTTGATGAACATCGTGTTCCGACCTTATTTCGACTCGTTTGTCATAGTTTTCATTGATGATATTCTGGTATATTCACGTATTCAGGAAGAACACACGGAGTATTTGAGAGTTGTGTTGCAGAGATTGGGGGAGGAGAAGCTTTATGCAAAGTTCTCCAAGTGTGAGTTTTAGCTCAGTTCAGTGGCTTTCTTGGGGCACGTGGTGTCCAGCGAGGGTATTCAGGTTTATTCGAAGAAGATAGAGGCGGTTCAGAGTTGGCCCAGACCGTCCTCGGCCATAGAGATTCGCAGTTTTCTTGGTTTGGAGGGTTATTATCACCGGTTTGTTCAGGGATTCTCATCTATCGCATCGCTCTTGACTAAGTTAACTCAAAGGGGTGCTCTATTCATGTGGTCGGATGAGTGTGAGGAGAGCTTTCAGAAGCTCAAGACTGCCTTGACCACAACTCCGGTGTTAGTTTTGGCATCAGCTTCAGGTTCATATACTGTGTATTATGATGCTTCGAGAGTTGGTATTGGGTGTGTGTTGATGTAGGAGGGTAGAGTTATTGCTTATGTTTCTCGCCAGTTGAAGCCCCATGAGAAGAACTACCATATTCATGATTTGGAGTTGGTTGCCATTCTTCACGCGTTGAAGATTTGGAGGCATTACTTGTATGGTGTGTCTTGTGAGGTGTTTACTGATCATCGTATCCTCCAGCACTTGTTCAAGCAGAAGAATCTCAATTTGAGACAGTGGAGATGGTTGGAGTTGCTAAAAGATTATGATATTACTATTTTCTATCATCCGGGAAAGGCCAATGAGGTGGTCGATGCCTTAAGTAGGAAGGTGGTGAGTATGGGGACTTTGGCATATATTCCAGTTGGGGAGAGAACTCTTGCAGTTTATGTTCAGGCCTTGGCCAATCGGTTTGTGAGGTTAGATATTTCGGAACCCAGTCGGGTATTGGCTTGTGTGATTTCTCGGTCTTCCTTATATGATCGCATCAAAGAGCGTCAGATGATAATCCCCATTTGCTTGTCCTTAAGGACAGAGTTCAGCACGATGATGCTAGAGATATGACCATTGGTGATGATAGGGTGTTGAGGATGCAGGGCCAGATATGTGTGCCCAATGTAGATGGGCTTCGGGAGTTGATTCTGGAGGAGGCCTATAGCTTGAGGTATTCCATTCATTCGAGTGCCGCGAAGATGTATCAGGATCTGAGACAACATTATTAGTGGAGGAGAATGAAAAAGGACATTGTGGCATTTGTAGCTCGGTGTCTCAATGTCACGCCCCAACCTCGAGAGGCACGACCGGCACTCTATCGAGTGAACCCAACTAAGCAAGGTTTATCGAACACTTTTTAGCCAACTCAATATGATTAAGGAAACCATGCTTTCATTTATTTAGACAATAGGAAAGGTTGTACATTCAACATTTTTGGTTCATCTTATACCTCAATCTTAAACCGTAGTTAAGTTCCAAGATTCCATACAGTTACAATTTAGAGAAACAAGAGTTTAGAATTACAACATAGTTCATAGACCCACCCAACACCCGTATATAACCCACACAAACGTCTACGGAGCCTTTAAGGATACAAAAGACAATGATGACAATGCCAGCAACAAAGCCCCGACTATACCTCAAAAGTGGAAGTCTACAACAAAAGAAGTACAACATAACCCCTTGAAAGAAAAATGAGCTCACCAAGGCTTTGAGACGAGGATACTCCGCTACGTGCGATCGGCACTATCCGCTATGGAACCACCTACATTCATTCAAAAATATAGCACCCCTGGCAAAAGGGACGTTAGTACCATGGAATAATACTAGTATGTATAACTAAACATCATCTCATTAGAAAGAACTATCATACAAGAACAAGGAAATCATAAGAGACAATCGAAAGCTTTAACCGAACACCACATCATCGAATAAAAGAATCATATAACTTTCACATAATTTCTATAGCTTTAGTTTAGGGCATTTCATACTGTTCAACATCAATCATAATACCACCGCTTTCTTGAGCGAAGTCCGATCACGACCCGATCGGCTAGGTTGCCTCAATTGAGACATGTACCTCAAATCACAATCTCATTCTCTCTTTCCGGAATTCAATATCAGCACAATACCACCATGTGTACGGCATGGCATCCGATCACGGCCTGATCGGCTAGGCCACCTTATCGAGGCGTTGTTCCTTTCTCACTAATCATCTCATTTCAATCTTTATTTCACATATATCAATTTATTGGCTCTTAGGACCAGAATTATCACATCATTTCCATTTTCAATGTTAACCTTGCAATTTGGGATCATAAGCACATACAAAAGCAATTCAAATTGTAAGCATAGGTAAGATTTCACATAGTTGGCATGACAATCTCAGTTTTAATCTTGGCTTGTAGCCTAGGCATTTCAACATACGGTTCATATGCTTCGCACATCTCTAAATATCAGGGCTTGTAGCCTACGCATTTCAACATATGGTTCATATTCTTCGCACATCTCTAAATATCAAGAATAGTACATTGCATACATTGAGGCACACCCTTCATGTGTATATATATATATATAATTGCAAACCAATTCATGTGAAATAACAATCAATACATCAACCAATTCTAGTCTTACCACATTTGCGTAAACACCAACGGAGCTCAATTTCTAATAAGAGAGGGTTTTAGCCATACATACCTCAATAGAGCTTTTCTTAAATTCTTACAAAATTCCGGGACTCTTAGCAACTTCAATCTATTTTATGAAAATTACAAATTGAACCAAGAATTAGAGACATGATTAAGATTCTAGATCATTTAAGCATATTATCAAGCACTGAGTGTGCATTGTGATTTTAGGACCCTTTTGTGAGAGATTTTCATCACCTTACACCCCAATTGCTATCCTTTTATCTCACAATCTTCCCATACCCCATTATCACTCATGCATGCAAGAAAATCCATTTTTATACCCATGAACCCACTTGCTATTTACTCATTTTAGTGAGAATTTCGAACTCAAAGGTTAGGGCTCAAGTTCTTACCTCTTGTAGTGAAGGCCTAGCAGCTTTTCTTGATAAGCTTCAAGGGCTTAGGCAAGGATTGAGTGGGGAATTGTTGAAGATCACCCTCTCTCTCTCTAGAACTTCCTCTCTCACTCTTTTTGCAGTAGAATATCTTTAAATGGGTCTAATGGGGTGTTTTTAATGAGATGGGGTCGGGTTTTAAAAGTTAAAAAATAGGAGCCCTGACACATTCTGCGATCATATAATGGACATGCGGCCAGCAGAATAGACCGCAAAAATGGTCCAAAAAACCTGAACAAACTGTCCGGGTATGCGGCAAGAATGCGGTCTGCATACCTGTTCTGCGGTCGCATAATGCACCGCAGAACTGCCCCTCGCAAAAATTCCAAGGGGATTATGCAATGATTATGCAGCCCGCATATTGATTATGTGATCGCATAATTGGCCGCATAGTTAACCTCAAAATTAACCATCAAATTGTCTGACTCTGCGGCAACTATGCGGTCCGCATAGCTATTATGCGACCGCATAATGGACCGCGGAAATGCACTTTTCTGGAAAACATTATTCCTTAACTTTTTAATGCATAGATCAGTCCACAGGGTCCGAACCGTGGCGAGCTTGCTCGCCATGAAGAATTTTACCAATTTCTAACACATATTCCTAACTTGGAACCACGAGCTTTCGGGTTTTGGGTAGAAATTTTTATGGGGCCTTACACTCAATTGTTAGTAGGTGAAAAATGAGCATCAGAGACTGGGTGGCTTGCTTCAGCGGATGGATATTCCAGAGTGGAAGTGGGAGCGGATCACCATGGACTTTGTAGTTGGGCTCTCATGGACTTTGAAGAAGTTCGATGCTATTTGGGTGATTGTGGATCGGCTGACCAAGTTCGCGCACTTCATTCATGTGTGTACTACCTATTCTTCAGAGTGGTTGGCAGAGATCTATATCTGAGAGATTGTTCATTTGCATGGTGTCCCAGTTTCCATCATTTTAGATAGGGGCACTCAGTTTAGTTCGCAGTTTGGAGGTCTGTGCAGCGAGTGTTAGGTACTCAGGTTGAGTTGAGTACAGCTTTTCACCCTCAGACGGACGGACAGTCCAAGCGCACTATTCAGATATTGGAGGACATGTTGCGTGCTTGTGTCATTGATTTCGGAGGGTCATGGGATTAGTTTCTACCGCTCACAGAGTTTGCTTATAACAAAAGCTACCAGTCGAGTATTTAGATGGCTCCATATGAGGCTTTGTATGGGAGGTGGTGTAGATCTCCAGTTGGTTGGTTTGAGCCGGGTGAGGCTAGGCTATTGGGGACAGACTTGGTGTAGGATCCTTTAGAAAAAGGTGAAGGTAATTCAGGAGAGGCTTCGTACAGCGCAATCGAGACAAAAGAGTGCTGACAGGAAGGTTCGGGATATGTCCTACATGGTTGGTAAGAAGGTTCTGTTGAAGGTTTCACCCATGAAGGGTGTTATGAGATTTGGGAAGAAGGGTAAATTGAGTCCTCGGTTCATTAGGCCTTTTGAGGTGTTTCGGAGGATTGGGGGGTGGCTTATAAGCTTGCTTTGCCACCTAGATTATCGAGTGTGCATCCGGTATTTCATGTTTCTATGCTCTGGAAGTATATTGGGGATCCGTCTCATGTTCTGGATTTCAGCACGGTTCAGTTAGATGATAATTTGACTTATGATGTGGAGCCAGTAGCTATTTTAGAGTGTCAGGTTCGAAAGTTGAGATCAAAGGATATAGCTTCAGTGAAAGTGCAGTGGAGAGGTCGGCCCTGGAGGAGGCTACCTTGAAGACCAAGCGGGAGATGCGGAGCAGATATCCTCACCTGTTTGAGGCTTAAGGTATGTTTCTTGACTCGTTCGAGGACGAACGTTTGTTTAAAAGGGGGAGGATGTAACGATCCGACCGGTCGTTTCATGAGTTACCGCTCTGTTTCCCCCATTTTTGCTTCTTATTGCCTTATTCAGCTGTATTTTGTGTTACCGGTTTAGTTGGCTTGGGTTCGGAGAGGTTTTGGTAAGGTTTGAGACATTTAGTCTCTTTTGAGGAAGTTTAAGTTGGAAAAAGTCAACCGGATGTTGGCTTATGTGATAAAGGGCTCAGATGTGAGTTCCGATGGTTTGGATAGCTTTGAGAGGTTATTTGGGACTTAAGAGCATGATCGGAATGTGTTTTGGAGGTCTGGAGTAGATTTAGGCTTGAATTGGCGAAATTAGAATTTTGGCTTTTTCCGGTTGATAGGTGGGATTTAGATATAGGGGTCGGAATGGAATTCCAGAATTGCAATAGGTCCGTTGTGTCATTTGGGATGTGTGTGCAAAATTTTAGGTCATTTGGACGTGGTTTGATAGACTTTTTGATTGAAAGCAGAATTTAGAAGATTTTGGAATTCTTAGGCTTGAATCCGATGCAAATTTGGTGTTTTGATGTTGTTTTGAGCGTTCCAAAGGTTGGAACAAGTTTGAATGATGTTATGGGATATGTTGTCATGTTTGGTTGAGGTCCCGAGGGCCTCGGGTGAGTTTCGGGTGGTTAAACGGACCATTTCATGTTGTGAAAATTTCTAGAAATCTGTTGTTTGGTGTTGCAGATAATTGGCCTTTTCATTCGCGCAGGGTTAGGCTGGGAGGCTGTGAAGTTGGACTTCGAGTTCGCGAAGGAGGTCCCACGATTGCAAAGGGTTGAGCTCGTTGGTCATCGCATTCGCGAGGGTGATGCCTCATCCGCGAAGGGTTGAGTGCTGAGGCATCGCGTTCGCGAGGGTGTCGTCGCGTTCGCGTAAGAGGAAATTCTGGTCAACCTAAGTTTGTGCTTCGCGAACGCGAGGGGTTGACCGCGTTCGCGAAGAAGGATTGAAATGTCTGGGCAGAATGTTTTAAAAGCTCATTTCTGTGATTTTGAGCATAAGTTCCTCCATTTTTGGGCGATTTTGAAGCTTTTTGAAGGGGATTGAAGAGGGAATCAAGGAGGAACACTTGGAGGTAAGATTTATGGACTTTATACTCAATCCTAATGTTTTTTCTATCAAATTAATCATGGAATTTAAGCCTAATATTGAAGAACTAAGGCTTGTAATTGGAGACCTAAAATTAGGGATTTAAGGGATCATTTTTGTGGTTGGATTTTGGTGATTTTGATATGAATGAACTCGGGGAGTGATAAGGAGTATATTGATGTAATTTTTATCGGAATCCGAGACGTGGGCCCAGGGGTCGGATTTGGCCAATTTTGGGATTTGTGTGTAATTTGATTTCTTTCGAGTGGGATTTGTTCCCTTAGCCTATTTTGATGGTTTTGCACTGATTTTGGTTAGATTTGGAGCATCCGGAGGCCAATTCAAGAGGCAAGGGCATCGCGGGGTAGAGTTTGGACTGGATAGAGGTCGGTAATTATTGTAAATGTTGTCCTGAGGGTGTGAAACTCTGGATTTCACATTGTTGTGCTATATTGAAGTGACACACATGCTAGATAACGAGCATGGGGTTGTGCACCATTGGGAATTGTGACTTAGTCCATATGACTATTTTACTGCGTATTTGATTGAAAACTGTTTGCTATCATCATGTTTTTGGCTGAATGTCATATTTGGGCCTCGTGCCAACTATTATGACCTTTAGGAGATTTTTACTGCTATTTCCTCACCGTTTTGATTTTATATATGTACTTAGTCATGCTATATTATACTGTTTTCAAACTCAACCATGTTTACTCTATTTTAACACTTTAAATGATATTTTGGGTTGAGCGTCATATTTTACTGTGCCCGAGTGGCTTTTAGAGATTTCTGACTGAGTAGAGTCGAGGGCCTGTATTGTGAAGATTATTATAGAATCGGGCAACACACCGCAGTAGTGTTGTTCTGATTATGATTATGAGGCCGAGGGCCTGAGTTGTACTCCACAAGATAGCTTGATATGAGGCCGAGAGCCTATTGATTATGCCACGAGATTGTTTGATATTGCACTTGGGCCGTAAGGTCGCCCCTCCCCCCTGAGTCTGTACACCCTTAGTGAGTGCGGGTACTTATTGTGATATGACATATAGCCCGAGGGGCTAGTGTTGTTCCATGTTATTGCCTAAGGGGCTGATTCTATTGACATTGTACCTGAGGGACGAATTTTATGTGTTTACCTTTTCTAGCTGCCTTTTATTTACTTGTCCAACTGTTAAAAAGGTGTTTTAAAGAAGTTTATTCTAAACTAAGGTATTTTTATAAGATTTCACTATTTTATTACATGTTATTGGTTTTACGCTGTCTCTTTATAGCATGTTGTTGTGTTTTTACGTGATTTCTTATCGCTCAGTCTTCATTTATTGTTATTACTCACTGAGTTGGAGTACTCACTTTACTCCCTGCACCCTGTGTGCAGATTCAGGAGCTTCAGGTCCCGCCAGTGAGGGTTGATTGCTCAGCAGGCTATTCGGAGTCCACTAGGTAGCTGCTCGACGTTCGCAGCCCAGTGTTTCTCCCTCCTATTTTATTTCTCTTGTCCTAGTTATGTAATAGATTGTATAAACTCTTTCATACTCTTAGACTATGCTATATGCTCATGACTGGTGACACCCCGATATCGGGTTGTGTTTGGTTTTCCACAGGTGATATATTTCATTCTATTATGGGATTTATCATTATTAATGACTTAATTATGAGTTGTTATTTGTTAATTTTATTAGGGGTTTGTATGGGTTGGACTTGTCTTCACAAGAGGCACCATCACGACCGGGTCTAGGTTTAGGGACGTGACAGGTTGGTCCTACAGTGACCCTAGCATAACAACAGTCAATGTTGAGTCCAGTGACACAAGAAGAAGTTATACAGGCAGTAATGGAGTTACCAAATGATAAAGCTCCAAGATTGGATGGCTATCTGGTTGAATTCTATAAGACATTCTAGGCAAGTATAGGGAAATAAGTGAGAAAAGCTATTCAGCAGTTCTTTGAAATAGGCAGGATACTCAAAGAAATAAATTGCACCACTATCACATTGATTACTAAGATTGAACACCCATCTTATGTGAATGAATTCAGGCCAATTGCATGCTGCTCAACTCTATATAAGATTATTGCTAGGATCATAACAAAGAGACTAAAAGTTATTGTGGACTATTTTGTAGGATCAGTTCAATCTGCATTTATAGAGGGGAGGAATATCTTAGACAATGTCATACTGGCTCATGAGTTGGTGAAGGGGTATACAAGAAAAACAGACTCTGCAAGATGTACCATAAAGGCTGATATTATGAAAGCTTATGACTTAATTGAATGGAGTTTCCTAAAACAACTACTGATTGAACTAGGGATTCCTCACAAGATGGTGACTCTAATAATGGGAGTGTGTAACCACAGTAAGTTACTCTCTGTTGATCAATGGTGGTATGACAACTTGATTCCCAGCAAAGAAGGGTCTAAGACAGGGGGATCCTATGTCACCATATCTCTTTGTACTTGTGATGGAGTACCTAAACAGATCATTGAAGCAGCTATAGAGTAACCCAGACTTCAATTATCACCCTAAGTGCTCTAATCTATACATCACTCATATATGTTTTGCTGACGACCTGCTACTGTGTTGTAGAGTAGACAAGATCTCAATGCAGCTTCTAATAAAATACTTTGATCACTTCTCATCTGTTTTTGGACTTAAAGCTAATATGGAGAAGAGCTCATTGTATATTGCTGGTGTCACTACTGAGTTCAAACAATGCATCCTAGATGAATTCCATTTCTCTCTTGGAAGCTTGCCTTTCAAATACGTAGGAGTTCCTTTATCTGCCACAAAATTGACTATCAACCAATGTATGCCTTTAGTGGAAAAAATTGTGGCAAGGGTAAGATGCTGGTCCTCAAAGTTCCTATCATGTGCAGGAAGACTTCAACTGATAAAGAGTGTACTATTCGAGATACAAACCTACTGGGCCCAAATCTTTCTGCTTCCAAAAAAAGTGCTTAAGTTAGTCACAACAATCTACAGGAATTTCTTCTGGCATGGATCAAAGGAGAATGTGAAAAGAACACAAATTGCTTGGAAACAGTTTGTCAACCAAGATCAAATGGTGGGATAAATATCCTCAACTTCATTTTATGGAATAAAGTAGCAATACTGAACCTATTATGGGTAATATCTCAGAAAAAAGACACTATTTGGGTCAAGTGGATACAACACCAATACATAAAGTATAAGGACTTAAAAGACATGAAAACACCAGGGCAAGTAAGCTAGGTGGTTAGAAAGATCTTTGAGGCTAGACAATGGGTAGCTCCTAATATGGACAAGTTACAGAAGTATGCAACTCAGAGCAAATTCAGCATAAAGAAAGCCTACATGGATAGTCTACCTCAATACCCTAAAGTCACTTGGAAAAGCTTGATCCTAACTAAAGGTTTGATTCCAAAACATCAATTCACCTTGTGGTTGGCCCTTCAGCAAAAACTGGCAACAGTGGATAGAATTCGAAAATGGAGAATTCAAGTACAAAGTGAGTGTGATCTCTGCTCAACTAGTTCAAAAGAGACATTCAACTATCTGTTCTTTGAGTGCTACTATTCCAAGAACATTTGACAAAATCTATTACTATGGACAGGAAAGCAGCGACAAGCGAAGTCGTGGAATGAAGAAGTTACAGAACTGGAAAACATGACAAGGAGTAAACATCCCAAAGCTACCATCTATGCTTTTCTGTTTGCAGCCACAGTTTACCATCTTTGGATGGAAAGGAACAGTAGAAGATTCAAACAAGTACAGAAGCCTCACACAGAAATAATGAAAGATATAGCCTTGCAATTACACATTATAGGACAAAGATATTCTAATTGGTAGAATGAATTAGATAGATTGATAGTATACCAAAGCTAGAAGCTATTAGTCTTATGTTTCTATAACTGATACCCTTCCTAGAAGATGAGTAGCTATAGAACCTAGTACTGAAAGCAGATAGTTCGGGAGAGTTTTCATAGTTTATTTTTGTAGGATCCTGTCTCTATAGTCCAATGAAGGTGTGCTTGTAAATATTATACTTGGTTGAAATAAGAAATTTCCTTTTGACCAAAAAAAAACTTTATTTTTAATGGGGGAAAAAGGCAAACGATATTTCACTAAGATCGTTTGTGCTTTTAATAGTATATAGATATAGATAGATATAGATTATCGTATTAAATTATTTGTCAAAATATTAATAGCTTATTAGAAGCACACAGTGGTAAAATATAATATGTAATTGTGAATTATTCCTCTAAGAGTAAATGTTGTTTTCTAATTTATTTAATTCTTAACTTGGTTGCCTCTTAAAACATGTCAATATAGGAAACATTAGTCTTTAGTTTACCTTGTTTTATTCATTTACTTCTCGCCCGAATCTATATAATGGATTAAAGTTATAGATAGTCAAAATATGGAAATAAAATTTAATGGTAAAGTATTTTTTTTTATAAAATAATTATATAAATTTGACGTATATTTAAAAGTTTCAATATTTAATTTGGAAGAAAACTGTACATTGGATAATATCTTAACATGCTTTATCAGATTTATAAATGCACGTTCCTAATTTGTAGGTCTAAAAAAGTAGAAACAAATTTTAGACTTAATATGTAACTCTTTGAATAAGGAAAACTTTAATTAGAAAAATTTTACTAGATTTAAAACTTCTTAACATTAGGAGATAATTTAAACGACGATTTTGTCCAATATAAAATTAAATTTCTCTCTCTCTCTCTCTCTCTCTCTCTCTCTCTCTCTCTCTATATATATATATATATATATATATATATATATATATATATATATATATATATATATATATATATATATAAAAGAGAGAGAGAGAGAGAGAGAAAGAGAGGGGGGGGGATTGTCTCTGCTTCTACCCCAATAATTAGGCTTAGCCGAACCTCGTTAAATCCTTGTGTTATTTTTCTTCTCTATTTGCTTTGTGTGTGATTGTTGGGGTAGGTGGAGTTGGGGTGGGGTGGGTGTGTAGGGGTGGGTTGGTGAGGATAGGGAATGGGAGGAAGATTGAAAAAGAGTTTTGAAAAATATTTTTTCTTCTTTTAATAGGGAATACATTTTCCTCCAATTGGAAGAAAATGAGTTCATGAGGAAAATATTTTCCAAAACATTTAATCCAACCAAAAATAAAAAATTGAAAAATATTTTTCGGAAAAAAAGTAAAAATTAAAAAATATTTTTCGAAAAACATTTAATCCAACCGAACACACCCCTAGTCTCAATGGAAATTCAAAAATAGCCAGATTTACAAGTGGTCATTAAAAAATAGCCACAGTTTCAAAAGTAATCGAAATTTAGTCACTTTTCATGTAAAGATAAATCTGAACGAAAACACTGTTCAAAATCCAGAAAAATACTCCAGCATAATATACTGGAGTTCCAGTATATTATACTGGACCTGTCTCTGTTGCAGCAAAATAGTGGCTACTTTTTATTGACTTGGCAAACATTGACTATTTTTGAATGACCAGTCCGAAAACTGGCTAGACCATACTATTTACACTAATTTGTCGGTAAGCTCATATAACGGCCCATATACCTTCTAGAAAACAAGGGGTGAAATTCAAAAATAGCCAGATTTACAACTGGTCGTTCAAAAGTAGCCCAATTTCAAAAGTAATCGAAATTTAGCCACTTTTCATGTAAAGATAATTCTGAGCAAAAACATTGTTCAAAACCCAAAAAATACGCCAGTATATTATGCTGGAGTTCCAGCATAAGTATACTTGAACTCCAACATATTAAACTGGAGTTCCAAGATAAGTATGTTGGAACTCCAGAATAATATGATGGAGTTCCAGCATAAGTACACTAGAACTCAAGCATAATATACTCGAGTTCCAGCAAGTATACCGGTCCAGCATAATATATTGGAGTTTGGAGCACCGGTACTCCAGTCTCCAGTATATTATACTAGAGCCAGCAAAGTATATTGGTCCAGCATAATATGCTGGAGTTCATACACAGGTGCACCGAACTCCAGTATATTTTGCTGGACCGGTCTCTACTGCATCAAAATAGTGGCTATTTTTTATTGACTTGATAAATGCTGACTATTTTTGAATAATCAGTCCGAAAACTGATTATACCGTGCTATTTTACGAAAACAAGTGACTCTCAAAGCCCTGTGAATTGACACAGATATGGAAGGATTATTTTGGGCTTTCTACCAGTCCATTGTGGGTAAGCCCATGTCTTCGAAAATGACACTGATTTGACCCTAATTCGTTCAATCCATTTGAATTCCTAGTCTGAATCTAACTAAAGTCCAATTTTATGAGTTGCTAAAATTGGTTGGAGTAATCGACTTTAACAAAAGAGTTAAAAAAAATAAAAAAAATCTGGACATCTGATTGTGAGCACGTGATTTTTGTTTTTCATAACAATCACTCCAAAAAGAAATAGAAATAACAGCAATTGGTCTCGCTGTACAATTTCTGGATTTTTACGTGGCACTTTGTCAATTATTTATGATTTTCGGCCCATTTTTATTTCCATTAAAACAAAATACCAAAAATGTGTGTCACACGTAGTTTGAACCATAACCCGGTTATTGAATGGAAAATCATAAATATGCATCTTTGTCCGTGATTGTTGTTTTGTTTGATTTTACCTGCTTTTAATATTTTAATATATGTGTGTAAATAATTGTATTAAGTGTTTAATTAGTGAATTTTAACTTTTGTTTAATTAGGTTTTGTTTTAAAATATATATATAAGAGAAAGAAGTGCAAAATGGGATTGAAATTAAGATTGGGCTTATCCCCGTTTTAAATCTGATGACCAACTCGAGCCCAAAAACATCTGCTTGCCCCGGCCCAAGACCAGTCGACTTCAAGAGCTTCCAAACGACATCGTTTTACTATGGTCTTGATCTGGACCGTTGATCTCAGATTGATTAACGGCCAAGATCACTTCCCCATAACCCATGATGAACCCGACCCATTCCACCCGGACCGACCCCAACCCTTTGCACTTGAAACGACACTGTTTCCTGTTAGCTGAAGGATCCTGGCCCTTCATTGTGTCTCATCCAACGGCCAGGATCCATTCACTCAATCCATATATAAGCCTCCACTCGTACCCCACCCCCTATCCAAATACCCCTACCTTCCATCGTCCTCACCACAGTCCCCCAAACCCTAGCCTCCTCTGTACACCTTCACCATGAAAGCCAGCGGCATGGACGCCGGTGACCCCCTCCTTAACACCATAGATGCTCCTCACCGTCCTGAACCTAAATCCACCAGCCACTTAGCTCGAATCCCCTCCCACCTTCTCGAATCTTCATTTGAAGATTCGAGTCGGAACGTGACCTACACCAATTGACCCCAGTTTCACACCAGACAGTCCCCGGACCCCCCTCATGACCAAACCATGCTTGGTTTGGTCCGAACCTGACCAAGGAAACATGAATCCCAGATATGATTTTGGAACCTTAGGGTTCCTCGTGACTGGTCTATATCCGTTTAAGCCAAGAGATTAGGGTCTAATGGACCTTAATCGAAGTGTTTCTCATTTGAGAAATACTTCGATTAAAGTCCGTTCAACCTTGAGAGGGGTCTGCTCAAACACAAGCTGATTTTTCTGATTTTTTCCAAGGATTTTTAAGGTAAGCTTGTTTCTCTTTGTTTTTATTCATGTCATGTGTTTGTTAAAGGTCCGTTTGTATGGCCGAAATGTCTTGTTTAGTTTGTGTTTCGGATTTTCATCAACTGTTGTTGTCCACCTTGCCCGGGCCCTTGCATTTGGTCAAGTCCTTCTTCATTCACTAATAATGTGTACGTAAACTGCATAATCGACTGAATTGAAATTGTTTGAGTAATCAATCCCCAAGTTAACCTCTATATTGACAGTGCAATCTGAACCCTTGGTGCAATACCGTTTGATTCTAATCCTTGGCTTTGATTGTATATGTTGTAATTAGTATAGTCGATTCGATACATGTCGTCGAATAGTTTTAGCTGTTTGAATGGTAACATTTTGATTTGTCTTGCTGAACATTGTTTGAATCAAATTGAGAATCAACTATAGCTACTTATAATTGATGTATTTGAATCAGAAATATAAAAGGATTGGTTTTTGTAACTGCAATCTGAATTGGAGGGCATGTGCACTTGTGCACAACATGTGCATTAAAGGCCCTTTTTGGATTAAAATAGTTTGACAGCATATGCTGTCAGATTATATTCCTGCTGCCCATGTCTGCTTTTAGTTAATAAAATGGGAAAGGGGACTGTCAGGGAATCTCATGGGGGATTTGATTTTTTTTAAACATTGAGTGGAAAGACAGTAAGAAAGGGAGGGGGTTCTGATTGTCTAACAGGATGTTAAAGGGGTGATTTTAGGCTTATAAAAGGAAAGAACTTCCATTAGAAAAGGGGGACTGAATTAATTTTGAAAACAAAAATTTTGAAAAAGGAAAAGGCAGGCAGATTTTTTAGACTAAACTCAGACTTTTGGAGATTTGATTGTTAGATATATACAGACACCTACGAGAGAGGAAAATATACAGAAAATCAGCAACTGTTTCTTCCTTGTTTGTGTTATTCTCAGTTTGTTCAACCTGTTCAATCAACTCTGTTTTCTTTCAAGTATCAGCTGAGTTCATTGTTTGATTCACATTGTTTGTTTCTCCTGGATTTGGTCTGTCTTGGAGCTTTGTTTCTACTGCATTGTTTGCTGCTGTCTTTCTGCCATTTTTCCATCGGCTCTAACTGTATCTTGCACTGGGAGCTGTTCTATTTGGTACCTGCTGTTACTGCTGTTGTTTCTGTTGCCATTGTCATTCTACTGACTTCCTTTCTTCTTCGATTGTAAGCATTCCCAGGTACACACTCCTGAAACCTTGTTGGTTGAAAGTTTGAAGTTTGAAGCTGAAATAAAGAAATGAACATCTATTTACTTTACAATCCTTGTGTTCAAAAATAGTTTGAATGGTAGCTTGGTCTGTATTTGTTTAAGTTAGTTCCAACCACGATTGCTCTGTATGAATTATGCACATCTTGATTGACATATCAGATAATATTGTTTGTTAGATCAGACGTATTTTCAATGTGTATAACCATTAGGTTTCGACTTAGCTATGACAGTATAGTATAGAATCATGGCAAGCATCTGTATGTATTTTGTCTAGACTTTTGAACTATTAAATCTGTTATATTTGGTTCCATTTAATTTCAAGATAAATGTACCCCAAGCTAATTCTCATGTGGTGTTACTTTAACAGGATGGCCATGTATGCCAACCCTCTTGTTAGATTACTTGTTCCTATATAGGTTCGATATGGGTTTCGATATAGATTCACTGTTTCGAAATAATGCGACTACTTTTTGAGTTCAATTAATAGTAGTTTTCCTAATAAACAACTGATTTCATTTATCAAGCCCAAATGAGCTAGTTTTAAAATTCAAACTGGAAGGTCGTTTAATATAAATTTAGTGTACGTTATTAGTTTGCTTGCAATCCCCCTTAGCAAACTAACAAAGCTCATACACTCATTGAAGACAAGGCATGAGGTAATTCTCATCTCATAAACAACCAATTAGGTAATCAAACAAAATTCGGATTCGTCAAACATAGTAGATATTTAGTATGTAGTTGCTTAAACAAGTAAGTTTGGTCTTTCTCTTTTATTTTTAGAGACAAATGTAATAGAAATGTAGTCGCTTTAGGACATCCTTTTCTAAAATAATGAGACGAGCCTCGCCAAATAAAAATGCAAATTGCAGGGCCCTCAATAACTAACCATAATAAATATTTAGAATTCAGGACAGGCCGTTTAGTGAATTTCATGGCCTTCCCCAAAGATAATAACGCGTTAGACTCTCTAGGCGCGGCTTAATTAAATTACATTCTTAAATTCGGGTGCGCATTTATGTGACCCAAATTCAAATCTCGATGGAGTCGAAATGTATTAATAACTACGGGTGCATTGATTGCGACGTGGTTCGAGATGCATTTTCACGACGTTGCAATTCTATAAAAAATAAATGATAATAATAAAAGCGGTTTTAAACTTAATAAAAGCACATAAGTCACAACATGTATTTAAATCAGATATTTAGCCATTATAACAATTTAAGCGACCGTGCTAGAACCACGGGATTCGAGGGTGCCTAACACCTTCCCTCGGGTCAACAGAATTCCTTACTTAGAATTTTTGGTTCGCAGACTTCATTTGGAAAAGTCGAAAATTTCCTCGATTTGGGATTCAAGACAAACCGGTGACTTGGGACACCAAAAGCCAAACCTTTCCCAAGTGACGACTCTGAATTAAATAAATAATCCAATTTCGAATATTGTCACTTAAATTGAAAAAACTCCCTCGCGCACCTAACCCTTCGGGGGCGGGCGCGCAAAAAGGAGGTGTGACAGCTCTGGCGACTCTGCTGGGGATTTGACCCAGAACCACTGGTTCAGGGTTAAAGAATTTGAGCTTAGAATAATTGTTATATTTGGCTTAATTACCTGATCTTTATTACATGTTTTTGCTTAACGTGCTAAATGTTGTCTTTTACCGCTTTGATATTATCTGAACTGTATATAAACTATGCCGAAACCCTTCTCTTCTTACCTCTGGGGAGAAGCTCGCTGGTCGAGACTCCCTATTCTGTTAGTGTCAATACCTGAAATAAGAAAGAGGTCGGACAAGTTACAAAGCCGGACGATCTCGCGGGTCCCCAGTACGTAGCCCCCTCCTCGACTTGAGTTGTCCGCTCGGGTACACAGTCTAGAACAAATACCCAGGTTATAAACCTAGTATAACGAAACTTCATGCCGGATCCCTAGTAGGAACGCTTATTTGCATCGTGTTGCATTTGACTTAGGGGACTCAACACAGGGATTGGGTCTGTCTAGAACAGGCAACCTGAAATGAAAAGACCATCCTGCTGCATCTTGTTTGTTTTGCGCATTTATTTGCTTCAGATCTGCATGCTGACCGGTTTCTAAAAAAAAGGAAAAATAGTAGCGTAGGGAGATAATTACTTATTTTTGGAAAAATAAAACCAATGTCCAAGTAGTGTTAAACCTCGCCGGAATTTTTTCTAAAAAATAAAAACAAAATTTGTCTTCTAGTTTGATTTTAAAAAAAATATATAATTTTTTTCCTTTTAATCACTTTCAAAATAAAAAAAAAGTATTTATTTAAAAGTAAAAAGAAAAAAATGGAAATTCTTAATTCAAAAAAAAATGTTGTTTCTTTCGTAGTATCTCTTTTATAAGTTCAGACTAATAGTCCAAGTGCTTCCTTAAAAGATTTTCGAATTTTCAAAAAAAATGAAAAGAATTCAAAGAAAAAAATATTTTTTTTAGGTCATCGTCTCTTTTCAAAAAATAATAAAAAAAACATATACAAAAAAAAATCGAAATCAAAAAAAAATATTTTCTCCTTTTCTTTGTAAGTATTTTATTCAGAAAAAAAGGGTTAGTTTATTACCTCTACGCCCGATCGACCGAACTACGCGGGTCTGATTCTCACCGGATGTGAGATACGTAGGCAAACCTCATCGGTTTCGACCCCAATTTTCAAAAAATATCCAAAAATATTTTCCATTAGTTCCTTCTTTATAAATCTTTCCTTAGAAAATGCAAAAAAAAATAAAAAATAATATAGAAGTTTTCTCTAAACTCAAATAAAAAAAATAGTTTCCTTCTTTCTGAAGTCTTTCATACGAAAAATGAAATAAGAATTAAAAATCAGCAACAAAAATCCAAAAATACTCTTTTCTTTTTTAGTCTCTCTTTTGTAAAATGTCCATAAAAAAATATTTGAAAAATTGAATTCCAAAATATTAGGACTTTTCTTTAGAAGTGCTTTTGTAAATAAATAAAACTCAGAATTCCACATCATTTTCTTAAAAGTCCCTCTTTCAAAATTTAAGAGGCAACATCATAAATAAAAAATATATATTCTTTCTTCCGTAGAAAAGGTAAAACAAACAAAAAAAATCAACCAAACACATTTTCTTTTTTGTTTAAAAAATAAAAATAAAAAAACATTTCCAAAGTTCAAGTCAAAAGCAAATAAATTTTTTTAGAAGTCTTTCTTTAAAAAATAAAACAAAAATCAAAATAAACAAAATTTCTTTCTTCTTTTAAAGCATTTCTTTCAAAAAATTCCAAAAAAAGGGTTAGTCTAGTTACTCCATTTTCGATGCCCGAACTACGCGGGTTTGATTCTCACCGGATGTGAGATACGTAGGCAACCCTCATGGGGTCCAACCCCACCTTTTGCTAAAATAGCCAAAATCAATAAATAAATAAAAACATGTCAAATTTTAAATTTTGCCATAAATAAGTTGGGTGGTGTCCAACCTTCCCTTTTGCTAAAAATAGCCAAAAATATATGTCAAATTTTAAATCTGTCATAAATAAGTCAGGTGATGCTGTTTTGTCATAAATAGCCGAATGTTTCCGAAAGGGACGCCGGAAGGCTGACTTTGCATAAACAGCCACCTTTGGGTCATTTTTTAAGGTTTGGTCCAGTTGACCCACACAGCCTTAAAATCTTCGTCACCGAGGCGTTGAAAGGCCGTGTTGGCAATATTGAGTTTTCTAATTTGAAAAACGATAAAAAGAGTCATAAATAAGTCAGGTGATGCTGTTTTGTCATAAATAGCCGAATGTTCCCGAAAGGGACGCCGGAAGGTTGACTTTGCATAAACAGCCACCTTTGGGTCTTGTTTAGTATTTTTTGTCCAGTAGACCTACACAGCCTTAAAAACCTTCGCCCCGAGGCGCTGAAGGGCCGTGTTTGCAACACCAAGTTTTTATTGTAATTTGAAAAAAAACAACAAACAAAAAAAACAAAGAGTCAGCGGTCGGGTGAATACCGTTTGAATTTTGTCATAATAAGCCGAGCCAGCTTTGGTCGCGTCTTAAACCGTTCTTGCCGAAGTAGCCTTAGAGTATCTTTCAGTTGTCGAAAGGTTATTTTCGTAAAAGAACGGACAAGTTTGTAAAATGATCCTCCCCGACCTCAAAATTCATGTAAAATTTGGAAGGGGCCACGTTTGCAAAAAAATAACCGTTCGGTTGCATTTTGTGAGTGTTGAAACCCAATTTTTTATTATGGAGAAAAAAAAATGTTTCATTACTTTTACCTTTCATTTGACCTGAACTACGCAAGATCTGATTCATGCGGGGTCATGATACGTAGGCAATCCCCATCGGATTCGATCATAGCTATAAAATAAATTGAGTAAAAAAAACTGAAAGAAAAGGAGAAAGAAAATTGAGTGAAAAAGAGAAAAGAAAAAATAGTGAAAAAAGGAAAAAGAGTGACAAAATAAAAAATAAAAAAAAGAAAAAAAGAAAAAGAGATTGCAAAAAATAAAAGAGCGGCAAAAACAAGATCAAGAGTGACTAAAGAGAGGCAAGAATAAAAGAAGAGAGGTGCATAGTGAAGAGGGCTAGTTTAGGGCCGGGATGAAACATGCAACCCGTTCAAAGACATGGTAAAAGCGTTTAACTGTTTAGGTGCATTGCATCCCATCGTGTGATTTTCTATATGTTAAATGCCTCAAAACTAACAAGGTTGTGTGTGTGAGTAAATTAGCCAGGTTCTGTTCAGGTGATTGGTTTTGTTGGTATGCGGTGATGAGCAGCCTTGCACGCGGCCACAACATTATACACAAAACTGAGCTCCACCTCCCAGAAATGCCCATCCTTACCAAGCTCCATATAGTCACCAATCAAATGTGCCTCAGTACAATCCTCACCCAATAGAGTCTTTCAAAAGGAATCAGTTCACCCCTATTGGTGAATCATACTCAGGCTTGTTCCAAAAGCTAGTCAGGCGAAGTCTGCTGCAGCCAGTGGCCCCAAATCGGCCAAACACCGAGTCCCCCCTCCCCGCATCGAGCTGATACTAGATGTAAATGCCACTCTGGAGCAGTGGGGCACGGTACAAAGGACTGTTGGTCATTGGACCCTCAAAATGGCAGTTAAAGACTTGATTGAAGCTGAAAGAATCGTTCCCCGGGACGAAAAGGTTCCTAATATGATGAACATTCCCCTGCCTACTCTCACAAATGGGCCAATAGACAGAATGATCTGTGAAGCTGAGGAATTTGATCCGGCACTGAAGGCTATTGCAGCCATTGCCGAGACAAAAGAAAAGCCAAAAAATGATTGTCAAGCCTGAAAGTTCCCCATCAGACGGGAGTCTCGGTAGCCTGTCTTGCTATCCTTTCTGCATCTGGATTATCTCAGGGTGTGATCCAAATGTTTTACTTTATTGTCTTACTTTCCGATGTAAACCCTTCTATCTTCAAAAATTAAAAAAAAAACAAAAAAAGAAAATCAAATGAAATTGATATTTCATTTTCCCGGAATGTCTCTTTTCTTAAATCTTGTCAATTTTCTCATTCTCTTTTAGTTCTGTTAAATGCAGATTTCAATAATATGACATGCTTGCGGACTTCATGCCCGGATCTTAAAACTCTGTCAGACCTCGAAATAATGAATCAAGAATTGGGTCGCAATGAAGAATAGCTTAAGGAAACAAGACAAAGAGTTGGAACAACTGAAGGAAAATTGATTCCCGAAATTGGAAAGGTCCATACATTACAACAAGAGTACTGCCAAAAAGAGTGCGTTGTACTTGGGACACATCGAAGGAAATGTCCTTGAAATAACTGTCAATGCAAATGCAGTCAAAAGGTACTATGTTGGATCCTTTATATAATAAAATCTTTTCCTGTTGAGATGACGAAGGCTTTCATTCTCGCTACCCAAACACTATCAACTCTTTGCAAACCCATTTGAGCTGGTTACTCTTCTTTGATTACCCTCTTTGGAACCTGAAAATATTATTGAAAATAAAATGAAAAAAAGAAGAAATTGAAATGAAAAAGAAAAATGAAAAAAAGAAGAAGAAAGAATTGGAAAAATAAGAAAATATATATACAAAAAAAGACAATGAAAATGAAAAAAGGAATGGAAGTGAAAAACAAAGCAAATCAGAAAAACAAAAAAAATAAATAAATCCAAAAACACAAAAGTTGCCTGAACTACGATTCCGAAAGGATACGTAGGCAACCTCTCCTTGGGGTTCAGTCACACCAAAACAAAAATCCAAGAAGTCCCTCAAAAGTGAAACTAGGGCAGAAGTTATAATGGTTCGGCAATGATCCCGCCCAAAAGGTTCCAAAGTTGTAGTTCAACCCAAATTCTTTTTACCCCAAACCTTGTTCAAGTCCTTCTGATCAATCGGCAAATTGGTTCAAAATGTGAGGATGGAGTTATTTGGACCTGATACAACAACATGAGAAGAATAAAATGAGAGTCTTATTGGTGAAAACCCACACGGGCACCGTAAGGCGACGATAAGCAGAGGAAATCAAAATGATAAGTCTTGTTAATGCAAACCCACACGAGTACTATAAGGAGATGGCAAGAAATAAAATGAAAAATGCCAGCTCGTGAAAACCCACAAAGGGCGCCCGTGATCGAAAATAAGATCCTCACAGCCATCAGCATCAATAGAGTCCTGGCAAGGTTCCTCGGTATTCAAGGCAAAGTTGTGATGAATTTTTGAGAGTCGGACGGTTTACACAGATCATGCATCCAATCCAAAAGGCATGTCGTGTTCATTGAAGTCCGTATGTACTCCAGATAAGTCCTTCTCTCCTTTTCCCGAAAGGGACACTTCTAGTTTTTAAACTCTTTCTCCATTCAATTATTTGTTTCTCTTTGAATCCCTTTTGGTCTAACACTGTTCCAAAACCAAGACAAAGAAAGATTGGCAAGACTGATTTACAGGGCTTTCGTTTGATACACGCTAATGTGCAAAAGGCACCCAGCCTCAGCAGGTGCATCAAGTCGACCTCGACTGGCCATGGCGGCCGATGCTCAGGAATCAAAACTCTTGGAAGGAGAAAATCAAATTAAAGCGCCTATAAAGGCAATTGAAGTTGAAAGGGTTGAGTTTCACATGGCTAATCGCCTCAGCAAAGTCGAAGAAACCAAGGTACCCCCAAATGCTCTAAAATTGAAATTGGAAGAAAGAATACAGAAAAGAAAGGCCTACAAAGGCAAAATAAAGTTGGAAAGGTTAAGTCCCACATGACTAGTCATTGCAGTTAGGTTTGAGGATCAAAAAAAAATAATCCCTGATGCTCCGAAAAAAAAAGAAAAAAAAAAGAAAAAAAAAACAAAATTTGACGAGAGCCTGAACTACGTTTGACTTGATTCCGAAAGGATACGTAGGCAGCCTCTCCCTGAGGTTCAGTCACGCCAACAATAAAATCCCATTTACCTTGAAATTGAAATCGGGGCACGTCAAACGGTCTAGAAGTTAGTATCATCTACCTCTCTTTACCAAGCACAAGCTTTCAGATCAATTGCCAAAGATAGTGGGAAGACAATAAGCGATCACGAATGGAGACCGGCACACTCTAAATTGAGAGATAAAATGAGAGAGTCTCGTTGGTGAAAACCTTCGGGCACCACGAGGCGACGGGAGTAGAGAAACCAAAATGAGAGAGCTTGTTTAGTAAAAACTCGCAAAGAGTGCTATCAAGCGATGACAGGAAGAGAAATGAGAGAGGTCAGCCAGCGAAAACCCGCAAAGGGCGCTGTTGGCCGAAAGAATGACCCCACCCAAGGAGATCTTGGCAAAGTTCCACCGGTTTGGAATCACAGATCCGTTTTGGTTCGGCAGGAAACGCAAGTTCATTGAAGATCAGGCGTCCCGTCCAAAAAGCATGTCATGTCCATTTAAAGCCAGCATTGTCTTCCTCAGATAATTCTTTCTCGTCCCGAAGGGGATACTCCTTTTCTGAAATTCGTTTTCTCTTTTCTTTGTTTTTCTTCAAATCTCCTTCATGTTTAACCCCAAGTTTCTAGATATACCGGAAAGGACAGGTGGCAGGTTTGGTTGCACGGAATTTCGTCTCATGAAGGAAAACACCTCGTTTCGTCGGTACATCTGTCCAAACCTGAAGAATCATGATGTTTGATGGCGTTCGAAGTAAAAAGGAAAGAGAGAAATTTCCCCAACAAGTCCGCCTCGGACAAATCCCCACAGGGCTTCCCTTTGTACGAATCCGCACAAAGAATCCACTTTGTAAATATTCCCTAAAAGGTCTGCTCCAGCGAAATCCGCACAGATTTTCCCTTGTACAGATCCCCACAGGGTCTTCCCTTGGTTAAAAAAAAAATGGGACACAAATCCCCATCACATCCCCAGCAAGTCCCTTTGTAAAATTCCCCAACAAGCTTACCCCAACAAATCCTAGAAAGCCCGCTTTGAAACAAATCCCCAGCATGCCCCGTTGTACAAAAATCCACACAAAGAATCCACTTTGTAAATATTCCCCCACAGAGCTTCCTTTTGTACAAATCCCCACAGAATACCTCCAATAAAATCCCCGTTGAGAATCTCCAAGCAAAACGGGACACAAAAAAAAAAAGCCCTACGAGGCAAATCATCACAGAATCTGGAAATACAAGCCTGAGCAGTCTAAAGGGTTTCGCCATTCGAATCAAATCAATGGCAGGACTTCGCAACAGAAATAAGGACGCAACAAAGCAACCGGGAACGATCAAGGTCACCGAACCGACCGTCATTTCCGAACTAACAATTTTTCTTTGTCTGAAAAGTTGAAACAAGTATAATCCAAGACAACCGCGCAAGAAGCAGGTGTCGCCCAAAGAAGAAGGTACATGGGTACAAGAAATATTTTGGCAATAAGGAATTCACTTGAAAGGTAAGTTTCCACGAGACTCCCTTTTATCTTCTACTAAAACAAGAAAATTCAAAAAAAGAGGGTTTTAAACCCTAAACTGAACTTTTTCCATTTAGTCAGCATTAGGGTTTTAAACCCTAAACTGAACTTTTCCATTCAGTCTGCATTAGGGTTTTGAACCCTAAACTGAACTTTTCCATTCAGTCAGCATTAGGGTTTTAAACCCTAAACTGAAATTTTCCATTCAGTCAGCATTAGGGCTTTAAACCCTAAACTGAACTTTTTCCATTTAGTCAGCATTAGGGTTTTAAACCCTAAACTGAACTTTTCCAGCCAGTCAGTATTAGGGTTTTAAACCCTAAACTGAACTTTTCCAGCCAGTCAGCATTAGGGTTTTAAACCCTAAACTGAACTTTTCCATTCAGTCAGCATTAGGGTTTTAAACCCTAAACTGAACTCTTTTCTTTTCAGTCAGCATTAGGGTTTTAAACCCTAAACTGAACTTTTCCCTTTAGTCAGCATTAGGGTTTTAAACCCTAAACTGAACTTTTCCTTTAGTCAGCATTAGGGTTTTAAACCCTAAACTGAACTTTTTCCTTTAGTCAGCATTAGGGTTTTAAACCCTAAACTGAACTTTTCCATTCAGTCAGCATTAGGGTTTTAAACCCTAAACTGAACTCTTTCCTTTAGTCAGCATTAGGGTTTTAAACCCTAAACTGAACTTTTTCCTTTAGTCAGCATTAGGGTTTTAAACCCTAAACTGAACTTTTCCATTCAGTCAGCATTAGGGTTTTAAACCCTAAACTGAACTCTTTCCTTTAGTCAGCATTAGGGTTTTAAACCCTAAACTGAACTTTTCCTTTAGTCAGCATTAGGGTTTTAAACCCTAAACTGAACTTTTCCATTTAGTCAGCATTAGGGTTTTAAACCCTAAACTGAACTTTTCCTTTAGTCAGCATTAGGGTTTTAAACCCTAAACTGAACTTTTTCCTTCAGTCAGCATTAGGGTTTTAAACCCTAAACTGAACTCTTTCCTTTAATCAGTATTAGGGTTTTAAACCCTAAACTGAACTTTTCCTTTCAGTCAGCATTAGAGTTTTAAACCCTAAACTGAACTTTTCCATTCAGTCAGCATTAGGGTTTTAAACCCTAAACTGAACTTTTCCTTTCAGTCAGCATTAGAGTTTTAAACCCTAAACTGAACTTTTCCTTTAATCAGCAATAGGGTTTTGAACCCTAAACTGAACTTTTCCTTTAGTCAGCATTAGGGTTTTAAACCCTAAACTGAACTCTTTCCTTTATTCAGCATTAGGGTTTTAAACCCTAAACTCAACTTTTCCATTCAGTCAGCATTAAGGTTTTAAACCCTAAACTGAACTCTTCCTTTAGTCAGCATTAGGGTTTAAAACCCTAAACTGAACTCTTCCTTTAGTCAGCATTAGGGTTTTAAACCCTAAACTGAACTTTTCCTTTATTCAGCATTAGGGTTTTAAACCCTAAACTGAACTCTTTCCTTTATTCAGCATTAGGGTTTTAAACCCTTAGCTGAACTTTACCTTTAGTCAGCATTAGGGTTTTAAACCCTAAACTGAACTTTTCCTTTATTCAGCATTAGGGTTTTAAACCCTAAACTGAACTTTTCTTTTAGTCAGCATTAGGGTTTTAAACCCTAAACTAAATTTTTCCTTTAGTCAGCATTAGGGTTTTAAACCCTAAACTGAACTTTTCCTTTAGTCAGCATTAGGGTTTTAAACCCTAAACTGAACTTTTTCCTTTAATCAGCATTAGGGTTTTAAACCATAAACTGAACTTTTTCCTTTAGTCAGCATTAGGGTTTTAAACCCTAAACTGAACTTTTCCTTTCAGTCAGCATTAGGGTTTTAAACCCTAAACTAAACTTTTCCTTTAGTCAGCATTAGGGTTTTAAACCCTAAACTAAACTTTTCCTTTAGTCAGCATTAGGGTTTTAAACCCTAAACTGAACTTTTCCATTCAGTCAGCATTAGGGTTTTAAACCCTAAAATGATCTTTTCCTTTAGTCAGCATTAGGGTTTTAAACACTAAACTGAACTATTTCCTTTATTCAGCATTAGGGTTTTAAACACTAAACTGAACTCTTTCCCTTTAGTCAGCATTAGGGTTTTAAACCCTAAACTGAACTTTTTCCTTTCAGTCAGCATTAGGGTTTTAAACCCTAAACTGAACTTTTCCTTTCAGTCAGCATTAGGGTTTTAAACCCTAAACTGAACTCTTTCCTTTCAGTCAGCATTAGGGTTTTAAACCCTAAACTGAACTTTTCCTTTCAGTCAGCATTAGGGTTTTAAACCCTAAACTGAACTCTTTCCTTTCAGTCAGCATTAGGGTTTTAAACCCTAAACTGAACTCTTTCCTTTCAGTCAGCATTAGGGTTTTAAACCCTAAACTGAACTCTTTCCTTTCAGTCAGTATTAGGGTTTTAAACCCTAAACTGAACTTTTCCTTTAGTCAGCATTAGGGTTTTAAACCCTAAACTAAACTTTTCCATTCAGTCAGCATTAGGGTTTTAAACCCTAAACTGAACTTTTTCCTTTCAGTCAGCATTAGGGTTTTAAACCCTAAACTGAACTCTTTCCTTTAGTCAGCATTAGGGTTTTAAACCCTAAACTGAACTTTTCCCTTTAGTCAGCATTAGGGTTTTAAACCCTAAACTGAACTTTTTCCTTTCAGTCAGCATTAGGGTTTTAAACCCTTAACTGAACTTTTCCTTTCAGTCAGCATTAGGGTTTTAAACCCTAAACTGAACTTTTTCCTTTAATCAGCATTAGGGTTTTAAACCCTAAACTGAACTCTTTCCTTTAGTCAGCATTAGGGTTTTAAACCCTAAACTGAACTTTTTCCATTCAGTCAGCATTAGGGTTTTAAACCCTAAACTGAACTTTTTCCATTCAGTCAGCATTAGGGTTTTAAACCCTAAACTGAACTTTTTCCTTTAATCAGCATTAGGGTTTTAAACCCTAAACTGAACTTTTTCCTTTAATCAGCATTAGGGTTTTAAACCCTAAACTGAACTTTTTCCTTTAATCAGCATTAGGGTTTTAAACCCTAAACTGAACTTTTCCTTTAGTCAGCATTAGGGTTTTAAACCCTAAACTGAATTTTTCCTTTAGTCAGCATTAGGGTTTTAAACCCTAAACTGAACTTTTCCCATTCAGTCAGCATTATGGTTTTAAACCCTAAACTGAACTTTTTCCTTTAGTCAGCATTAGGGTTTTAAACCCTAAACTGAACTCTTTTCCATTCAGTCAGCATTAGGGTTTTAAACCCTAAACTGAACTTTTTCCTTTAATCAGCATTAGGGTTTTAAACCCTAAACTGAACTTCTTCCTTTAGTCAGCATTAGGGTTTTAAACCCTAAACTGAACTTTTCCTTTCAGTCAGCATTAGGGTTTTAAACCCTAAACTGAACTCTTTCCTTTCAGTCAGCATTAGGGTTTTAAACCCTAAACTGAACTCTTTCCTTTCAGTCAGCATTAGGGTTTTAAACCCTAAACTGAACTCTTTCCTTTCAGTCAGCATTAGGGTTTTAAACCTTAAACTGAACTTTTCCTTTAGTCAGCATTAGGGTTTTAAACCCTAAACTGAACTTTTCCATTCAGTCAGCATTAGGGTTTTAAACACTAAACTGAACTTTTTCCTTTTAGTCAGCATTAGGGTTTTAAACACTAAACTGAACTATTTCCTTTATTCAGCATTAGGGTTTTAAACCCTAAACTGAACTCTTTCCTTTCAGTCAGCATTAGGGTTTTAAACCTTAAACTGAACTCTTTCCTTTCAGTCAACATTAGGTCCCCGACCCTAAACTGAACTTTTCCCCAGTTGGTCAGTATCAGAGTTTCAACTCTAAAACTGAACTTCTCCCCAGCTAGTCGGTATTAGGGCTCCAACCTTGAACTGAGCATTCATATCCTCTTTCATCAATTTTATTAACTTCCTGGCAAATAATTCACGAAATTTTCCTAGTGAAACTGGGGCAGAAAACTTCGTTCGTTTGTTTTTCCTGCAGGTCTAACCTCGAGCCACACGGATCGAAATGACCCACGAGATGAGTCTCGACTCAGAGTCAAAGAAGAAAAAGACAAAAAGAAGATGTCCCGAGATACCGAAGAGAATGAAAGGCGGATCGCTCCAAGATTTGATTAAGGTCCCGAACTCTGCCAGTCGCGTCTCACTCAGTGTCCCAGAGATTAAGCAAGCACCTACAACTCGCAAGCATCAAGATTCGGATAGAAGTCTCCAAGCAAAATCAGCTAAGACCCAAGATCAAGTCGCAAAAGAATCATAGATAGGAATCTTGTAACTAGCAGTTGACATGCATATAAGTATTTATTTCAGTTCCAACTTTTCTTTGGTTGTAATATGGCGGTCAGTAAAGCAACGGTGACAACAGCAACAGCAGTAACAGCAAGCATTACAATCCCATGGTAGTCCCAGTTGCCAAAACTTTCCGAACTACATTGACCTGATTCCTGTTTAGCCCAGGATATGTAGGAAATCTCTGAAGCAAGATTCGGTCAGATCTTTCAAAAAACATGCTTCACATGGAGTAGTCCAATAGGCAAAAATCGCTCATATCCGCTCACTTTATCTTTGCACGAAAAATCTTCGTGTTTCCAAACAAAGAGGGGCAGCTGTAAGCACGTGATTTTTGTTTTTCATAACAATCACTCCAAAAAGAAACATAAATAACAGCAATTGGTCTCGCTGTACAATTTCTGGATTTTTACGTGGCACTTTGTCAATTATTTATGATTTTCGGCCCATTTTTATTTCCATTAAAACAAAATACCAAAAATGTGTGTCACACGTAGTTTGAACCATAACCCGGTTATTGAATGGAAAATCATAAATTTGCATCTTTGTCCGTGATTGTTGTTTTGTTTGATTTTACCTGCTTTAAATATTTTAATATATGTGTGTAAATAATTGTATTAAGTGTTTAATTAGTGAATTTTAACTTTTTTTTAATTAGGTTTTGTTTTAAAATATATATATAAGAGAAAGAAGTGCAAAATGGGATTGAAATTAAGATTGGGCTTATCCCCGTTTTAAATCTGATGACCAACTCGAGCCCAAAAACATCTGCTTGCCCCGGCCCAAGACCAGTCAACTTCAAGAGCTTCCAAACGACATCGTTTTGCTATGGTCTTGATCTGGACCGTTGATCTCAGATTGATCAACGGCCAAGATCACTTCCCCATAACCCATGATGAACCCGACCCATTCCACCTGGACCGACCCCAACCCTTTGCACTTGAAACGACACTGTTTCCTGTTAGCTGAAGGATCCTGGCCCTTCATTGTGTCTCATCCAACGGCCAGGATCCATTCACTCACTCCATATATAAGCTTCCACTCGTACCCCACCCCTATCCAAATACCCCTACCTTCCATCGTCCTCACCACAGTCCCCCAAACCCTAGCCTCCTCTGTACACCTTCACCATGAAAGCCAGCGGCATGGACGCCGGTGACCCCCTCCTTAACACCATAGATGCTCCTCACCGTCCTGAACCTAAATCCACCAGCCACTTAGCTCGAATCCCCTCCCACCTTCTCGAATCTTCATTTGAAGATTCGAGTCGGAACGTGACCTACACCAATTGACCCCAGTTTCACACCAGACAGTCCCCGGACCCCCCTCATGACCAAACCATGCTTGGTTTGGTCCGAACCTGACCAAGGAAACATGAATCCCAGATATGATTTTGGAACCTTAGGGTTCCTCGTGACTGGTCTATATCCGTTTAAGCCAAGAGATTAGGGTCTAATGGACCTTAATCGAAGTGTTTCTCATTTGAGAAATACTTCGATTAAAGTCCGTTCAACCTTGAGAGGGGTCTGCTCAAACACAAGCTGATTTTTCTGATTTTTTCCAAGGATTTTTAAGGTAAGCTTGTTTCTCTTTGTTTTTATTCATGTCATGTGTTTGTTAAAGGTCCGTTTGTATGGCCGAAATGTCTTGTTTAGTTTGTGTTTCGGATTTTCATCAACTGTTGTTGTCCACCTTGCCCGGGCCCTTGCATTTGGTCAAGTCCTTCTTCATTCACTAATAATGTGTATGTAAACTGTATAATCGACTGAATTGAAATTGTTTGAGTAATCAATCCCCAAGTTAACCTCTGTATTGACAGTGCAATCTGAACCCTTGGTGCAATACCGTTTGATTCTAATCCTTGGCTTTGATTGTATATGTTGTAATTAGTATAGTCGATTCGATACATGTCGTCGAATAGTTTTAGCTGTTTGAATGGTAACATTTTGATTTGTCTTGCTGAACATTGTTTGAATCAAATTGAGAATCAACTATAGCTACTTATAATTGATGTATTTGAATCAGAAATATAAAAGGATTGGTTTTTGTAACTGCAATCTGAATTGGAGGGCATGTGCACTTGTGCACAACATGTGCATTAAAGGCCCTTTTTGGATTAAAATAGTTTGACAGCATATGCTGTCAGATTATATTCCTGCTGCCCATGTCTGCTTTTAGTTAATAAAATGGGAAAGGGGACTGTCAGGAAATCTCATGGGGGATTTGATTTTTTTTTGAACATTGAGTGGAAAGACAGTAAGAAAGGGAGGGGGTTCTGATTGTTTAACAGGTTATTAAAGGGGTGATTTTAGGCTTATAAAAGGAAAGAACTTCCATTAGAAAAGGGGGACTGAATTGATTTTGAAAACAAAAATTTTGAAAAAGGAAAAGGCAGGCAGATTTTTTAGACTAAACTCAGACTTTTGGAGATTTGATTGTTAGATATATACAGACACCTACGAGAGAGGAAAATATACAGAAAATCAGCAACTGTTTCTTCCTTGTTTGTGTGATTCTCAATTTGTTCAACCTGTTCAATCAACTCTGTTTTCTTTCAAGTATCAGCTGAGTTCATTGTTTGATTCACATTGTTTGTTTCTCCTGGATTTGGTCTGTCTTGGAGCTTTGTTTCTACTGCATTGTTTGCTGCTGTCTTTCTGCCATTTTCCATCGGCTCTAACTGTATCTTGCACTGGGAGCTGTTCTATTTGGTACCTGCTGTTACTGCTGCTGTTTCTGTTGCCATTGTCATTCTACTGACTTCCTTTCTTCTTCGATTGTAAGCATTCCCAGGTACACACTCCTGAAACCTTGTTGGCTGAAAGTTTGAAGTTTGAAGCTGAAATAAAGAAATGAACATCTGTTTACTTTACAATCCTTGTGTTCAAAAATAGTTTGAATGGTAGCTTGGTCTGTATTTGTTTAAGTTAGTTCCAACCACGATTGCTCTGTATGAATTATGCACATCTTGATTGACATATCAGATAATATTGTTTGTTAGATCAGACGTATTTTCAATGTGTATAACCATTAGGTTTCGACTTAGCTATGACAGTATAGTATAGAATTGTGGCAAGCATCTGTATGTATTTTGTCTAGACTTTTGAACTATTAAATCTGTTATATTTAGTTCCATTTAATTTCAGGATAAATGTACCCCAAGCTAATTCTCATGTGGTGTTACTTTAACAGGATGGCCATGTATGCCAAACCTCTTGTTAGATTACTTGTTCCTATATAGGTTCGATATGGGTTTCGATATAGATTCACTGTTTCGAAATAATGCGACTACTTTTTGAGTTCAATTAATAGTAGTTTTCCTAATAAACAACTGATTTCATTTATCAAGCCCAAATGAGCTAGTTTTAAAATTCAAACTGGAAGGTCGTTTAATATAAATTTAGTGTACGTTATTAGTTTGCTTGCAATCCCCCTTAGCAAATTAACAAAGCTCATACACTCATTGAAGACAAGGCATGAGGTAATTCTCATCTCATAAACAACCAATTAGGTAATCAAACAAAATTCGGATTCGTCAAACATAGTAGATATTTAGTATGTAGTTGCTTAAACAAGTAAGTTTGGTCTTTCTCTTTTATTTTTAGAGACAAATGTAATAGAAATGTAGTCGCTTTAGGACATCCTTTTCTAAAATAATGAGACGAGCCTCGCCAAATAAAAATGCAAATTGCAAGGCCCTCAATAACTAACCATAATAAATATTTAGAATTCAGGACAGGCCGTTTAGTGAATTTCATGGCCTTCCCCAAAGATAATAACGCGTTAGACTCTCTAGGCGCGACTTAATTAAATTACATTCTTAAATTTGGGTGCGCATTTATGTGACCCAAATTCAAATCTCAACGGAGTCGAAATGTATTAATAACTACGGGTACATTGATTGCGACGTGGTTCGAGATGCATTTTCACGACGTTGCAATTCTATAAAAATAAATGATAATAATAAAAGCGGTTTTAAACTTAATAAAAGCACATAAGTCACAACATGTATTTAAATCAGATATTTAGCCATTATAACAATTTAAGCGACCGTGCTAGAACCACGGGATTCGAGGGTGCCTAACACCTTCCCTCGGGTCAACAGAATTCCTTACTTAGAATTTCTGGTTCGCAGACTTCATTTGGAAAAGTCGAAAATTTCCTCGATTTGGGATTCAAGACAAACCGGTGACTTGGGACACCAAAAGCCAAACCTTTCCTAAGTGGCGACTCTGAATTAAATAAATAATCTCATTTCGAATATTGTCACTTAAATTGGAAAAACTCTCTCGCGCATCTAACCCTTCGGGGGCGGGCGCGCAAAAAGGAGGTGTGACACTGATAGTACCAATTAGAGATGTACATGAGACGGGTTGGTTCGGGTTTTGTCAAAACCAAACCAAATCAACAATATCGATTTTGGTTGTGTTGGTTTTGTCGGATTTTTCGTTTTTTTTTTGCATAAATATTATTTCAATTTTACTTTGTTAGGATTATAGATAAAGTATTGATAAGTGAATATATATATTTAGTAATAATTAAAAAAAAAAGTGATAACATATGATCAATTAAAATATTTTTATGAGAGATTTATTTTAGTAACACATGATATTTATTTTTTTGTTCTAATAATAATTTTTGTTGAGGTACACTTCAAGCTTAACTGAATTCTAATAGTAATTAAATACAAAAATTAATATAAAACCTATGTTCTATTTAATAATAAAAATTATCAATAAAATATTATTTCAAATTCAAAAACATATAAGAGTTTGATATATCTTGACATAATTATGGAAAGAACAACAAGATGACGCATTTCAAATAAAACTTAATAAGAAAGTGATGATACAAGTTAGAAACTTAGAATCAACCATTATTTAAAGTAAGTGGATGCACTTTATAAATATTACATCCATTAGAGAATAACAAATATTTCTAGACATTTTTTAAAGAAAATTTTATATAAAGTCTTAAAAGTATATATATAAATTATATATTTATATATCGGTTTGGTTCGGATTTTTTTACTCAATACCAAACCAAATCAAACCAAACCTAATCGGGAGGTTTTAATTAGTTCGATTTGACCTTTTGATTTGGTATAGTTTTTCAATTCGGTATGAACAAAACTAGTACCAATGATGGAAATAAATAGAAAAACAATTACAGTAGTCACATTTATTGGTAACGCTCAACATAAATGAGTAGAAGCTTTCATGAAACATTCATAACTATTTGTTAAGAACTTCCTTTACATCTGTTTCTAACCATTACTAAGGTTCAAAACCTCGTTTCTAATTTTTAAATGACACTATATTTGAAGATCATACTTAAATGGATTTTTCTGCCATTTGTGCTTCTTCTTTTTTCTTTTATGTCCAAAAGAATATAAATAACAAAAGTATTCATGAAAACTAAGAAATCAAGCACATTAAAGTAATCTAATTTTAGATTGAACGTAAATATCATTTAGCTTCTCATTTCTCGTTGACCCATGTTTATGGATATAAATACAAAGGTAGCATTTTTATCAACTTTTGCACACACATATAGTCCAAATCTTCACACACAGAGACAGACACTGGAATTTTTCTCTCTCTCACACACACATATATACACACGATGCTGAGTCCCAACAAAGGGTGACTGTGATATCTATGATGGTGGGCGACTCAAGCAGGATTGACCGGCAAAATGGGTGTACATGTCGCCTTAGACGAATCCCAAATCGGAATAGGAGAGAAAGTGAAGTGCTTTATAAGTATGGTGCAAGTTCACATGGTACACGCGCTTTTGAATGTCAAGATAGTGTAGCTCGAAAGACAAATTCGTGCGGGCCTAAGCCCAAAGCGGACAATACATATCATGGTCTTGGGTCGGGACAAATATGGTATCATATATATGAGCTAAACATAAGGAGAAAAAATAACCAAAAATAAAAATCTTTCCATGAATAATAACAAAAAGATCCATTTATTTTACTTCTTTTGTTTTTTAATCCACCATCAGTGTATTGACCAAATGGTAGAGAAGATCAGATGAAAGTAAAGTAATTCAAAGCAGAAACATAAAACTTTATATTTACTGTTCAAAGTGACTCTAAACCAGCTAGGAATATCATATCATATCAACAAAAAACAAAGAGAACAATACAAATCTTTTTTATTCAATAACTCAAGACTTCAGAATATCATTTTCATCATCTCTGTTACTTGTACTCTTCCTTCCAGAACTTTGCCTGAAAATCCATTTCCACACTTTGTTTCCTTTGCCACTTCTTTTAATCCCTCTATCATATTCATTCACTGACATTCTACATGAACCACTGTGTGTAAAAACACCATTCCCACCTCTCAAATTACCAATAGAATGAACAAATCCATAGCCATTATCTGAACCATTACTTAGCCTCATAGCAGCAGGAAAATCTGATTTAGACTCTGATGATAAATCCAATTTTAAATCAATAAAAGCTGAATCATCCAAATCACTTTCTTTAACTGGAAATATACTTCTATTTGGAACAACACTATCTAATGTACCCTTAAATCCACTTTTTCTTGGTTCATCAGAATCCATTAATATACCACCAGTAACATCAGATATTTTAGCACTTGAAAATCTGTAATCACTGCTTTCATCTGTGTCATTAAATCCACCACCTCTTAAACTACACACTGATCTTGATCTTGAAACTGCTAAAGCATCAGAAACCCAAATTTCACTGCTTTCATCCAACTCATTATTACTATTTTCACAACCCTTTTTCTTTTTCTTCCTAAATAGCCTCTTAATTTTCCAAAATCCATTGCTGTTTTTCTTGATTTCCACACAACTGCTGCTGCTTCTCCTTAGGAAAATTACTTGTTCTGTTTTTTCCCTTTTGCTGGTTTGTTTCTTTGGTTCTGGTTGGTGTGGGATTTGATCAGTTTTGTCATTTTCCAATAAAAATGAAATCCTACCAACACTACCAACTTCAGCAGTGCATGATTTTCGATTATTATTATTATTAGAAGAAGAGGAATGATCAGAGCAAGAACAAGAAGAGAGTCTTTGCTCACCACATTCTGAGCAAACTAAGTTAACTAATTTTTCTTTAAGGCAAAAAGCACATATTCCAATAGAAGAAGAAGAAGGGTGTTTCTTACATGGCATATCTGATGAAACAGAATAGTTGAAATCTGAGAAACTATCATCAGTTTCAACAGTAGCTTTGCCTTTCTCTTTCATGGTTCTGAATTCTTGATTCTGCTACGAAAATATTGGTTTTCTTTAAAAAGAGAGGAAAAGAAAGTGACAGATAATATGTTTGAGGTATAGGAAATTGAAAGGAACTATAAAGTGTAGGTTTTCTTAGGTTGTAATATGACTTTTTAGAGCAATGAAAGAGGAATTAAAGGATGAAGACGTCCACTTTACGTTATCTTTTCAAGAAACAGTAGTTATTGCAAAAGGGGAAGAGTGATGGAAAATGAAAGACTTTGTCCACTGCAAGTTATCATTGTGTAGGGAAAGAAAGTGAATCAAGACATTAATAAATTGAGTGAAGGAATGAACCAGCCTGTCTGGTAAATTATTTTTATTATTATCATGTAAACTACTACTGCCTGTTTATTTTTATAATTGAAAATAATTTAACTTTAAATTCTTTATTTTACTCATTTTACTCGTAATAAGAAGTTTTTATAACCACACAAATGTTATGATCCCACAAAATTTGTACCCCTTAAACCTTTTAAGACCACAAATTTCAAAAATCTTTTTTTTTTCTTAAACTCCATATCAAGTCAACTACCTCATCTAAATTGAAACCAGAGGATATTCTTTTCTTAATATATTTATTAGGAAATACTTTCTCATTTAGTTAATTCCATTCAATGTTTAGCAGCATGCTCTGTTTCTCACACAAAATCTAATTTTCTTGTTGCAGCAAAGTACTCCGTTCGTTTTATTTTATGTAATTATGTTTGATTAATCATGAAATTTAAGAAATAGATAAATATTTTTAAAATTTGTAGTCTTAATTATATTACTGTAATATTTGTATGAATATAAAATTTTTGAAACTTGTCATCTTAAATATATGGAAACATTTGTGAATATAAAAACTTGTCATTAAAAAAATTAAATTATTTTCATTTTAGAAACAAGTCATTATTTTTATTACCGGCTAGGAAATATAGCCACAAAAACTGAAAATTAGTCATAATAGTCAAATCTCTCTATAATAGCCTCGTTTGTTCCGGTATTTTTTGGCTGTTATAGTGAAGTATTATAGATGACATATCTTATAATATAATACTCCCTCTGTTCTAGTTTATGTAAACCTTTTTTTCTTTTTGGTCCGTTCCAAAAAGAATGATCTTTCTAAATTTGGAAATAATTTAGCTTAAATTTTCAATTTTACCCTTGACGAGAAAGCTTTTATAACAACACAAATACTCTGGACCCATTTTTGACTTGTTTAGGATCACAACTTTCAAAATTCTTTATTTATTTTTTAAATTACGTGTCCAATCAAATAGATTCACATAAATTTGAACAGAGACTATAAAACTCGCGTCCGATCAAAATTTGACTTTTAGACCAAAATTATAATGTTGTCATATAGGTCTAACTGTACTTGATTATTAAGTAGAGTCAACGATGTTAATTTAAATGCTTGAACCCTTTACATAGCCCTAATTTTCAAAGAAAAGTAGTATCGCAACTCAAAAAGGATTTCTGACAATGTAATGGAGTAATTGTGCATCATGTCAATAGCCTTTTCTTTGTTTCATCACATCTTCTGTAAAAGGAATAGTGTAAAAGTTAAAATTTGGGATGAGGTTGGGGAGGGATTGCATCAATCAATCTATCATAGAGGTCATGCATGCCGATTTCCCTATTACCAAACTTTTGTGCAAGAATTTTTTACCTCTTATTTCTACGCTTGTGTGAAGTAATATAATCTTCACGACGGATCTTTATATGGTTGAGACAATTCTAACAATTTGATCTAGTTTTTGGGGTTGAGTTGGACTCAAAATCCATTTTTATCATGATATAAGAGTCACGTCTCAATGTTGGGCCCACAATAGATTATCCCAGAGGCGAATCTAGGATTTTAAGTTTATGGGTTCCTGTCGTAATCTCAAATTAATATACAATAATAACTGGGTTCACAAACAGATATTTATAGATATTTAATAAATTTTTTAACAAAAATACATGGTCTATGCAAAAGTTACTGGATTCCTGAGAACCCATATATTATACTCTAGATCCGCCCATGGATTATTCACGCTCCAAATGACAGGTCCGGCATACGGGAGGGTGATAAAATCCCACATCGAAGATAGACTGGACTCTTTATAATGAAAATAGCATGAGGTAGCTAGTTTTCGGATTGATAAGAAAAAAATAGTCAGTGTTTACAAAATCAATAAAAATAGTCACTATTTTATACGGAGATAAAATTTGAATAAAATACCCTAGATAAAATACGGAAAGTTTTAGCATAATATGTTGGATTATGAAGCTCATGCGTGTAAAGTTTCAGCATATTATGTTGGAAATCCAGCACATTATAAAATTCTAACACATTATGTTGGAATCTCACATGTAAAAATTCAAATTCCAACATATTATGCTGGAATTTTTTCGGATTTTTAAGGATTTTTTTGTTCAAATTTAATCTTTACATGAAAAAATAGCTAAATTTCTATTATTTTTTACTGCGACCATTTTTTCTTGGGCTTTCGGAATACACAGCCTAATGCCCAAAGCAGAAAACATGAGTCAGGCCCAGTTATTTATTATGTACATAGTTAGTAGTAGTTATTCTTTGTAACACTTAGCCAATTTATTTTGTAGTTATTGTATGTAATGTGTACTCAATTTGTAAGACCTATAGACCGGGTTACCGGATTGATATAAATACATAAGGGCCCAGATGTATTAGGGGTCGTGCACTATTCATTCATTTCTTTACATTCCCTATGTTACTATCTGATGAGAAAGATCTAGAAGCCCTAAGCGGCCATTGACTAATTCCTCCATTGTTACTCGATTCTTCCACTGTTTACATGGTATTAGAGCGGTGAATCCATTAGTCCTCGTCTTTCTCTATCGAGCGGTGTTACCCCCAACGTTTTCTATCAAGTTTTGATTTTCATCAGGGATTCGTGATTTCTCTAATTTTCTATCGAAGATTCATTTTTGTGGATTTGCTTTCTCCTTCTGTCATCGGTAGTGCAGTGGTGCTGGTCTGATTTGAGATTTTCTGGTATACATTGGAGTTTTCTATGTTCTCCTTCGACCTAGGGTTTTGCTGCAGTTAATCGAAGTTTCGTCGGAAATATTGTTCACATGTCCAGGCCTTTACTTCTTCAGGTCGCGAAGAATGCTGATATTCTTATTCCTTATCTGTGTTGTTGTACCTGAACTATTCATCATATTCTATGGTTCTAAGTGCTGGGAATTACTCTCAATTGTTTGCTGGGTTAAAATTCTCCTTTGAATTGTTGTGCAACTACATTTTCTACCATGACTAGTCCTATTGATTCTTCTGCTGGTGCTAGTGGATCCTCTAAGTATACTCCAGATCCTTCCTCCCCCTCTATTTCTCCTCTCTTCCGATGTTCCCGGAGTGTCCCTAGGATCAGTTCCATTTTTAGAAACTGGTTTTTGAGGCTGGAGACGTAGTATGATAGTATCCTTGTCTACTAGAAACAAAATAGGGTTCATTGATGGATCTTGTGTTAAGCCTTATATAACTTCACCTGAGTATAGACAATAGGATAGATGCAATAATATGGTTATATCCTGGCTGACTAGTTCATTGTCTCCGGACATAGCTGAAAGCATTTGGAAATAATTGAATAGTAGATATGGTAGTGTAAATGGGACCAAAGTATTTGAATTAACGAGAGAGTTTGCTTCTACTTATCAAGGCTTTCTAGATATTGCTTCATAATTTAACAAACTTAAGAAAATATGGGATGAATTGGGGATAATGTGCAGTTGTCATGCAAACTCATGCATTTGTGCTGCTAAAGAGGGTCTTCAAAAGGAGAAAGAAGAGGACAAAGTTCATCAATTTCTTTTGGGACGTAATGAAGTATATGTAGGTGTTAGAAGCAATCTGTTGATGATGCAACCATTACCATCTCTGGATAATATTTACAACATTCTTCTCTAAGCTGAAAAGCAAAGGCAAATTAGTCCAACTCTTCCATTTGCTTCTGAGTCATCTTCCTTTAATGTCAATTCTGGTAATTATAAATTTGTTCAGCCTCAACCTAATATTCAATTTCAGGGACAGCAAGACAGTTCAATCAAAGAGTAAATTTTGGTCAATCTAAAGCTAGCACCCTTTGCAAATATTGTAAAATATCTGGGCACTCAATTGATGAGTGTTACAAACTTAATGAGTTCCCTCCCAACTTCAAGTTTACTAAAGGAAGAAAAACAGCTGGAAATATGGTCATAGATTCTGATCCTTCTGCTCCTGAGCATCTTACTCTCAATCAGAAACCTCTTCATGTTGCTGCTACTATTGATCATGGTTCTATAGTACCTAGTCTCACAAAACAACAGTACTCTTAGTTGATCTCACTGCTCCAGCAAACTAATGTCTCTGATTGTGGGCCTCAACTCAACATCATGAGTTCTGCCAATTTTGTTGGTACACTACTGCCTAAGAATGTAGCTTATAGTTTCAATTCTACTTTGCTGAGTAAATCATATTCTCTGACTCGGATAATTAATTCTGGTGCATCCGATCATATGACTTCTAATAAAGATTTCCTTATTAACATTACTCCACTACCTGTTTCCTTTCTTGTCTCTTTTCCAAATGATTATAGAGTTAAGGTTACCTGCACTAGTTCTTTTGTCTTGACTGAATCTACCATTCTTCAAAATGTTCTTTACCTTCCTTCTTTTAAGCTTAATCTAACCTCCGTACATAAGATTGTAGAACAATTTGATTGCATAGTTCAGTTTACCAGACTTTCATGCATCATACAGGGCCTTTCTCTGAAGAAGCCTCTATATCTTGGTAAACTGGATATTGGACTGTACAAGTTTGTGGGGGAGAAACCTTTCCAAAATGAGGCTACTTTTTCAAATATCTGCAGCAGCTTGTCACCCATGTGTGATTCTAGTTCTTTTTCTTGTTTTGTACATACTGTCTGTTCCACTTGTTATAAAGCTACTATGAATAACAATGATATTGTTTGGCATCATAGGCTTGCTCATGTTCCTTTTGCTAAGATAAAAGTTATCCCTGAAATAGCTTATGTTATTTCATCTACACAGTCTTTTCCATGCACTATTTGCCCAATGGCTAGGCAAACTAGGCTACCATTTGCCGATAGTTTTATTCATATTTCTAAACCTTTTGAACTTATCCATGTTGACACTTGGGACTCATATCACACTCCTACCTATTCCGGTTCTAAATACTTTCTTGCCATTGTGGGTGATTTTTCTAGAAGTTTATGGACCCATTTAATGGGGTCTAAGAGTAATGGTTGTTTCCTTTTGAAAGCTTTCATTACAATGGTTAAAACTCAGTTTCATGTTACCATCCAGGAAATAAGATCTGACAATGCTTTAGAACTGGGGATTAGTAATGCTGCAATTGCTTTTTTTTTTCTGACCAGGGGAGTATTCATCAAACTAGTTGTCCTCACATACCTCAACAAAATGGTGTGGTAGAACAAAAACATATAACCTTGTTTGAAGCATCTCGAGCCATACTTTTTCAATCAAAGGTTCCAATAAGGTTCTAGGGTGACTGTTTACTTACAGCCACTACATTATAAATAGACTTCCCTCTCCATTACTTCACAAAAAATCCCCCTATGAGTTGTTGTTTGGCAAAGCACCAAGTTACTCTCATTTGAGGACTTTTGGATGTCTTTGTTATGCTACTGTCCCAATTTCACATAAAGATAAACTAAAGGCTAGAGTCATGCCTTGTGTATTCCTTGGCTTTCCTTTTGCAAAGAAGGGTTATAAATTGTACAACTTGCAGTCTCGACAATGCTTTGTTTCTAGAGATGTTCTCTTCCATGAGCATCATTTTCATTTTTCCCATGACTTTCCTTTTCCAAAAATCATGGCACCAACAACTTCCAAGCTTCCAGTTACTTCTGGTCCTCCCTTCTCCCTTGATAATTCTTCTTCTGTTCCTTCATTTGTCACTTCTACTGATAACTCTCATCTCTCCAGTCAAACTGTGTCTTATTCTTCTCCTTTTCCTATTTCATCTTATCCTACTCCACCTGTTAATTCCAATTCCTTACCTGACTGTTCCTATCCTTCCTTTTCTTTTTCTTTTAGTCCTGACACTGTTACTCCTTCCTCATCAACTCATGTACCTCCCGTAACTCTCAGAAAATCTGAAAGATCTCATACCCAACCTTCATATTTGAAGGATTACATATGTCAACTTCCACCTTTCTTTTCTGGTTCTATTACTCAGCAAGTGGACTTTGAACCTTATACCTATTCTCAAGTAGCCCCTATTCTAGCCTGTCAGAATGCCATGACTAGAGAGTTTGAAGCTCTAGAATATAATAATACTTGGGTCATTATTGAACTCCCTAAGGGGAAGAAAGCTATTCCTTGTAAGTGGGTCTATAAAATCAAATATAAGGCTAACGGTGAAGTAGAAAGATATAAGTCTAGGCTTGTGATTGGGGAGACACACAAGTTGAAGGGGTGGATTTCAATGAGACCTTTTCTCATGCGTTGAAACTTTCCACTATTAAGTGCCTAATTGCAGTGGTTGTTAAGAAGAATTGGCCCTTGTTTCAACTTGATGTTAACAATGCTTTCCTTCACGGTGATTTAGATGAAGAAGTTTATATGAAGTTACCTCCTGGTCTCTCTGTCTCTTCTATTTCTTTGGTTTGCAAGTTGAAGAAGTTTCTTTATGGGTTGAGACAAGCTTCTAGGCAATGGTATACCAAGTTATCTCAAGCCCTTTATTCTAAGAGATATAATCATTCTCTTAATGATTACTCCTTGTTTATCAAGGGGTCTCCTGGTCATTTGGTGATCTTGGTAGTCTACATTGATGATATTATTCTTATAGGTGATGATTTGAATAAAATATCAGACTTGAAAAAATTTATGGACAATGAGTTTAAAATCAAAGATTTAGGTTATTTGCATTTCTTTTTAAGCATTGAAATTTCTACTTTGCCTACTGCTCTTCTCTTGAATCAAAAGAAGTTTGTCACTGATCTTCTAACAGAATATGACTATTTGAAAGCTAATTCTATTGTCAGTCCTTTAGAGTTAAATCAAAAACTCAAGGCTGATGTTGGTGATCTTTTACCAAATCCTGAAAGGTATAGAAGTGTTGTTGGGCACTATTGATATTGGTCTCTTTTATTCTAACTCTATTGATTTGTTTGTGAAGACTTACTCTGGCAGTGATTGGGCTGCATGTCCTGACACTCACATGTTTGTCACTGGTTTCTGCATTTTCCTAGGTGATAGTCTTATTGCATGGAAGTCTAAAAAGCAACCTGTGGTTTCTTTATCCTCCACTGAAGCTGAATATCGGGGACTCAATAAGGTCGTGGCAGAGTTAGCACGGTTATCCAGATTATGGGTTGATCTTACTGTCTCTCTTTCTTCTCCTATATATGTGTTTAGTGACAATATGGATTCATATTGCTAGAAATCCGGTATTCCATGAGCATACCAAACACATCGAGGTCGACTGTCATTTTATTCACATCAAGTTAAGTGAAGGGTTGATCCAGCTGTTTCATGACTCCACCACCAATTAACTTGACGATCTGTTTACTAAATCCTTGCCCAGAGTCCTTCATTAATCGTTCTTGGGCAAGTTGAAGGCAGTCTCCCCCTCCCACTTAAGGGGTGTTGGGCTTTTGGAATACACAGCCTCAGGCCCAAAGCAGAAAACATGAGTCAGGCCCAGTTATTTATTATGTACATAGTTAGCAGTAGCTATTCTTTGTAACACTTAGCCAGTTTATTTTGTAGCCATTGTATATAATGTGTACTCAATTTGTAAGACCTCTAGACCGGTTTACCAGGTTGATATAAATACATAAGGGCCCAGGAGTATTAGGGGTCATGCACTATTCAGTCATTTCTTTTGTTCTCTATGTTACTATCTAATGAGAAAGATCTAGAAGCCCTAAGCGGCCATTAACTAATTCCTCCATTGTTACTCGATTCTTCCACTGTTGATATTTTTCAATTACCAAATCAGGCTATTTCTAATTTTTCCATACTTTGAGCAATTCTGATAATTTGAATTAGATTTTGGTGTTGTATAAGGCCCAAGGTTCATTCTTTACATGTGAATCCTTTCACATTTAACTACTCCTTTAATTTTTGTCACTCCTCGAACCTGGGCCTGGACGTAACACGGTACTCGATCCCTGACTGCATGTGACCGAGCGAACAACCTGGTTGGTTGAACCAACATGTAATATCATAACATACTGAATGTGAAAGATAAACTAACACATGCCGGTATATGAAAGTTTGGATGATATAAATCAAATTACGGAAATACTAATATAATTCTGAAACATATTTGTAGCCAACATAGCTTAATATGAAAAGCCTGCAACTCTGTCTAACTGTTACTCTAGTCTATAAAGCCTCTAATGAAGTACTGAAAACACTGACTGTCTGAAAATACTGAAGACTATAAGGTAATGATAATGCCTCGAAAGAAATGGGGATCACCAAATAGCTGGTACGAGAATCCTAACGCTCTGGATCATCAACCTGTAAATCATTACCTGCATCGTGAGATGCAGGCCCCGGACAAAAAGGACGTCAGTATATTTGAATTGCACTGGTATGTAAAGCAACTGAAGAAATAATTAAAAATGCTAAAACTAAAACTAAGCTGATTACTGAGAATTGATAATTGATAACTTAAATGATAACTATTGAAACTGAAACTGAATTGATAACTGATAACTGTAGTGATAACTAATAATTGAACTGAACAAAGGAAGCAAGGATATGAATACTCTCTCTTCTGAATGATGAGCAACCTATTTATCTGAATACGCTACAGCCTCGGGCCCAATATATATATGCACAAGCTATGGCCTCAGGCCCAAGTATACGTATACATAACTACGGCCTCAGGCCCAAAAATGCATAAAGCATAAACGACGGCCTCAAGCCCAAAAATGCATAAAGCATAAACTACGGTCTCAAGCCCAAGTATGCATAAAGCATATAAACTACGACCTCAGGCCCAAATACAGGTGCTCAACATTCAGGAATTGAGAATCATACTGAAATACATGATGCTGAATTACTGAATAATACTGAGTTACATGATACTTGGATGTTGAATAGAGCTAGACTGAGACATGTATTCATGAACTAATTATGAAAATTGAAACTTCAACTATTTATGACATGCTGAGTAATCTAGGCTGAGACTCATGGGCATCAAACCCAAGTCTATATTGATTACGCACTAATTTCACAACATTCAGAATGAAAGTCATGAACGAGTTACGAAGCTAGAGAATAGAAGTTCTGCAACTATTCAAGGAACTAGGCTTAACTATATTTCTGAGGTAATTGATAATGTGGTAAAAGAAACATAGTGTAGGGAGAATCATTAACATTACCAAACATAGAGATTTAGCTTCACATACTTTAACTTCCTACTCTTGAGCGTAATACAACATTCGCTAACCCTTTCAACTTTAATTTATATCAATACAAGTCAAAGGGATTCCATATTAGCAATAATACTCATGTTTTGGTCACTTAGGCATTTTCTCAAGTACTTGGTGGCATAAAGCTTCATAGCCCTTATTAATGGTATTTCTGCCCCCAATAACTCATTCTCTTACTCCTAGATAAATTTTAAAATCTCAAATGTTTATAATCAACATCATTCTTCATCACTCATAAGGTAAACAATACCCTTAATCAATAATCAACAACCCAAACCTATAATTGTTCATGCTTTTCTATCAAACCCATCAACTCATATCTCATGAACTAGAGTCTATAATCATTAATCCAATACTAAAATCAATTAGAGGGTGAAGACATTACCTTTTTGAAGTTCAATCCTCTTGAATTCGAGTTCTAGGGTTTCTTCTCACGACAATGATGTCCCAATCAAATATCTAATGATATGGAGTGTTTACCCATGTTAATAAGATATTGGGAAATTGAAATTAACTTAGAATCACCTTTAGAACTTACCTTGAATGGTGTAGGGACTCTTAAGGAGTTAGGTTTTTGAGAGCTCCCTTTTCTAGAGTAAGTTTTTATGTTTTGGGGGTGTGGGGGACGAAGTAGGGCTTTAAAAATAACACCCCAAGTGCTCCCCCCGTGCAGCTGAAGGCCAGACCGCGCACCTGACCACGCAAAATGGCAGTAACACTGCCACAAGTGAGTGGTCGCGCACGAGGCATGTACTGGGCGTGCATATTATGCATTATTCTCTAAAACGCACATAACCTTTTTGCACAGAGATTTGTTTGGTCTCCACAATATATTGTTGGAAAGCTATTTCAAAGGCCTACAACTTTTGTGTTTTGAGTTTTCCAAATACCTTACACATTTTCACTAAATCCCAATGAAAGACTGATCTTTTGTAAACTTAGTAGATTTTATTGAATCTTGTACACCTCACTCTTCGTCTTGATTCTAAAATAACTATTTTCACCCATACTCATCTCTCTAGGACTTTATTTGTCTAAAATATCAGATTAATACCCATTTAACATATTCACACCTAGTCCGAATGTACGAGGTGTTATATTATCTCCCTTTTGGGATCATTCGTCCTCGAATGATTGTCCTGACTGTAACTTCTGCTAACCCCGAACCTTAAACGGGTCTGGTGGAAACGTGAACTTTCATTAACACTTGCATACTGAACTAAATGAATACATGACTACTAAACTGTTGAGATAGTGAACTGAATGACTACTGCATTGACTAAATATTGGTCTGCCATGGAAACATGAATACTGAACTAATATAAGTATATGAATATTGAACATGCACGAATATTTGAGTAATCTGAGTACTAAGCTAGCATGAATGTCTAAGTATTGGACTGACATGAGTAGTTGAGTATTATACTGACATGAGTATATGAGTATTAAATTGATATGAGTATCTGAGTACTGAACTGACATGATTAACTAAGTAATAGAAACTTGAATGCTATAGCAGGATACGTGAAATACCGGTTGTACCACCGCAAATTCTGGTGGCAACTCCAACTCATAAGCTAATTGACCGATCCTTCGCAAGAAATGCTTCCCCTTTTTCCCAAATATCATAACGCCTTTCATAAGAGAAACTTTCAGAAACACCCAATCATCAACTTGAAACTCTAGGTCTCTATGCCGCACGCTCGAATAGGACTTTTGGCGGCTTTGAGCCATCTTCAAATGCTCTTGAATCAACTTAACTTTTTCCATTGTCTGATAGACCAAATTTGATCCTAACGACTCTGCTTTATCAACTTTGAACCAACCAATTGGCGATTTACACATTAGCCCATACAGAGCTTCTTATGGTGCCATCTCGATACTAGAATGGTAGTTGTTATTATAAGCAAACTCAATGAGAGGTATGTGATCATCCCAATTGCCTTTAAAATCAAGGATATCCTCAAGTGTTTGAATAATGCGCTCTGCATGTCCATCTTTCTAAGGATGGAAAACTTGTGTCTAATCCTTTCTGAAAGGACTTCTAAAAGTTCATTGTAAACCGAGCACCACAGTCCAAAATGACGGACCATAGAGTCCTATGCAATCAGACAATTTCCTAAATTTATAACTTGGTATAATCTTTTGCTGAATCTGTAGTCTTTACTGGCAAGAAGTGTGCGACGATCTACACTTTCGCCCATACAAATCATGCTTTCATAATGAGCGAGATAATCCTATTATAAGGTCCATATTTACCATCTTCACTAAAGGATATGTGTATTCTGAGATAAACAACTTGGTTTCCTGCTGCTCGACTTTCACTTGCTGGAAATTCATATACTTGGCCACAAATTTTGCGATGTTCTTTTTCATGTCGTTCCACTAATAAATCTCCTTGGTCATGATTCATATTTAGGGAACCTGGATGGAAAGAATACCTGGAATTATAGGCTTCTAACATGATCTTCCCTCTTTAAGTCCATCTATGTCTGGAACACCCAATCTGTCTTGGTACCTCAAAGTATCATCATCTCCCGCTTGTTCGAAAACCATCATCTTATTGTGAATCTCCTTTTTTAATTTCAACAAGTAGGGATCACACTGTTTCTCCTTCACTTTGGCTACTAAGGAGGAACAAGTTCCGCTATGGATAATAACTCCACTATATTTGGAGTCCTAAAGCCGAACTCCTTGCTTGGCTAAGCGGTGAACTTTTTTCACTATATATCTATTGTTTGCCTCAATCATGAGTTGTACTTCGCATACTTGATTATCTTTTTAAGATACTTCCTGAAAACACTTATAGAATTGTTGCGAGCTAAGGCTTTGACTTGTATTCCAAAATTAGAGTCCCGTGCAATGGCACTACCCTCATGATGCATAATTGGGCATGATTTTATTGTTTTTTATATCCCATGCTAACGATACGAGCTTCAAATCTCCATCTGGACTTACCGATTGTTTTCACATAGCCCTTAGGCCAAAGGTTAAGATCTTGTACTTGTAGATCCTTCTCTTTTGTTGGGATCCGAATAACTTTCTTTATCTTCTGCAACTCTTTGCACTTTACGTTAATGACCACTCATCTTCTTCCTTACTTCTAAGCAATCTTCCTTACTAAGAAAAATTAATTTACTTACACAAATGGAAATCTAATATATTCACAACTATCATATACAATATTAATAATTTAACTCTACTCATACTGTCAATCTTAGGGAAACCCCTTTTCGATAACTCTTAAAGGCTATTCTTCTGTAGTTTGCTCTCTTACTGCTAGCTGATTTTTTTTCCACTATCGTTGTACTTCGGGTTTAACTTAAACTCTTTGGATTCTAACACGTGTTTGGTATTTTGAACTGTCATCCACTCATTATTGTTAACTTGGCTAAGTGAATCAAATCTTACCTCTACTAGCCATGTTGAGCTAATTCACAGTATCTACTCAATACTTACTTACTATTCTTTTACTAACCATCTACTAGCATTATGTTTTCTTGCTCTGCTTTGAATAACTAAAGTGAAGCATAAGGTTATTTCCAACTTCCCTCACTATCCAATTCTATCTATGGTCGCATACTATCTTTTTTTTTTAACAATGTACATGGATCACACTTAGGGAAAGTTCATCTGTTTTAAATGAAATTGGAATATCTAACCCCAAACTTTCTATACACTTCAAAATCATATCAGACTATAAACATATGGGGAAAACACTTAGTCATACAACCTAAGAGGGAACTGTCTTATATTTTATCTCACAATAATAGCAGCTTCTTACAGTAATTCACTAACATGGTACCTTCTAATTCTGATTTGAATAAACCTAAAAAACTTAAAATCATTTCCTAAAATTCAATGTCGCATGCTCTTGGTTCTCATCTCGTACATCATATTATTCTTAGCTATGTTTCCCTTAGGCTCTTTTCTGTCCAAAACTATAGTGATCAATTCTATGCCCATTGCGGTTGAATTCTTAACTTGTTACACTGTATGCTCTAACATACGGATACACTACCATACACATCTGATAAATCACTTCATGCACCATCCGGTGAGTCTTGGGTCATAATCCGGACCTAAAACATGTGAATATGTCGCTATAATCACTGTTACTTATATTTTCTTTTAGCACCCATAGGCATTACTGTATACTCACAAGTCACTATTATTTTGATACACTAAAAATTGGATATTTGGTCAATATATAACTGACTACTGGCGTACTGAATAACCATAAACTTGCTAGGTGAAAGGCCGCTAACTGGTAACTGAGATAAACCGATAACCATAAAATATGGTAACTGCTTTTGTACTTTTTGATTAGGTTATTCTCTAATATGTACCACTATCCATTGAATCTCACTTTCAACATAACCTCAAATCTCATTTGTTACCAACCTGCAATCTATAAATATACCCCAATGGGCAATCGTCCTCTCTAGAACCTTATGTTTCTCCTACGCGTCGCTTGAGCATCCAATACGTTTGGAATTCTATAGGAAGAGAAGGTTAACTATTGCTCTAAGCTTCATGACACGATCTAGAGTAGAAAGAACTGAGACAATCCTGAATGTTTTGGCAGTTAACCATTTATATGAGTGGCCAGCACACACATATAAAGGAAACTCCATTGGACACAGCTTCATGAACTCCCTAAGACTCTTGAACCTAGTGCTCTAATACCAAGGCTTGTCACGCCCCTAACCTGGGCCTGGACGTAATACGGCACTCGGTGCCTGACTACATGTGATCGAGCGAACCAACTGACTGGCTGAATCAACATGTGATATTATAATATACCGAATGCGGAAGATAAACTAACACATGCTGGTATATGGAAGTTTGGATGATATAAATCAAATTGCGGAAATACTAATATAATTCTGAAACATATTTGTAGCCAACATAGCTTAATATGAAAAGCCTGTGACTCTGTCTTAACTATTACTCTAGTCTATGAAGCCTCTAATGAAGTACTGAAAACACTGACTGTCTGAAAATATTAAAGACTGTAAGGTAATGATAATGCCCCGAAAGAACTGGGGATCACCAAATAGCTAGTACGAGAATCCTAGCGCTCTGAATCATCAACTTGTAAATCATTATATGTATTGTGAGATGCAGGCCCGGGGCAAAAGGGACGTCAGTACATTTGAATTGCACTAGTATGTAAAGCAACTGAAAGAAAGAATTAAAAATGTTAAAACTAAAACTAAGCTGATAACTGAGAATTAATAATTCATAACTGAAATGATAACTATTGAAACTGAAACTGAAATGATAACTGATAACTGAACTGATAACTGATAACTGAACTAATAAGTAATAATTGAACTGAACAAAGGAAGTAAGGATATGAATACTTCCTCTTCTAAATGATGAACAACCTATTTATCTGAATAAGCTAGAGCCTCAGGCCCAATATATATATGCATAAGCTACGGCCTCAGGCCCAAGAATACGTATACATAACTACGGCCTCAGGACCAAAAATGCATAAAGCATAAACGATGGCCTCATGCCCAAACATGCATAAAGCATAAACTACGGCCTCAGGCCCAAGTATGCATAAAACATATAAACTACGGCCTCAGGCCCAAATACAGGTGTTCAACATTCAGGAATTGAGAATCATACTGAAATACATGATGCTAAAATACTGAACGATACTGGGTTACATGATACTTGAATGCTGAATAGAGCTAGACTGAGACATGTATTCATGAACTGATTATGAAAATTGAAACTTCAACTATTTATGACATGTTGAGTAATCTAGGTTGAGACTCATGGGCATCAAACCTAAGTCTATATTAATTACGCACTGATTTCTCAACGTTCAGAATGAAAGTCATGAACGAGTTACGAAGCTAGAGAATAGAAGTTCTGCAACTATTTAAGGAACTAGGCATAACTATGTTTCTTAGGCAACTGGTAATGTGGTAAAAGAAACATAGTGTCGGAAGAATCATTAACATTCCCAAACATAGAGAGTTAGCCCTACATACCTTAACTTCCTGCTCTTGAGCGTAATACAACATTCTCCAACCCTTTCAACTTTAATCTATATCAATACAAGTCAAAGGGATTCCATATTAGCAATAATACTCATGTTTTGGTCACTTAGGCATTTTATCAAATACTTGGTGAGTATAAAGCTTCATAATCCCTATTAATGGTGTTTCTACACCCAATAACCCATTCTTTTGCTCCTAGATAAATTCTAAAGTCTCAAATGGTTATAATCAACATTATTCTTTATCACCCATAAGGTAAACAACACCCTTAACCAATAATCAACAATCAACAACTCAAACCTATAACCGTTCATGCTTTTCTATCAAACCTATCAACTCATATCTCATGAACTAGAGTCTATAATTATTAATCCAATGCTAGAATCAATTAGAGGGTGAAAACATTACCTTTTTGAAGTTCAATCCTCTTGAATTCGAGTTCTAGGGTTTCTTCTCTCGATAATAATGTCCCAATCGAATATCTAATAATATGGAGGGTTCACCCATGTTAATAAGATGTTGGAAAATTGAAATTAACTTAGAATCACCATTAGAACTTATCTTAGATGGTGGAGGGACCCTTAAGGAGTTAAGTTTTTGAGAGCTCCTCTTTCTAGAGCAAGTTATTGTGTCTTGGGGGTGTGGGGGACGAAATAAGGCTTCAAAATAACCCCCTAAGTGCTCCCCCCGCGCACCTGATCTCGCAAAATGGCAGTAACACTGCCACAAGTGCGCGGTCGCGCACGGGGCGCTCATATTGCGCACTGTTATGTAAAACATACATAACGTTTTGCACAGAGATCTGTTTGGGCTATATATCGTTGGAAAGCTATTTCAAAGGCCTACAAGTTTCGTGTTTTGAGTTTTCCCAAATACCTTAGAAATTTTCACTAAATTCTGCTGCAAGACTGACCTTTTTGTAAACTAAGTAGATTTTATTGAATCTTGTACACCTCACTCTTCGTCTTGATTCTAAAATAACTATTTTCACTCATACTCATCCCGCTAGGACTTCATATGTCTAAAATATCAGATTAATAACCATTTAACATATCCACACCTAGTTCGAATGTACGTGGTGTTACAATTTCAATTTAAATGACATACTTTTCTTATTAGTCCGATCCAAAAAGAATAATACATTTTTATATTTAAAAATAATTTAATTTTAAAATTTTCAGTTTACCCACTTTGCTCTTAATGAGAATTTTTTATAGCCACACAAATATTATGTCCCCACAAATTAAATTTTTGCCCCTTAAACTTTTAGGACCACATATTTTAAAAGTCTTTTTCTGTTTTTTTAAACTTTGTATCAAGTGAAACTATATCATCTAAATAGAAATAGAGGGAGGGGTAGTAACTTTTTTGAATTTGGGCTATGAGAATGAGAACTTTTTAGGAGAGAGTGTTTTGGCTCTTGAACAAGGCTACGCGAGTGAATTAGAATTAACTAAATTAATCTATTTTAAATACTCGATGCCTAAAGAATAAAAACCCCATATTATTTCTTTTTTCTTTTTAGTTTCTTCTTCAAACAAAAGGAAAAAATAAATGTTGGTAATCTTTTTTCTCTCTTTATAATGGACCTTGTAACATTAGCCTACTGGCTACATCTGGCTACTAGGAGCTACTTCAGTTCTCTTTCAAAACTTGCGTGACGTTTTAAGCTTTAAAATATAGTCACACATTGAGTTATATGATCAAAGATTACATAGGCAATTGACTTTTTACCTCCATATTTTATTCTTTGGTCGAGATGAGAAGCACGCCACATTGACTCTATCCTCGACTTAATTAGTTATATTGTTGTTTAAATAATATTATCTTCAAAAATATTTTCTTCTTCTTTTATATTGATAGTTACTAGATTTTTAAATAGTTCTTTTTATTTTAACATTCCAATTACTTTTAAAATCCAGATTAATTGCACACTAACTTGATGATTTGAAAATTAATCCCAACACCATCATGATGTTTCGATTAAGTGGCCAATAAATTTCTCTTTTACCCTATATATTATAGATCAAAATACAAGATGCACCAAATATTTTGCAATGTCTTATAGTGTATGGTTGTTTAGTCTTTTAGTCATATCGTTTATTTTGGTACTGAGTACGATTATAGCTTGTTCTTATCGGATTTAACCATTTTTGTGGACTACTTTCTTTCAAACGTACTATGATCTTCTTTAATAAGTGAAACCAACATATTTCTTCAAATCTTTTCTCCTTTAATTTCTTTCTTTTGTGGGGTTTGGAAGGTGGGAGGTGGCTGACTTTAATAAACTAAACTAATGGATGTTGATTGTGTATGCATCACTATCTTAGCAAGAAAAATGTAAAATCAGAGGTGACGTATGTGTCGTGTGTTGGTGGATTTATTCATTTAACTGCACGCGTCTCTTATTTGATTTCACATCTCAATCACCCCTTGGCAGTGCTGGGAGTCAAGAAACTTTACCAATCTACACACAACACACATGCATGATTTTTGACTTGAAAGGCTTCACCCATAATAAGAAAGCAGTTTGATACATAAAGTAATTTCGCGTTCGTACAAGGCTCGTTGAAGGATCGCACTTCTAAAAATATGATATAGATAATTTACCTTTATATAAGTATTAATGGTTGCTTTCACGACTCGAACCCATAACTTATAACTCATACGAAGACAATTATATTATTGCTCCAAGGTCTCCCCTTCAGACTTCATAGACATCAAATTAACAATTCTAGAATTCTTTTTGGTATTTTAAATTTATTGATCTGAATAATTTGAGACGATGATGAATGTAATAAAAGGGTAAAGTGCTTTGAGATTTTGCATTTATATACTTAAATGTGAAATCTCTGATTAAGAATAAGATCAGATATTGCACTCATCCACAATATTCGTCGCTATCGATCGATTTTAAGATAGTTTCAATGCTCATTTGATCTGCCGTAGGCCAACTCTTATTCGAAACAAAAGAAATTGAGAACAAATAAGTATATATTAGAGTTTTTTCTCATGTGCTAGTTGAAAAACTAAAGGATGATAATGACATAAGAAATTCTCGCCTTAAAACTTCCTTTTCTATTCACAAAATACTAAGCTTACATTGTATTTGATTCTCATCGACATAAAGTTACTAAGTAATACACATCACTTTTTACTTGAAAAGAAAAATATAGGATGAAAAGTGTTGTATAATAACTACTATAAAACGTGAAGATAAAATATAAATAATCATCAAAAAGTGGAATTATCTTAACAGTTTCGTAACCTCTACAAGATAAGTACAGACTTTCCGTACCGATCCGCAAGACTACAAAACTTTCTCGTGATTCGTAGAACCTTTGAACCTATGGCTTTGATACTAACTTGTCATGATCCAAAATCCCACCATAGGCGTCATAATGGCAAATAGTCTCTAAGACTAGGTAAGCCGATTACTTACCATAATTAAGCCAATTTAACAATGATAATTTAATAGAGTTTAATATGAATACCGAAACAAAAGCAAAACAAGCCTACGCTGCAATAGTCATAACACTCTCCCAAGACTAGGTAATACAGAGTCACAAACTCTAGCTGAATACGTGGAAAGATCGAAATACAATACTATTCAAAATACAAGCTGACGGTACAATGAAATGAATAGACTCCAACGGACTGCGACGACCAAGTAGCTCTACCTTAAATCCTCGTGATCAATAAGCTAACTCTGCTTGAGTCTAATATCTTCAAATATACCTGGATTTGCACAAAAATGAGCAGAAGTATAGTATGAGTACACCACAGTCGGTATCCAGTAAGTATCAAGACTAATCTCGATGGAGTAGTGAGGACGTACAAGTCAAGACACCTACTAGTTAAAATAACCTTTACAGTATAAAAGTGTAAAGCTAATAATGAAAACAAGAATGAGTAAATGACAAGAAGAATCAACATGTGATATAACTAGTAAAGTGATAAGAACACCGTGAAAGTACCATCGAAACCAAATAAGGAAAACAAATAACAACCAATTAATCAAGCCATTCTAACACAGGTTTCTCAACGAAATTACTTCGAGATACCTCTTCTCATTATCACAAGTCACGAGTCTCAACCCACAATCATATGATATCGGCACCTTGTGCCCACATTTCTAATCACAACCGTATAGACAACTCAGTGCCAATATCTCAATCCGCCCGACATGATCAGATGCTCACAATCACAATTCGCCCGCCATGGTCACATGCTCGATATCAACATGAAAGCGGATAATACAAGGATACATGCACATGATCAATAAATACTAAGTTTCGTACTCCTGAACTAGTAAAAGTAACATGCTATGATGTATGCTTATGCGAGTGTATTATTACATCCCAAGACAACAAGTAATATCAAAGACATCAAGTAGCTCATTGAAGCAATACAACAAGTCACGTAAGGTATATGACATACAAAAGACAAATTACAACATCACACGAATATCATCAACATAATGCCCCAGGCCATCGCACATCATCCCTGACATTTGCCACACTTATCTCTCCAATACCTACCTGTATCATTCCGCCCTAACAATATCATTAGCCACCCATATCACTCCGCCCGAACAATAACACAATAGCCACCCTATCACTCTGCACAATCAATAAGAGTGAGATGTCACTGTTATACTCTGCATAACTATAACAGCGAGGTTCCACCATTATGCTCCGCATGAAAACAACCAATCTACACAACAATTCACATGTGCTAACACCATAACAATATGACATATCAACTCGTACCACAATTGCCCATAGGCCACAACCTTTTTAAAAGAATCAACAATTTTAATATTTCTACAATAAATAGCCCACGACTCAAACACAATGTGTATAGAATCTCAATAATAATAAAATAAACGGAAAAGTAACTTTACAATGAATAACACCCCTTTTAAAAACAACTTCGATTAAAATAGATTAATGACTTTCGATAATTTCGGTTTCAATTAATTGCATATTTCATAAAATGGCAAAACATCGGATTCTAGTGTATGAAATAAGCTAACAATGAAAGAGATGACGTGAACTAGCAAATACGTCTAAATATATGAGAATAACCCGGCAACAACAAGATATCATGTAACAACAATTTCAATTAAGAGTAACTCAACAATAAAGAAGGTTAGTAATGATAAAATGGGTAACAACTTTAAATAAAGCATATATGTCACGACCCGGATTATCCACCCTCGAGAGTCGTGATGGCACTTACTCGTGAAAGCTAGGCAAGCCAATTATTAGGGTTCTACATAGTAACAATCAATCCCAAACAGTTATAAAAAAACTAAAGTTAAACAGTTGATAAATACGGAAGAGTTATAACATGATCAAATAATCCAATACAAGTCTACCGCAGATCTGGTGTCACAACTTCACGAACATCTACGAGTTACTATAAATACTTGTCTAAAAAGAAAGTACAATTGTTCTCGGAAAAGAAAAGAGACAGCAGAAAGCTAAACAGGGAAGGGGGACTTCAGGCTCTGCGGACGCTAGCAGATCTACCTTGGTCTCCCTTGAATGAAGGCAACTACCTCAGCTACTCAACGGGTCCAATATCAAAATCTGCACAAAAGAGTGCAGAGTATAGTATTAGTACAACCGACCCCATGTACTGAATAAGTGTCGAGCCTAACCTCGGTGAAGTAGTGACGAGGCTAGGACACTATAATCATATATACATATGCAGTTAAATCATATACAGACATAATCATAATAACAGGAATCAACAAGATAAAATGGGAAGGGGACATGCTGCGGGGAATATAAGATTCTAACAATAGACCAATATAGAAGCATTAATAAAGAAGCATAATGAACATCATAACTATATCAACAAAATGATGAAACGGTAACACGTGCACGACATCACCCTTTGTGCTTTTACTCTCGTCCTCACCATATGAAACAATAGAAACGGCACGACATCACCCTTCATGCTTTACCTCACATAATCATGGCATAGTATCGCTCTTCATGCATTATATCTCACAATACCAGCACGACATCACCCTTCGTGCATTAACTCTCAAATCATGGCATGGCATCACCCTTCGTGCATTAACACTTATAATATCGGCGGCATCACCCTTCGTGCATTACACTCACTCACAATATCATGCACGACATCACCCTTCATGCTTTACACTCTTTCTCACTCAAACAATAGAAACAATAAGTCCTGGTAAGGGAATCAACAATATCAATAATAACGTCCCGGCAAGGGAATCAACAATATCAACAATAATATCCCGGCAAGGGATTCAGCTATAACCAATCTCGTTTTCAACAATTACTTTACTAAATGAAACTCAACTTGTACCAATTCTCAACCATAATCAATTACCAAGAAACTTTCATAAGCTTTGTTCAGCATTAATAATCATCAATTTGAGCATGATTGATACATAATAGAGTCACAATAATCATAATATAAGACTCGCGGGCATGCTTGATACCAACGTATAGATACTCATCACAACACCTATACGTCGTACTCGATACCAACACATAGCAAATAGACCACATCTCATATTCCCTCAAGTTAAGGTTAGACCAAACACTTACCTCGATTCCACGGACAAATTAAGCCTCAACTACCACTTTACCTCTCGGTTCCAATTCCAATTCACTTGTATCTAGTTACAATTTACTTAATAACATTAATAAATGCTAAATAAACCAATTCTAATGCATGAAAATAGATTTCCCATTGTTTTCCCCAAAAAGTCAAAAATCGACCCCGGGCCCGCTTGGTCAAAACCCGAAGTTCGAACTAAAACCCGATCACCCATTCACTCACGAACTCAAATATGTAATTAGTTTTGAAATAGGACCTCAAATAGAGGTCCAAATCCCCAAAATTTGAAAATCCTAACTTGTACCAAAAAATACCCAATTTTCCGGGAAAACCCCTAGATTTTGAGGTGAAATCATGCAAAAAAATGTTATAGATTATAGAAAATAGGTTGGAAATCATTTACCTATGATTTTGGAGAAGAATTCTCTACAAGAAAATCGCTTATGGGATGTTTAGGTTTGAAAAAGTGTAAAAATGAAGAAGAATCCCGTCAAAATCTCACTTATCAGGTCTCAGATGTCGCAATTGCGACCAGGTGTACGCAATTGCGAACCCTTTAGAACCCTACTGCCTTTGCATTTGCGAAGGATATGTCGCATTTGCGATTGGAGGGGGGCTTCGCATTTCCTAGCCCTGAGGTCGCAATTGCGATGGGGCCTGCCCAAACTAGGTTCGCAATTGCGACACTTGGGTCGTATTTCCCAACCCTGAGCACTTCGCATTTGCGAAGCTTGATCTCGCAATTGCGAGATTAGAGGCTTGTTACACAGCTACAATATACCAGCAATTTTTCTAAGTCCAAATTCACTCTGTGGCCTATCCAAAACTCACCTGATCCCTCGAGGCTCCAAACCAATCATGCACGCAAGTCTAAAAATATCATATGAACTTGCTCGTGCGATCAAATCATTAAAATAACATCAACAACTAAGAATTTAACCTCAAATTCATGAAATTCCTTAAGAACATCAAAATTTCCATTTTCTCAACTATAGGTCTGATTTATACCAAATCAATTCCGATTCTTACCAAATTTTATAGATTCAACTTAATTATTATTTTAAACTTGTATCGGGCTCCGAAACCAACATACGGGCCCGATACCATCAAGAACACGCATCATTTCATTTCAAAAAGCCTTTATATTTTCCAACAAACTATTTTCTTTAAAAATTCATTTCTTGAGTTTGGGACCTCGGAATTCGATTCCGGACATACGCCCAAGTCCTATATTTTCCTATGGACCCTACGAGACTGTCCGATCACAGGTCCGGATCCGTTTACCAAGAATGTTGACCAAAGTCAACTTTAACCCATTTTAACGGCCAAATTCATTATTCTTCTAAAATTTCACATAAAAGCTTTTCAAAAACATGCCCGGACTGCGCACACAAATCAAGGTGAGACAAAAAAAGGTTTTCAAGGTCTCGGAACAAAGTTTTGCCTTCTAAGATAAAAGATGACCTTTCGGGTCATCACATTCTCCACCTCTAAAACAACCGTTCGTACTCAAACGGACATAGTACCTGAGTCGTGAAAAGATGAGGATAACGCCTCCGCATATCGGACTTAGACTCCCAGGTCACTGTCTCAACAGGTTGACCTCTCCACTGTACCCGAACTGAAGGGAAATGCTTCGATCTCAACTGATGAACCTGCCGGTCTATAATAGCTACCAGCTCCTCCTCATAGGTCAAGTCCTTGTCCAACTGGACAATGCTGAAGTCTAACACGTGGGATGGATCACCGTGATACTTCTGAAGCATGGACACATAAAACACTGGGTGCACAGTTAATAAACTCGGCGGCAACGCAAGTCTGTAAGCCACCTCTCCCATTTGATCAAGAATTTTAAAAGGACCAATGAATCTAGGGCTTAGCTTGTCCTTCTTCCCAAATCTCATCACGCCCTTCATGGGCGACACCTGAAGCAATACTCGCTCTCCGACTATGAATGACACATCACAAACCTTGCGGTCGGCGTAACTCTTTTGCCTGGACTGAGCTGTACGAAGCCTATCCTAAATGATCTTAACCTTATCCAAGGCATCCTGTACTAGGATCCGTACCCAACAACCGAGCCTCTCCCGGCTCAAACCATCCAACCGACGACCGACATCGCCTACCATATAAAGCCTTATAGGGATCCATCTGAATGCTCGACTGGTAACTGTTATTGCAGGCAAACTCTACTAATGGCAAGAACTGATCCCACGAACCTCCAAAGTCAATAACACATGTGCAGAGCATATCTTCCAAAATCTGAAGAGTACGCTCGGGCTGTCCATCCGTCTGAGGATGAAATGTTGTGCTCAACTCGACCCATGTGCCCAACTCACGCTGAACTGCTCTCCAAAAATGTGAGGTAAACTGCGTACCTCAATCAGAAATGATAGACACGAGCACACCATGAAGATGAACAATCTCCCGGATATAAATCTCTGCCAACTGCTCAGAAAAATAGGAAACTGCCTCATGAATGAAATGCACTGACTTAGTCAACCTATCCACAATAACTCACACTGTGTCGAACTTCCTTTGAGTCTGTGGGAGCCCAACAACGAAATCCATAGTGATACGCTCTCACTTCCACTTAGGAATCTCAATCTTCTGGAACAAACCACCAGGTCTCTGATGCTCGTACTTTACCTGCTGACAACTGAAGCACCTAGCTACATACGCAATGATATCCTTCTTCATCCTCCTCCACCAATAATACTGCCGCAAGTCCTGATACATCTTAGCGGTGCCCGAATAAATAGAGTACCGGGAACTATAGGCCTCCTCTAGAATCCACTCACGAAGTCTATCTACATTAGGCACACAAATACGACCCTACATCCTCAAAAATCCATCATCTCCGATTGTAACCTGCTTGGCACCTCCATGCTGCACTGTGTCTATAAGGACAAGCAAATGAGGATCATCATACTGCCGATCTCGAATACGCTAAAATAATGAAGAACGAGCGACTGTGCAAGATAGCACCCGGCTGGGCTCAGAAACATCCAACCTCACGATTTTGTTGGCTAAAGCATGAACATCCAAAGCAAGTGGTCTCTCACCGGCCGGAATATATGCAAGACTACCCATATTGGCTCACTTCATACTCAAAGCATCGACCACTTCATTGGCCTTTCTCGGTTGATATAAGATGGTGACATCATAGTCTTTCAATAGCTCCAACCACCTCATCTGCCTCAAATTGAGCTCTTTTTGCTTGAACAAATATTGCAAACTCTTGTGATCCATGAACGCCTCACATGGCATGCCATATAAATAATGCCTCCAAATCTTCAGCGCGTGAACAATGGCTGCTAGCTCCAAATCATGAACTGGATAATTCTTCTCATGGATCTTCAACTGTTGCGAAGCATATGCAATAACCTTTCCATTCTGCATCAATATCGCACCAAGTCCAATATGAGATACATCACAATACACTGTATATGGCCCTGAACCTATAGGCAATACCAACACAGGCGTCGTAGTCAAAGCGGTCTTGAGCTTCTAAAAACTCGCCTCACACTCATCCGACCACCTGAACTGGGCACCCTTCTAGGTCAACCTGGTCATCGCGGCTGCAATAGATGAGAACCCCTCTGCAAACCGACGATAATAGCCCACCAAACCTAAGAAACTCTGGATCTCTGTAGCTAATGTGGGTCTAGTCCAGTCCTTGACTGCCACAATCTTCTTAGGATCTACCTAAATACCCTTTGCAGATACAACATGACCTAGGAATGCAAGTGAACTCAACCAAAACTCACATTTCGAAAACTTAGCACATAACTGATTGTGCCTCAGAGTCTGGAGAACGACTCAAAGATGCTTCTCATGCTACTCCCGGCTGCGGGAGTAGATCAAAATATCATCAATGAAGACAATCACGAAGGAATCCAAATAAGGCTTGAACACTCGGTTCATCAAATCCATGAAAGCTGCTGGAGAATTTGTCAACCCAAATGACATCACTAAGAACTCATAATGCCCGTACCGAGTACGGGAAGTTGTCTTAGGGACATCGGATGCCCTAATCCTCAACTGATGGTAGCCAGATCTCAAGTCAATCTTTGAAAATACCTTGGCACCCTGAAGCTGATCAAACTAATCATCAATCCTCGGCAATGGATACTTATTCTTGATTGTAACCTTGTCCAACTACCGATAATCAATACACATTCTCATCGATCCATCCTTCTTTTTAATAAACAACACCGGCGCACCCCAAGGCGAGACACTAGGCCTATTAAAGCCTTTATCAAGCAAGTCTTGCAATTGTTCTTTCAATTCTTTAAACTCTGGCGGGGCTATATGATATGGCGAGATAGAAATGGGCTGAGTGCCCGGAGCCAAATCAATACAAAAGTCAATATCCCTATCGGGTGGCATCCCCGGCAGGTCTGAAGGAAATACCTCTGGAAACTCACAAACAACAGGCATAGAATCCATCGAAGGAACCTCAGCGCTAGAATTACGAACATACGCCAAATAAGACAAATACCCTTTTTCAACCATACGCGGAGCCTTTATATAAGAAACAACCCTACTGACAGAATGACTAGGAGTCCCTCTCCACTCCAATCGAGGAACACCCGGCAAGGCTATGGTCACAGTCTTAGCGTGACAGTCCAATACATCATGATAAGGGGATAACCAGTCCATCCCTAAAATGACATCGAAGTCTACCATATCGAGAAGTAAGAGATTTACACAAGTCTCAAGACCCTTAATAATAACCACACACGAGCGATAGACTCAATCTATAACAATATAATTACCTACCGGTGTTGACACATATATAGGTGCACTCAAAGAATCACGAGGCACAACCAGATAAGGGGAAAAATAAGATAACACATAGGAATATGTAGGCCCCAGATCAAATAGAACTGAAGCATCTCTACTGCAAACTGAAATCGTACCTCTAATTACTGCATCGGAGGCCCCAGCCTCAGGTCTGGCTGGAATAATATAACATCGGGGCTGGGCCCCACCACTTTGAACTACATCCTGAGGATGGCCTCCTATTGGCTGGCCTCAACCTCTAGCTGCCTAACCTCCACCTCTAACACCTCAACCCCTACCTCTAGCTGGCTGAGCAAGCGGTGGAACACTCGATGCCTGAACCATGACACGGGAATCCTGATGCTGAGAGCTACTCGGTGCTCGAGGCCAAAATCTAGCAATATGCCTCGTATTGCCACAGGTGTAACAAGCCCTCGGCTGCTGAGACTACTGACCCTGACGGCCTAAGTAACCACCCTGAATACTCTGGAGCGGCAGTGCATTGATAGGAGCTGGTGGTGCACTATAGGGCAACTAATCAGAATACTACATATGAGAACCACGACCACCTGGAGCACCGTGAGAAGCCTGAAGTGCTGAATGAAACAGCACGGAAGAATGGCCCCTACCAAAAGAATCTCTGCCTCCAAATGAGGCACAACTGAACCTGCCTGAGTGACGAGGCCTCTTGTCAGACCCCTAACTACTCCCATGTGATAGAACTATCATAACTCTCCTGGCCATATTGGCCGCATCCTGAAAAGAAATCTCGCTCCTTGTCTCCTTATCCATCTGCAATCGAATCAGCTAAGTGAGCCCCTCAATGAACCTCCTTACCATCTCTCTCTCAGTGAGAATTATGATAAGAGCATGACGGGCCAAAGTAATGAATCTGGCCTCGTACTAAGTGACGGTCATAGAACCCTGTTGGAGGCACTCAAACTGCCTCCGATAGTCCTCCCTCTGAGTGATAGGTAGAACCTTCTCCAGAAATAACTGAGAGAACTGATCCCAAGTCAAAGCCGGTGACCCAGCTGGTCTATCCAAACAATAATCCCTCCGCCAAGTCTTGATGGAACCTGACAGACGAAAAGTAGCGAAGTCGACCCCATTGGTCTCCATTATCCCCATGTTCCGAAGAACCTCGTGACAGCTGTCTAAATAGTCCTGGGGATCCTCTGAAGATGTAACACCATAGGTAGTAGTGACGAGCTTGGTGAACCTGTCCAACCTCCACAAAGCATCAATAGACATAGCTGCTCCATCACCGGTCTGAGCCACAACACCCGACTGAACTACCCCAACTAGCTGAGCTGCTAGAGTCTGAAACTGGAGAGCCATATGCTCCGGAGTGCGAGTAGCGGGAGTCTGTGCTCCTCCCTCAGCCTGAGAGACGTCTAGTGCTACAGGAAGTAAGCCTACATAGGCGACACTCTCCATAAGGCCCACTAGACGGACCAAAGCATCCTGAAGTACCGGGGTGGCGATGAAGCCCTCTGGGACCTGAGTTGGCCCTACTGGAATGGTCTGGGCTGGAGCCTCCTCCTCAAATTCTACCTGAGGTTCCGCTGTTGGTGTTGCTGCTCTGGGCTGAGCCCTGCCCGTACCTCGGCCTCTTGCACGGCCTCGACCTCGTCCTCTACCCCTTGTAGGAGCTGCCACTGAGGGCTTGGGCTGCTGCTCAGCGGATGAAGAAGACGTGTTCTCGCCATCTGCGAAAGAACAAAGTAGAAGTTCAATTAGCATTGAGAAGTAAAATCGCACGACAAAGAAGAATAGATGTGAAGTTTTCCTAAACTCTGTAGCCTCTGGGATAAGCACAGATATCTCCGTACCGAACCCTCAGACTCTACCTAGCTTGTTCGTGAATTGTAAGACCTAAGCAACCTAGAGCACTGATACCAACTTGTCACGACCCGAATTTCCCACCCTCGGGAGTTGTGATGGTGCCTACTCGTGAAAGCTAGGCAAGCCAATTATTAGGGTTCTACACAATAACAATCTATCCCAAACAGTTATAAACAGAAACTAAAGTTAAGCAGTTGATAAATGCGGAAGAGTTATAACATGATCAAATAATCCAATACAAGTCTACCCACGGATCTAGTGTCACAACTTCATGAACATCTACGTGTTACTACAAATACTAGTCTGAAAAGAAAGTACAACTGTTCTCTGAAAAAGAAAAGAGACAACAGAAAGATAAATAGGGAAGGGGGACTTCAGGCTTTGCGGACGCCAGCAGATCTACCTTGGTCTTCCTGGACTGAAGGCAGCTACCTCAGCTACTTACCGGGTGCGGTACCAAAATCTGCACAAAAGAGTACAGAGTGTAGTATCAGTACAACCAACCCCATGTACTGAGTAAGTGTCGAGCCTAACCTCGGCGAAGTAGTGACGAGGCTAGGACACGACAATCATATATACTTGTGCAGTTAAATCATATACAGACAGAAGCATAATAATAGGAATCAACAGGATAAGGTGGGAAGGGGACATGCTGCGGGGAATATCAGATTTTAACAATAGACCAATAAAGAAGCATTAATAAAGAAGCATAATGAACATCACAACTATATCAACAAAATGATGAAACGGTAATACGTGCACAGCATCACCCTTCGTGCTTTTACTCTCGTCCTCACCATATGAAACAATAGAAATGGCACGGCATCACCCTTCGTGCTTTACCTCACATAATCATGGCACAACATCACCCTTCATGCATCATATCTCACAATATCAGCACGGCATCAACCTTCGTGCATTAACTCTCGAATCATGGCACGACATCACCTTTCATGCATTACACTCATTCACAATATCATGCTCGACATCACCTTTTATGCTTTACACTCTTCCTCACCCAAACAATAGAAACAATAAGTACCGACAAGGGAATCAACAATATCAACAATAACTCCCGGCAAGAGAATCAACAATATCAACATAACATCCCGGCAAGGGATTCAGCTATAACCAATCTCGTTTTTAACAATTACTTTACTAAATGAAACTCAACTTGTACCAACTCTCAACAATAATCAATTACCAAGAAACTTTCATAAGCTTTGTTCAGCATTAATAATCATCAATTTGAGCATGATCAATACATAATAGAGTCACAACAATCATGATATAAGACTCACGGGCATGCTTGACACTAACGTATAGGTACTCATCACCATATTTATACGTCGTACTCGATACTAACGCATAGCAAATAGACCACAACTTCTATTCCCTCAAGCTAAGGTTAGGCCAAACACTTACCTTGATTTCACGAACAAATTAAGCCTCAACTACCGTTTTACCTCTCGGTTCCACTTCCAATTCGCTTGTATCTAGTCATAATTTATTTAATAACATTAATAAATGCTAAATAAATCAATCCTAATGCATGAAAATAGATTTTCCATTGTTTTCCCTAAAAAATAAAAAATCGACCCCGGGCTCGCTTGATCAAAAACTCGAAGTTCAAACCGAAGCCCATCACCCATTCACTCACGAACTCAAATATGTAATTAGTTTTGAAATCAGACTTCAAATCGAGGTCCAAATCACCAAAATTTGAAAATCCTAACTTCTACCCAAAAACACCCAATTTGCCATGAAAAACCCTACATTTTGAAGTGAAATCATGCAAAAATATGTTATAGATTGAAGAAAATAGGTTAGAAATTATTTACCTATGATTTGGGAAAGAACTCTCTTCAAGAAAATCGCCTATGGGATGTTTAGGTTTGAAAAAGTGTAAAAGTGAAGAAGAATCCCGTCAAAATCTCACTTATCAGGTCTCAAATGTCGCAATTGTGACCAGGGGTTCACAATTGCGAACCCTTTAGAATCCTACTGCCTTCGCATTTGCAAAGGATATGTCGCATTTGCGATGGGGGGGGGGGGAGCTTCGCATTTCCCAGCCCTGAGGTTGCAATTGCGATGGGGCCTGCCCAAACTGGGTTCGCAATTGCGACACATGGGTCGTATTTACCAAACCTGAGCAATTCGCATTTGCGAAGCCTGATCTCGTAATTGCGAGATTAGAGACTTGTTACACAGCTGCAACATACCAGCAATTTTTCTAAATCCAAATTCACTATGTGGCCTATCCAAAACTCACCCGAGCCCTTAGAGCTCCAAATCAATCATGCACGCAAGTCTAAAAATATCATATGGACTTGCTCGTGCGATCAAATCATTAAAATAACATCAACAACTACGAATTTAACCTCAAATTCATGAAATTCCTTAAGAACATCAAAATTTTTATTTTCTCAACTATAGGCCCGATTTATACCAAACCAATTCCGATTGTTACCAAATTTCATGGATTCAAGTTAATTATTATTTTAAACTTGTATCGGACTCCGGAACCAATATACTGGACCGATACCATCAATAACATGCATCATTTCATTTTAAAAAGCCTTTATATTTTCCAGCAAACTATTTTCTTTAAAAATTCATTTCTCGGGCTTGAGACCTTGGAATTCGATTCCGGGCATATGCCCAAGTCCCATATTATCCTATAGACCCTACGGGACCGTCCGATCACGGGTCCGAGTCCGTTTACCAAGAATGTTAACCAAAGTCAATTTTAACCCATTTTAAAGGCCAAATTCATTATTCTTCTAAATTTCACATAAAAGCTATCCAGAAACGCGACCGGACTATGCATGCAAATCGAGGTGAGATAAAAAGAGGTTTTCAAGGCCTCGAAACATAGTTTTGACTTCTAAGACAAGAGATGACCTTTCGGATCATCATAATATAAGAGTAAACCTGATAAGTAAACGATGTTACATGTAACAACAACTTCAAATAAAGCTAGTGAAAGTAAATATGACAAATAAAAGATATAACATGTGCTAACAATTTCAAATAAATACCTGAAAGAGGCCAAAGAGTTTAAACCGGTTAATTTCTACATATAAGCCCGAGTATGCACTCGCCACCTCGCGTACACGTCTTTCACCTAACACAAATAGCACAACAACTCAAATCCTAAGGGGCAGTTCCCCTCTCTCTCTCTCTTTCCTACCCCCACCCTAAAATGTTAGGTAAGATACTTATCTCGAATAAGCCAAATAAATTCTTTAAAACGAAATTCTCATGTGAAACAAACCTCCGGATGGCTCAAATCTAGCCAAGATAGCTCAATATCATAAATAAAAACCATAGGAAATAATTTCGGATAATAAAGATTCAATCTTTGATGAAAACTAAGAAGTCAACCCCAAACTCGCACCTCGGAACTTGATAAAACCCACAAAATCTGAACAATCATTGCGATATGAGTCCAACTATACCAAAATTATCCGATTCTTATATCAAATCGACCTTCAAATCTTCATTTTATATTTTAGATAGATTTTACAAAAATTCAAAATTTCTCTAACTAAAATTACTAATTTAATGATAAAAACAAAGACAGAATCATGAAAATCCAGGTAAAGAACACTTACCCCAATCCAAGTCGTGAAGAATCCCTCCAAAATCGCCCAAAACTGAGGTCTACAACTCAAGATACGATAAAATGGGCAAACCCTCGAAATATAAATAATCTGCAATAAATTCTACTTTGCGTTCTAATGGTCGCTTCTGCGGCAAATGGATCGCACCTGCGAGAACCCAGCCAAAGTCGCTGACCGCATCTGTGCTCACGCTTCTGTGTCACCTTCTCCGCAGGTGCGATTTTGCTTCTGCGACAACATGACCGCATCTGCAGTCCCGTCCCTTCCAAAAAAAAATCCACACCTGCGTTTCCTTGGCCGTTTCTGTGGCGCCGCATCTGCTGTCCTTTATCCGCAGGTGCGATGACATCAGTAACTAGGCTCTTCAGCAATGCAACAAGGTTCCAAAATAATCTGCAACTCGTCCGTAACACATCCGAGGCCCCGGGATCCCGTCCAATCATACCAACCACTTCCAAAATATAACATGGACCTACTCGAGTCCTCAAATCACCTCAAACAACACAAAAACTACAAATCATACCTCAAATCGAACTTAGTGAACTTATGAACTTTTAAATTTCACAACTCGCGTTGAATCATATCAAGCCAACTCCGATTGACCTCAAATTTTCAATGCAAGTCCCAAATGACACAACGGAGCTATTCCAACTCCTGAATTCGTGATCCGAACCCGATATCAATAAAGTCAACTCCCGGTCAAACCTATCAACCTTCTAAACCTTCAACTTTTCAACTTACACCAAAATGCATCAAATCAAGCTACGGATCTCCAATCCAAATCCGGACATACGCCTAAGTCCAAAATCACTATGCTAAGCTATTGAAATCATCAAAATACCATTCCGGAGTCGTCTATACAAAAGTCAAACTCCGGTCGACTCTTACCAATAAATTTCTAAAACAAGAATCCTTCTTCCCAAATCGATCCCAAATCATCCGAAAATCGAAAACGGCCACACACGCAATTCATAATCAAAACGGCCACACACGCAATTCATAATATACAATATGAAGCTACTCGAGACCTTAAGCCACCGAACGGGATGCTAATTCTCAAAACGATCGATCGGCTCATTACATTGGGGTGAATTGTTTTTTTCGGTCTTTACAAACTTGTTTTAGTGTGTTGACCCTACCTCTTTTTTTCTAAATATGAGAGATTTACTTTTACACGTAAGAAATCTGTCTTTAATACATAAGAAATCTAAAAAGATTATTTTCTTAAATTTAAAATTGTAAAGGGATATAATATACAAATAGCATAAAGGATAACCGTGTCAACATCCCGTAGTACTTATGAAATTTTGTAAATGATTTAGCCTAATATTTACAGAAAATACTTGCTCAAGCCTCATATTCACTTTTAAATTAATAAAAGATATTGGGCTGGTGATTTTAAGGACAATTCCACTAACTGATAATCAAATATCATTTAAATATTTTAATGAAATATTGCCTAAATTAGTGTAAAGATTGATTAATTGAAAGGTACCTAGAGGAAAGAAACTCAAAGCATCGTGGCAGGGCACAGTCAAATGCTAAGGTCTTAGGCTTGACTACCGCTCCAATTTAATCAAATGCCCCAAAGAGATCCCAAAAATCAATATTCATAAATTATTCTAGTAGGGTAAGGATCCTTTCACAATATTTATGCATATGTTAAATGCATTTATAATACTACAAGATTTAAGTAATGATACAATGACACCCTAAAGAACTTTTATGTTTTTAGTGCTATTAACAAATATTCAATATTTTGAGAAAATGACATTATATAGCTGCTCTCAAAATAATATATATATATATATATATATATATATATATATATATATATATATATATATATATATATATATCCACTTTTGAAAAGTCAAAGAGGTGCTAGCTTAAGATTTGTTATATGAATCTATAAACTTTAAATCTTGAATATGCGTTTAATTTAATTTGATAGTGTAACAAATTTATACCATATTCACATGATTTAGGGCTCGTACTAATAAATAGAGCAAGCTGGAGAGCATAGACAAACGACACGCTAAAAATTGAGAAAAAGCCCAATTTGTAGCTATTTAAGATATAGTACCACATATTACCATGCACTATTGCACGTTTGCTGTTAGTATTATTATGGCAAGGACGCAGGCGTCATAGCACGCCCCATCCCAAGTGCATCATTGATATTACACACAAACAATTAACAATTCCTCTAAGTAATGTCCCAATCTTTTTTAATATCCATTGTTGGTTTTAATCATTATGTTTTATTCTGGTCCACCCACTGCAACCTTATTCTAAACTGGCTCGAGATTTTGCTATAGCAAGATTTTATGTTTAATTAAAGACCAAAAGCGTATCTATTAGTATTTAAACTATGAGTTCAATCTTTAAAATTTTCAGAACTCATTATAATTTTAAAGTTATAAGTTTATATCTATTATTTATTGTAATTTTAATAAATTTTTACACATAACTTTATATTTCGCATTAAAAATTATAGGTTCAGTTGACCGTCCCATTTAAATAGGGGGTCTGAAACCAAAGTAGGAACTAATTGAACTCAAGAGACTAAATTAGGAGGATTAAAAAAAGTTAAACAATTATTACATGCGCTATACACTAACTGGGTCGATGCATTGATGGTTTACAATTAGGTAAGTACATTTTAAGTAAATGTTAGGGGTTTGATTATGGTAAGGCAGATATTTTACTTTACAAAATAATTAGGAAAAGGGGAGGAGACATTAGAAATTTCACTTTGATTATGTTGATGATTAAGAGCAATTAGGAATCTAGCAATTTAGTTAACCACCAAACAAGTCTGCCGTGCAAAACATTCGTGTTTAGACAGCTCTTGTCTCACTTTTCTGTGTCCGTTGTCAAAATATTATTGTGTTGGGTTTTGGGCAGAACAAATTAATGTAAATTATTGTTCTTACTAAAATATCCAGAAGAAAATATTGTATTCACATGCTATTTTCTCTGCCAGCCATTGTTTATCTAAACAGCAAGTGTATGGGTCTGAATTTGATCGACCACAACTTACACTGAGCACGACAAACGACCGATCACCTGCGAGTCGACGCCCAAAGGAATACGACCTTGTGGTAAAAGAAGGAACAATACGACATCGGCAGTAGAGTAAGCCCATTAGGAGATATGGAGAATATTCCTTAAAAGATTTTTTGCATGTCGTTTCTACGATTGGAAGGAATTCCTCAGTATATAAGAGGGATGAGAGCCTTGTAACAGGTCATGAACACTTTGTAAAACTCACCAACCTTGAATGAAAAGAAAGTTTACAACTCTCTTCTCTCTATTATTATCATCCTAGAGTTTATTATCTTCAGCTACGATTTACCCCTTCATCTTTGATTGATTTGTTCAAAAAAGATTTTAATATCTTTTGAGTCAAACAATTTGTCGCCGTCTGTGGGGATTTCCATAGCTGAAATCATAGTTCTCATCTAGGTTCTTGAAAGTAATGATTACTATTCTTCAAACCTCATAAAAACCAACAATGGCGGAAAAGGAAGCAAGGCTGAAGGCGATAGCAGATGTCTCAAATAATCTCCTCAACTCCCTCAACGAAGCAGGTAGAGAAGACACTGAGAATACAACACCAAGAGTTACACCGGAGGGGGAGATCTCACCTCTTCCACACGAGGATCTAACGATCTTGCGCGAAAGGGGAGCCTCAACGTCCACGGTGGGGGAAGCACCACCAGCAGTCAAAAAGTTGCTAGAAGAATGGTTGACAAGTGCTCTGAACAACATGCTTGAAAAACCTCCTAAAGGAGATGCCGAAGACTTGCCACCTACAGAAATCGCAGCTACCACCAATGAGCCGAGCGCTACGCGAACGGGTAACACCTGCACTGTCACTGATGCAGGTGACGATGCACTCATGTCCATCTTAAAGAAAATGGAAGAGATGGAAAACGAGAACAAAATACTCCGTGATCAAATGAAGGAGCATCATGAGAGGGTTGACAAAATACCAGGTGCCCCTAAGCTATTACTAAAACGCGATGTGGGCCAATTCGTCGAACAGCCATACAGCGACGGGGCTGCTCCTCGTCCTATTCCAAAAACCTTCAAGATGCTGTCATACTTAAAAATATACGACGGGATCATGGACCCGGAGGATCATCTAATCCATTATGTTACTGCGGTAAAGGGCAACGATCTGTCAAAGGAATAAGTACCATCTGTGCTGCTAAAAAAGTTCGGTGAGACCTTGACAGGGGGAGCATTGACATGGTACTCCCAGCTACCAGTACGATCGATATCAACGTTTGAAGAGATAGCGGATAAATTTGCCACTGCTCATGCAGAGGCGAAGAAGGCTGAAGCTAGGGTCAATAATAACTTCGCCGTCAGGCAAACGGCGGGCGAGAAACTTCAGGATTTCTTGGCCCGATTCAACAGAGTAAGGATGAGCCTGCCAAATGTGTTAAAAGGGATGGCAGTAGCAGCCTTTCGAAATGGGTTAAACAGGAACGGATCAAAGGCAACTAAAAAACTGCTCAGTAGACTAATGAAATATCCCCCACCACATGGGAAGAGATCCACAATGCCTATTGCGCTGAGGTAAGGGCAGATGAGGACGACCTGAACGACCCGATTCAGCGATTAACGTTGGTTCAGACCGAGGCAAGGAGAGATCGACATAACGATGAGCGAAGATATCAACCACCATGTTTCAATCGAGAAAGGCATCAGCCCTATGTCCAAACATCTAACCCGCCCCTTCCAAGACATACGGATGTCGTGTTATGACATACTGCAGCCCCTCAAAGCGAAAGAGGTATGCCTTCACTGCTATCTGCTCATAACTTTTGTGTTTCCCCTTCAGAGATAGTGTATGCACTGGAGAAGCTGGGCACGAAGGTGCAATGGCCGCAAAAAATGAAATCGGACCCAAGTACCAGGAGGTCAAACGTCCTCTGTGAATTCCACCGAGAAAGAGGACGCAAGACCAAAGATTGCATAGGTTTGCGGCAGGAAGTAGTTAGGATGTTGAACCAGGGGTACCTGAAAGAACTGCTCATTGATAAAGGAAAGGCCAACTTCGCTCGAAGGCGCGATCCATCTCAAGGAACTCCAAAGCCACCATCACCAGTGCGCACCATACAGATGATCATTGGCGGTGTCGACGACACGGTAATCAACCATGTGAAGTTCACCACCACGCACAAACTCAAACGGACAGTCGCCCACGAACGGTATGATGACCTCGATGACAGTATCATCTTCGATAAGTCGGATGCCGACGGTTTGTCTTTCCCTCACTATGATGCTTTGGTTATAACTTTACGCATCGCTGATACAGATGTAAAAAGAATCATGGTAGATGACGGAAGCGGCGCGTGTATTGTTCACCTGTGAGTTCTCATGGAAATGAGGCTTGAGGATAAAATAATACCGTGTTGCATAACACTAACGGGTTTTAATAATGCAGTATAGCGGACATCCGGAGAAATAGTGCTACCTCTACTAGCGGGAGGGGTCACCCTGGAGACAACATTCCACGTCATGAACCAGGAAACAGCCTACAACGCCATCATAGGGCGACCATGGATACACGCCATGCGAGCCATCCCTTCAAGCTTCTATCAAGTGATCAAATTTCCCACTCCGTCGGGGATATTCAGCATCCGAGGTGAGCCACGCACTGCCCAGAATGCTATCGAATCTCCCAAGATTGCACGCACACCAAACAACTGAAAGGAGCAAGTGCGGAGGCATAGCATTCAGCCATGTCGGGAACTAAACCCGACCTACAAACAGAGGCTATCAAAGACCCAGATATCGTAGAAGCTTGCAACGCAACTATAAAGGATCTTGACCCCGTCCAATTGGACGACGCCGACAACACAAAAAAGGCTTACATAGGGCACAACCTCTCGGAGCCAAGTAAGTATCATGAATTTTTTACTAACAATGCCGATTTATTTGCCTTCTCCCACTCAGATATGCCAGGAATCCCAAAGGATATCACCACTCATAGACTGAATGTCGACCCACTCTATCCACCGGTACGGTAAATGGGGAGAAAATTCAATGTCGCAATCAATGAGGCAGTCAGCGAAGAGGTGGATAAATTACTCACCAACGGTTCCATCAGAGAATCAAAATACCCCCAATGGGTCGTCAACGCGGTCATGGTCAAAAAGAAGAATGGGAAATGGCGAATGTGTGTTGACTTCACCGATCTAAACAAAGCATGCCCAAAGGATTCCTTCCCCTTACCCCATATCAACCAATTGATCGATGCGACAGTGGGGCACGAATTGTTGAGCTTCTTGGATGCCTACTCCGGTTACAACCAAATTCTAATGGCTGAAGAAGATCAAGAAAAGACAACCTTCATTACTCACCAAGGAACATATTGCTATAAAGTGATATCGTTCGGACTCAAGAATGCAGGGGCCACGTACAAGAGGCTAGTCAGCAAAATGTTCAAAGAGCAGCTCGGCAACACCATAGAGGTCTATATCGATGACATGTTGGTAACGACAAATAAGGAGGATCACATTGGCCATTTGAAAGAAGCCTTCGAAATATTAAGGCAGTATGAGATGAAGTTAAATCCCGAAAAGTGCACCTTCGGCTTAACCTCAGGAAAATTCCTTGGCTTCCTCTGTCACAAAGGGGAATCGAAGTCAACCCGGCTTAAATCAAAGCCATCGACACAATACCAGAGGTACTGACCAGCAAAAAACAGGTACAAAAGTTAACAGGGCGAATAGCCGCCTTATCGAGGTTCATTTCACGATCCTCGAACAGATGCCACAAATTCTTCAATGTGCTGAGAAAAGACCACGGGTTGCAATGGAAAGAGGAGTGTGTCGACGCCCTGAGAAAGCTAAAAGTGTATCTGTCTTCGCCTCCACTACTCGTCAAAGCGGATCCAGGTAAGTGTTGTGAGCACGTGATTTTTGCCTTACGAAAAACTACTCCAAAATAAATCAAAAAATAAAATAAATTTCTTTTACTGTATAATTTTTAAATTTGCGTGGTGTTAAATATTTGTGTTATGTCCGTAAGTGTTTACTTTGTCATAATAAAATGAAAATTAAAATAAAATACATGTTGCATGCATATAGGATTTAATTATGTATTTGAAAGATAATTTAAATAAAATCACCAAAATATGCATTTTTGTTCTATTTTTTTTATTCCACTGTGTGATTAATGTTTCATCTACGCGTTAATGGTTATTAAAAGATAGTTAATATTATTGTAATGATAATTTTGTTTTTATAATTTTTGATTAGGATTTTATTAATTAATAATGAAATTAGAAAAAAAAAATATATACAAGTTGTAAAAAAATTGGACCTGGATTAAAATCCAGGCCCAAATCAATTTACCCCCCCCCCCCCACAGCCCAATCCAAACAACCCAGGCATCCGGTCCAAATCAAACGAGTCAAAACGACATCGTTTGATTGTGGTGTATCAGGGATCGTTGGATCAAAGCCAACCAACGGCTGAGATCCCACGAACTTTAACCCATGTCCATTACCCGACCCAGTGCCCCGATTCAGCCCGACCCCAGCAGGAAACCAAACGACACCGTTTGGTTAAATGAATAAATCCTGACCACTCATCCTACTAGATCTAACGGTCAGCATCAACCCACCCCGTCCCTATATAAGCCCAATATCCTTACCCCGGCCCCCTAGCTAAACACCCCCCCTCCTCTCCTGTTCATCATCTTCCTGAACCAAACCCCTAACCCTAGCTGCCCTTATTCCCCACCGCCTGAAACCCGGCGGCATCAACGCCGCCGGTCACCACCTTAACAACCCAGAACCCCCTGAACACCCTCTATCTAAATATGTTAGCCGCTTGGCTCGAATCTTCCTGAAGGTTCTCGAATCTTTATTTGAAGATTCGAGCCAAACTTAGATCTAAACCTAACAGCCCCAAATCGACACCATAGCTTCCCCTAACCACCCTAAGTATGGATCTGTAGTTTGTTTGGCTCGAATCGTTTCCGAGCTTTTCGAATCTTCTTTTGAAGATTCGGACCAAACAAGAACAAACTCAGATTTGTTCTAAACTGACACCAAATGACCTCTAGGCTACCCTCACCCTTGTGTCATATTTGGTCCCCTTCGAATTTACCCGGAAATGTTCGGATTTAAAATCCAAGATCTGAAAACCTAAATTTTCCAATCTTGGAATTTTTTCAATTCAAACGAAGGATTGAGGTTTAATCGACCTTAGTCGAAGTATTTTCAGTTGAAAATACTTCGACTAAGGTCTGTTTGATTTCAAAAAGTCCAAATCCAAGTTGAGTTTGAGTCCGGTTAAATTTAAAGATTCAGAGGTATGTTTTTCTATTTCCTTTTTGTATTCTATATGTTTGTTTCAGTAACCTGTGTAATGTTGCATATTTTTGTTTAATTCCGTGATTCTGCCTCCTACCTATCTACTTGATCTAAATGTGAACTGTTTCTGTTGGTTGTGACTAATTACAATGTGTGTAATCGACTCGATTAAGTTCGTCGATTAATTATATTATAGAATTCTGTTTCTGAAAATGCTGTTTGAAATAATCTGTTTATCAGTTGTTTGTTGACAATTGTTGTAAATAATCAGTTTGACTAATACTCGTTAATTAAATCAGCTTTGTTTGAAATTCAATAAGATGATGTAGATTTCTTAGCATTAAGTTTCAGGCAGTGTCAATATACTGACCATGCCCCCTACACTTGTGCTAAATTCAATTTTCAATTCAGATTTTTGTTCTGTTAAGTGTTGTGTATTGTTAATACGTTTGTATACAAGTTCAGTGTTCAATCTGAATTTAGTTTTGTCCATTAGCTATTAGACATTATGTGTGGGATCAATTAGCTATCATTGAAAAGACAAAATGTTTGTTTTTGATTTAGGAATTGGTTCTTAGCTGCTAAACAGTTTAATTCAGATAAACCTGTTAAGATTTAGGCAGTCTTTGGTCTGGGGCAGTAAAGACTGTAATTACAGTAGGATTTTCAAGGGTATTTCTGGGATAGAAACAATAGGGTAATGTGCTAATAGTAGTGGGTTGAAAGTGGAAAATTAATGGCTATTGTTTAGTGTGATAATGGGAAACAAAGGGTAATGGGTTGCTGAAAATCAGGGAAAAGTTAGCATAATGGGATTTAAAGTGGAAAAACAGATTGTTAATGAAAATTTTCTGTTTTTTAAAAAGAAAAGGGGTCCAGGCAGACCTGTATAAGAAGGGGGATTGGGGACTGACTTAAAGGGGGGACTGGAGAACAGATTTTTAAGGAGAATTTAAGAAAAAATATACCTAGAGTGAGATAAAAGAGAAAATCCAGCAGAAAAATCATATTCCCCTTGGAATCTGAAGAGGAAGAAAAGAAACCAAAAGAGAGTATTCGCACATACACACACACACAGTGAATCTGAAACGGATATAGAAAAGAAAAGAAAAACCCGAAACATATTTTTTCTGGAATCTGTCCGTGTTTGTTTATTAATACTGTGTGGTTTAAATCTGAAATTTTTTTCTCTATTACTATTGGTCTGGTTTCACGGGACTCGTTGATTGTGCTCAAAATCAACTGCGTTATTTGGCATTTTCTGCCTATTTTTGTTGCTGCCATTACTGCTGAAATTCACTTCTTATTCCCTCGTTTTCCAGGTACATATTCTTAAAACTCATGTTGTGAAGAGCCTTGAGTATAACAAAGATGAAGCTCGAATTGTAATTCTGTCTTCTATTCGCTCAAGATCATTAGTTTAAATTTCAGCTTTGTTTCGCGTTGGTTTAATAGTAGTATATTTTGACGTAACGGTTGTAAATTAAATGTCATTTCTTGAAGTTGCTTGACAATGTTGTAATAAGGTTAATTTCTAAATTTTCATTAGCGGAAGATATAATTAAATTGTCAAAGTAGGGAATATGGCGTGAATGTTGGTGATTATTTAATTTTTGTTGTTAGCTAAGTAAGGAGTAATGTAGAAATATCAAGAAAACTACATTACTAACTCTTGTTGTTAAATAAGGTTAAGATGGTATTGATGGTATATTTTTATAAGATAATAGATGTGTGTATAAACGTTGGCGAAAGGTGATATGATATAGCTTGTTACGATGTTAAAACGTTATGAATGTTTACGACATACAACTAGGTTGCATGTAAGGTAATTTTATTGAATTGGCTTGTATAATAATTCCTTTCCTATAAACTTGACTGCCTATCTATCTTCATAAAATAAATTAACCAAATAATTAGGCCTATTAGATTAAAAAGCAAGTATATAAGAATGAAAAGAGATGTACAAGCATAAATTGCCACACTTTATATCAATGGTAATTAGAAATAGAATTTGCATTAAGTAAATAATGAAAATTCTTGGAAAATATTTCCTTCCTTTATGAATCATTCATTTTCAGTTTCATATGCAATTTATTCTTTGGCATATATATATATATATATATGTCATATTTGTTTAAAAAATAGTATTAATCATATTTTTATTCTGTTCTTTGAATTTGAATAGTTGGAATGAATATAACTTATATTCGGAAATTATAATCGATGAGCAACCTTTAATTGATTGCGAATTCTTTTCAAAGAATTTATAGGCCTCTAAGATGGGAGTTTCTCATGATTTTCACATAAAAAAAAAATAAGAATATAATAAACAATTTGTGGAAAATCCCTAAACCATTACAAATATTTTGCGCAATTAGGGATGCGTTCGCGTACCCTGATTATATTTTTTTTTTTAAAAAAAAAAAACAAATTCGGATTATGCGTACGCGCAATTTCGAGCGAGTATTTAATAAAAGGATTTTTTTTTCAAAGGCGTTAAATCAATTTCATAAAAACCCAAGATGTGTGGTTCACTATTTAAGAAAAACAAATTTTTCTTGATTCGACACAAATTTCGAAAAAAAATGATTGCTTAATAAATATATTATCAAAAGTTATTGTGTACACGTACGCGTGACACAAGTCAGCATTTTTATAACACGAATATACGTACGCGTAATTCGATTCAAGGAAGGGTCCTTAATCACAATAAGTAAAAGCGGTAGAAAAATCACGTAACAAAAATGTATTTAATAAAATCAAGATAATTAAGCCAATAATAAAAACTGTTAAGCGACCGTGCTAGAACCACGGAATTCGGAAATGCCTAACACCTTCTTCCGGATTAACAGAATTCCTTACTCAGGATTTCTGGTTCGCAGAATAATAAACAGAGTCATATTCTCCTCGATTCAGGGATTAAAAGTGATGACTTGGGACGCCTTAAAATTCCCAGGTGGCGACTCTGAAACAAATAAATAAATCCCGTTTCGATTGTTCTTCAATTGGAGAAAACTCCCCACGCGCCCCGCGGGCGCGGTAAAAAGGAGGTGCGACAGCTCTGGCGACTCTGCTGGGGAAAATAATACCAGTGTTATTATAACCCAGAACCATTGGTTTAGGGTTTAAAGAATTCGAGCTTAAAATATTTGTTTTTATTGGCTTTATTTACTATATGATTTTCAACTGTTTATATGCTAATATGCTAAATTTTTACCGCTTTAATATTATTTGAATTATGAATATATACAACTGCTACGAAAACCCCTTTCTTTCTGAGTCTTCTAAATTTATGGTGTACACGTGCGCGTGACCCACCTTTCTGTTAAAGTCATACCAAATAAGACGGAGTTGGGACAAGTAACTAGGCCGGGCAGACTTTCGTGCTCCCGGTACGTTTCCCCCGCTTCGGCTCAAACTTTCCGTTTGGGTAAGCCAGGTTTAGAACAATCAACCTAAGGTTTTACACTTAGAATAACTCAGCCATATACCGGATCCCTAGTAGGAACGTCTATTTGCATCATACACATTTTGCCTTGGAGACTCAACACAGGGGTTGGGTCTGTCTAGGACAGGTGAACCCAAAATAAAAAGACCATCATGATGCATCCTATTTGTTACTTGTGCATTCATTTGCCTCGAACATGCTTGTTGACCAGCTTAAATAAAATCATGTTTGTTTTAAAAAAATTTCGAAAAAAATAGTTTTAAATTTTACAATAAAAAATATAGTTTTAAATTTTGAAATAAAGGTATTTAATAAATAAATAAAAAATTCGAAAATGATTTTTTTTTTAGTATAAATTTTCAAAATAAATTTTGACTTTATCAAAATTAAATTTCAGATACAAAATAAGCACCACACAAAGCCCCTCATCCACAAGTACGGAAGAATTTCTATGTCAGCTTCAAATGTGGTGGTATGATTTAGGCGGAGACGGTCAAAAATGGGTCGTCAAGCATTTGGGAAATCTTACGGACATTATGAAAGTTAAACCCCGTGATGATCTGATTGCGGCGTTAGTAACTTTCTGGGACCCTGTTCACAATGTTTTTCGTTTCTCTGACTTCGAGCTTACTCCTACATTAGAGGAGATAGCTGGATATGCTGGTTTTGATGGAAGTTTAAGAAATCAAAGCTTGATATTCACAAAGGCTCCTTCGGTACATCGATTCTTCGGTCTTCTGAACATCAGCAGTCAAATCAGGAAAAGCAATGTCATCAATGGATGTTGTTCCTTCAACTTTTTGTATTCAAGGTTCGGAAAATCAGATGGGTTCGAAATTCATGAGAAAGGCCTTACTAATAAGCAAAACAAAGACACTTGGCAGATGCACCGTCGATTTGCTTTCATGGTGGCTTTTCTAGGAGTCATGGTCTTCCCAAACAAAGAGCGAACAATTGATATTCGCACCGCAAAAGTTGTGCAAATCCTCACCACTAAAGAAAATCACACCCTTGTCCCCATCATTCTATCAGATATTTATCGGGCTTTGACTTTATGCAAATCAGGAGCAAAAGTCTTCGAAGGATGCAAAATTTTGTTGCAAATGTGGGTGATTGAACATCTCCAACAACAGCCCAAGATCATACAGTATGGGTCAAACAATGATAATTGCATCGAAAGCTATGAGGAAAGAACAAAAAATTATCAGGTTCCAGAAGGGATAGAAGCATGGGTATCTCATCTAAAGGCTTTAACGGCAAATCAAATTGAATGGACCCTGGGATGGCTCCCGATGAGGGAAGTAATACATATGTCAACCTCAAATAGTTATCTACTACTATTGGGATTAAGAAGCATTCAGCCGTATGCACCACTAAGAGTCTTAAGGCAACTAGGGAGATATCAAATAGTTCCTGATGATGAAGATTTGAGTATGCAAGTAATCGAATTACACCCAGAAGCCACTATTCCCGAAGCTCTACTTCAGCAGATGTGGAATGGATGTCGATACTTGAAAAGTGATACTCAAGTCCCAGACACTACAAGGGGTGAGATAAATCCCGGATATGCAAGATGGTTTGAAAAACGATCTCGCGTGGATGATGTATCAGAGCCTGAGCTAAGAAGGCCAACAAAAAGACCCCATATTCAAAACTTCAATGATAAAATCCAAGAACGGTTGATCTGGGGAGAAAAGGAAAAACGGTACAAAGCAACTATCCATGCCCTAAAAGAAAATCTAAGAAGCCTCAGATTGGAGAAAGATTTGCAAGCACAAGAAGCCGAAGGAGAGAAAAAGAGTCTAGCTTGTGAGAATGAAAATCTTCATGCTCGATTCCAAAAAATGAAAAGAGTTTCTGAAATGCCATAGAGGAGCTGGAAGGATCAAAAAACCATCGCCAATCTCCTTGAAAGAATGCAAGATTATGATTCCATTCTTGCGGAAAACGAAAGGGCATTGAGCAAAGCAAAAGAAAGGATCCAACAATTAAACGAAGAAGCCAGATCTAACAAGGAACGCCAGGACAGGCAATCCGAAAAAGACAAGGCACAATTCAAAAAGGAAAAAGACTATTGGACACGATCAGAAGACCAGCTTCGTGCACAACTAGAAGAGGCAAGAAGATGCAACAGAGAACATCAACAAGCAGACCTTGACAGGGAAAGATCGCAAGCAAGATTAGAGCAGGCTAGACTCCGAGCTCTGTTAGAATCAGCTCTAGATCGTGAAAACCGTGTCATAGATATAGCCACCACTCGTCAGCAGCAATTGCAAGACCAAGACCAACGTCTCCAAGGTTTCAGGGCACAAATCCACGACCTGGCAGTCTTCACATCTCAAAGTTATGTAAATTTCCAAGGAATGGATTATGAAAGGTTTACAGAGCATGCGCCCACTTTTGCTCGTCATCTAGCAATAGAGTTGGAAAGGATGTATCGTACGCTGGGAGACCATCCAGGTCAAGCCCCACATTGAGCAGATAATACAATATTAGACAACAAAAGTGGAAAGTAGGGCATGTTGTGAGGTGTTAAGAATTGTATCTTTTATTTTGATTTAAGTGTGTGTTTTCAAGCCATTTTCTTAAAGTTTTCAAATGTAATTCCATCTTTGTGTAATAAATAAAAGTGATTGCCTTTAGTCCTAACTACGCAAGGTCTGATTCATGTGAGGCATGATATGTAGGCAATCTCTAAGATTCGACCACCACGATAAAAGATAGTAAAAGTAAATGACAATTTTCAATTTCGAGAAAGCTGGGACGATGCAAGCAGCCGAGCAAATGCATAATAGAAAGGGATTATTTGTCTATGAGCATTGCATCTCAACGTGTGATTATATATATGTTAAACTCTCAAAACTAACAAGTTTGTTCGTTTCCAGAATTCAAGCAGTTAGTTTCTCTAAAGAGTATACTGGCATATTATCACTATCACACAAGATCAAAAGGACCAATACCCGAAAGTATGTCTATCCCAGATGTTGACACACGTATGGAGATAGAAGAGATGGATGTCGGGAAAATGAAAGAAGAGATGTTTAAGCTCAAGCAGCAAATGGCTGAGATGTACCAAGCTTGGTCTACAGGACAGTTACCCCCATCTTACCCAAATAACCCTGCTCCATCAATGACCCAAACTCAGGATAATATCATCACTGAATTATCCCCAAGTTTCCCCATTTATCAGCACTACCGAGGCACCACCTCTCAGACACCACAGTCTCCACCTCCAAAACCAGTTCCGTACTTTCCTCCACCTATGACTCCTGTTTTCGTAGCACCTCCCCCTGCTACATTTCACAAATCTCCTAGTGAGCCTACATTCCAGGCCCAAGACAACCAATATTACCCCCCGGAGCCCACCTTCAAAGCCTCCGATATCAATTCAACTGCTCCTCGGTTTGATCTCCAAACCGAAATTGACAAGCCAGCCAAAAATGCTGAACAAGAAGAGATGTTCAGGAAGGTCAAAAGTCTAGAACAATCGTTTCGAGACATGCGGGGATTAGGTGGGCAAGTCAGTGTAGCATACAAAGATTTATGCTTATTCCCTAATGTACAATTGCCAGTTGGCTTCAAGATGCCCAAATTTGACCTATACAGCGGGCACGACGACCCAGTAGCCCACTTAAGGGGTTTCTGTAGCAAGATGCGAGGAGCTGGGGGAAAGGATGAATTATTGATGGCTTACTTCAGTCAAAGTCTAAGCGGATCAGCTTTGGAGTGGTATACATGCCAGGACCATGGAAGATGGTACACCTGGGATGACCTGGCACAGGCATTCGCATACCATTTCCAATACAACCTGGAAATCATCCCAGATCGATTATCTTTGACAAAATTCGAGAAGAAAAACAATGAAAGTTTCAGAGAGTATGGCTTTCGGTGGAGAGAACAGGCAGCAAGAGTAGATCCTCCTATGAAGGAAAGCGAAATGGTAGACTACTTCCTCCAAGCCTTGGAACCAACTTACTATGCCCACTTGGTTTCAGCGGTTGGGAAATCATTCAACGAAGTAGTGAAGATGGGAGGTATGGTGGAAGAAGGCCTCAAGACAAATAAAATCATGAGCTATTCAGCAATTAAGGCAACTACTCAAGCTATTCAAGGCGGGGTAGGAGGAATCGGAAGAAAGAAGAGGGAGGAAGCAGCCGTAGTTGATTCAGGAATTTGGTCGGGACCCAGAGGTTCACCGCTTTACTATAATCAACCACGACCTCGCCAATCAGCTTACCATCATGATTCATCCCAACACTACTATCACCCTTCAGAGCCTCATTTTTCCATTAACCATGCTCAAGCATACATTCAGCCACCTGTTCACACCAATTGGCGTGCTCCTGTCACGCCAAATGCTTACCCACGAGCCTATCCCGGACCAGGTTTCAGGCCTAGGCCAGCATTCAGGGGAGAAAGGGAACATAAAAAGAAAACTTACACTCCATTGGGAGAGTCTTACACTAGTCTATTCCACAGGCTGAGACAGCTAGACATGCTGAGACCAATACAATCCAAGCTACCCAATCCTCCTCCAAAGAATCTGGATTACACTATTAGTTGTGAATATTGCTCCGGTGCACCAGGACATGATACAGAGAAGTGTTGGCATTTGAAAAATGCAATACAAGAGCTGATTGATACTAATAAAATCGAGGTTCAAACCCCCGAAGCCCCAAATATCAATAGAAATCCAATGCCAGCCCATCAAGAGGCTAATATCATAGAAATCATACAAGCTGATGGGAAGACAAAGAAGCCGTCACAAACTATCATGATGATTAAGTCTTATGAAACCAAGCCAGATAAGCAGTTAATGGAGGAGAAGCCGGTGTCTAAGCAGAACAAAAATGGTGATGAACCGTCTATGATAGTCGATGAGGGATCATCGAGCAAAGTTGCCGCAAAACAAGAAAAGCCGAAAGTGATAGTACCAGGGGTTGCTAACAAACCCATTATATTCGTGGAAGGAGCCCGTACAGATCGGGTTATTATTGCACCTGTAATCCAGCTGCCGGTCATCAGCAACAAAGCCATCCCATGGAACTATGAACGGGTATCTGTAATGTACAAGGGCAAAGAAATCAAGGAAGAAGTGTGTGAGGTGCAAGGCTTGACACGTTCAGGAAGATGTTTTACTCCCGAAGAGTTGAGAAAAACTAAAAACAATCCAACGCCAACAAAGAGAGCTGTGACGGAAGAAGAGGCGGAGGAGTTTTTAAGAAAAATGAAACTCCATGATTATTCTGTCGTGGATCAATTAAAGAAGACCCCCGCTCAAATTTCATTGTTGTCATTACTGATACATTCAGAGGAGCACCGTCTGGCTTTGATGAAAATCCTGAATGAGGCTCATGTTCCTGAAAAGATCTCTGTAAATCATTTGGGAAAAATAGCCAACAGAATCTTTGAGACAAACAGAATTACATTTGCTGATGATGAATTACCGTGGAAGGTACCGAGCACAACAGAGCTCTTTACCTCACCGTGAAATGTGAAAACTCCGTAGTAACTCGGGTATTGGTTGACAATGGGTCCAGTGCAAACATATGCCCTCTCTCCACTTTAAACAAATTAAAAATTAAAGAGGAGAGGATCCAGAAGAATAGTATCTGCGTACGAGGATTTGACGGTGGAAGCAAAGATTCATTTGGCGACATAGTGTTGGAACTAACTATAAGGCCAGTTGAATTCACAATGGAATTCCAAGTGTTGGACATGACTGTTTCTTACAACTTGTTGTTGGGTCGACCATGGATCCATGCTGCTAAAGCAGTCCCGTCAACACTACATCAGGCTGTCAAGTTTGAATGGGATCATCAAGAAATAGTCGTGCAGGGAGAAGAAAGTTTAAATGCTCACAACAGTACCATTATACCGGTCGAGGGAACAGAAATTGACCAGGGACCATGGGTATACCAAGTGTCCGACACGGTGTCGGTAGAGAAAATTCCAGAAGGGAAATGCCTTCCGAATCCAAAGCTATCATCTGCATCAGTCATGGTAGCTTATGAAATGTTAAAGAATGGCTTTATACCCGGCAAAGGTTTGGGTTTATCTTTGCAAGGAATTATACAACCAGTATCTCTCCCCGAGAACTGGGGAACATTCGGTTTGGGGTTCATACCCACTGCCAATGATGTGATAAGGGCTAGGAAGCTGAAACACCAAACATGGGTTCTTCCAAAACCAGTACCACATCTGTCAAAGTCTTTTGTCAAGACCGGCGCTAAAAATCGCCCGATAACAACAATTCCTAAATCCCGGGTCAATCCTGAGAAGGAATTAATTGAAAGGTTCGAGAAATTATTTAGTGATGTGAATATGTTGGAAAGCGGAGAAGGGTGTAGCAACGCAGAAGTTCAATTCGTTGAGCCAGAAACAAAGCTCAATAATTGGAAAGTCACTCCTCTCCCAATTCGAAAGGAGTCTTGGTAGTTTATTTTGATTTTCTTTCAGTTTGTTTGGGTTACTTCAGGGTTGTAATCCCAAAGCTTATCTTACAGTTTGTTTGAAGTGTGCAAACCTTGTTATCTTTCATCATCCAATAAAAGGCAGTTTCCTTTTTATTATCATTCCTGATAGTTTTCTTTTCTTTTTGTTCTTTCCTGTATAGTTCCTTTTACGCTGGCTCTAGTGATATGGCATGCATGAGGAATCCTCAGCCCAGTCTTAAAAATCAATCTGGTTCCGAAATAATAATTCAAGAAATATATTGTGATTATGAATCAGAATATGATGAAGATGAGGTTTTTGAAGAGATTAGTAAAGAGTTAATTCACTTTGAGGAAAAAGTCAAACCTAACTTGAGTGATACCGAGGACGTCAATATAGGGGACACGAGTAATGTCCGGGAAACTAAAATAAGCGTCCATCTTGAACCAAAGATCCGAGAAGAGTTAATTAAAGCACTCATAGAATTCAAAGATGTTTTTGCATGGTCGTATGACGACATGCCGAGCTTGAGCACTGATTTAGTGGTCCACAAATTGCCCACCGATCCAACGGTGCCTCCTGTCAAGCAGAGACAGAGAAAATTCAAGCCTGATATGAGTGTGAGAATTAAGGAAGAAATCACCAAACAATTAGAAGCAAAGGTCATTCGAGTCACTCGATATCCTGTTTGGTTAGCTAATGTCGTTCCTGTGCCAAAGAAAGATGGCAAAATTAGAGTATGTGTCGACTATCGCAATCTCAACAAAGCAAGTCCAAAGGATAATTTCCCATTACCCAATATCTATATTTTGATCGACAATTGTGCCAAGCATGATATAGGGTCTTTCGTGGATTGTTATGCCGGGTATCATCAAATTCTAATGGATGAAGAAGATGCAGAAAAGACGGCATTCATCACACCATGGGGAACTTATTGCTACCGGGTAATGCCATTCGGTTTAAAGAACGCCGGAGCAACCTATATGAGAGCAATGACCACAGTGTTTCATGATATGATACACAAGGAAATTGAGGTATACGTGGACGATGTGATCATAAAATCAAAACATCAGGCCGACCACGTTGGGGATCTGAGGAAGTTCTTCTTAAGACTTCGCAGGTACAACCTCAAGCTTAACCCTGCAAAGTGCGCATTTGGAGTTCCATCCGGAAAGTTACTGGGATTCATAGTCAGTCGACGAGGCATCGAGCTAGACCCATCAAAAATTAAAGCCATCCAAGAATTGCAACCTCCCAGGAACAAAACTGAAGTAATGAGTTTGTTGGGAAGATTAAATTACATCAGCAGGTTTATTGCTCAGCTCACAACAACCTGTGAGCCAATTTTCAAATTGTTAAAAAAGGATGCTGCGATCAAATGGACCGATGAGTGTCAAGAAGCGTTCGATAAAATAAAAGGGTACTTGTCGCACCCTCCCGTGTTGGTCCCGCCAGAGCCAGGAAGACCTTTGATTCTTTACTTGACGGTTTTGGAAAATTCATTTGGTTGTGTATTAGGACAACATGACCTCACTGGCAGAAAAGAACAGGCCATCTACTACCTTAGCAAGAAGTTCACAGCTTATGAGGTTAAGTATACTCATCTGGAAAAGACATGTTGCGCCCTAACATGGGTAGCTCAAAAATTGAAACACTATTTGTCATCCTACACTACTTACCTCATTTCTCGGTTGGATCCATTGAAGTACATTTTTCAAAAGCCTATGCCAACGGGAAGACTTGCAAAGTGGCAGATATTGCTCACAGAATTCGACATCATTTATGTGACTCGAACTGCAATGAAGGCTCAAGCACTGGCCGATCATTTAGCCGAAAACCCGGTCGATGAGGAATATGAGCCGTTGAAAACTTATTTTCCTGATGAAGAAACAATGCATATCGACGAAGTGGAGCAAATTGAAAAACCTGGCTGGAAACTTTTCTTTGATGGAGCCGCTAACATGAAAGGAGTCGGAATAGGAGCTGTAATCATTTCTGAAACAGGGCATCACTATCCTGTTACGGCTCAATTGCAATTTTATTGCACCAATAATATGCCTGAATATGAAGCTTGCATTTTGGGGTTAAGGCTAGCTGCAGACATGGGCATCCGAGAAATCTTAGTCATGGGAGATTCGGATCTTTTGGTACATCAAATTCAAGGAGAATGGGAAACCCGAGACTTGAAGCTCATCCCATACCGGCAATGTTTACATGATCTTTGTCAGCGGTTTCAATCAGTGGGATTCCAACATATTCCAAGAATCCATAATGAGGTTGCTGACACATTGGCTACCCTGGCATCAATGTTGCACCATCCGGACAAAGCTTATGTAGATCCAATACATATTCAAGTCCACGATCAGCACGCTTATTGCAATATGGTTGAAGAAGAATTTGATGGTGAACCATGGTTCCACGACATCAAGGAGTATATCAGAATGGGGATATATCCCACACAAGCCACAGGGGATCAAAAGAGGACCATTAGGCGATTGGCAAATGGATTCTTCTTAAGCGGAGGAATTTTGTATAAAAGAACACCAGATCTTGGATTATTAAGATGCATAGATGCCAGACAAGCTACAACTGTCATGTTTGAAGTACATTCAAGAGTTTGCAGACCCCACATGAGTGGATATGTATTGGCAAAGAAAATCCTCCGAGCTGGTTACTATTGGCTTACCATGGAGCGAGATTGTATCAGTTTCGTGCGCAAGTGTCATCAATGCCAAATACACAGAGATTTGATTCATTCTCCACCATCCGAGTTGCACACAATGTCGGCACCATGGCCCTTCGTTGCCTGGGGCATGGATGTGATTGGACCAATTGAGCCGGCAGCATCCAATGGACACAGGTTCATTCTGGTAGCTATTGATTATTTTACCAAATGGGTTGAGGCCAAAACATTCAAATCAGTGACCAAAAAAGTTGTGGTCGATTTTGTCCACTCAAATATCATATGTCGATTCGGAATCCCGAAGGTAATCATCACAGATAACGGTGCTAATCTTAACAGCAACTTAATGAAGGAAGTATGTCAACAGTTTAAGATTACACATCGCAACTCTACCCCATATCGGCCCAAGGCAAATGGAGCAGTAGAAGCAGCCAACAAAAACATAAAGAAGATACTTCGGAAAATGATAGAAGGTTCAAAACAATGGCATGAAAAATTACCATTTGCATTATTGGGATACCGCACTACTGTTCGCACTTCAGTAGGAGCAACTCCTTATTTGTTGGTATATGGCACTGAAGCAGTAATTCCTGCAGAAGTTGAGATTCCATCCCTTCGGATCATCGCCGAAGCAAAGATTGATGATGGTGAATGGGTCAAAACCCGTCTGGAACAGTTAAACTTAATTGATGAAAAACGATTGGCCGCAGTATGTCATGGTCAATTATATCAAAGAAGAATAGAAAGAGCATACAACAAAAAGGTGCGACCCCGGAAGTTTGAAGTAGGTCAGCATGTGCTGAAACGTATTCTTCCACATCAGGTCGAGGCAAAAGGCAAATTTGCCCCGAATTGGCAAGGACCATTCATTGTGACCAGAGTATTATCGAATGGTGCACTATGTTTAACAGATATTGAAGGCAAATGCATAGATATGGCGATCAATTCTGACGCGGTAAAGAGATATTATGCATAAATTTTTTTTGAATGTTTGTATTTAGCACTATTTCGAAGATTGAAATGACAAAGGCAATTTATTCTGCTATCCAAACACTATACCATTTGCTTTCCCTTTGAGCCATACTTGTTTCTTTCCTACCCTCTCTTGGAATCAATGAAGAAAAAATCAAGTATGAAATAATAAAAAAAAAATCATCACTATTATGGTGAACTACGTTTGACCTGATTCCTCAAAGAAGGATACGTAGGCGCTTCACGGCTCGGTCATAGGGTGCACAATATACATGATGTGCACAAAAGGTTATGTCAAGCGACCCCAATCAAAAAACTGGGGCAGAATTGTATTGGAAATAAGAAAAAGATTCCAAGAGTTGTAATTTTAAACACATACCAAAACTGTTTAGATTTTAATACCTTTTCCATTTCTAACCCCATACCAAAAAGACCTTTTGACAAATCTTAGAAAAATGCTGAGTCAAGCAAATGAAGATGGTTCATAATACTCTGGTACAAACAAGAAAAGAGAGTAAAAAATGAGAGAGTCTTATAGGTGAAAACCCACACGGGCACCATAAGGCGACGGAAATTGAGAGAAAAGTAAAAGGAGAGAGTCTTATTGGTGAAAAACCTTCATAGGCACCCTAAGGCGAAAAGGAAGTGAGAAATGAACAAATGAGGAAAGTTTATCGGTAAGAACTCTTTGAGACGTTGCAAGTCCAACAGGTCTGTGAAATGAAGAATGAAGTTGGGTTATAGAAATTTTGGCAAAAACAAAAATGAGACAATTGAAAGGAGATTGATTAAAAGACTGGGTTGATTAATCCAAAATGCATACCCTGATCATTGGTGCCAGTAATTCTAATCAGATAAGTCCTTTATTCCTTTTCCAACAGTCATCCAAATTTGGATTTTTCTTTTCATTCTATAATTGTCGAAATCAGCGTATTTCGTTACTAATAATCTTACTTTCTAAAAGCATTGAGATAAGTTTTATTCCAAACAAATAAGAAGGAATGTCAAGGTATACTACCAAGATTCAAGGTTACAAAATACAGCCACGAAAGGTAGGAGATAATAGATATGGGTGTAAGAAAGGTGAAATCAAAAGTGGATCAGCAAAGTCAGAAGGGACATATGATTACAGTTAAAAGGGTTCGAAGGAAAACATACAGAGGATAATCCTATAGTCAAGAATCAATTACAAGGACAAAACAGTCTTTTCAACCATTCCAAGGCAACAAAGAGAAACGAAGAGAAGCATCACCATCGGCAAGAATACCCCAGTCAACCACCCTGCTTTAAACTAACGAAGTTTTCTTTGATTTAAAACAGGGGCAAATACAACATTTGTGTCAGGAAATGCCTGGTAAAGAATTGAAGAAGTCAGGCGTTCACCTGAAGAATGAGGATGAGAATTGAAGAAGTCAGGCGTCCACCTGGAGAATGAGGATGAGAATTAAAGAAGTCAGGCGTCCACCTGGAGAATGAGGATGAGAAAAGAAGAAGTCAGGCGTCCACCTGGAGAATGAGGATGAGAAAAGAAGAAGTCAGGCGTCCACCTGGAGAATGAGGATGAGAATTAAAGAAGTCAGGCGTCCACCTGGAGAATGAGGATGAGAAAAGAAGAAGTCAGGCGTCCACCTGGAGAATGAGGATGAGAAAAGAAGAAGTCAGGCGTCCACCTGGAGAATGAGGATGAGAAAAGAAGAAGTCAGGCGTCCACCTGGAGAATGAGGATGAGAATTAAAGAAGTCAGGCGTCCACCTGGAGAATGAGGATGAGAATTAAAGAAGTCAGGCGTCCACCTGGAGAATGAGGATGAGAAAAGAAGAAGTCAGGCGTCCACCTGGAGAATGAGGATGATAATTAAAGAAGTCAGGCGTCCACCTGGAAAATGAGGATGAGAATTAAAGAAGTCAGGCGTCCACCTGGAGAATGAGGATAAAGAATTGAAGAAGTCAGGCGTCCACCTGGAGAATGAGGATGAGAAAAGAAGAAGTCAGGCGTCCACCTGGAGAATGAGGATGAGAAAAGAAGAAGTCAGGCGTCCACCTGGAGAATGAGGATGAGAAAAGAAGAAGTCAAGCGTCCACCTGGAGAATGAGGATGAGAAAAAAGAAGTCAGGCGTCCACCTGGAGAATGAGGATAAAGAATTGAAGAAGTCAGGCGTCCACCTGGAGAATGAGGATGAGAAAAGAAGAAGTCAGGCGTCCACCTGGAGAATGAGGATGAGAATTAAAGAAGTCAGGCGTCCACCTGGAGAATGAGGATAAGAATTTGAAGAAGTCAGGCGTTCACCTGGAGAATGAGGATGAGAATTGAAGAAGTCAGGCGTCCACCTGGAGAATGACGATGAGAATTGAAGAAGTCAGGCGTCCACCTGGAGAATGAGGATGAGAATTAAAGAAGTCAGGCGTCCACCTGGAGAACGAGGATGAATAAGTTAAAAACAAGTCAGGAGTCCACCTGGAGAATGAGGATGAAGAAAGAAAAGAAGCAGTCAGGCACCCACCTGAAGAACAAGGGAATGCAATTGAAGTGTTGAAATCAAAAGCCCGCTCATATGAAAGGAGCACACTTAGAATCAATAAAGCAGAGGAGTCCAACAGAATCCCCAGCAAGAAACAAACAAGAGTCCCAAACAGATGAAAGAAATACGGGACACAATGAAAAGGAATACGGAATAAGCCAAACGCCCAAGAGTCACCAAGAAATCAAGACAACAAGAAACGCAAGGGCATAATCTAGATAAGATTTTATAATTCATGTACCATAGTCTAGTTTAGCTTTTTGTATTACCTTGGAAGTAAGGTGTAATAAGGAGGTCAACAAGCAGTAAAAATAGCACGAAGCAGTAGTAACATCACAGTCCCACGGTAGTCCCAGCTACCCCAAAATTCCTGAACTACATTGACCTGATTCCTTTATAGCCAAGGATATGTAGGAAACCTTTGAAGCAGAGGTTCGGTCAAATCTTTCTAAAAATGCTTCCCACGGAGTATTCGAACGGGCAAAAAATCGCTCGTATCCGCTCACTTTATCTTTGCACGAAAACTCTTCGAGTTTCCGCACAAAGAGGGGCAGCTGTGAGCACGTGATTTTTGCCTTACGAAAAACTACTCCAAAATAAATCAAAAAATAAAATAAATTTCTTTTACTATATAATTTTTGAATTTGCGTGGTGTTAAATATTTGTGTTATGTCCGTAAGTGTTTACTTTGTCATAATAAAATGAAAATTAAAATAAAATACATGTTGCATGCATATAGGATTTAATTATATATTTGAAAGATAATTTAAATAAAATCACCAAAATATGCATTTTTGTTCTATTTTTTTTTATTCCTTTGTGTGATTAATGTTTCATCTACGCGTTAATGGTTATTAAAAGATAGTTAATATTATTGTAATGATAATTTTGTTTTTATAATTTTTGATTAGGATTTTATTAATTAATAATGAAATTAGAAAAAAAAAATATATACAAGTTGTAAAAAAATTGGACCTGGATTAAAATCCAGGCCCAAATCAATTTACCCCCCCCCCCACAGCCCAATCCAAACAACCCAGGCATCAGGTCCAAATCAAACGAGTCAAAACGACATCGTTTGATTGTGGTGTATCAGGGATCGTTGGATTAAAGCCAACCAACGGCTAAGATCCCACGAACTTTAACCCATGTCCATTACCCGACCCAGTGCCCCGATTCAGCCCGAACCCAGCAGGAAACCAAACGACACTGTTTGGTTAAATGAATAAATCCTGACCACTCATCCTACTAGATCTAACGGTCAGCATCAACCCACCCCGTCCCTATATAAGCCCAATATCCTTACCCCGGCCCCCTAGCTAAACACCCCCCCTCCTCTCCTGTTCATCATCTTCCTGAACCAAACCCCTAACCCTAGCCGCCCTTATTCCCCACCGCCTGAAACCCGGCGGCATCAACACCGCCGGTCACCACCTTAACAACCCAAAACCCCCTGAACACCCTCTATCTAAATATGTTAGCCGCTTGGCTCGAATCTTCCTGAAGGTTCTCGAATCTTCATTTGAAGATTCGAGCCAAACTTAGATCTAAACCTAACAGCCCCAAATCGACACCATAGCTTCCCCTAACCACCCTAAGTTTGGATCTGTAGTTTGTTTGGTTCGAATCGTTTGCGAGCTTTTCGAATCTTCTTTTGAAGATTCGGACCAAACAAGAACAAACTCAGATCTGTTGTAAACTGACACCAAATGACCTCTAGGCTACCCTCACCCTTGTGTCCTATTTGGTCCTCTTCGAATTTACCCGGAAATGTTCGGATTTAAAATCCAAGATCTGAAAACCTAAATTTTCCAATCTTGGAAATTTTTTCAATTCAAACGAAGGATTGAGGTTTAATCGACCTTAGTCGAAGTATTTTCAGTTGAAAATACTTCGACTAAGGTCTGTTTGATTTCAAAAAGTCCAAATCCAAGTTGAGTTTGAGTCCGGTTAAATTTAAAGATTCAGAGGTATGTTTTTCTATTTCCTTTTTGTATTCTATATGTTTGTTTCAGTAACCTGTGTAATGTTGCATATTTTTGTTTAATTCCGTGATTCTGCCTCCTACCTATCTACTTGATCCGAATGTGAACTGTTTCTGTTGGTTGTGACTAATTACAATGTGTGTAATCGACTCGATTAAGTTCGTCGATTAATTATATTATAGAATTCTGTTTCTGAAAATGCTGTTTGAAATAATCTGTTTATCAGTTGTTTGTTGACAATTGTTGTAAATAATCAGTTTGACTAATACTCGTTAATTAAATCAGCTTTGTTTGAAATTCAATAAGATGATGTAGATTTCTTAGCATTAAGTTTCAGGCAGTGTCAATATACTGACCATGCCCCCTACACTTGTGCTAAATTCAATTTTCAATTCAGATTTTTGTTCTGTTAAGTGTTGTGTATTGTTAATACGTTTGTATACAAGTTCAGTGTTCAATCTGAATTTAGTTTTGTCCATTAGCTATTAGACATTGGGTGTGGGATCAATTAGCTATCATTGAAAAGATAAAATGTTTGTTTTTGATTTAGGAATTGGTTCTTAGCTGCTAAACAGTTTAATTCAGATAAACCTGTTAAGATTTAGGCAGTCTTTGGTCTGGGGCAGTAAAGACTGTAATTACAGTAGGATTTTCAAGGGTATTTCTGGGATAGAAACAATAGGGTAATGTGCTAATAGTAGTGGGTTGAAAGTGGAAAATTAATGGCTATTGTTTAGTGTGATAATGGGAAACAAAGGGTAATGGGTTGCTGAAAATCAGGGAAAAGTTAGCATAATGGGATTTAAAGTGGAAAAACAGATTGTTAATGAAAATTTTCTGTTTTTTAAAAAGAAAAGGGGTCCAGGCAGACCTGTATAAGAAGGGGGATTGGGGACTGACTTAAAGGGGGGACTGGAGAACAGATTTTTAAGGAGAATTTAAGAAAAAATATACCTAGAGTGAGATAAAAGAGAAAATCCAGCAGAAAAATCATATTCCCCTTGGAATCTGAAGAGGAAGAAAAGAAACCAAAAGAGAGTATTCGCGCACACACACACACACAGTGAATCTGAAACGGATATAGAAAAGAAAAGAAAAACCCGAAACATATTTTTTCTGGAATCTGTCCGTGTTTGTTTATTAATACTGTGTGGTTTAAATCTGAAATTTTTTTCTCTATTACTATTGGTCTGGTTTCACGGGACTCGTTGATTGTGCTCAAAATCAGCTGCATTATTTGGCATTTTCTGCCTATTTTTGTTGCTGCCATTACTGCTGAAATTCACTTCTTATTCCCTCGTTTTCCAGGTACATATTCTTAAAACTCATGTTGTGAAGAGCCTTGAGTATAACAAAGATGAAGCTCGAATTGTAATTCTGTCTTCTATTCGCTCAAGATCATTAGTTTAAATTTCAGCTTTGTTTCGCGTTGGTTTAATAGTAGTATATTTTGACGTAACGGTTGTAAATTAAATGTCATTTCTTGAAGTTGCTTGAAAATGTTGTAATAAGGTTAATTTCTAAATTTTCATTAGCGGAAGATATAATTAAATTGTCAAAGTAGGGAATATGGCGTGAATGTTGGTGATTATTTAATTTTTGTTGTTAGCTAAGTAAGGAGTAATGTAGAAATATCAAGAAAACTACATTACTAACTCTTGTTGTTAAATAAGGTTAAGATGGTATTGATGGTATATTTTTATAAGATAATAGATGTGTGTATAAACGTTGGCGAAAGGTGATATGATATAGCTTGTTACGATGTTAAAACGTTATGAATGTTTACGACATACAACTAGGTTGCATGTAAGGTAATTTTATTGAATTGGCTTGTATAATAATTCCTTTCCTATAAACTTGACTGCCTATCTATCTTCATAAAATAAATTAACTAAATAATTAGGCCTATTAGATTAAAAACAAGTATATGAGAATGAAAAAAGATGTACAAGCATAAATTGCCACATTTTATATCAATGGTAATTAGAAATAGAATTTGCATTAAGTAAATAATGAAAATTCTTGGAAAATATTTCCTTCCTTTATGAATCATTCATTTTCAGTTTCATATGCAATTTATTCTTTGGCATATATATATATATATGTCATATTTGTTTAAAAAATAGTATTAATCATATTTTTATTCTGTTCTTTGAATTTGAATAGTTGGAATGAATATAACTTATATTCGGAAATTATAATCGATGAGCAACCTTTAATTGATTGCGAATTCTTTTCAAAGAATTTATAGGCCTCTAAGATGGGAGTTTCTCATGATTTTCACATAAAAAAAAATATATGAATATAATAAACAATTTGTGGAAAATCCCTAAACCATTACAAATATTTTGCGCAATTAGGGATGCATTCGCGTACCCTGATTATATTTTTTTTTTTAAAAAAAAATAAATTCGGATTATGCGTACGCGCAATTTCGAGCGAGTATTTAATAAAAGGATTTTTTTTTCAAAGGCGTTAAATCAATTTCATAAAAACCCAAGATGTGTGGTTCACTATTTAAGAAAAACAAATTTTTCTTGATTCGACATAAATTTCGAAAAAAAATGATTGCTTAATAAATATATTATCAAAAGTTATTGTGTACACGTACGCGTGACACAAGTCCGCATTTTTATAACACGAATATACGTACGCGTAATTCGATTCAAGGAAGGGTCCTTAATCACAATAAGTAAAAGCTGTAGAAAAATCAAGTAACAAAAATGTATTTAATAAAATCAAGATAATTAAGCCAATAATAAAAACTGTTAAGCGACCGTGCTAGAACCACGGAATTCGGAAATGCCTAACACCTTCTTCCGGATTAACAGAATTCCTTACTCAGGATTTCTGGTTCGCAGAATAATAAACAGAGTCATATTCTCCTCGATTCAGGGATTAAAAGTGGTGACTTGGGACGCCTTAAAATTCCCAGGTGTCGACTCTGAAACAAATAAATAAATCCCGTTTCGATTGTTCTTCAATTGGAGAAAACTCCCCACGCGCCCCGCGGGCGCGGTAAAAAGGAGGTGCGACAAGTGTCTGCTTGTGTATTTGGCAGTTTCCGAAGTCGCAGTAAGTGCAGTCTTGGTCCGTGAAAATAAAGGTACGCAATCTCCAATTTATTATATCAACAAAACTTTAATCGATGCCGAGACAAGGTACCCTCACCTTGAAAAGCTAGCTCTGGCACTGGTTGTGGCTTCACTCAAGCTTAGACCATATTTTCAATGTCACCCCATAAAAGTGGTAACAACCTTCCCCCTAAGGGGTATCCTGCACAAACCCAAACTATCGGGTAGACTTGCCAAATGGGCCATAGAATTAAGCGAGCACGACATAACATACCAACCGCGAACCGCCGTTAAGTCGTAGGTGCTCGCCGACTTCGTTGCTGATTTCAGCGCGAAGATATTTCCCGAGGCAGAACAAGAAGCATTTCGCGCTTCCACATATACCGACCTCTGGGTCCTCTACACCGATGGCGCCTCTAATGCATCGGGACTAGGACTCGTCCTCGAGGTCCCTATAGGCAAAGTAATTTGCTAGTCCATACGATGCCCTGAGATGAGTAACAACGAGGCCGAGTATGAGGCTGTGACTGCAGGTTTGAAGTTAGCCCTCAAATACGGCGCCCGACGACTCATCCTCCACTATGACTCTCAACTCGTTGTGAATCAAGTCACCGGGACTTTCCAAATCAAAGAGCAGAGACTACAAAGATACCAGTCGGAAATCCACAAACTGCTGCCAGAGTTCGATGAATGCCGCCTCGACCAGATAACCAGGGCGCAAAATATTGAAGCAGATGGCCTCGCCAAACTAGCTGCGGCCACCAAGAATATCAACAAAGAAAACGTGGTCAACCTCCTTCACTCCGCAATAGACCACATCGAGGTACATTCTATAAACCTAACTTGGGACAGGTGTAACTGCTTCGTAGCCTATTTACAGGATGGAACGCTCCCGCTAGACAAAAAAGAAGCCAAAAAACTCTGGGTACAGGCAGCCCGATACAGCCTAATAAATCATGATCTCTACAAAGAACGTTCGGTGGCCCCTTAGCCAAATGTCTTGGACCACATCAAACAAGACGAGTATTGTAAGAAGTACACGAAGGGCATTGCGGCGCCCATACAGGAAATCCCGACCTCGTTCGATGCCTCATCTACGCCGGTTACTACTAGCCTACCATGAAAAAAGAAGCCGCAGACTATGTCCGAAGGTGCGAGAAGTGTCAAAAGTACGCCTCTATGATACATCAAGTAGGAGAATTCCTCCATTCTATCACTTCGCCATGGCCATTCATAAAATGGGGAATGGACATAGTCGGCCCCCTCCCAGTAGGGCGAGGTAAGGTACGCTTCCTTTTGGTTTTAACTGACTACTTCTCTAAATGGGTGGAAGCAGGTGCATACACTCAGATACGTGAGCAGGAGGTCATCGCCTTTATATGGAAAAATATTATATGCCGTTTTGGCATCCCCAAGGAAATCAGTTGCGACAATGGACCTCAATTCTTCGGAAAAAGAACGACTGAGTTTTTCGAAAAGTGGCACATCAAACGAATACTCTCCACGCCATATCACCCTGCTGCCAATGGCTAAGCCAAATCCTCCAATAAAGTAATACTGAACATATTGAAAAAGAAGCTTGAGGAAGCTAAAGGGCTATGGCCTGAACTACTACCTGAAGTATTATAGGCATACCGCACTACACCAAAATCCAGCACGGGAGAAGCGCCATACTCACTGGTCTATGGGACTGACGCGGTTATACCCATCGAGGACGGGGAGCCCAGCTTGAGATACTCTAACGAGAGTGGAACAGATAACGATGAAAGTAGGCTACAAGATGTGGATGAAGTTGAAAAACGAAGAGACATGGCCCACGTAAGAATGGTAGCCCAGAAGCAGCAAGTAGAAAGATACTACAACAAGAGAGCCAAGGTGCGATCACTCAAAGTTGGCGACTACATCCTCAAGGCCAAAACACAGGCGTCAAAGGACCCTAATGAAGGAAAATTGGAAACAAACTGGGACAGACCATATAAAATCATAGCAGTAGCAAACAAAGGAGTGTTCCACCTAGAAACAATGGAGGGAAAACTGCTCAAAAACAACTGGAACATCGCCCACCTCAAGTATTTCCACTTCTAAAAGGTGTCACCTAAGTCGTACTCTTTTTCCCTCACCCGGGTTTTGTCCCAATCGGGTTTTCCTGAGGAGGTTTTTAATGAGGCGGCAAAGGAGACGCCCTAAGGGTCAACACACTGTTCATTACCTCAACCCATCAATATGATCTTCGGATCGAAGTAATGAAGGGACTACATACAGATAATCAAATCACCATTGTATGAACAGAATTTAATCTCCATTGTATGAACAGAATCTAATCTCCATTGTATGAACGAAATCTAATCTCCATTTCACGAATAGATCAAATCTCCATAGCATGTGCAGAACCAGATCTCCATTAATCGACAGGTGACGTCTTCCTACGGGAACACGGTCAAATTTCCAAAAATATCAGTTCGACCTCATTCGAACCACGACGGGATCCTACTTCGACGACAGTTCGAAACAATATCCCAATGGCTAAGGCCATCTACGAAAATACCAGTTCGACCTCGTTCAAACCATGAAGGGATCCTACTTCGACGATAGTTCGAAGCAACATCTTATTGGCCAAGGCCATCGACGAAAATACCAGTTCGACCTCGTTCGATCCACGACGGGATCCTACTTCAACGATAGTTCGAAGCAACATCCCAATGGCCAAGGCCATCGACGAAAATACCAGTTTGACCTCATTCGAACCACGGCGGGATCCTACTTCAACGACAGTTCGAAGCAACATCCCAATGGCCAAGGCCATCGACGAAAATACCAGTTCGACCTTGTTTGAACCACGATGGGATCCTACTTCGACAACAATTCGAAATAACATCCCAATGACCAAGGCCATCGACGAAAATACCAGTTCGACCTCGTTCGACCCACGACGAGATCCTATTTCGACGATAGTTCAAAGCAACATCCCAATAGCCAAGGCTATCGACGAAAATACCAGTTCGACCTCGTTTGAACCACGACGGGATCCTACTTCAACGACAGTTCGAAGCAACATCCCAATGGCCAAGGCCATCAACATAAATACTAGTTCGACCTCGTTCGAACCACGACGAGATCCTTCTTCGACGATAGTTTGAAGCAATATCCCAATGGCCAAGGCCATTGACGAAAATACCAATTCGACCTCGTTCGAACCACGGCGGGATCCTACTTCAAAGACAGTTCGAAGCAACATCCCAATGGCCAATGCCATCGATGAAAATACCAGTTTGACCTCATTCGAACCACGACAGGATTCTTCTTCGACGACAGTCGAAGCAACATCCCAATAGCCAAGGGAGTCAATATCATATGCAATAAATAAAAGAAAAAATGACAAACAAACAAACCGACGAAAGTAAAGTTTACATTGCAGCAAAATATCATTTACATTTGTCCCTACAAACAGGCCCAAGTACGGCCCGTGCCAAAAATTCCTAAACAAAAGTAAATACAAACCAAGGCTACACATCATCCCTAGTAGGGTAAGCGTCTTCATACCACGAATCTGAAGCAAGGTGATTCGCGTCATCGGAATTGATGCCTTCCCTATCAGAAGTGAGAGGGTCGTACCCGCATGACTCACAAGTTGCACGAGCTTCGGCATGCACAGCCTGAACCTCCGCCTCTGTAGCCCTGCCCACAGCGTGAAAAGCCTTATACACATCAAGTCGAGCCTCCACATGGACCCACAACTCGTACAAACGACGGGGCACGCCCGGATCAGCTGAGGCACGAGACGTAGAAGGCTGAGAGCGTCAACTTGCCTCCTCCGCCCTTAGCGAAGCCATTTGTCCCTGCAATGCGGTCAACTCCGCCTCTAACTCCTTAACATGCCCTTCGAGCCCTGCGACTTGACGACCAGAGGCTTCCCTTTCCCCAGTAAGTTCCGACCTGGAGAAACCGACTCAAAAATAGCTGCTGCCAGCTTATCGACGCTAACTTTCAGCTCGCCCTTGAGCCCGTCAATCTCCACTACCTTAGCATTCAACTCGGCGGTCAAGTCGGCCACCTTCAGCTGTAAGTCAGTATTCTCAGCCGTCACCCTGTTGCTTAATTCGAGCGCGTCCTCTTCCGCCTTAAGGGAGGCCTCCAGTTCACTATTACGGGCAACAGCCCTCACAAGATCCTCGCCCCTCTCCCTCAACTCCTCTATCCTATGCTCCAATTGGTCCTCCCGCTGCTTAAGCCCCTCGCGAAACACCTGGAACTTGGGATCCTAATGATAAATGTCAAACATCGCCCGATGCTTAGCACGATACTGCTGATACTTGGACGACATCTTCTTATAAAGGCCCGTCCTTTTTCTTTCATGACGCTCTCTCTCCACCTCTAGGACGAGGTTCTGGCAAAAGAGAAGGGCAGAACTTAGAAAAAAAAATGCAAAACGACGGTTGTCGCACCAACCTAACAACAAAAAGAGAAGGAAAGGAACCTACCTACAGGGCCATACCAGCGACCTTCTAAGATAACTCCACGTCGCTCATTGCTCCAAGCATCTCGCTTTCAGGAGCGGCACATAGAGGAGCGAGGGCCGACGCCACCTACTCGCTGTTTAACAACAAGTTGTAGTTCCCCAGGACTACCACATGACGGTCGGACCGTCCATCCTAACCTCCACATGGGTATGGCAACCCATAAATTCATTGACATCCTCCGGGTCAATATTCGAACCGGAGCCATCACCCTCGTTACGAGGTCCTCCAACATTAGACGATGTACCACACTCAACGGAGCACACCGAACTAGCTCTCGAGCTAATTCCCTCCACTTGGAGACCTCCCCGACAAAATGGCATCGGCCATAAATACGGGCACAGGGGTTGTCCAGGACTCCCTGCTGCCGTTGGCGTCCATAGTTACGCCCTTCCCCAGCTCCAGCCTCCTCCTTTTCCTCTCTAGCAGCTCGTCACCATTAGAAGATTCATCCAAAAGATGTGAGGCCGGTACCGACGAAGCCTCTTCCCTCGTGGCCACAGTTCGAGATGAATCTCCCAGTTGAATAGGTTGAGGACGACCCTCCCGAACAGACTGGCACAAGATAAATCGTGTGTCCGCAGTAGCGACGGCTTGTCTAAAGGCGGGAACTGGCGCCCTCCGTCTAGAAGCTCCCCGATCTGTCATCACAAAGGGTCGTACTATTAGGCGAGGTCGCATGGCCAATGAGGTAGTAAGTCAAATATTTATCTGAGGAAACCCTAAGGCCATAACGCTGAACGAAGGCAGGCCAAGTTCGAGTTTTCGCTGCATGAGGCAACATGCGGGATACCCAATCCTTGATACCCGTAATAGGGCGAGGTGGACGGCCCATAGTTACAAAATGGCAAGTAAGTAAAAGTTACAATAATTACAGAAGAGAGGGGAACATAACGAACGACGACATTTACGAGTTCCGTTCCATCACTCCGGAAATCTGGCGAAGTTAGAAACGACGTGTTTGATCTTGATAAAGAAATACTTGTGCCAAAACTTATGGCTCGCCCGGTCGTCCGTCCCGACCACCAGCCCTTTCGTACCACGAAGTCTCAAATGCACCATGGTACCCCTGAGGAAGCCAGGCGTAAATAGGTGCAAAAGATGATGGACAGAGACGTTACTCTCTTCCAACTCTACATACTTAGTTAATAGCAGAAGCACCTTAAGCGTGTACGGCGAAAGCTGTGCTGGGCAAACCTGGTAAAATCTACAGAATTCCTCCGCTAAAGGGAAGAGAGGAAGGGTGTAGCCGATCATGAAAGGATACTAGTAGAAAGCACAGTACCCAGGTCTGTGGACGTCAACGTAATCTTTTCCCGCCGGAATCATCTCTACATGGGCAGGAATATCATACTTTATAAGGAGGGCATCAAGATGAACCTGCTCCGTCTCAGAAAATACTAGGTTTGGAGTAGGAGGTGGATCTTTGAGGAAATCACTCCGGGCAAGGGATGCCTCGATAGTAGCTCCTCCACTGTAAGAGGGTTGTCACCCTCTTCTACCACCACTTCTCCACTGCCGGAAAGAGGCACTGTGGATGACGGGGTGGCTTCAGGAACCTCTTCGCTAGAATGACGAGACCCCGGCATAGTATCGTTTAAAGGAGTAGTAACACAAAGGGAGTAAAAAAGAAGAAACTTCCGGTGATAACAGAAATGGAAGCAGGATGATATAAGAACAAATGAAGAAGACTGAGAGGCTATCAAGAGAGAATGGCTAAATTTTTTCAAAAAATCAAACCCCTCATCTATTATAGGGTTGGGTGGTGCCATAACCGAGGCGGCAAGCCTCAAATCAGCGCAAGAATCAAAGCGCCAAGCCGTCAGTCCTTGCCTTGAAAATTCGCGTAATGATGACGCACGTAAAGCTGACATCACCCCCGGGTAGCGTGTACTCTTCGGTGCTTCGCAGAATATGATAGCCACCTCTCGTTGGCCACATCGTAACGTTCCAACGGGTCAAATTTCTCCCAAAGAAGGCATAAAGTCCGCTCATCGAGGACGCACCCGGTCGCAACCTCGACGAGCGGAGGGACTAACTGTATGAGTCTGAATTTGATCGACTACGACCTACAGTGAGCACGACAAACGACCGAGCACCCGCGAGTCGACGCCCAGAGGGATACGACCTTGTGGTAAAAGAAGAAACAATACGACCTCGGCAGTAGAGTAAGCCCATTAGGAGATATGGAGAATATTCCTTAAAAGATTCTTTGCATGTCGTTTCTACGATTGAAAGGAATTCCTCGGTATATAAGAGGGATGAGAGTCTTGTAACAGGTCATGAACACTTTGTAAAACTCACCAACCTTAAATGAAAAGAAAGTTTACAACTCTCTTCTCTCTATTGTTATCATCCTAAAGTTTATTATCTTCAGCTACGATTTACCCCTTCATCTTTGATTAATTTGTTCAAAAAAGATTTTAATATCTTTTGAGTCAAACAAAATGGTCTAAATTTTTCTCAAAAGATTAGTGCAGACTGGAGATAACAATGTCAGCATTTGTAATTTTGGGATTTTGCAAAAATCATCGAGATTTTAACAAACTATATTGAAATTTATACTCTTTTATTTGTGAAAGTTACTTCCATTGCCATAATGAAAAAGCCAAATAGTTAACCAAAATGATTTTTCCACCTTAAATTGCCGAATAACAGATTTTCTCTATTTAAAGTGCGTTTTAGAAACATAACTGACAGGGAAGAGGAAAATTCCAATTGGACAATAGACATTCGAATTCATGATAAAGCAGTAATAAAAGAGATAGGGATGAAGAGACATAAATAAGGTTTGCCTAAAAATAGCTACGATCTATATACTTTTGACTTGTACTATCTTTACATATATTAAAAAGCTTAAAATTAATCAAACCTATTTTAATCTTATTAATTTTAAATTCTGAATTCACATGTGAAGCTCAAGAAGAGTCGTAATCTTGGAGGCAAAAAGTAGGCATGAAATTCAAAAATAACCAGATTTATAAGTGGTCATTTAAAAATAGCCACAGTTTCAAAAATTATCGAAATTTAGCCACTTCTTATATAAAGATAAATCTAAACAAAAACACTGTTCAAAATCTGAAAAATACTCCAGTATAATATAATGGAATTCCAGTATAATATACTGGAGTTCCAGCAAAGTATACTGGAACTCCAGTACATTATACTGGAGTTTGGAGTTCTAGTTCCAGCAAAGTATACTGGAACTCCAGTATTAGCATACCGGAACTCTAGTATATTATACTGGAGCCAACAAAGTATACCGGTCCAACATAATATGCTGGAAGTTCATACACATGTACACCGAACTCCAGTATATTATGTTGGACCGATCTCTATTGCAGCAAAGTGATTATGTTTCAATAACTTAACAAACACTGACTATTTTTAAATGATCAGTCTGAAAACTGGCTAGCCATGCTATTTTAACAAAAAGTAGTTCTTGATCCCGCTTTGTCGTTACTGGTCTTCTTCAGAGGTGAAAGGACCCAACTTTTTCACTATTTCGGATTAAGGTTTATTGGCGAGGTTGGCCCAAGATATTCATCAAGTATGATTATGGCCCATTAGCTCAAAGTTTTGATAGAGAAAACTACTCTCTATATCCCCTCAAAATTTTAATAACCCATATTTTTTTCTACTTACATGAATTAGTCCTTCGGCCCAAACATATTACATCTAATAGCCCGAAATATCTTTTTTGTATATTTTTTGTATAGTGACAGTCTATTTTGTATATTGTTTGTATAATGATAGTCTATTTTGTATAGTGACAGGCTATTTAATATATTTTTGTATAGTGAAAGTCTATTGTATATAAATTGTACAGAGACAGTATATTTTGTATAGTGACAGTCTATTTTGTATATTTTTTATGTAGTGATAGTCTTTCTTGTATATATTTTGTATTGTGACATCTATTTTGTATATATTTTGTATAATGACATCTATTTTATATAATGATAGTGTATTTAGTATATAAATTGTATAATGATAGTCTATTTTGTATATTTTTTTATATATTGGCAGTTTATTTGTATACCTTGTATATAGTAACATTCATTTTTGTATATTGAATGACTACACGTTTGTAATTGATGAGATGCATCTTACTGTGATTTTTAATTATTTATTATTTGTTAGTCTAGGAATTGTAACAAATGGAGTATACTCTACGGATGCTATGTTTGAAATTACATAGTATTATATAAATAAAAATTTCAGTTTCTCAAAAAATAAAATATATATATACTCCACAATTCTTAAAAGGAAAGATGCAAAACAAGCAAAAACTGAAAATTGATTATTCTTTTTTGGCAACTAAAAAATTTTCATTATCAATGGAGTAATGTATAGTAAAACGACCCGACATGTATAGCGAATTTTTTTTCCTGTATAACCATATCTTGAATAAAAATAAAATTCTATTAAGTGCATGTAATATCAATCTTACTATAGAAACTATCAAATTGAGAAAGTAAAGACCGATAATTATGATGGGTTATGATAATTGTTTGGATAGTACCGCATAAGCAATGGGAAGGCACTAAATGCCAGTGTCGCTAAGCATGCCAGTTAGGGTCCTTGCGACGTAGTAGGCATAGAAATAGTTTCTGGTCCTCCTATATACTAATTGCCATTATTACTTATTAATCGAAGAAATCGGTGATAATTCTACAACAATTCATATGGATGAATTTTTTTTTTATCGAAAATACGAGAAAAAAATTTCCTGACAACATCTCGTCAGAAAATTAAATTCAAAAGTCTCCAACCAGTTCATCAACCAAAAGTAAATGAAAAAGTCGTTATTCTAGTGGCGATCTTTTTCTTCATGAAAGAGCTGAACTCTGATATATAATGCTTGTTGTCGATTTCTTTTTATCTCTTTTTAATAAATTCTTCCGTCGAAATTTTAATAGTGTACTCACTTGCATGCAAAAAAGCTGAAAAAGGGAAAGGATGTGCCGATCTTTAAGTTTTTGGCTAGCTATGATAATTAATTTTTGGCTTCAAACTACATAATAGATTTTTGGGCTAAAGTTAGTCAAAAGTTTCAGGCGAACGACTAAAAGTGAAATTGTCTCAAGTTGATAGATGGTTTGGCCCATCTTTGTTAAGCAGCGTGGAATGCTATAATAAGAGAAAAAGATACTTAGAGCTCATTTAGAAACTTAAAGACTAAAATGTTCTTGTTTAAAAATGATCCGATTTGGCCCGAAGTAATATTTTATTACCCGCTTGCCCCTCCTTTCCCACATGACACTCGTTGCCCCCTAGCACTTCCTCACGCGATGTGGTTTGCAGTTTCTCTGCGACGTACTTGAAAATCTCCGCGATTCGTCCATTGTCACCAAGCATTTGTGCGAATTTTTTCTACTAAATTTCCGTGGTTTAGATTTTTCTTCCTCCTCTAAGCTTTTGAAATATAAAGCTTATTGTTAAGCTTTAATTTGGGCAAAATAATAAATTTTATCAGTAGAAAGAATACTCTTAAGCGCACACGATCTTTTCATTCAATTCTGTTATCACATGATTCTGCTATTGCTATGAATGACGAACATCATCCAGAAAATGAGGGAAGAATAACTGATTCATACCTAAGAGAGACTCCAAATAACCATGCAAATGGGAAATCCTCTTTAGCTAGGTCAACTGGATCTAAACCTGTTAATTTGAGAAGAGCATGTTCTCAAAGTGCTAAGAAACGAAAAATGGATGGTTCTCAAACTGATTCAGCACCTAAAAAAAGAGAGAAAGGTCTCTGAATCTTATATTGGTAAGGAGAAAGGTGCCAAATCCGCTTTAAAGGTAAATTTTCAGAAAAGGGTCATATATGTCCCTCTACTTAAGCTAGATCTTTTCTTCATTTATACTATTTGATCATAATTCTCCCTACCGTTCAAGTCTCTTGTTCAAAATACCCCTCTGCCGCCAAATTCCAATTTTAAATTATAAAAAGTCATGTGTCAGAGTCCTATTAGCTAAACTAAACCCACTCCTCCTTGTTCTTTGACCCAGTCGACTCGCCCAAATAATCCGACCACCCGAGAAAAAACCCTAAAAAAGTGCACTCTCTCTCCGATCTTACCTTTTCCTTCTTTCTCCAGCAACTCATTTCTCTATTTAGCTCCATAGTATTTGGAGGAAGAAGGATCTGTTTTAATGTTGAGATGAAGAAGGATTCTCTTTTAATGTTGTTAAATTTCAAAGAGAATATTAAGAAGATTTTTCATCAATTCAAGTAAATAAAAACTTCAGAAGAATTGGTTTAAATGATGGAAAATGTTGCAGAATATGGAAGTGCTATAAGAATGGGGAAATTCACTGGTATAACAGAATTAGATATCCAAGCAGATGTAGTCAACTATGTGCCAATTTCAAAGTGATGGCATGTTTCAACACAATTAATAATTGACACTCCTAGAACTATACAAAAGTGGGTCATGAGTGCATGAAGATTCTTGTCTTTGATGAAGCGGACCATACGTTTGCAGAGATAATTGATTCTCTATCAACACTTACTATAGTTCCTTTGCTTTTTTCAATAGTTATACATGTATTTCTTTTTTTTTTCTTTTTTAAATCAGTTTTCTTTGTGTTAGTTGGTGCGAAATTTTTAGATTTAGTGTTTAGTTTCTTAGATGAATGGGAGCACTAAGCTTAATGAGCTAATTATCTGAATGTTAAATTTTCGATCTTCATTTTTTGAGGAATTTGCCACCGTAGTATTTAGAGAAATGAGTTGTTGGAAAGAAGAAAAGGTGAGGTTGGGAAGATGACAGGTGAGAGATTTGGGCGGGTCGACTGTGTCAAAGAAAAAGGAGGAGTGAGTTTAGTTTAGCTAATAGGACTCTGACACGTGACTTTTTATAATTTAAAATTGGAATTTGACGGCAGAGGGATATTTTGAACAAGAGACTTGAACGGTAGGGACAATTTTGATCAAATAGTATAACCGAGGACAGATCTAACTTATTTTAGCTGGTAGAGGGATATATATGACCCTTTTTCGTTTTATTTATATATTTGAAATTTTATACATGCTGGTATTTATTTTTAAGAGCTAGTTTCTCTAATAGACATGCTTGCTTAGATTATCGAAAAATAGAATATAGTCACGCACTGGTAAATTTGTTCTAATGGATATATGCGACATATTCATATGTGTTTCTTTTTAAATGTAGCGTAGTACAAATGGTAGGCAAAAACTTGGTATTCATTTTTATTCTATCATTGTCAGTGAGTTGAAAAGAAAATTATCAACTATACAAGCCGATCTTTTTAGGTTGATTTATTTTGGGTTTATGTTGAATTTGCCTAGAATAGAACTGTATCTCAATTGATATATTCTTTGTTGACAATGGAGGTTCATAAAGATGAGGCCAAAATGAAGTTTCATGTAAATGGAGTTAAGTTAGCTTTGCTTTATCTGAGTTTGCACGTATGATTGGATTAAAATGTACTAGTGATATAAAGCAGCTTACTTGTTCCAAGGGAAAGAAAAATCATTTGATTTGAAGGGGAAAGAGTTTGCGTATACGGGAGAAAAACATTTAGGGGCACCAATGGTTATTTTATATTTTAGTGGCAGAAATCGGTCATAAATTCCTAGCAGTGAGATATTTCTATCCTTCTTGCAAAAAAATTCTAATATTACGATAAACAACGACATATACAAAAGAACTATGTATACGGTCGAAATCGAGCTCGCCTACGGCATGATAGATCAGGCCCGGAATATGACAATAAAGGACTGAAGATCGACCCCAAGTCCCACCGGGCTAGAACTTGGGGTCAGAACACCTCCCTTCGAGAATATCGAGGTCGTGATCTCGGAATTTATCCTAGACCCGAACGAACTCGAAGCAATATTGTTAGCATAGCCAATAGAAGACCGAAATATCCGTGACCGGTCGGATATTACGGCGACACTTATCAATAAGGAACCGACAATCAGCAAATCAAGATATTTTTTACCTTTTATAGAATGTACCTAAAGTAGGACTCATCTACTATATAAAGGGAGTCAGATAATTCATTTGGTAGATGGTAACACGCATTCCAAAGCAATACATTATTATTTCTCTCTTTATGCTCTTATTCTTCTGTATCTTGAAACCGATCAAAGTGCATCCAATTCAAGTGTGACTGACGTCACGAGACTGTAACTGTTCAATTCATGTAGTTTGAATTTACTTTATCATTTTTTATTTCAATTGCAACTTAGTTTATTGCTTTGTGTCAAGTTAACGCATATCCTTAAAATCACTTACAAATTTAATTGTTATCCGGTTTTGAGGGTAAACAGTTTGGCGCCAACCGTGGGGCTAAGGATAATAGTGATTATTTGATACAAATTTTCATAACACACACTACTTTACACTTGTTCTTTGAAGTGCCTCTAATTTCATCTTAAAGCTCAAAATGCCAAATTCACAATCAGCACCCCTACATATTGCCAACGAGTCCGGCCATCACGATGAAAATAACAATATAATGCCCAATGATGGGGTACCGCCGGTCGATCCCATTGGAATTATAGTCGCGGACCCGACTGACGCTAACTCGCATGTAGCTATTGACACAAATCTGCCTACCGACCCCGAGAATAGCGCCCGTGGTGAAGCTCGATCGGCCGCTCAAAATACACAAAACATTGGAGGAGATGGGATCAATTTACGGATGATCTTTGAAATATTACAAGCTCAATAGGCGATGATAGCTCAGTTACAAAACCAAAGCCACGCACCGAGCAGAATTGAACCCCATCCGTCCCGGGAAGTCACCCGCAGGGATGAACCGGTCGCAGAGAGGTCGAATGAAAATGAATCAGGGACTAACCTCGAGATCATAAAGATGCTCGAGGAACTAACAAAACAGGTAGAATCAGGGGAGAAGAAAATCGAAGGTAATGACAAAAAGGTAAAAACCTACAATTCCAAGGTCGACCAAATCCCGGGAGCACCACCGATACTGAAAGGCCTAGATTCAAGAAGTTCGTACAAAAACCTTTTCCTCCAAGTGCGGCTCCAAAGATGATCCCTAAGAAGTTCCGCATGCCCAAGATTCCTAAGTGCAATAGAACGACCGACCCAAACGAGCATGTTACCTCTTACACATGTGCCATCATAAGGAATGACTTGGAGGATGATGAGATCGAGTCTGTCTTGTTGAAGAAGTTTGGAGATACCCTGTCAAATGGAGTTATGATATGGTATCACAACTTACCACCTAATTCTATTGATTCATTTGCTATGCTTGTGGATTCTTTTATAAAGTTCACGTCGGGGCTATCAAGGTCGAGACCAGGAAGTCAGACCTTTTCAAAGTAAAATAGAAAGATAATGAGATGCTCAGAGAGTTCGTGTCCCGATTTCAAATGGAACGGATGGATCTGCCACTGGTCGCTGATGATTGGACTGTTCAGGCTTTCAACCAAGAACTCTACATTCGGAGCTCGTTGGCTTCACAATAGTTGAAACAAAATCTGGTAGAATATCCGGTCGTCACTTGGGTCGATGTCCATAACCGATATCAATCAAAAATTAGGGTTGAAGATGATCAGCTTGGGGCCCCTTTCCGGGTTCGTGTACCCCGTCAGAACCATCGATAGAGTTAAGAGAGACATCGACCGTGAACCGAGATCAAATAGGGATCGGTATCAGCCATACAATGGAGACTGAAGAAGTAGTAGATCCGGGCAAAACTATACGCAAAATAAAAGGAGAAGTGATTGAGATCAGAGCAACTGAGGACTCATGAGCAAAAACATCTTCGACAGGCCCGTCGGTCCTAAAGAAGCGCCAAGATTATTAGAGTACAACTTCAATGTTGGTGCCGATGCTATCGTATCGGCCATCAGATGCATCAAAGATACCAAATGGCCCAGACCTTTATGGCCCAATCCAGCCCAAAGGGATCCCAACCTAGTGTGCAAATATCACGGCACTCATGGCCATAGAACAGAAGACTGCCAACAATTAAGAGAAGAGGTGGCCCGACTGTGCAACAATGGACATCTTCGAGAATTCCTGAGTGATCGTGCTAAGAACCACTTCAGGAACAGGGATTCTACTAAGCAAACCGAGCAGGAAGGAGAGCCTCAGCACGTCATCAACATGATCATCGGTAGAATCGACATTCCCCAGGGTCCGATGCTGAAACACACCAAAGTATCCATCACAACGGAAAACAGACCCGGGATTACATGCTAGAAGGAACCTTGTCTTTCAACGACGAAGACGCTGAGGGGATCGTGCAACCCCATAACGATGTACTGGTAATATGGGTACTCGTAAATAAATCTTGAATTAAGCGTGTGTTAATTGATCCAGGTAGCTCAGCCAACATCATCAGATCAAAGGTCGTGGAACAACTCGGTCTACATGATCAGATCGTACTTGCGGTCCGAGTCCTGAACCGGTTCAACATGGCATACGATACCACTAAAGGGGAGATAGCATTACTGGTGAACATCGCCAGAACCATACAAGAAGCCAAGTTCTATGTAATCAAAGGGGATATGAGATATAACGCTCTATTCGAGAGGCCATGGATTCACAACATGAGAGTAATACCCTCGACGCTGCACTAGGTGCTAAAATTCCCAACACCCGGAGGAGTGAAAATAGTTTATGGGGGAACAACCAGCCGCCAAGGAGATGTTCGCGGTCAATGAAGTGATCCCGACATCCACGCTCTCAACATCGAAGTATCCAAATCGGATGGTAAAAAACAGGGCCAAATAGCAATTACCAATATCAGCCTCGACATAGTCGAAAGAACAAGGGGTAGACAAGGACGACGACTACGGAGTCCCCAGATCGTTCATAGCCCCCGATGATTTCGACGCTATAAAATCAATGGTCGAGGAATTGGAACAAGTCATACTAACTGAACACTTTCCTGATCCAAAGGTATACCTGGGCACGGGGTTAAGCCCCGAGCTCAAGAAAAAACTCATTCAATTGCTTATAGCTAGCAAAGATTGTTTCCCTTGGTCCCACCTTGATATGACAGGGATCCCGCCGGAGATAACCACTTACAATCTAAGCCTGGACCCGAAGCTCCACCCGGTCAAGCAAAAGAGGAGACCCCAGTCCTAGGTCAAACATGTTTTTATCAAGGACGAGGTATCTAAACTCCTTAAAATAGGGTCCATTCAGGAGGTTAAATACCCAGATTGGTTAGAAAACGTAGTGGTAGTTCCTAAATATAGAATAAACTAAGAATGTGTGTAGACTATAAGGATTTGAATAAGGCTTGTCCCAAGGACTCCTTCCCTTTGCCCAGTATCGACCGCATGATTGATGCCACATCCGACCACGTGATCCTCAGTTTTCTCGATGTCTACTCCGGGTACAACCTAATACGGATGAACCCGGGTGATCAGTAAAAAACCTCTTTCATCACTAAGTACGGAACATACTACTATAATGTGATGCCATTCGGATTAAAATTGGTGGTGCCACTTATCAACGCCTAGTAATTCGGATGTTCGAGGAACAAATAGGGAAATTAATGGAGGTTTACATTGATAATATGTTGGTTAAGTCCCTGCGGCCATAGGACCATTTAAAACATTTGCAGGAAGCTTTCAGCATATTGGAGAAGTACAATATGAAGCCGAACCCGGAGAAATGTGCATTTGGAGTCGGATCAGGTAAATTCCTCGGATTCATGGTATCCCACTGAGGAATCGAGATCAACCCCGACAACATCAAAGCCATCAAAGATATCACAGTTGTGGACAACGTGAAGGCCGTGCAAAGATTAACCGGATGCATAGCCTCCCTGGGGCGATTCATCTCGAGGTCCTCTGATAAGAGCCACTGATTCTTCTCACTACTGAAGAAGAATAATAACTTCTCATGTAGTCCGGAGTGCTAACGGGCCTTGGAGGAACTCAAGCGGTATCTATCGATCCCACCACTGTTTCACACGCCGAAGACAGACGAACAACTATACATGTACTTGGCAGTATCAGAATAGCGATAAGTGGAGTCCTGGTCCGGGAAGATCAAAGTATGCAATTTCCAATTTACTATGTTAGCAGGACTCTAGGTAAGACCGAAACCAGGTACTTTCACCTAGAAAAATTAGCGCTCACTTTGCTAAGCGCCTCTAAGAAGCCGAAGCCATATTTTCAATGTCATCCTATATGTGTTGTGACTACTTACCCATTGCGAAATATAATGCATAAACCTGAGTTCTCGGGACGATTGGTCAAATGGGTCATGAAGATCAGTGGGTATGATATTGAATATCGATCCCGGACCGCCATTAATTCTCAAATTTTGGCAGACGTCGTGGCCGACTTTATGTCACCCCTAATACCTAAGGTCGAAAGAGAGTTGATGGTGAACTCGGGGACATCTTCGGGAATCTGGACCCTCTTTACAAACGATGCCTTGAATGCAAAAGGGTCCAGACTTGGCATCGTATTGAAGCCACCAACAAGCAATGTAGTTAGATAACATATTCAGATTGTGAAATTGACTAACAACGAGGCCGAATATGAGGCCATGATTGCATGTCTAGAACTAGCCAAAAGCTTGGGGTGGAGGTGATCGAAGCTAAGTACGACTCCCTCATCATGGTGATCCAAGTTAATGGGATGTTCGAGGTCTGAGAAGAACGAATGCAAAGGTACCTGGATAAGTTGCATGTAGCATTACATCGGTTCAAAGAGTGAACTTTGCAACACGTACCTTGGGATTAAAACAACGAGGCTGATGACCTTGCTAACTTAGGATCATCGGTCAAGGACGGCGATTTTAACTCGAGGGCAGTCATATAACTCATGAGATCGGTAGTGGAAGAAGGCCATGCCGAAATAAACTCAATGAGCCTAACTTGGGACTGGAGAAACAAATATATATAATATCTGAAGACCGAAAAATTGCCCTCAGATCCATAAAAATTGAGGGCCCAGCGTACAAAAGCAGCCCGGTTTAGTTTGTCTGAAGACAGAACCCTATTCAGAAGAACATTCGATAGACCACTCGCGATATGTCTAGGACCAGGATATACCGAGTACATTCTGAGGGAAATCTATGAAGTCACCTATGGAAATCATTCAAGCGTCGAATCATTAGTTCAAAAAATAATCAGAGCCGACTACTACTGGATTGATATGGAAAAGGACACGAAGAAGCTCATACGAAAATGTGATGAATGTCAAAGACATGCTCCTATGATTCATCAACCCGGGGAGCTGCTGCATTCGGTTTTGTCACCATAACCGTTCATGAAGCGGGGAATGGGCATCGTTAGCCTCCTTCCATGGGCACCCGGTAAGGCTCAATTTATATTGTTTATGACTGACTATTTTTCTAAGTGGGTGGAAGCCCAGGCATACGAGAAGGTCAGGAAGAAAGAAGTCATTGATTTCATTTGGGACCACATCATATGCCGGTTCAGAATGCCAGCCGAGATCGTATGTGACAACGGAAAACAATTCATCGGCATCAAAGTAAGCAAGTTTCTCGAAGACCATAAGATCAAAAGGATCCTATCAACACCCTATCACCCTAGTGGGAACGGACAAGCAGAATCGACCAACAAAAACATACTCCAAAATATCAAAAAGAGGTTAACCGACGCTAAAGTAAAATGGAAGGAAATCCTGCCTGAAGTCTTATGGGCATACTGTACGACCTCAAAGTCCAATACCAAGTCAACCTCGTTCTCACTGGTTTATGGTGCCGAAGCTCTAATACCAGTCGAAGAACCAAGTCTTAGGTTCTGATACACAACCAAAGAATCAAATAACAAGGCCGTGAATACAAGCCTAGAGCTATTAGATGAAAGGCGCGAAGCTGTCGTTGTCCGGTTGGCCGCCCAAAAATAGCAGATCAAGAGATATTACAACCGTAGGGCCAACTTTCCACACTTCAATATTAGGGATTTAGTATTAAGGAAGGTCATACTAAGCACCCGGAACCCAAATGAAGGGAAGATGGGGCTGAAGTGGGAAGGACCATATTAAATTATCAAGATCACCGGAAAGGGATCGTACAACTGGAACGTAAATCACTTGAAGTGATACTACTGCTAAGGTATGAACCCATTCGTTCCTTTTACTTATTTGCTTTTCGAACTAACACTTGCAGGCAACCGTCAAAGAACGATACAATTTTTAGGCCTAAAAGCACGTATTGCACTATTTTTCCCTTGAACTGGTTTTATCCTAAATGGGTTTTCCGACAAGATTTTTAACGAGGCAAAAGTAAATTGTACTAACTTAGAATTGAAGCCGGTCATGAACTGGTATCAAATATAATGACAACAGTATTTGAGGCCTCTCTGCGATCAGCCCCGAACACCTGGGGCATTACCGTCGGATAATGACTTTAGCAAGGAAAGAAACTTTGTAATTGAATGGTCTCAGCTCAATCGATAAGATTTACTGTAAGGGCCAAATGGTCAAATGAACCATTCCCACATAGACTGCTCGATCCCTGACACAAACTTGTACACATGTGTAACTATTACATACAAGAATAAAAAGAAGTCTCTACCTTGGGGGTAAATATCTTGTCCTTAAAAAAACATTTCTTAAGGAATTTTCTGCATCTGATCCCCTAAAGGTATTGATCCCAAGGGACGCCTTAATTCGAGTTTAAACGATCACTCCCACTCGGGGACTACCATTCAAAGACAAACTCGGACGCCCGAGCTATCAAAGCCCGGGGACACAAGACCTATTAGGCAGCACCCAAAACTTAAAGGATACAAACATCCCCATTCGGGGACTGTTATCTTAGGCAAGCCCGAATAAATCGGGATAACAATCCCATTGGGCAACACCCGAACTAAAAAGGTTGCAACCATATTAAAATGGCTCATAGACATTCGAGACCCGTAACAAAAACAAGGCCTTCAAAATTTCTTAACCGGTTCTAAAGGGTACCCTCGACAAACTATAATCTAAAAAATTATAAGTACTTTAGGGAAAAGTTTCCGGTCATATTGAATCCCCACGACTCCTTAAACAAAATAATGTCTAAGGCAAGGCCTGTTCGAACCTTCAAACATGACCTATCTATTTCATGCTAAGGCATTTCGATCTTTACAAATATAAATAATAAAGCAAAGGAAAACAAAACTCAGAGATTGTCGAAGGGAAAAAGAAGCCTTGTATTATATATACATGTCGTCTTTACAAAGGCCAAACGTCCTTAGCAAGACGTACAAAAGTACACAAGCACAAAAAAATGTACAAGGCACTTAAATGGCCCCGTCTTCACTAGAGCCCGCCTCGTCTCCAGGTTTTTCAGAACCCTCAGAGTCTTCTTCATCCTCGGGATAAGCCAACTTCTTGGCCTCGACTTTGAGCTCCTTAGCACTCTCAATTTCAATCGACAAGTCGAAACCCCAAGCATGAATTTCCTTGAGGGCCTCCCTTAGAGATTGTCGCTTCACATGCTTGATGATATCCTTTGTTTGATCCTAGGCCGCCTCGGTATCGACCTTATTTTAGGCCACCATCTCATCGGCATCAGCTTTAACCACTACGGCCACCGACTTGGCCATTTGAAGCTCCTTGGCTAGAGTTTCTCGATCAAAGATGGCCGAACTTAGCTGAGACTAGAGCTTCTCAACCTTTTCCTTTGCTGCTCGAAGCTAGACCTCAGCCAAAGTCAGCTACACCCAATCAGTCTCCTTTTCCGAGGCCATACGGTCCATCCTACCTCTCTATTTGTTTGTCTCGACCTTGACATCATCCATCTTTGTTTGGAGCTAGTTGATTCGATCAATCTTCTGTTGGACCTGCGGATTCTGATCATTAGTCATCGAGTCTAGCTCATCATTACTAACCTCAAATATTTTTACCTACTTGACCAAGTCGTTGAGCTCCTTTCGAGCCACCTCTAGCTCAGCTCAAAGGCTCTTAGCCTCCCCTTCACGTTTCCCACTGAGAAGTTTGTAAGTATCTCTCTTCTCAGTGGCCTTTAGACCTCGGCCTCAAACTGGTTAAACTAGTCCTGATATCGAAGAAAAGTCTCATAATGAAGCACCGATGCATACAGACACCAAGAAAAATGTTATGATTATCTATAAATTTGTCTAAGTACAAATTAAAAGTCATCAAGAGGTATCTGAAGTTACCCGGTTTAGCGCCTGTTGTGCTTCATTGAACAGGTAGGGCGCATCTACCTTGTTCGTCTTTACTTGGTCTTCCCCCGTAACCACACACCGAAGGTAACTAGCCACCCCTACGGGGGTAGAGTGGACCCAAGCATCCTCCTAAATGGAGATGATTATCAATCGCTTCTGGTCAGGATCCACACTCAGAGCTGGGAAATGGTTGATTAATTTCGGGCTTGAGGAAGGCCCGCTTGTTCCCGAAGATGGACTCTTCTTATTCACCTCTAATCACCCAATCTGGTGGCGTCGTTCGTGGCAGTAGAATCCACGCCATCAAAAAAGTAGCGGAGGGGGTCGTCTACTTCGTGGGCCCCCTCGTTGGGACATTCTTTCAATTACACCACATGTTTCCGTACGTGAAAGTACGCCATAAGTCAATTGATGTAAGCTCGGAAATGAGATTCTCTTTGAAAGTATATAAAGTGATCTAATGATATTACATTTGTATTTCCGTTCAGCATACAAATGACTAGGTTGAGGACGAATGAACTTAAACGCGAGAAAGGAGATTTTGGACAAATAAAAACGAGCAGCTTACCTACCCAACATGCCTGCTTCACCATCTTACTTTCCATCCTACTTGCTCGAGCTACTCGACACATATCTAAATTATTTAATAAGGATAAGACACATGTTTCAACCTAGAAAAAGAACCAACATGAATCAGCTACTTGATTAAGTAGGTGACAAGTAGGTGCATCACCTACTTAGAGCTTGTGGATCAAATTAAAAGGGAATAAAAAGGGATAGAGATGGACAAGTCTTGGGGTAGCCCAAGACCCATCTGCCCGAGCCTATTAGTGGGGCCATATAAACATAGACATATCTCAATTTCACTTATAAGCACAATTCATCATCCCTATCACTCTATTAAAATGTGAAGGAGCTCCAAAATATAATCCCAAGATCTCTCTCAAAGTCATCCTAGGGTTCAAGACAGATCCACAAGTTAGTAAGGTGATTTCTCTCTTGGAAGATCAAGATCACCTAATTATCTCTCTCTACTTTATTGTTTGGGGGTAAAGATCTTGTTAGAGCTTGAAGTAAAGCTTAGTTGGACAAGTATTCTTACTGCCAAGGTAAGGTTTAACTTCTCCTATATGTATTTAAGATCATCTATGTATATCTAGTTGATTTGATAAAGGGAACTTGTGAAGTAGGTTGAACTTCATGTTGAAGTGTTGTAGTTGTTGGACTATTTTGGAGTTGAATTCTTGATGTTTTATGGCTGGAAATCAGTAGAAATAACTTAAGAATACTATTGCTATTGTGGTTGATGTGTTTGGAAGAAGAGAAGGCTTGGAAAGTACAAGTTAGAACTTGGTTGTTGGGTGAGATGGTGTCAACTATTTTGGTGATGTATTGTAATGAATATGAGGTTAGATATTGATATATATATATATATATATATGTTTGTTGACATTCTGGACATGTTGGTCTTGTTGTTTGATTTGAGGAAAATGAAAAGAATAAGGGGAGGTGTTGTCCAAAATTTCGTAGACGAGCTAGTTGCACATTTGTGTTGAGTTCTAGCTTCCGTAAGCTTAACAATGGTCCCTTGTTGTTTGTTGTATATTGAAGTACTAACGGGCTAAACCTTTGTCATGTGGTTAGGTAAACAATAAAGGTACGTTAAGCCTATCCCTTCTTTCATTTTGGTATGATTCACACGATACAAACGAAATGAGCAAGCGTACAACTTTCATAAATACCTCTATTCATAGACGCACTAGGGGTACCTATGTTCTTGATTCCCCATGTGTTGTATTATTATATCTTCTGTTATTGGGTCTCAGAAAAATACGTAGCTAATAAAGTTTATCCGAAGGCATATTGATCTTAAGATATTCCGAGAAATCTTATTAACTTACTTCTTATGCACTTCATTCATTTATACATGTACATTGATCCATGAACAAATGACATTATATATGCGTATATTATATGTATATAGGATATGGGAAAAGGTTACACGGCTATATACGCACCCTCCACCTGATCTGCTGGTATACGTTGATAATTTCGCCCATAGTGGCTGAGATGATATGATGGGATGCTCTCAGAGGCTTGATGATATTATGTACGCAAATACCTATGCATGGTATGATATTTATACACATATGCATGATATTATAAATGTTTCATGATTCATAGAGCTATTCGGACTTACAGGTTAAGTTTTTTACTCCATGTTTCTTTCATGTCTATTATATACTGCTTTTCATGCCTTACATACTCGGTACATTATTTGTACTGGCGTCCTTTTTCCTAGGAAGCCGTGTTTTATGCCTGCAGGTCCTGATAGACTGGTTGACCAATCCTCCAAGAAGGCTATCAACTCAACAGAAAGTGTTGATACACTTCATTTGCTCCGGAGTTGCATATTTGGTCAGTATGATTTGGACATGTATTGATTGGTATGGCGGGGCCTTGTCCCGACCTTTATGACATTTATGTACTCCTACTTATCATGTCGGCTGTATAGGACTGTATATCATATGTATAAGTTTTTATACCATGTTGGGTCATCCTATATCGAGTATTTCCTTATGTTTATTCTAGTTATCTCATGATGGCCCTTCTGTCCCATTTATTTATGATGGTATGATAAGAAAAAATATGTTACATTGGAACTCAGTTGAGTAAGGTACCGGGTGCCCGTCGTGGCCCATCAATTTGGGTTATGACACTTTCACCATCTAAGTCTCATTATACATGGACTCAGTGAACGAAGGCGACCCAATGATGTCTATCACACTGAGTGCATCCTTCGGGGCATTGCCCACATCCCAGGAAGCCTTGGCTACTGCCTCCTCGTTGGCCTCCCTAACTTGAGGCAAATCAGCCTCGCCTCTTTCTGGTTCGGAAGCCCCGGACACGACCTCCTCGTTGGCCTCCCTAACTTGAGGCAAATCAGACTTTCCTCTCTCTAATTCGGAGGCTCTTTCCCCTAGAGATACGACGACTTTCGGGCCACCAGATCAAATGTTTCTCCTTCTTCTTCGGACTCGTCCCTCAGTCGGTAGAGTGAGTCCGAAGATGGCGCAAGGGCATTGGTGCTTTCTTTGGATTTGCACACCAGCCTTCTCCTTGGTTTCTTCTTTTCCAAGTTCGTAGAATTTGAGCCCTTTTTCCTTTTATTCTCATCACCCTGTCTCGTAGCAGGGGACTCAACAGGGAAGTTCTCACCACCAGATGGAGGCCTCAGTGTGATGTCCTTGGATAAACCTACAAAAGAAAAATGAAACAAGTGAGAACTTAACGACACGAGAGGAACCCAAACATTACTCACTCAGGAAAGGAATCTCACCATGAGAACAAGCCTCCCAATGGCTCTTCAAAAGTTCGCACCATGAGCGCTCAAAATATGGCCTTTATAACACGATGCCCTCAACCCACTTCTTGAATCGAGGGACAACATTCGGTACCCGAGCAACAGCTGCACCACCACAAAGCACCAATAAGAAGAAAGGAAAAAAGAGTAAATTTTTTTTGTTACGTGATATATTCTACTTTTTGGGGAATGGCATGCGATCAGCTGGGATCAAGTTCGAGATCCTCACTCGGACAAAACGGCCTAACTAGCCCCGAACCCGATCTTCATCAATACTCGAGAACAGGGCTTACTAGCCAGACGCGCGAGCTTGATCCCCCTAAGGCCTCATTCAAACATACCAACAAGTTTGAAATCATAAAACGGACTTGCTTGAACCCTCGGAATGCCTAAAACAATGCTAAGTCTAAGAATTACCCTCTAAAACCAATTGAATAAAACTTATTGTTACATCTCGCGTTTTCGTACATTAAAGTTTCATCTTCAGTTAACCGACGTGGACTCGGGGATGAGATTATCATGAGGTTAACGTATTTATGCTATTTATAACAAGCGATAAGTAAGTGTCATGAAAGATAAAAGGCACACAAATTAAAGAAAACGAGATTCGTTGAAGGTGGCTGTCACGACCCAGATTTCCCACTCTCAGGAGTCGTGATGGCGCCTACTAGTGAAAGCTAGGCAAGCCAACCAACTAAACTATTTACCTTGTTTCCATTTTTAGTCCTTTAACAATTATAAAGCAATAACGTGTAGGTAGAGGAATTTATAACAAGCGGAAGAAAAGCAATAAAACTATCTGAATATACATCTAATACAACTGTTTGAACAACGACTACCCAGGACTGGTGTCACAGCTTCACAAATTGTCTAGGAGTACTAAAATAATGGTCTAAATGAATTAAATACAACACTGTCTCTGGAAATACATGAAAGAAACAGGAATAGTAGATAGAAGGAGATGCCAAGGCCTGCGAACGCCTGCAGGACTATCTCGGGTCGCCTGGCGAACAAGGAACAACAATCTCACTGCGGTCCAAAGTCTACAGCACAGGGATCTGCACAAAAGAGTGCAGAGTGTAGTATCAATACAACCGACCCCATGTGCTAGTAAGTGCATAGCCTAACATCGGCGAAGTAGTGACGAGGCTAGGACCAGACTACCAAATAAACCTATGTAGTTAAATCATATACAACGGAAATAAAAGCAGATACTCACAATTAAAATTGGGCGTGGGAAACATGTTGCGGGGAGTAACATATAACAACAGAATATCTAGAGGAATATAAAGAAACCAAAATCCAATTACTAACAAGGATAAGGAAAACAAATGCAGAGTTCACCTTCATTTCACATCTTGTTGTAGGCGTGCAACCCGATCCCATTTAATGTATCTCGTTGCAAGCGTCCAACCCTCTCCCATTTCATATATCTCGTTGTAGGCGTGCAACCCGCTCCCATTTCACATATCTCGTTGCAGGCGTGCAAACCACTCCCATTTTATATATCTCATTGCAGGCATGAAAACCGCTCCCATTTCATATATTTCTGTGGCGGCGTGCCACCCGATCCCATTTACAAATCAACAACAATTAGAAAAGAATCCCGACAAGGGAACAATTATATTTCAACAATATCCCGGCAAGGGAACAATAATATCAAAACAAACATCCTGGCAAGGGAACAATAATATGATAATAACATCCTGGCAAGAGAACAATAATGATAATAACATCCCGGCAAGGGAACAATAATGATAATAACATCCCGGCAAGGGAACAATAATGATAATAACATCCCAGCAAGGGAACAATAATGATAATAACATGTAAAGCGCAATAAACCACAACAGAGTCATAACAATTACAATACAAGACTTACGGGCATGCTTGACACCGACGTATAGATACTCGTCATCATGCCTATACGTCGTACTCCACAATTAACACGTATCAAATAAGACATGACTCCTAATCCCTCAAGCTAAGGTTAGACCAAACACTTACCTCGATGCCACAAACACAATTCAAGCCTCAACTATCGCTTTACCTCTTGATTCCACCACCAACTCGCTTGTATCTAGCCACAAGTTACTTAATTACATCAATAAATGCTAAATGAATCAATGCCAATGCATGAAAATAAGTTTTCCAAAGTTTTACCCAAAAAGTCAGAAATTACCCCCGGGCCCACATAGTTAAAAACTGAGGTTCGAACCAAAACCTGATTACCCATTCCCCCACGAACCCAAATATATAATTTGTTTTGAAATCGTACCTCAAATCGAGGTCCAAATCTCCAATTTTTGAAAAACCTAGGTTCTACCCAAAACACCCAACTTCCCCCATGAAAATCATTTTTTGAGTTGAAATCATGTGAAAAGATATTACACTACTTTGCATCTACAGACACTTATTTAAACCTTCTAAAACTAAAAAGAGTTGACGGGCTCTTCTATTCTAGTCTCCTTGGCGACCACGGATGACAGCACCCACAATTAGGTCTTCCTGTTCTTGGAGGAGGGCCCGTTTCCTGTCTTCTAGGATGCTAATGCGGTCCCGAATCAGCTGCATGGATGCAACCACAAGTGCAGGATCGATGGGAGGCAGGTGCTCCCAAAAGGCAGCCAGGGTTTGCTGCCTTTGTTCTTTTTCGTTTTCGACGGCTTGAATTGATTCTTGAATTATTGCAAGTCTCCCGACATTATCCATTTCAGTGTTGTTGGAATAAGTGTTACTGAAAGTATTTCTTTTTGACTTCTACATCTCTCTTTGAAAATATACACTGAAAGAAGCTTCTATTTATAGGCCTTGGAGGCGCCTAACTCTTTCTTATTATTAGAAATAATTGTTGTCTTAGTTTCATAACATGTTTCAACCCCGACTTTTCATGTACATGTCAAGTATCGGCCTGGGATCATGTCTTCTTAGGACTATTCTGGATGTACAATGCAATTTCGGTAGTAATATTCCATTTCAGTTGGAAAATGTAGTCAGATGTTTGGGGCAGTGTAAGTGATCAAGGGGTAGTAACTCATATCACGGGAGGAAACTTTGCGCAAAGTTCTATTACTATTAATGGGTGGCTCCGCGATTTCTTATGGGCACAGGCATCCCAGGTAATTCAGTCTTACGGTTCTTCATTATCTGCATATGACCTTTTTTCCCTAGGTGCTCATTTTGTCTGGGCTTTTAGTTTAATGTTTCTATTTAGTGGACGTGGTTATTGGTAAGAACTTATTGAATCCATCGTTTGGGCTC